>NC_134584.1:35920000-37120000 GCF_037038515.1 Microtus pennsylvanicus | reverse complement strand
TTTAATTTCAAAAAGCGTGTGACAGATGTGCCAATGGTTTTTTGGCGATAGCTATAATTTCCTTTGTGATTACAAAGCTCTACAGAATTGCAACATCCTCTCGACCTAATTTGGTAAAACAGCATACGATGCCAGAGTACTGAAAAGTGGGGCTTGTAGTTTACATGCAAGACAATAGTATGGTTTTGATATGCCCGATCTAAGTTCATACCGCAAGTCTGGCTTTAACTAGTCGCTAGTTTCTCATTGTCCACACTTACTCATAGAATGCATGTTCTTTGTCAGACTTGCAAGACATGGCAACAGTCAGTATTCTTTTTTTTTTCTGATTAAAGCAACTGTTTAAATCAGGCTTTTTGGCCTGAGGTTTGTGGCTCCCATGAGGACATTTCCAGATTAGAGGAGAGACTCATTCTTGGTTGGTCATGTGACTATCCAAATCTGTTTCCATTTCAGATTTCAAAATTTCTTGCCACAATGGACACTCTTGGGTGGTTTTATTGATTGAGTTGTGTTCACTCAAATGATAATATGAAGTCCTAATTCGGGTACTTGTGAATATAACCTCTTTTGGAAATAGGGTCTTTGCAAATAAAATTCACATGAGATGAAATCATTAGAGTGGACCCCAATCCAGTGTGAACAGTATCATAATGCAGAAAGATGGAAATTCATACAGAGAACAGGACAAAATGACAAAGAGAAAATGGGCTGATGTAACTGTAAGCCCTATATCCCACTCAATGCTTAGAACAGCAAGGCCAAGAAGGACCTATGTTAGAATCTTTAGAAAGAGCATCCTTCAATACCCTGCCTTTATAGTGCTAGCTGCCGGAAGGGGACTAGAATAAACATCAGTGTTCATGCCACAGACTTTATTATAGTAAGGAACATAGTTATTAATATTTATGTAGATTGCATGACATGGCTACTCTCATCTGTTTACAACAGTTACTAGAATAGGCAAGAAGACACTCAGAGTTAGCCAGGTTGATACCGAGTCAAGAAATCTAGCTCCCAGGAAAAAGAGATTTCTGTTGTTTTAGGTATTTGGCATGTTTTATGTTGTAGCAGAGGAAGACTGATACAGATGGAATCATTTTTGAGATGATGAAAATCATGACATTTCCTCTGTAGTTTTCCCAGCTGGTCTTTAGGTCAGTGGTTCTCAACCTTCCTAACGCTTCAACCCTTTAATACAGTTCCTCATGGTGTGGTGACCTCAACCATAAAATTATTTTGTTGCTATGCCATAACTGAAATTTTGCTACTGATATGAATCTCAATGCAAATATCAATATGCAAGATACCTGATATGTGACCCCCCAAAGGAGTCGCAACCCTTGGGTTGAGAACTGCAGCTCTAGGCATTATGGAATAGAATCTTCTAACAGTGAGAAAGCAGTAACTCCTTTGCCTTTCCACTAGAGTTTATCTTCATGAGTGGGTCAGATACCATCCTGACTATGGTGGTATAAAGGCAAGTGAGAGCCAACAAACACTCTTATTTCCAAAACCACCAAGTCTTTCATAGCCTCTCCTTGGAGTTAGGACATGAAGGAGTCAGGGATGTTGCTAGGTCTGCACTGGTCATTGAGAACCTCACTTTGGAAACCAAAGCTATGTACTTTTTATTTTATTTTTTTCATTTATTGTCTTGGAGCCTCTGCCAAAACTGAAATCGAAGCACTTCTACTTCTAACACTCCAACTTAAGCCTAAAATAATAATTTCTGCTATATCAATTTTACTGACATTACATTACATTACAATGTTTTATTAATTTGTTAAAAAAAATCTGTATTGCTGGGTAGTGGTGGTGCACACCTTTAATCCCAGCACTCGGGAGGCAGAGGCAGGCGGATCTCTGTGAGTTCGAGGCCAGCCTGGTCTACAAGAGCTAGTTCCAGGACAGGAACAAGAAAAAACAAAACAAAACAAAACAAAAAAAAAAAAAAACTACGGAGAAACCCTGTCTCTAAAAATCCAAAAAAAAAAATCTGTATTTAAATATATGTTTCATCTCTGGTCTGTATACACACACACACACACACACACACACACACACACACACACACACACACACTACATCGCTCTCTTTTATTTGATGAAATTGCTGACCTTTATCTTGAATACTTTATCAGTCTTTTTAGAGTCATTTTTCTGTTTCATTGGTAATTCACTAATGTCAATATCACTAATATCACTATTTTTCTTCTTTCTCTGATTTACTTTATTGCTTCGTAGCTTCTAGAGTTCAAAGTATATTTAGTTTTTTAACATTTTTTATAATTTTTTTTTAATTTCACAAACCCAGTCATCTTCCAGTCTCTCCATATCCCCGCCTCACTCTCATAGCATCTTTTCGGAAAGAAAATTTTAAAAATACTATTAAAAACAAAACCCCACCTCTCACTCTGTCTTTCCTGCCTCTCCAACACCTCCTTATTTGATTTAGTGGCATTGGGAGCTGCATTGAGTCACACGTACCCTTTGGTCCAGTTAAAGTCTCTATTGCTGTGAAAAGACACCACAGCCACAACAACGCTTATAAAGGAAAAACCATTTAATCTGGGTGGCATACATTTTTGGAGATTTAGTTCATTATCATGGTGTGGTATAGTGTCATGCAGGCAGACATGGTGCTGGAGAAGTAGCTGAGAGTCCAGCATCTTAACAGGTAAGAGGAAGTGGTCTGTGTCACTGGGTATGGCTTGAGCATATATGAGACCTCAAAGCCTGCCTCCACAGAAACACACCTTCTCCATCAAGGTTACACCTACTCCAACAATGCCACACATCCTAAAAGTGTCACTCCCTTTGGGGACCATCCTGTTTCAAATCACCATATCCACTTGATTTTACTTGTAAACGTTTGTTGCAATGAATTGTTGGTCTTCTTCAAGGTCTCTGGCCTCTGGCACAACATCAACACTGGACCCTCATGGGAACTCTTCTCCTATATCCTTGCGACTATGGTTCCACATGAATAGTCCCTTCACATACTTGGGCATACACACTTCAATAGAACACAGATAAGATACCTGTTGGGGTGGACAAACTCAAAGCTCATGGGTCTGGGGGGGTAGCTGTGCTGGTCGGTCCAGGTGCTGGGACTGACCCACCTCAGGCGAGGGGTTAAGGCAGATCTGCACCCATGTCATCCAGGCCAGATCACCCATGCCCATGGTGAGCATGAAGTGTATTTAGTTTTTTTTTTCATAAAACTTATCACTGATCACTGCCCATTTTGTGAACATTGGTTTGATTGCACAGCAAATGTGCTCATTCAGTGTAACCCTTATGCTGTGCTTTTCTTTCCAGTTCCTAAGACCGTAGTGATTTCTCCTACATCTAGATGTACAGGGCTTTCCCATGAATCTCTTTCAGTGTTTCTGGTTCTGTTTGATTTCTTCTTTTACTCAAAGTTTCTGTTGCTCTGGGCATTTGTTGTCAGCTTTTGGGTAACTAACATTTTGATGTGAACTTTGAGTTTTGATTGGATTTGTTTTATAGGATTTCAATATAATTATATTGGAATCCAACCCATTAAAATGGCCCATTTGACTTTTGCTCTGAAACTAACAGGATAAGCAAATCCAATGGCGTGAAGAAAGCAGCACTATCTGAAGATGAGTGATGGAATTACTGAGCTGAGGACCACAAGTCACACGGAACAAAAGGTGAAACCAGCCTGGTAAACTCTGGGAGCACTTTCAAGTTGACACTGTAGAAGTTCCAGGAGACAAGTAGAACAGGGAACTAGCATCTAATGATGGCTACAAGCTTCCTAAATTTGACCAATGGCACCAGTATTACATTCCAGAGTGTCTCCTTGCTCCTCTGACCATGGAGGCAATGTAGCCAGCTGTTTCAACCGCATGTTGTCTTAATGTCTCCATCACTATATGATGGACTATGTGCTAAACAAACCCTTTCTCCCCTAAGTTGCTTTTGCCAAGCGTTTTCTCACAGCAGTAGAAAAAGGGACTAAAACATTTGGTTATTTCTCATAATACACAACAATCCCTGACACCTCAATGTAACCAACAAGGTTATCATTGCTAAAGACTAAACTTGCAAAAATAATACTCTGGAATATTTAAAGACATGCCTCTTTCCTTAAGTTATTGCATCGATGGCCATCAAATGCAGCTCCATAACTGCAGTGTGCCCAGTTCTTTAGTTTGTAAACCTCTTAACCAGCTTGTCATCTGGTATATCAAAAATAGTTTCTTAATAATGATCACTTGAGATGTTTGACACTGCTAATAATTTAAAATTTTAATTTTTTTCTTAGTTAAAATGACATTAAATAGTGAATAAAAGCACTATGTCAAATCAAGAGCAATATATTAAAGAAAGTGGTTTTACACATGATCATTAATTAAAAAATAATTGATATAAAACACACATGAAAATGGTATAGTGTTATAATTAGATATATGCACACATGGAATTATCAGGTAATATTTCCATCTTCCTATTGTGATCATTTCTGTACAATAAAAATGCACACACTTTTATCTGATTATTTTGAGTTGTATAGCTGTCATAAAACATTAGAACTACTTTTCCCACTCTTACAGTATTTTGATGCCCACTATACACCCTCCCTTCCCATTGTAAATCACTAATGACCTTCATTGTACTCTCTAATATTATGTGATCAACTAACTCCTTTAGTCTTTACAAGTTAGAACATGCGGCATTTAGTTTTCTGTGCCTGCCTTATTTCAGTTAACATAATACCGTCCACTTCCTTTCATATTACCACAAAAGGTAATATTTTATTCTATGATATACATATACTACATTACAACCTATTCATCTCTCTATTACTTATCAGTCGATTTTATGTTTTAAAATTATTTGTAGTGATACAATAAACATGATATTTATGTTTGATATAACAACCTTATTTTGTTTGGATTATACACAGCAGTGATGTTTATCAAGTTCTATAGCAATCCTGTTATCACTATTTTGATAAACTTTCACATCCCGTTCCTAATGACTGAAATTACTTACATTCCCACCAGTAGTGTATGAGAATTCTCCTTTGTCTATGTCCTTACCAACATTTATTAATTTTTGTCTTTTTTTGTAATAGCTGTTTGCACTATGATGAGATGATTTTGTGGTTTTTAATCTGTTTTACTCTGATAACCAGTGAGTGAAGCTAGTACTTTTTTTCATATGCTTATTGGTCATTTGTTTTATCATTTTAAAGAAAATATCTATTCAGATCACTTGGCTATTGCTTCATTATTTTTTTTTCCCTGTATGGATCCTTCTTACACAATTTGCTGAAGGATTTTTGAAACAAGGTCTGCTAAATTTTATCAAATGACTTTTTAAAATCTACTGTAAACTATTTTGTCATTCAGTTTGTTGGAATGGTGTTATATTTATTGTTTTACATATGTTGAACCACTTCTGCATGCCCGGATGAATCCCATGTGATTGTGGTATATGAAATTTATGATGGTTTGTTGGATTCAGTTTCCTAGTTTTTGGCTGATAATTTTTGCATTGATGTTTATCAAGAATGCTGGGTTCTAGTTTTCCTTTGTTGTAACATCTTTGATTTTGGTATCATTGCAATGCTTACTTGTAGGCTAAGTGAGACAAAATTCTCCTTCTCAACTTATTAAAATAGTGCTGTGGGAAAATGGTCTTGTACCCTGTAAAGACTTGTCACATGCATTGTTTAATAAAATGTTGATTGGTCAGCAGCCAGGCAGGAAGTATAGGTGGGACAATGAGAACAGGAGAATTCTGGGAAAAGCAAAGTCTCAGTCTACAGTTGTCACCCAGACACAGAGGAAGCAAGATGAGAATGCCTCACTGATAAAAAGTATCAAGCCATGTAGTTTTCACAGACAAGAAATAAAGGTTAATGTAGGATGTAAGGGTTAATAAGAAGCCTAAGCTAAAAGACCAACCAGTTTATGATTAATGTAGTCCTTTGTGTGTTTCTTTGGGATAAACAGTTGTGGGACTTGGCTGGACAAAAACCCTGTCAACAAAATAACTTTAAAAGAATTGTCATCATTTTCTTTAGACGTTTTGTAGACTTAACCACCAAAGCCATCAGGTTCTGCCTAGTCTTTATTGTATTTTGTCTTTTTGTGACTTCCATTTTTTTGAAGTTCATGATTTATAGATTTTATGAATTCTGGAGTTTGTCCACTTCTTACAGGCTTTTTAAGTTGGTTAGTGTATAGTTGTTTATGATAGTTCTTAACAATCTTTCATGTCAAGAAGGTTAAATATTGAATATGTAGTATAACTTAATATATTAGCTGTAGTGGTTCCTTTTCAAGTCTAGTTTTATTTTTTGAAATCGTTTCCTTTATACTTATTGTATGTTTATTCATTTTGTGCCCCCTCCAGTCAACCTTATTTCATTGTTCTTTAGTACTTGTCTTTTTTGTTTGTTTCTACTCTGATCTTTGTTTTTTTACTCCTTCCACTAATGTTGTGTTTGTTTTGTTTTGGCTTTTATTTATATGGTGGTTGGTGTTAAAATTAGTAGCTTGACAGAATCCAGAATCAGCTAGGAGATGGATGTTTGATTATGTCTGTAGGGAATTATCTTGATTTCATTAATGTCATTAACAAATGTTGGAAGGTCCATCTTAATTGTGTGTGCATGTTGGGGGATATTTTAGGGCAAGGAATCCTAGGTCATATAAGATGGAGAAAGAGAGCTGAGTATGAGCATAGTTACATTTATTGTGCTGTTCATGGTTGTTTGCCATTGTGAACCTTTATTTTACTGTGAAGTAAAATAAACCATTTCTCCTTTGAGTTACTTTTGTTACAGAATTTCATCTTGACAACAGCAAAGGAAACTCAGTTTGTTTGTTCTCTCTCTCTTTATGTCATTGATTAAAAACTTTGTTATAATATTGCTTTGTTTGTATCCCATAAGCATTTGTAAGTTGTTTTTTTTCTGTGATTTTCCTTTTTATTTCTTCATTGACTCATTAGTAATTCAAAAGCGTATTGTTTTGTTTTTATGCATTTTTATAATTTCCTAAGTGACTTCTGATTCTAATCTTTAGTTTCATTTTTTTACAACTAGAGAAAATAATATGATTTTATTTTTTTAAGTATTTATCAATATCTGTTTTGTACGAATAGTGAATAGGTTCTCTTGAGTAATTCACTCTGTGCTTATGAATATTATATCAGTTATTTTACTACTGTATAAAAAGTTTTATAAATGTTTGTTAGGTGCATTTGGTTTATAGTGTAATTTATTTTTGCTGTTTAATCATTGACTTTCTTTGGTCTATATGATTTGTCCACAGATGAAAGTAGGTATTCAGGTCCCCAAAGATTATTGGGATCTTTCTCTCCATTTAGGTCTTATAGTGATGATCTTGTATAATTGAGTTTTCCAGAGTTGAGGGTTCACTTATAGTTGTCATCTCCTCTTGATAAGTTGATCCACTTATCACTGTCTATTAACATTCCTTATCTTGTTAATACATTTTGATTTAAAAGCTTCCTTACTTGATGTGAGTGTAAAACTACTCTAGCTGGTGTGTGTTTGCATTTTTGAAGAATGTAGTTTTCCTTCTGTTTTAGTCTATATCTTAAGAGAGTTTCTTGCAGGTAACATGTAACTAGGTTGCATTTAATAACTCCAATCAAGTTACCACATTTCTTTTGATTGAATAATTTAATTTTTTGCATACAGGGTTAGTAAAAAGTAAAATTTATTACTATCATTTTCTTCATTGTTTTAAAATTATTTTGTATGTTCTGTGTATATTACTGTTTTTTTTATGTTTTGGTGTTTTCTGTAGAAATAAGATTGAATTATTTAGGTTATTTCCAGGTTCTGTCTATGACAAACAATGTTGCTATGAACGTCCTAAATGCCCCTTGACTGAAGAATGGATAAGGACAATGTGGTACATTTACACAATGTATTACTTACACAGCAAAAAAAAAATCTTGAATTTTGCAAGAAAATGGATGGAGCTAGAAAACATTATTTTGAGTGAGGTAACCCAGACACAGAAAGACAATTATCATATATACTCACTCACAGGTGGTTTGTAAACATAAAGCAAAGAAAACCAGCCTACAAACCATAATCCCAAAGAACCTAGACAACAATGAGGACCCTAAGAGAGATATACATGGATCTAATCTATATGGGAAGTAGAAGAAGACAAGATCTCCTGAGTAAATTGGGAGCATGGGATACTTGGGGAAGGGTTGAAGCAGAGAGGGGAGAGGCAGGGAGGGGAACAGAGAAAAATGTAGAGCTCAATAAAAATAAAAAAGATTGAATTATTTTATTTTTTTCTTTTGTATATGTCTTTTAACAGTGATTTTTGTTCCTTTGTGTGTTATCATGATGGTAGCTACTGTATGTTGTTTCCTCATGTAAGACTCCTTTAAACATGTTTCTCTATGTTCATCTGGGCAATGCCTTCTCTTTTCTATATATTTTAGAAATAATTATCCTTTTTTTTCTGAACACTTTTTAAGAATAACTTTCTCTTTCAGGCACATGTTATTCTTAATCAGCACTTTTATTCTTTCACAAATTCAAATATGCCTTTCCATTTCTTTCTAATCTGCAAGTTTGCTGCTGAGAAATCTCCTATTAGCTTAATGGTGATTCTCTTGAAGGAGCTGGATCATTTGTTATTTTCAGCATTTTTTCACAAATTCACCATTGTATATATGGTGATCCATGTTAAATGTCAACTCAACAGCCTTTAGAATCAGCTGGGACATGGGCCTCCAGGCGTGTCTGTGAGGAATTATCCAGATGCCGGATTTGAATGTGAATGTCCCCATGGGCTTATTTGTTTGCACACATGACCCTCAATTGGTGGCATTGCTTGGGAAGGTTGTAGAACCTCAAGCATGGCTGGGGGAAGTTTGTCACTTGGGACAGGCCTTGCAGCTTTATAGCCTCACCTCACTTCTTGTTCACTCTCTGTTTCCTGTGTGTAAATGGCATGTGACAAGCCAACCTTCTGCTCTATCATTTGGGGAGGTGACAGAGACAGAAGCTGAGGCAGTTAGTCATGTGACATCTGCAGTTAAGATGCAGGGTGATGGTGACAGTCCTCAGTCCCCTTTCTCCATTTCAAACAGCACAGGATTCCTGTCCAGTGAATGGGCCCTACACAGCTAACATGGGTCATAAATTAAACTAATCCAGTGTCTTCCTTACTGTCTTGCAGTGGCATAAGATACCCTGATTAAAGCAACTTAAGGGATACAGGGGTGGCTGTGGTTTATAGTCACAGGGGATATAGTCCACCATGGTGGGGAAGATGATTTAGCAGGCATGGTGGTCATGGTGGCAGGAACAAGAAACTGCTTGCACAACTTTTCAAAATAATTCAAATGAGAGACAAAATGTTTTAATCAGTGGTTCTCATCCTGTGGGTAGAAACTCCTTTGAGGGTCAAATGACCTTGTCACAGGGGTTGCCTAAGAACAATAGAAAATAGAGACATTTACTTTATAATTCATAACAGTAGCAAAATTACAGTTATCAACTAGCAATAAAAATAATTTTTGGTGGGGTATCACTACAACATGAGGAACTGTACTAAAGGGTCACAGCATTAGGAACATTAGAACCACTGGTTTGAATGCATGAGACTATAGTGCATTTTACATTTGGACTTTTACAAGTAATTTGAGACCCCTAGAACTATCTGGCCACCAGTTCCTTTCCAATAATTTGGTTTTCTGCATTTAGCTTGTTGAATGAATTTTTTGTCCTTTATCTTGAATAATCCTTCTGGAATATTCATAATTATTTCCTTGATTGTTCTATAATTCTCATAGACTTTGCTAATTATTTTTCTTTTCATTTCCTTCTGTCCCTCTTCTCTGAACCTTCTTTTATTCATTTCTTCTTTTTTGATTACTTTTTCAAAAGACATCTTAAATTTCATAAATTATTTTTCCTGTTCCATCAAGTCTGTTGTTGAAACTCTCAGCTGTATTTCTTCTCAGGGATTGAATTTTTCAGCCCAAAGATTTTGATGAATTATTTTTCATGATCTATATTTCTTTGTTGAATTTGTCATTATACAGCCCTTACCTGTTCTAATTTTATAGGGCAACTTTCATCAGGAGAGCTGTTTTTCTGTGATGGGTAGTAGGATGTTAGTGGTTGGGGTACACTGGTCTTGGTTACAAGGAAGCACAAAGGAGCAATATCTGTGTGAATTCACCAGATGTTGGCAACATTACCAGTAACTAGGTGTACCAGTATAGTATGTGATATATAGCATTGGATGTAGACTTCCAGAAGTGAATGATTTCGAGAACTTTGGGCAGGCTTGAATTTTGGTAGTAATAGAGACAATGCTAAGGTATAGGCTGTAGAGGCTTCAAAGGGAGTGTTGATGGTAAGGGTATGAAACATGGGAATGTGTCTACTTGTTTGAGCAGAGAGAGAGAGAGAGAGAGAGAGAGAGAGAGAGAGAGAGAGAGAGAGAGAGAGAGAGATATGCTTCTACCCCTCATGGTAGTAGTGTAGGGGTTCTAATTTTAAGGTAGCATTATACTCCAGCCTATCTATACCCTGGAGCTTAGAAAGGGTTAACCTCCTTCTGAGCTACTCTGAAGCAAAGCTACTTGGAGGACTTTAGGCAGCTCCTTCCATTTGGCTCCATGCCTGTGTCAGTTGTGAAACCCTCCTGTGTCTAGGATTTCTGCCATCTACAGCAATGAGATTTGAGGACTCTTCCATTTGCTGTTTATCTGAGATCCAGAGCCCAAAGTCCCCCTGACCTGAGACCGGGGAGTCAGTGTTCTGCTTGCCCTGCCGGGTCTGTGTACCTTACAGGATTTCCCTTCTCATTTCGGAGCTCCAGCACACTCCATCACCTTCAAAGGTGATTCCTCACATTTTTACAACAGTTCTTCGTGGAGAAAGTGGTAGCTGGGTACCTCTATTTCACCATCTTGGATTCTCTTGTCTCTAGGGTGCCTTCATATCATCCCTTTGTAAATTGTGTAGACAATTCTCTTTCTTTTAGCAGAGGTCCAATGAATAAGCACAACAATCCCCCTTTAGGGGTACAGGATGACGGGAGCTGGTGAGGGTAGACCTGGAGAGTGATCTGAGCCGCCTCACTGATCTTTATTTCAGTGACTGAGCGACAATTCAGTGCCAGGCTAGAGGAGGAGATTCTTGACTCTCTGCCACGTTCTTCCATCTAGCTGTACCAATAACAAAATGACAGTTGGATGAGAATCTGACTCTGCTGTTGCTTTCTGAAATAGAAATGGAGAACAATTTCAGTAGAGAACTTTAACTCCTGTTTCTTGAACAGACCTTAAGGTCTGAGGATGGATTTGTTTATTCTTAGCAAATGACACTACCCAAGCCTTTTCAAAGGGCTTTTCTACTTACTACTAGAAGAAGAAGGCAGATTTCTGTAGGAAGACCTGAAGAAATACATCACTCTCCGTGATGAGTCTTTCTCTGTCTCACCAGCTAACTCTCAAATAATGACACTGAGACTTATGAATTATGAATGCTTGGTCTTAGCTTAGGCTTTTTTTTTATCTAGCTCTTATAACTTAAATTAACCCATTTCTATTCATCTGCACTCTGCCATCTACACCCGTCCTGCTTCTTCTGTGTCTCCTGGCATTTCTCTCATGTGCCTAGATTTGTTTCCCACTCCCTTTTCTCTGCCTGGAAGTTTGGCCTATATCTCCTGCCTAGCTTTTGGCCATTTAGCTCTTTATTAAACCAGCCACACTGTTATATTCTCACACAATGTAGAAATCACCTCAAAACGTGTTTTTGCACATTTCTCAAAATGGAGATTTGAATCTCCCTGCCCTCAAATTGTCAAACAGAAGCTCAAACTTAGTTTTTTACTAGAGACAGGTGTTCACGATGGCGCAGGATGCCAGCCTGCTCCTGCCATCAGTCCTATGGACTCATTTCCAGCTGCTTGCTGTCTTGGCTGATTGCCCAGAGTGAAGCCCTTGTCCAGAAATTTCCCTCCTTCAAAGAGATTGAGAGTCCTTTCCTGTACTTCCTCGCTGGGGTGAGCGCCCTTCCTGTGACTTGTCAGCGGAGCCAAAGGCCTGGCCCTTTGCTGAATTTGGGGCAACTCTCATTGGCTATCTGGGCTCCAGGGTGTAATGAAAGGTATTGGCTGTCACGGCACCTTATTTTAAACACTTCTTTGCCCTATCAGGTTCCCTTAATGCATTTGGTGACGACTATTCCCCCAAACTCTCTCCCTGAGTTCTTTCACGTACCTTCTACCTGCATTCATCTTCCTATTCTTTGGTGTATACAGCATGATATTCAGGAAATGAGAATTGGAGACTAGCTTGCAATCACACAAGTATTTAGAATAAATTGAGATAAGAAAAATAATCTTTCTCCTAAGTGATTTTGTTTGGTGTTTCATATATTCAGAAATGGTGAAAACACTAATATTATTGTTTCCTACTTTTGTATTAACTGATTTTTGACTGTGTTCCTAGGCTTCTTGAGAAAAACCTACCTCAGTCAAATGTCCTCATAAAATAGCAGATTTTTATCAAACACTGGCATTACCTCATTACGGTGACTCATCATCTGAAGCCCTGGACTTCCCTTCCCTTTACCCAACCTCTGCTATTTGTTTGTGGAAATTCCACACTGGTGGAATGAAGTTTTTTCCCCCAATTCCCAATTTGGCTATCAAGTCACACTTCCTTTACAGATAATATTGATATCTTACTCAGCTGCAGGTGCCGTGCGGGATAAAACCACAAATGAGAAGGATTTGCTTCCCAGTTATTGTCACCCACTTTTTGTTAGCTGGGGGCTGGGACAGAGGCAGAAGTCAGGTGGGGAGGTGAAGGCCCAGAGGCTGGCCTGTAATGTGGGAGGTTGGGGGTCGGTACATGCAGGCTATAAGAGCACATAACAGAATTATCCCCAGGTGAAACAATTCCCCTAACTGGTGCTCGAGAAGAGTAAGTATGGGAAAAATGAGCAGTTATAATCTATGGAGATTAGACATGACTAACAGTGAATGTCTTGAATTTCCTAGTCCCAATCTGTTCTCCAAATAACTACAGACACACAAGAGACAGAAAGTACAGATAAAACTTGCCAAACACTACCCCGGTGAAGGCCTCAGATTGCAGAGCAGCAGACTCATAGATGGTGGTTGTTTTAGTCATTAGTTTTTGGGGTGGTTTGTTATACAGCAATGAATAAGACAAACACCTGGGTTAATTATTCATCCCAGCACAAGTCCCTTTACAAACCAAGCTCCCAGTACCTTTTGCCTAGAAAATCTGGTTTACAGGACATATGTACTCTTACACTGTTCAAGCAGCCCAAGGTGTGGGGACAAGAGGCTCTCGCTATTCTCCAGATCTTCCCCGCATCATCCAAGCTCCAGAAAACACTGGCCTGAAACACTATGAGGGGAGAGAGAGAAAGATTCAGGATAGAGCCCAATCCCAAATGGAATGTTTTCCTTTTGGTTTTATTTGAATATAGTTTGCTTCATTCCAACCAGAATTGCAACAGCCAAATAGAACTGTCTCTAAACGATTAAAGTTCTGTATTAACGCCAACAAAACAACTTGCTGGGGAAACAACAACAATCAAAATCGCTTCCACATCGAAGCTTGGTTTGCATGAGTAGCAACCTCCAGAAACAACTCCGGCTCCATCTGGGTTCGGAAGTGACAAAGGATGTCCAAGGAAGAGCCCAGGATGGCTGGCATAGAGGGGGCCCTCTCAGAGGTACCAGGACTTGTGTTAGAGTAGGAACAATTGGGCTAGCTCTTAAAGGGACTGCTTCCTACATACGTGAGTAGTTTAGATGGTTTTAAAGGACGTCAGGTGTAGCTGATAGTAGCTGTATGAGCCTTTTGAAGAGGAATGTTTTTAAAAATTCTCTAACCACCTACCCTCAGAATATGAGTTATCTTCAACATATTTTGTAAGCGTGAAGGGCAATTTTCTCTCCAGGGGAGCAATGACAAGGTGGCTCTCCAGAGTCTTGTTACACAACAGATTACAGAATCAACACTTGCTCTAGAAGTCAGGAGTCATTTGTGCTGAACTGACCCTCCCTAAGCCTGGAGGACTTGGCAAGCAGAATGAGATATAAAAGGCAAAGCAGAGTTCAGCTATTTTATTTCTTTATTAACTGAATGTAGCCTAAACAGACTCCAAATGATGACTCAAAAGCCACAAACTAGTTTTGCTTAGCAAAGATTTGATGAAATAGTTGATCATATGATAATACTTACCATTACATCACTGAAATTTGAGACAAATTTGAAAGGGTAGGGTGGTCTTATCTCTCCTAAGCCTTAGTATAAAACAAATTTCTTATCTATTTCTATTTATATGCTCAAGCAGTTACACTTCTCTGGGAATAAAACAGTGTTCTCTAAATTCTGTTTAGGGAGATTTGACTTAAAATTCTTTCCCAGTGTCCTTGATAACCTCGGTCATTTCTCTTCTAACACCCACCTACTCAACAAATCTTTAATCAACTCAAATGTTTGCCTTCATTCCGCTTACAACTTGGTGACCATAAGTGAGACCGTCACAGGAATGATGCTACTGAAAGTGTCTAGAACTCAGTGCAGCAAGCTGTGTCTTCAGATCTTTGATCATTTCTCGCTTTATATGGTCCTCATCCTTCACAATCATGAGACCCATCACTTGCCACCTTCTTTTCTTTTATCAAATGACTTTTTCAGGCACAGCCTGACAAGAAAGCAGAAGCCATGGTAGGTGTTGGTTAGAGGATATTGAAGGTATGTAATTGATTACAGAAAAATAGAAAAACAAATAACAACAACAACAAAACCCAAAACAAAACCCACAAACAGAAGGGGAACCTGGAGCTAATCCAGGGAAAGTGACTGCAAGAAATATTTCTTCTGTATTTTTTTTATTTTTATTGAGCTCTACATTTTTCTCTGCTCCCCTACCTGCCTCTCCCCTCCTCTTCAATCTTTTCCCAATTTACTCAGGAGATCTTATCTTTTTCTACTTTCTACTTCCCATGTAGATTAGATCCATGTATGTCTCTTTTAGGGTCCTCATTGTTGTCTAGGTTCTCTGGGGTTGTGATTTGTGGACTGCTTTTTTTTGCTTTATGTTTAAAAACCACTTATGTGTGAATATATGTGATAATTGTCTCTCTGGGTCTGGGTTACCTCACTCAAAATGATATTTTCTAGTCCTTCTATCTAAAACGTAGGGAAAGTAGAAGAAAGGTTGGGGTATTGATGAAGCTTGCTGACAGGGCATCTGTTGCATTCAGGCCCCTGAGGAGAGCTTGTGGCCAGGATGCTACCATATTTTTGAAGGGCCCAGTGAGGCTGAGGAAAGTGCCACAAGAAGCTGACAGAGAAGTCTGGAGAAATGATTTGGCAGATCCGTCGTGCCGTCATGATAGGAACATAATGGAAAGAGCACCATTTGGAAAGGCAAGTAGCTTAATAACTGGGACCATCCATCACTTTGGTCCACATGTTAGCCTGTCCTCTTGAAAATAGTGAACTTCAAAACAAAACCATATGGACTCCGAACTAAATGAGTAGTAGATAGCAGTGAGCTCTAGGAAAAAAGTGTGGCATACTACAAATCTCCATTTAGATTTCTTTGTTGAGGCCATTCCTCAGTTGCTCAGCACCCCAGCTTTTAAAGGCTCACAATTGTCCTGTGCCTTGATATTGTCCTTGGGCAGAGAAAATTGCCTGTCCCAAGGTTATTCTACCATGGGTAGCTCAGAGTCAATGTCTAGCATCTAAAACCCTCCAAGCCCTTATTTCAGTTTAAGACTTCCTTGGGGACACATCCTGACTCTCTTTAGATTGTCTCAGGTCTCAGCTGAAACCATATTGAACATCAGCTCCTGCCTCCCTATCATTCTTCCTCATGTCTTTCAGCCGTATCTTCCGAGAGAAGTCTTCTATAGTCCCCACTGACTTTCATGCAGCCTCCCCATCTCTGTTTCCAGAAAATGGATGCAAGCTAGTGGCACAGGACTAATCCTGGGAATCAGTTTCTGGAATGGAATCTTGTGGATGGACCTCTCACAGATGCTTTGGTTCTGAGAACACGGCGACTGGTGGAGAGTGGAATGACGGTAATCCTTGGCATGCAAAGGAATTGCCATCATTAGAATATCTTTTTTAAACCAGCAATGAACCAGCAGAGCATATCGGTGGAAGGGGACACACCAGGTAATAGACTATTTCAGGCATTTCAAGAATATGAAGGAAATTTAAGGATAAGAACTATGGAATTGGTTACCTCTTTGGAGCACGGTTAAAGACATGGTGGCATGTATAATGTTCACTGAGTCAAGAGAAAAAAATAAAAGCTAGATTGTCCCCTGTGAGCATTCCAGGAAACCTTTAAATGTCCTAGAGTCAGAGGACAGAACCAAAGGGCAGGGTGAGTTAATCATTGAAGTAGGAAGGCTGAACAGAAGATTGAATTACTTTCAGCAGATTGTGTTGTATTAAGCTCATAGAAGGAAAGGAATAGACAGGTGACCCTGATATTGGGGCTGGTAAAATCCAAGTACACACACTTTTGAACCAAGTCCCCAGAAACCTAAAGTTTTATAGAGTTGGTTCATCATTCCCATTAGCAATTGGGGATTTCTTCTTGTTTTAAGGCCATGCAGAGGCCCGAAATGAATCCCAGACTTTCAAGAGTGGGGTCTAGATCAAATTCCCTGCTGGGTAACTGGTGTCTGGCAGCACGTGCCACATACCAGCATAGCCAGACTGGAAGCTGAAGGTCTAGTAAAGGAAAAGTGTTGTTATGCTAGAGAAATGGAAGGCTCTATGGCAGCGAGTCTGAAAGAGTGTAGACTAGAATAAGTACTAAGGATGTTGGGTCAAGGAAAGTCATGCAATTAGATGAGCGAATACTTGACCCTGTCAAGATTGCTGATAAACAAGGCTTTGTGCCCACTGCCCCAAATCTATTCACTCACTTTCTCTCTGAACCCTCTTGTTCTGAAGTGTTTACCTTTGTTCCTGAAGGGCACTGATCCATGAAAGGAGGCAGTGGGGCAAAAGAAGGAGGACTTAGCTTACAAATGCTTTAAAAAGCTGTTCATATAGTAACTAAAGATGTATAACTTGAAACAATAGTGATCGATTCCTCCTGTCAAATGAACAAAGACTTAGTAGACTAAGAAAATGATATGTGAGAATGTTGGGAATTAGATGCTTCCATCAATAACTAATAAGATTTCAAAGGGCTATGACAGTTCTTGAGGGGGAAACTGGTGTTACTTTATCAAGACGTTATATTATGATGGGGCAAGGCAGTGCAGACATTCCTCCACTTTGTATTCTTGCTGAGGCCATTCCAGGCTTAACTAGAATCTATTCTCCTTGGTGGAGAATCCCATGGAAAACTATCCAATTCTATTCTAGGAACCAAAGTTTAGGACGCCCAAGCTAACTTATCTTAGCCTTAGTTAAAACTGCCTGTTTGTGCGGAACCTCCTCCAGGAACCACTTATCTCACATGCCTGTTTTTGTGGTGCCTCCCCTCCAGCTGGCTAACTGCTTATCCTGGCTTCTGTAAAAACTGCTTGCTTCAATCTACTTACGTACCCTCCCCAGCTGCTGAGTGAAATAAAGGCCTGGGTGAAGTCTCTAGTCTTCAAAACCCCATGTTCTGAATATTTGGGGCCCTACCTAGAACTTCAAAATTTTAGGTGTGGTCCCAGGTAGCTGGAATAGACGTTCAATCAGCTATACACTGTGTCTGGGTGGTTGGTTGCCTCTGAGGAGCTCCTGGAGCAACATATGTACATTTTCATATTTGACCATGACGAATAATAGCTATTGCACTCTTTTTCTTTGTCTCATTTTTCTTTTAAAATTTTAGGAATATATATAGTGAATGCCAAACTGTTGAGGGAGGGGCGGCTTGTTTGTCCTGGCTACCTGTCTAGCTTAGACCCGAAATAATCACACAGAAACTATATTAATTAATTCACTGCTTGGCCCATTAACTCTAACTTCTTATTGGATAACTCTTACATCTTAATTTAACCCATTTCTATTAATCTGTGTATTACCACATGGCTGTGGCTTACTGGCTAAAGTTTCGGCATGTCTGACTCTGGCGGCTCCATGGCTTCTCTTAACTCTGCCTTCCTCTCTCCAACACCAAACTTCGGTTTCTCGTATATTATAAATATTTGTATAGATTTACTTTATTTCTAAATTGTATTTATCAAGACTGCAATTAAGATGAGAAAAGGAAAATACTTACTTTGAAAATCTTAAAGAAATACTTGGTTGTTGGGGGTGATTTTGTGGTGTCTGTCTGGTGGGACCTTGTGGATAATTTTTCAGTGAGAAGAACCCCCAAAATATATGCCATTGCCTGACTTGAGAAACCAGATTGGAGTTTACAGCAGGCCAACCACCTACTGACAGAGCTCTGTGATCCTAGCTACTCAAGAAGGCAAGAGCAGACCGATCATATAGTCAAAGTATATCAAGGTTACAGAAAGAGTTCAAAAGCAACTCAGGCAACTTACAGAGACCACATCTCAAAATGAAGAATTAAAAGAAGACTGAGGATCTAGCTGTGGTAGAGTACATGCCTAGCATGCACCAGGCTCTGGGTTTAATCTCCAGAATTCCCTCCCACTGGCTAAAAAAGTTTATGGTAGTTTAAGCAGTTGGAATTTTTAGCACAGAGGACCAGAGGAGAAAAGCTCCAGACTTGCAGAGGTGTTTCTTTAATGATCTCACTGCTGAAGGTCGAGGCATTCATGCATATGATGACAAAGTCACATGGGCCTAAGCACAGAGCTACTGATGAATGATAAGGGTGGACAATGCATGACTCTCAGGGGGCAGAAAAACATGTTCACTGTATTTCAGCACATTTGAAAAACAAACCTTGAAGGAATCTAGTTTATCTGCCAATAATATGATTGCTTTTTTTTGTTTAATCTTGGATTGTGTGTGTGTGTGTGTGTGTGTGTGTGTGTGATATGCATGTGTTTGCATGTTCCTATGTTTGAGGACTAGCATGATACAGCACATATGTGACCTTTAGTGTTGGTCCTTGTATTTGGCCTTGTTTGAGACAAAGGCTTTTGTTTTTCACCTATATGTCATTGTAGCTGGCCCATGAACTTCCATGACCCTCCTGTTTCTACTTTGCCTCTTGTAGTAAAGGGACTGTAATTTTAGATACCTGCAACCATGTCTGACATTTTACATGAGTTCAGGGTGTCTGACCTGAGTCCTTGAGTTTGGCAAGCATTATACATACTAAGCCATATCCATTGTCCCAAACTTTGGCAACCTTTAAAGGAAAATAAAAAAATCCAGATATTCATAATACAAAATCACAATGCCTAGTATTAAAACCCAAATTACTTGATGGTAAAGAAGAATGCACATATGATTAATAGTCAGGAGAAAAAATATCAGTCTGGAAACATTACCCAGAAATTGTAGATGTTAGAACTACTGAGGATGATGGACTTAAAAGTATGGAGAACCATGAGGAAAATCATGGATGCTGTAATAAAAACCAAATGGGCTTCCAAGAAATCAAAAACATAATATCCAGACTAAATAATTCATTCATGTTCACCACAAATTTGAGTCATTTATAGAGGATATTTGGGCTAAGTACCTAGTGAATTGACTGAGAATAATAATCACCTATTGATCATAGAGAACTTTTGAGAAGTCAAAAATTAACATAAACTTTCATCAGTAATCACAGAACCCAAAGGCAGGGTCTCTGAAGTAGAAATGGGGAGATTGAATAAAATTCTGAAGATGTAGAAACAATAAATAAATCTTTATGAATTTTAGAATTTCGAACCTAGTGAAAGAACACTTTAAAAATGAAAAGGATGCAAGCAATTTCTCAGGCAAAGAAAGGAATCCACCACTATTACGTTTTCACTAAGAAAAAGAAAGGTTTTCAGAACAAGATCAAGTACCGGTAGATGGAAATTTGGATCTATGTGAAGGAAAAATGGTTGCAAAGTGCAAATATGAAGGAATATATATATATATATATATATATATATATATATATATAGATATAGATATATATATAGAGAGAGAGAGGAGTAAGAGAGAGAAAGAGTCTGTTCCTAAATTTCTTTACAATTGATATTTTAATGTGAAAGAAAAAATTTATTCTTTTAATATGTAGAAAAACTAGAGGATGAAGTTTACACAGCAAATTGAAGGGTGAAATGAAAACATTCTCTTCTTACATTTTCTGTGAAGTAGAATATTGGAAAATACATGTTGCAGTCTTAATAGAAAGTAGAAACCATGGAGCAGTCACGAACAACACCAAGATCAAGTTAAATACATAGTAGATAAGCCAGCTGGTGATAGTTAAATTCTCAACACAAAGGGAGTCAGAGACAACGATACCTCAATTAGGAGGAGCAAATTAGAATCATGAAGCAAAATCTTAGCTTTAAACCCAAATAGCTGGGACTGTGGCTCGGGATAATCCCAGCACTCTGGAGGCTGACACAGAGTTTAGGCTGATGCAGGCTATAGAGTTTGAGGGTAGCTCATTTTACATCATAAGCCATAGGTCATTCTGGGCTACAAAGCTAGACCTTTCTCAAAACAACAACAAAACGAATCCCTAAACAACAACAACAAAACACTAAGCCCAACCAAACCAACTTTATTTTAGTGGTTTAAGCATTCTTTTAAAATGCTGGGATTGTCAGACTATGTATTTGAAAGACTGAGTAATCCACTCTCTATAAAAGTTGTTTTAAATGTAAAAACAGATTGCAATTAAAAGACAAAGACAATGCAATATGCAAACATTAGCTATAAGATGTTGCTGAGATCCTATTAATAAAAAAACAAACATCAGCACATTGTTATTACCAGAGACATATAAAAAATGATCAGGAAGATGTAATTCCAAATGTGTATTTGCTTAATAAGAAAGCTCTTAGAAAGATGAAATAAAAACTGACAAAGTGCAAGAAAAAAAATTTTGAGGCAGGCTTACTTATGGGCATGGAGCTTGCAGGGTAAGTCAAGCTGGTTTGCCTGTGAATCTCAGCAACCCTTTTGTCTCTACCTCCCATGCTCCAGTCCCCACTACATCTCTGGGGCTAGAGGTACGTGCAGCCAGACCTGGCTACTCTTTAACCTGAACACAGGTACCTATATGTGCACAGCAAACACACTTTTCTAATGAGACATCTTTCTCACCCCAAATTTCTTAAAGGAAATATCAAAAAATTCTTCTGTTTTTTTGTAACAGTGAAATACTTTTGCAAATTAGATATCATCAAAATTTAAAATTTCTTGTTTCTGAAAGAAATGTTTTTCAAAACTAATAAAACCATAGATTGGGAAGACAACATTTACAGATCACATATTTTTTCAAAGGGCTTGTTTCCAGAATAGTTAACAAATACAAGTATACAAGCACCTTAGTTGAAAAGATAGGGAAATGACTAGTGAGCATGAGAAAATATGTTAAATAGTATTATGTGTAATAAAAATACAAAGTAAAGGCATAATAAAATACCAGTAGATGTTATGTCATGAAAGAATGTTTGAAATGGAAAAGTCTGACAAAACCTCCTGTTGATGAGAACATAATGAGCAAAAGTTCTCACGTCCTGATGGAAATGCAAAATGGAAAACTCATTTGCAAAATGGAAGAGTGTTCGACCTAGTATATAACTAATGGATCATTATTATTCTACTAACTATTCTCCAATACAGTTACCGAACAGGAATAAAAATTTATTCATATATATGTTGGCTAGTTTTTATGCCAAGTTGATGCAAGCTAGAGTCATTGTTGGAAGAGGGAACGTCAATTAAGAAAGTACCCCCATCAGATTGGCTTGTGGGCAAGCCTGTGAGGCATTTATTTGATTAATGATTGATGTGGAAGGCCCCAGCTCACTATGGGTGGTTCCAACTCTGGGCTGGTGGTCTTGGGTGCTGTAAGAAAGCAGACTGAGTAAGTCACGAGGAGCAGCCAAAAGGCAGCAGCCTTCCATGGCTTCTGTATCAGCTCCTGTCTCCAGGTTCCTGCCCTGTTTGAGTTTCTGACCTGTCTTCCTTCAGTGCTGGACCGTGATGTGAAACTGTAAGCTAAAATAAACCCTTTCCTTCCCAATGTTGTGTGATGACTCCACCAAAGAACACGCATGGGAACTCCTAAAGCAGAATAGAAAGTTTGTATTGCTGGCTCTAGCATGCAAGGGGAATTTGCTCACATCATGCTGCTTAAGCTTCACCATTTTTTTTTGTCTTTTATGCACAAAAATCATATCCTGGTTGACACACTTCATTTAACAAGCACAGTTAGGAATATATGAAACTACGGAAGCACAAAAGAAAGCTTAGTACATTTAGGGACTTTCCTTGATCCTGGAACCATGGACTAGGTCTTTGACAGATTAGGTATTTATTTGAGTTTTGACCGATGTTGTGGCCTAGGACATTTAAGGTCAGAATGGTGCCTTCGATGTGATGTCAGTTGTGCTAAGGTCTGGGGACCTGTTTCACTAAGTTGCCTTTGGTAGTGGTACTTTATCAGAGTAATAGAAACTTAACTAAGACAGTATACAAAGGTTAACATACAAACAAAGGAGTAATAGCCCAATCTGGCAGTGACCCAGATTTCTATGAGAAGGTAAATGTATGCACAGACATTGTTATATTGATTTTATGGAGTAGGAATAAATGTAAAAAATACATGAGCTACTGACAAATGGAATAATGTAGCTGTATGACAAAAGCCGTGCTGAATGAAAGAAGCTAGATTCAAAAGGGGTGCTTGTGTAGGAGTGCATTTCTGTGAAATTCTAGAAAAAGGGAGTGAGATTAATCTAGACATATCAGTGATGAGATGAAGTTAACTGTAACGATCATAGAAGAATTTTATAGTTAATGCATTTTGTATCTTGATTATAGTAGTTATATGAGTGTATCTGTCAAAATTTGTTGGTCATAATACATACACTTAAAATGGCACATTGCATATGTAAATAACATATCTAGAAATTTGATTAAGGTAATTAAAGATGGGTAGCCTTTGGAATTAAATTTCCTCAGACATTTCACAATAGGTTAGACAGTTCCTTATTAAGGCAAAACGTGTTTATTGCAATAGTCTCTACATTTTTTGCAAACCAAGTTTAGTTTATATTCAGGATGACATTAAGGTTATTTTCAACCTGACAGAATCTAGAGTGCCCTAGACGTCAAACTACTGAGCAAATTGTGAAGAATTATTTAGATTAAATTTGCTCTGAGCATACCTGCTTGACTGGGTTAACTGAAGTGGAAGACCCAACCTTAAGGAGGACAGCACCATTCACTGTGCTTGGGTCCCAGATTGCATAAAAAAGTGGAAGTAATTGAGCATTCATCATTGTCTGCTTCCTGATTGCAGATGCAATATGACAAGCTGCCTCGAGTTCCTGTTGCCATGACTTCCTTCAGGGAATGACTGTTCACTCAAACTGTGAGTTAAATAAAACAAAACCTTCTTTCCTTCTGTTTTTTTCTTTTTAAAATTATAATAAAAATTACAATAATTATACAATTATTTTCCCCCCTCCAAACCCTTCAAGCTCTTTCTCAAATCTATCTTTCTTTTTCAATTACTTGTTGTTACCCAGAAATATGTATACACACACAAACACACATACACACACAATGTAAAACAGAGAATCTGTGCCTAAACTGTCAAGTGTGCTTTTATCCGTCTCTATCTACACACACATGTATATTTTATTGTTGGTGTTCTTTGTTGAAACAGAACCAATGCAATATGTAATGGTTTTTATATTTTATTCACTTACATTAAGGAATTGTTTAACTGATTATGGAGGCTCGGTGAGTCCCACATATGATGGTGAAAACCAAAAGGTTGTAAGACCAACAGAACTGCAGTTCTCTTTTAAAGACAATCTGCTATGGAACCATGATGAACAGAGGTTATAGTTGTGTCTAAAGTCTTTCTGCTGGAGAATTCCCTCACACAGGGGCATGGGCAACCTTTTGTTCCATTTAATTCTGACCGATTGGACAAGGCCACTCACCATTTTGGAGGACAATCTGCCTTGACCAAATTCCACCAATTTAAATGTTTATCTTATCCAGAAGTGATCTCGCAGAAACTTTCAGAATAATGTTTTAACAAATATCCAGCACACGCCAAGGTATACACAAGATTATCATTAGAATATCAGTTTTCCATTTAATGCTTTTACAGTTATTGTTTTTTGAAGCTGGGGTATTTTTTAAATGTTTAGTCAGTAGAATTATGACAGTTCTGTTTGTTTATTAATCATTTTTCATTTCATTTATTTTTAAAGTTATTTTTACTGAAGTAGTAGCATGCACAAAGCATAAAATTTATCAGTTTTAAAATTTAAAGTGCATATTTCTTTGAAATTAAGAACATTCACATTCTTGTATAACCACCCCACCATTAACTATTTAATAAAAACATTATCAAGGAAAAAGAGATTCATGTAAAATGTTATGATCTTACTTTGCGTATTTATTTTTGATTGTGCTAAGATTGAACCCAGGCCCTGTGTGTGCTGGGTAAGTTTACTTAGTGAGCCATAAATTCCATTCCAAGTTGATATTATCATTATCATTATTTTTCTGAGTCTGGGAACTGATACTAGGACCTCATGTATGCTGGTCTAACACTCTACTCCTGGACTACATCCCCAAAATTCTACTAAAATATATTTACTTATTTATTTTTTACTTACATGTCTGTGCGAATATATGCCATGTGTGCTGGTGCCTGAAGAAGACAGAAGATCATTGGATTCCCCTTGAGCTGTGTTTTTAGGCAGTTATTAGCTTCTGACATCAGTACTGAGACCCACACTCAGGTCCTCTGCAAGAGCAGCAAGTACTTTTTACTACTGAGCTGTCTCTCCTGCCCTCAGATTCCACTTTCAATATGAAAGTCACACGTGAATGACTTATTAATTGGGATTTAGTAATCTTACTTTACTTGTATTGTGTCTCCTATGTTTTCATTCATTGATGTTATTCACAATACTTGAGTAAAAGAGATTGGGGAGTCTGCATTGGAATTCATTGGGGGTGATTTTCTAATTCCTGCTACTTTCTTTCATATAAAAGAATCCTCTATTAAAATAATCTTAGTCCTTTTCTCCCCCTTTTAATCTTTAGTTCTCCAAGGAAGGAGAAATGCCTACCCTCTCTGACTGGTGAATTTGGATGAAGTAACTGGCCATTTGTCCTTGAGATCTGCCTGTCTGCAGAGAATAGAATACATCCTCTTCTGTCCTTTGTCCATTTGAAGTAAAGGCCATTGATCCGATGATCAGATGTGTAGGTTTCCAGTCTGATTAAATCTGAAGTTCAAACTTAGAAGCTGATATCGTGGCATATGGAAGGCATGCTCTCCAGCGTCAGCTTCCATGTTGCCTTCCTCTGTGTCACTTCTGATTTCTATGACTTGGCTTTGGACACCAATGTCAAACTGAGGGTTTGTGTACTCATCTTCTCAAATTCTAGCATATAACATAGATCACCCTCCATGTAGAATGTGAAGAACCATGAACTTCCCAATCCTATAGCTCGTCTTGGTTAAGTATCTGTTGAAGGTGACTATTCTGCACAAATATCTTTGAGTCCTAGACCTCCTTTTAGGGACTGTTGAAGGCAGATAATGGTAATAGAACTTCATTACTGTATCATTTTAATGTAAGTTTTTATGCCTATGAAAGAACAAAGTCTTTATATCTAAGAATTGATTTTCATAGTATCTGCGTGGTTAATCATATCTTTTAATACATTATAACACTGAAATGCAGGGTAAGTAAAGCTAGATGCCTGGTCCCTTTAAAGAGTTTTCTGAGGCCAGGTGTGATAGTGTACACAATTAATGCCAGTACTATAGGGAATCCTACAGCTACTAGCCTTTAAGTTACTTGCCCACTGGGGAGTGGCCCCTTATACTATTTATGTTGATGTAAAGCTCGTGCCCAGCCTCTTTTCCAGTTGCAGGATTTGGTTGCTGTTCTCCATTCCAACAGAGGATTCTAATTTGTGAGTCTACCCCTAAGTAAATAACCACCTATTATTCTCAATTCTGAGTTAGTGTGGGATTTCTATTAAGAGTCCTTCTTCATCTGGTGCCCAACATGAGATTGGTGCCCACATTGCCAACTAAATTCCCATAAAACCTAAGGGCTTGAAAAGGAATTCTAGACAAAAAAAATACAGAGTTTAACACAGCTTCTTGCTGTTTGCTGGTGGCATGCTACAACTCTTTTAAGAGAGGTTTTCCTGACTCAGCAGCAGCAGCAGAAAAAAAAGCTGTGCTGCTGTTTTGAAATGCAGGCTTTCTGGGATGTGCTGCCAGTGCAACCTCTGGCTCTTTTGGGAGAACAAGTATTTGGATGGAGTTTGTGAGAAGCATACTATGGCTTGCTTAATGGCAATGTGGACCAGCCAAATGCCTGGAAGTGGGGTGGTGTGTGTGGCTCTCAGGAGCAGAGAGCATCTCTGTCATGTTGGAAGGGGCACAGCAAGCAGGAAGTACTGTAAGTAGTACAGTCATGTAATGTCACAGCTTAGATTCTTAAGCATTTAGCATTTTAAGAAGCACTTCTGGTCAGAAAATAATTTCAGATATGCAATAAAGACAAATCCAGATGAGTCATAGTGTTGGATAAATGTACATTGGATTGGGAGAGTATAGAGAGACATAAAAGTCTTTAAGGAGACTGAGTACAGATAGTCATAGATTAAAAGGAGTAAAGAAAAATAAGCCAGTTAAAAATTGAAAATTCACAGAGAGTCTGGATAATGTGTATTTTTGTGTTTTCTTTGAGTCTTTTGACTGTGAAGGAGCTAAGTACAGAGAGACATTTCATTGTAATGGGCTGCTAAGCTAAACCAGCATGTATATTATAAAGGTATCATGACTTCCAAATTTGGGTCTAAGGATATGCTGCTTTGGAAAAGAGGTTTTTCTTTTGTTTCCACAGAAGATGATAACCTGTGGATTGCTTCCAGACTGATGTGGTTTGATGGAAAAAGACCCCCTGAAAGATCACAATTAACACCCTTAAAAAATTACCTTGCCCAACTGGTGACTGAACCTAGCACACAGGATACACCATAAAAGACCTGAAATCAGCAGGAAGCAGTATGGAAAAAACTACACCCATATTCCCAAATATTGTTTATATATGTTTGTCTACATTTAAAGGGGATATGCTATAGAGTTTTACATTGGTATAGATCTTGGTTTATTGACACAAATTTAATGTTTTGTTATACGTATATTTGTTATACGTATATATCTTGATTAAGGTATTGTGATTGTGTAGCTCATTTACAAAATGTAATGCATAATTAATAAATATAGGTTAATAGATAATTGTAGGGTTAGCCCAGCCCATTAGGGGGTGTGTTTGCCTTGGGCTAATGTTTACATATAAATCTGGTGGGCGTGAGCCCCGCCACTCTCTTTTTTTATATCTCCTGCTCATCGCTGGATCCCTGGTGTTGTAAGCTATCCCTTCATTAAAATTTGCTGTTTCATATTAAGCTAGCCTGGTTATTATGCCGCTTACAGATAATCACCTATAATAGTCAAATTTATAGTCGTGTTAGTTAGAGTTTCTAGATATATAGAGATATACTTCAGTTTGATAGGTATTCTTCAAATCTTTGGGAGACCTTTGGAATATGGCATTTAAATGTTTTAAAAATTTAAGACTTTACATGACAGTGACACAATCTGTTCCTGGCAGCACCAATCTACTTCAAGAGGAAGATGAGCATCAAAGAGGCTTCTTATGGAGTTTGTTAGATGAACTGGACATGCAGGATCCACAGAGAAATGACTTCTGAATTTGCCTGAGGGTAAAATGATCCTTTGGGGTTCCTGCTTCATGAAAGAGTCTGCGAGACAATCTTCAGGATACAGAAGAAAGTGTCTGTCAATCTGCCAATATAGGCAAATCTGCCTTTGAAATTTCCTGCTGGATACTATGGGCCTATAGGCTAAAGATGGATGCCCCAATGGTACAAAAGAACTTTGGGTGACTGCCCAGGCAGCGAAATGTCTCTGTCAATTCTAGAGTTTTAGAAGTTGCTTACAATGTACTTCCTGATTACTTAGGTAATGTTATATCCTTCTGGAGTCTTTGATGAAGTTGAAGAATTTATAGTTATAGTTTTCCTTAGTTATAAAATAACTATAAAAGATAAAAGATAAAGTAGATATAAATGTTGTAACTGTAATTCTTGATAGAATTTTACTCTGTTAAAGCCTTGCTTTTAGTTTAAATAGAAAAGGGAAATGGTGTGGGAGGTCCTTCTGTCTGTATGTTACTTTTTTGGTTAATGAATAAAGAAACTGCCTTGGCCTGTTGATAAGGCAGAACTTAGGTAGGTGGAGAAGATGGAACTGAATGTTAGGAGGAAGAAGGCAGAGTCAGCGAGAAGCCATGGAGCCACCACAGCTGGAGATAGACTTGCTGAAACTTTGCTGGCATACCACGACCTCATGGTAATACACAGATTAAATGAGATGGGTTAAATTAAGATGTAAGAGTTAGCCAATAAGAAGCAAGAGCTAATGGGTCAAGCAATGATTTAAATAATACAGTTTCTACGTGATTATTTTGGGGTTAGGCTAGCCAGGCAGCCAGGAACTGAATGAGTGCTCTCCTCCTACTATATGCCAGCACTCAGGAGGCAGAGAAACTGGTGAATTTTTGTGAGTTCAAGGCCAGCCAGGGCTACATAGTAATATCAGTTTACTTTATTTTCTTACAAAATTATGGCCCTTATGCAAGAATATATAATTCGATGCAAACTATTTTCAAAACTTGTGTTCTTTGATAGCAACTGTGGTTAGCTGTATAAGATTGTGTACCACTATATGGACAAAATGGAGTAAAGAAAGACTCAGTGCCTTTGTTGCATCCTTAGGATCTTTCAGAAATCAGTGATTGCTGGGAAAAAGAGATATTTCTTCCAGCAACAGGGCCTTTGGTAAAGTACCCAAGCTCCTGTAAGCAACCCTGATTGTTTCTCCTATGAAAAACTCGATCTGAAAGTGAAAGGGAGGCTGTTTGGAAGGGAAAATGGATCAGCAAAAGTAGGAGGAAGTGAGGTTAATGGGAGAGAAACTGGATCAAGATACATTCCATCCATGTAGGAAGGTATTACAATAGATTCCTCTCTTATTACGGATAAGTAATCCCTGCTAATTATATTCTTGAATCAAATCATAAGAATATCAACCCAGTAATTTATAACTTAGGGTTTTGTCTACTTTAAGCATTCATTCAAAATTTGAATCAGAATATGAACGTTCTGGAGCAAGAAAGATGGTACACCCCTGTAATTCCATCAGCTGGGAAACAGAGGTCAAAATCTGAGGCCAGCCTGGTCCATAGAACTAGACCAAAAATCCAAAATAAATAAACAAATACAAGACTATGAACGTCCTAAATTTATGTGTAAACTATTCCACTACCCTGTTTTCTTAAACGAATCAAATAAAACTTAAAATTTTCCATCTGCATTGTTTTCTTTTTGCACTCAAGAAAAGCTTGCCAAATCTTATGTGTAGACATCTAGTTTTATTGTCCATCAAGTATTTTTGAGCAATCTACACTCCGATGAAAATGTCCCTAGGTACTAAAAATGAAAATTGATATTATACAGTCAGCCAACACATATCGTTAACATTTGAAAATCAGTGGGTGGCTATTGGTAAGACAGTACAGATTTAAAATGGGAAAAACAGAGAAACTAATTTTAGTATTGTTAGTAACTGAGATGGGTAATACATGCATTGGGAATGATGCTTGCATTACACGTCAAATCCCATTACAAAATATGTCATTAAAAGGGAAAGGTTTGTAGTAAAAGGGATGTCCACACCCCTGGCTGATGGCCCATTTGTTTCAAACATCATTCAGTATAAAACAGAGACATTTCCCCTACCTTTGGAATTCACTAATGAATTTGGCTTACATTGCCATATGCCTCTGGCCAAAAGATTCACATCTAGGCACATTCCCCAATACAGAGAGATCCTAAAGCTGCATTCTCTACCATCCCTTACCACATTCCCTTGAATTCCCTCTGCATTCCTGTTGGTCTCCTGACCTGGACCACAGATTTTACTTGTATAAGTTTTAGAAATGGGGGAAAGCATTTGAGACAAGTCAACAGTTCTTTAAGAGAAGTCGACAGTTCTGTAAGAACTCTTCTGTGATCCGATTATTCCAGCTGATAAAGCATTGCCTTCCAGAACATGTCAGGCTTGGAGCATAATCTGCAATGTCTCAGGAATATGGCTGGGTAATCACTTTGTTCTTAAGAGTTTTCAGAGGATTGATTTAGATGGGTTCTAGTGAGAACCAGAATCCAATCTTAGCCATGTCTGCATCTCTGGGGATACAAATGGAAACAACATATGATACAATTGCCTAAGTTGAGCTGATTAATTGAACAAGTCCCCCAAATAAGCAGAAATAGCTAGCTCCTGGAAATAGACTTCTTCCCGAATTGAATAATTTTACTTGCAGAGATTGTCCACCTAATTTGGGAAGTACCTCAACCTGAGTACAATAAACTAAATCTCAAGGAGAATACTTTCTGGGGTTCAGATATCCATCTGCACACAGTAGAATCATGACTTAGATGATCAGTTTGAGAGTCAGTGAAAACTAACAGGGCCTGCACTTTAAACTCTCGGACTCTTTCTTCAGTACAAATGATTGGCAGTATTTTGGAAAAGATAGAAAGCATGCCTTCTTAATTTAGACTTAATACATTGTATTATCCTCAGCAAAACATGTAACGTTTGCCTGCCAAACGAGCTCGAATCCTCTTTTGGTTAAGGAGTAGTCAATTTAATGATGTTTTGTAGTTGTGGGTAGGTCTTGTTGAAAGACAAGTTGAAAGAAAAAAAGAAACCTTTTAAGATTTTCTTCTTCATGTGCGATTCTTCAGTTATATCACATGCAAGCTGCAGATGGGATGATTTAATTCATTCATGTGGGGGGGGGGGAGCAAATAGGACAGCTGAAAAAGGGACATTTCCAGGCCGGCATTTGCCCCAGTGGGACACTATTTTTTTTAAATTAATTAATTTGTTTCAAAAAACAATCTTTTCCCATTTTACATACCAATCCCAGTTCCCACACCCACTCCTCCTCCCACTTCCTCCATCGTCCCCCTAGTCCACCCCTTCCCCACTCCTCAGAGCGGGTAAGGCTTCCAATGGGGAGTCAACAAAGTCTAGCATTTTGAGGCAGGATCCTCCCCACTATATCTAGGCTGAGCAAGGTATCCCTCCAAAGAGAATGGGTTCCAAAAAGGCAGTACAAGCAATAAGGATAAATCCTGGTCTCACTGCCAGTGGCCCCATAGACTGCCCTAGCCATACAATTGTCAACTATATTCAGAGGGCCTAGTTTGGGCCTATGCTGGTCCCCCACCCCCGTGTCAACCTAGAGTAAGTGAGCTCCCATTACCTCCTGTAAGCTGTTTCAATGGGCATCCCCTTCATGATCTTGACCCCTTTGCTCATATAACTGCTCTTCCCTCTCTGACTGGACTTTGGGTGCTCCTCCCAGTGCTAACTGTGGATCTCTGCTTCTGGTTCTATCAGTTGCTGGATAAGGTTCTGTGATGACAATTAAGGTAGGCATCAATCTGATTACAAGGGAAGACTAGTTCGGCACCGTCTCCATTATTGGTTAGGGTCTTAATTGGTGTCATCCCTGTGGATTCCTGGAAATTTTCCTAGTGCCAGGTTTCTTGCTATTTCCACAGTGGCTCCCTCAATCAACATATCTCTTTCCTTGCTCTCCGTCTCTGTCCTTCCCCCATCTCGACCATCTAGGTCTCTCATGTTCTTCTCTCCCCTCTACTCTTACCCTCCTCCTCCCCTTCTGCCCTTCTTTCTTTCCCACTACCATACTCCAGGATACCTTGTCTATTTCCTTTTCCCAGGGGATCCATATATGTCTCTCTTGGGGTTCTCCTTGTTATCTAGCTTCTCTGGGGTAATGAACTAGTTATCCTTTGCTTTACATCTAATGCCCACTTATAAGTGAGTATATACTCTTTGTCTTTCTGGGTCTTGGCACCTCACTCAGGATTTTTTTTTCTAGTTCTATACATTTGCATGTAAATTTCAAGATGCCATTGCTTTTTACCACTGAGTACAACTCCATTGTGTAAATGTATCACATTTTCTTTCTTTCTTTCTTTCTTTCTTTCTTTCTTTCTTTCTTTCTTTCTTTCTTTCTTTTTTTTTTTTTGGTTTTTCAAGACAGGGTTTCTCTGTGGCTTTGGAGCCTGTCCTGGAACTAGCTCTGTAGACCAGGCTGGTCTCGAACTTACAGAGATCTGCCTGCCTCTGCCTCCCGAGTGCTGGGATTAAAGGCGTGCGCCACCATCGCCCAGCTGTATCACATTTTCTTTATCTATTCTTCAGTTGAGGGACATCTAGATTTTTTCCAAGTTCTGGCTATTACAAATAATGCTATGAACATATTTGAGAAAATGTCCTTGTAGTATGATTGAGAATCATTTGAATATATTCCTGAGAGAGGTATTGCTGGGTCTTGAGGCAGATTGATTCCCAATTTTCTGAGAAATCACCATACTGACTTCCAAAGTGGCTGTACATGTTTATACTCCCACCAGCGATGGAGGAGTGTTCCCCTCACACCACATCCTCTTTAGCATAAGCTATCATAGATGTTTTTGATCTTAGAATTGTGACTGGCATAAATTGGAATCTCAGAGTTGTTTTGATTTGCATTCCCCTGATGACTAAGGATGTTGAACATTTCCTTAAAGTGACACTATTTCTTACTCTCTGTGTTCCCAATGCCCTGGCTTTTAGCTGATCATGTGATTTAGTGCTCTTGCTTCCCACTTAGTCATTGTCCCAGTTTTCTTGTTCAACACATGAAAGTTCTTCTGAATACACTTTGCTCCTTCCTTAGCAAGCCTGTTTGGTTGCAACAGCACCATTTTGCTGTTGTGTTTCTCCTCCTAGTAATATTTATTATGACTTCATGAATGTTGCTTAGCTTTAATCTTTCTAAAGTGTTATCTTTCTGGTTTGTCCTGTAAAACATTTAAGTTGGACTCTGTATTTTATGTCGTTATTCTTCCTCTCTGAGAATTATCACTGAATGATCCAGGTTATTATTAAGAACTTAGGACAAGCAAAAAGATTTTCAATATAAACCAATGAGGCACCTGTACATCCCAGAGTGATAACTTCCTATTCTACTGTATGACTTAATGATTCTGAAATAAAATAAAGAGATTTGCTTGTACAGCCTAGTCAGTACAGTGCTTGCTATGTGAACATAACAACCTTAGCTTGATCCCCAGACACCATGTTAAAAAAAAAAAAACAACTGGCCTTGGAGGTATGTGCTTGTAATCCTTGCACTGCACTAGTAGAGACAGGTGGGTCCCTGAGGCATACTAGTTGGTGTGTGTGCACACACACACCCTAAATACCAAGGTGGATGATACCTAAGAAATGACATTCAAGCTTGAACTCTGACAATCATATGTATACAATTCCCTCCCCAACACACACACACACACACACACACACACACACACACACACACACACGCTACATTACATGCCTTGCATGCGCTCAGCAGCCCATGTGACTTGTGGTTTTCTTGTGGAGTAGTGCAGATAGAGGACATTTGCTTTGTCACAGAGACACCTACTGAACAAGCTTTGCTCTTTTATGAGAAGGAACCAAACAGGCATTCACATGTATTTTATGATCTCAAAAAGCAACTGATATGACACCCAGTTGTCAAAATTCTAGGCAACCAATAAGAAATCTTGTACAATCATGTGTTTAACTCTGCATTTTTTCATCTTATTTTATACTACAGGAAACACCATGTGGTTTCAAGCTTGTCCCACTCTTTCCCAAATTTAGTCAGTGGTTTAGGTAGAATTAAAACTGACATTCCAGACCACTTAATCTGTGGAAAATCCAGGGGCCAGACAAGAAGTGGCTAAGTACTGCATGTGATGTGAGCCTTCGAATGCCCTCTGGAGACCCCGCCAGAGTTTCTTGTGACCTGCGTTATATAGAATGAAGTGCAAGTCTGTTTATTTTGTCTTCTTTGTAAGTCATCCTTGGAAGGGAGGGCTTATTTGCTTCAGTGCTAGCAGCAGATTTGTGGTGACTACAGCGTGTGTCCAGTTACAATGTGTGGGAACTTAGAAATGGAGAGACAACTTTACATTTTTAACGAGTGAGTGCAGAAATCCTATTGACGAACTTGTGTGATTGAAATGAAACCTGAGTGTATGAGCAGATGCCTTCGTGGAAAAATCACATACCCTCGTCTATTTTTCATTTGGAAGTTTATGCTTATATATAAAACTCAGCAACTGAACTTTGGCCAGAAATCCATAGAATTTCTGAAGTTATAGGCTAGCTGAAGTTATGGCCAGAAATCCATAGGAAAAGAGTTGTAAATACCAATTGGCAAGCAAATAGGCTGATTCCTCCCCTAACGACCTACTACAAATTCCTGGGGGAACTTTACTCTTTGCAAAAGAATAAGCCCTAATATTTCAAGGGCTGACGAATCTGTCTTTACTGATTCTAATACATAGGGTTCAAAGTCTCTCACTCCACCCCTGTTAGAGAAGAGACATTTGATGTCACGTAAGAAAATGAAGTCTTGGTCTTTGTCCATTTCTGTTCCTTGAGGTTAAAGGACTCACCCCGTATTCACCTCCTCTATCTGTGAACGCACATTCAGGGTTAGCGTATTTAATTCGTATTTCATTTACTTTTGTGCAAAAGCCACAGTATCAGAGAAGCCCCTGAGACTGTCTCCATTTTGACAAAAATAATAGATAACAATGGCAGTTTGGAAGACAGTGGAAGATTAAAAATGTAAGCAGTGCAGGAATGGTAATCTTCATTACATCCCCAATCACCACACCAGTCTGGCTCCTGCAAAAACTTATGGTGCATGACAGGATGACAGTCGGCTAATGAAAACTTAACTAGTCACAGCTGGCGTGCCAAATGCGGCCTCTTTGTTAGTGCAGAATGGCACTCTCCTGAGCAAGTGTGATGCCACCGAGCTGACGGACACATTGTTTTCAGGAGCCACCAGAAATGTGCATCAGGCGTTCACACTCACCTGGACTGGGCGATGGTGTTCATCAAACAGTCGGCCCCAGCCTGTGAGAATCCTCTCTGTATCACAGCACTGCTAATTAGATACGACTGAGAACAAAGGCAGCCCACGCCTGCCTTCACGAGACACTTACGTCCCAGGTGAAACAAGGCAAATCATACACAGTTTCAGGACCCTGTTATGTTTGTGATTTTGCAAAATAGATCTCAGCGTTGGAAGGCATGCTGTAGCATCTTCACCCAAGTTTACATTTTAACGTTAGAAAGAGATGCTTTCCTTCATACGTTATTGCACATGGGAGTACCAATGGAACCTATTTATGGATAATGAAGAAGACTGCTTTTGTGAAGTGAACCTATGAACAAGAGGCTGTTTAGCAAGCTGAATAGATAACCCACTACCATTTGGGCTACCGAACCTGCAGAGTCAATTGTGTTGAAGATAGCTCTAGAAGAGAGCACTACTTGGGACTTTTTCTGAAAAGCTTCAATAAAAGAATTGTACCCAGGAGTCCTGAAACAAGACCATGCTACCTAGCAGAGAACACTAGATACTATTTTAAAACACAGGCGCATGCTGTTAGACTGTGGGAGAATTTGAGCAACTATTAGCATAATATCAAGTGACCAGTCCATCATACCTTGCCAGTCTGAGCTGGATACCACCATAGTAAGCAGTAAATTTAGGTCCAGCAGCAAATCCATTACAAAGTGGAAATAAATCCATCATGGGCCTCAGGCAAATGTCAGGTGAGTACCACCTATTCTCATTTCACCTGCCAAGGTTTCATTAGTACCCCTCCCTTGGCTCTCAGAGAAGGGATCTGGAAGAGACAGATGCCTGAGCTTGATTCATGATTAGTCAGCCTGGTACTTATGGGGAAGCAGGGAAAGGACTGCTTGCCGCTCTACGTGACAAAGGGAAACTGAATGGCAAGCGGACTTTCCTTCAGGCAGTAATCTATTTCCGTCGTTTTGTTGGAATGGGTAGTAGTAGATGGAGGTAGATATTTTGAGAACCGTATGTGATGATGAATAACTTAGCCAATGGAAATGCATAAGCTAATAGACAGTAATGAGGGATTTAGTTGGTTGTTGAGAAACATGGAATGAGCGATACTGAAAGATCAGGGATAAACAGGTCTATATTTGGGTAGCCCTAACAGCCAGCATAAAACGTACATAACTCTTTGCCACGTGATGCTGCTAATATGCTAAACAACTATGTGGACATGATCTCAACCTGCCTCTAGCCCCAGACACTTCAGGCTTATGCACTATTAGGACTTTGAATGATGGAGACATGGTAGGGAAGAAGAGGGCTTTGGATGAGCCCAACAACATGGGTTCTCTCTCATTCATAAAAGATGCTGGTGTTACTGATACTGAGCCTATTGGTACCCAAACCAGTGCCGCATCTCTACCAAGAACTATTTCTCAAGAAGACCAAGTTTCCCTTTCTACACTAAAGGGCAAAGTAATTTATTCTGACAAGACTGTCTCGTACTACATAAAGGGCTGAGATGAGCCTTGGAGAGCATCGCCGATGGCTCACAGAGTATCTACTGCCATGGGCGCTCACACCAGCTCACCTTAACAAAAGAATCAGTGTTATGGAAGAAGAGATGGAATGATTATCTCATGATCATGGAACCTATTAGCCCCGCCACACAACACATCATCCCCAAACTAGATGTCTGATAAACAACGGAATGGAATTTCTTCTTGCCAACTTGAAAGGACACCCACAAGGTGAGGCTGCTATCCTGCAGGGTGTAGTGTGCACATTAATCAGAGGTATAGGAGAACAAGCAGATACAGTGGTTTCAAGGGTCTCAGACTTCTCACTGGTAAATGAAATGATAAACCACTTAGATGAGTGTGGATGCCCCGTGGGGGAGGGAGAGCTTTGAAATGTTTTAAGTCTCGGAGAGAAGCTATCCCTGGGAGAAGGGACCTTAATATGAGACTTGTATGACCTTGAGCTCTATGGGAGTTAGATGGCAACGAAGTTGCTGAGGTCCTACTCAAGTCCACTGTAAAGGGAGGTCTACTTAACTTCCAGGGACTGTGCATGTTAGACAGCCACCCTCTCCTCTGGAGTCTTGTCCTCAGCTGATGGAAGCCTTCTTTCCTGGGAGGTGGTACTTTTTCTCTGGAAACTGACGCAGGGTAAAGAATGGTGGTTTTCTTGCCTGGAGATGGGAAAAACTGTGGCTGGGTGTTTACTATCATGCTTCCCATGGGCTGGGTAAAAACCAGTATCCAGTCTCACTAACATCTTTGTTTACGTTCCCCCCACCCTTGCCTTTTGCCATTGGAAATAGTATATGCTATAATAATTTGTCAATAACTGAAACAAAAAGGAGAGATAAAAGAGTTCCTGTATATATTCCCGTTATCCTTCCCTTACACCATGTTTTCAAAAAGTCCTTGCACAGGAATCATCCCAAGTTCTGTTTCTAGGGAACCTGTACTAGGTTGAGGCATGAAGCGAATTTCCAAGAATTTCGATGGGTACAAATCCCGAACACAACTATTTATAGTCAAATGGATTTCTCAGTAAAGGAAGATACATGCCCACACGTATATTGTATATTTCAATGAGTAAGCCAACTCCAACCATCTATCCTCACTAATGGGCTGGGAATCCTTTCAATAACCAGGAAAAAGAAAGCTTCAAATCCTGCCTGGTAGACATGCCTGCTTCCGTGGCTTGTGGGTACATGCATCTCTTTGGAAAGGCATGTGGCTGTACGCTTCTGTGGGAGTGCCTGGGATGAATGCATGACTCAGTCACATGCCTTGGAAAAGAACCAGTAGACATACAGGCTGTTGCGTAGATCACAGGTGAAGCCCTTTGGAATTAAAAAATGTACTTTAGGAAGATTTTGATCTTAGACAAGAAGCAGGACCTTTATGCTAGGCTTGGATCTAATTCCTTGGACTTGACGATTAGTTGATTTTTACTGTTAGAAATATTATATTGGGACAATAATTTACAAATAGCTGAACGAGAGAAAGGAGAGATAAGATCATTTTCCCCGTAGACAGAGATATGTGTGCACTCTGCAGATGAGAAAATGTGTGCGGTGCCTTACTCTGCAGCAAGAATAAATTTTTAGATCAGAGGATCTGGGCCACAGAACACACCCAAATAAAAATGTAAAAACCCACTTTATTTGTCTGCTAGAAGCTTCCCTGGAGCCACATGTGTAGTTATTGAAATATTTGATAAATGTCAGGGTGACTTTGGCACAACGTTTTAGTACATTTGGTTTAGTTTCATTACCGATTTAATTTTGAAGTTGGCCTTGTCGGTGACCTCTCATATGCTAAAAATATCAAAAGAAAACTTAGAAAATTGATATTATCTAATAATAAATAAAAGTTTGCTCGGGCAGTTTTTCATGAAAGCAGGGATATTTTAAATCCCTTGAAGGGATTAACCAACAAGTGACTTTGGTTGAGAACAGAAGACAAGAATGTCCAGAAGGGGCTGATTTGGAACATACATAAAACTTCACAGGAGCAAGGGGAGGGAGCTACAATCATATCTAGCTGTTTGTTCTGGACAGGTGAAAAACTGAAAGACAAATAAGGAGCTGTATGTTGCATTTTTTACAGATTCCCCCTCCTAAGCACACTTGGGATTTGTTTCAGGCTTTTGGAACCTGGTGCCTAGCAGCAGCCCCAACCCTACTGGGCTTGGCTGTATGTAATTGCCCGGAGATTTCTCCGTGTATGAGGGGCACTCTCTGACCTGATTTTGGAAGATTGTTGCTGCAGGCTTTCCCTTTGGCTCATGGGGCTATTTGCTTCATGTAGGTCGTGTTCTCAGAGTCAGGCAGCATGAGCTGGAGGTTTGGAACCTGGTCAGGGACTGATCCAGGCGAGCGGTACGTGGACATCAAAAGACTTGGCACTCAGGTCTATGGAAGCACCTATGAGGACGGAGATGTCTCCAAACCCCATGTGCTCTCAAGTGCCAAATCTGGACTGGAAATCTTACAATGAGATGATTTCCCATGAAGTGTCTGGTACTGTACTTTATGTTTCCCACCAGGTCATAAATGCCAAGACAATGGATTTGGAAAAAAAACACATTTTAGGATTGCTAGTTCTAATTATGGCCTAGTCTCAAAGACAAAACTCCAAAACGCGAAGCACTGACAGAAGAGAAGGTATTTGATTACATTAGAGGAGCCCAGAATGCTTCAGGGCATTCTGGTCCAGGAGATGCTGAGGTGTTCCAACTTAGAGTTCTCTAGTTCCTCTACCAATCGAAATGAGGGTTCTAAAGGATATGGCTAACATTTCTCTACTAGAGTTTTCCATCTGTTGAGAAGTAAGTCTCCACTTGACAAGGTTAGAAACCGGACACTAGAATCTCAACTGTTCTAGACCACATTTTGCAACCTTAGTTTAATATAAACCCATAACTGAAGATGTCATTTGCTTCAGAATAAGAGGAAATCACTGTCTGCAGTGTGGAACTTTCCTGTAGTGATGATGATGATGATGATGATGATGATAATGAAACCAAGGCAAGCTGGTGGAACAGTTTGCTGAGAAGGTAGAGGAAGATAGGTTGGGAATGGAGAGCCTATCCTGGTGGGGAGGGTGTCTGTGTGTGTGTAGCACATCTATACTGATATACTGATTATCACCCTCTGGATTCCTAGAAAAATAATAGATTTAGTTCTTTAGAGACCAGCACCTGTTGGGATCTCCTTTACTACTTTAACTCATCTAAGAATCTTTAAAGAAACAACTCTCTAAATAAAAGAGTTATAATTGTAAAGAGAGAAAAACCCCTCTAATTGAGCTAACCCTTTGTGTCTCTTTTCTGTTGCATTGATAAACTACCATGACCCCAAACGACTCATGCAAGAGAGAATTTCTTCTGATGTACAGTTCCAGAGGACTAAGAGTCCATCACACTTGGGAAGCATGCCACCCAGAGGCAGGCGTGGCAGCAGGAGCAGGCAGCCAAGGGATCACATCTTTGAACTCAACCATGAAGGAGTGAACTGGAAGTGGGGTGAGGCTATGGACTCTGAAATCCTACCCTTACTGATGTACCTTCATCAACTAGACTTTATCTCCCAAATCTCCCCAAACAATGCCACCAGTTGGGGACCAAGTGTCCCAATATGTGAACCTATGGGGCACATTTCTCATTTAAACAACCACATCCTTCATTTTATCTAACATGAATCAAGCAAATACCTTTCTAATGAGGGCACAGTCTTCTTTTTGCACTAGACAAGCCCTACCTTTTTTTTTCCCCTATAGAATACTGTAAAGACTGAGGGCCTAATCATTATCTCAGTCCTTCGGCATTTATTTAATGAAGGTTTATTCTCAGGTACTATGATTCTCTGGAGTCACAAATATGAACAGGAAAGAGATGGATGCCCTCAAATGAGTGCAGGATTTCTGGATATGAATACGGCAATCCCATAAAATGCCCCACTTAAAATATCAGGCATTACTAATGACTTAATTCTCAGGTGCCATTGTCTAAAAATTCTTAAAATATTTGAGTCAGGGACCTGCATTTTCATTCGTGCTGGGCCTCATAGATCATGTAGCTGACCTTGTTAGCACAGCTTATAGGAGAACAAAAGAAGCCTGCATCACTAAGTAACTAAGCAAAGGAATATTTCAAATATTGTGTTTATATAAAAGGAAGAAATGAATTCCAGAAGGACATGTGTCTACATGCATTCGCTAGATGCCAAACGCTTTAATATAAGATGTGCAATTTTAGCGATAATTTCATAGAAATTTGCACCTTATAACTGTTAAAATTTTGCCCAGACAGTGAAACACTGTGTTAATTTGTGTTGATTAGTCTAGTCAAGCCCACTGCACAAAGAGCCAGAGCTTATGATTTGGAACTTTATTTCTAAGTCATCTTAGAATATTCTCACTTCCCAGACCCTATTCAAAAGAATAAACCTTTAGGTCTTGGTGCCGAGGAGAAAATATGATGCAACCCCCCCTCTCTGTATAAATATTCATACAAGCATTTCAGCTGTGGACAGGTCATTAAGCATTTTGCTTCAAGCTGCCATTGTCTGGTTACAAAGTAAGCATGTTTTAGTCATTTTAAATGATTATACTATTGTGGGAGGGGGAAGATCCAAGAGAAAATGTAGCTGGCTATGTGATACCAATGAAGATTCATACACAGAGACAGAAAAGTAGCCTAAATAAGAATAAAGATAACAAAATACTAAAAACAGTATTACTGCATCTACAGTAAATCCCTGTCTTATATCCTATGAGTTGCTTTTGTCAGTTAAAGGTAACCTTTTGTTTTCCATCAAATGAGTGGATTTTTTTTCTCAAGAAGAAATTTAAATGTCGGAGTTGAATGCTGGAGTACCCAAAGTTTCCACTTGCCATTAAGATTATTTTTGAAACTTCAGGCATATAGATTATCTTTAAAAAGATTTCTAGTACATTATGTAAACAATTTAAATTTCTTTTTATCATTAGAGTTTCTTTTCTACCCTGTTCAACATGAACCCTTTTGAATAAACTCAACCTTATTAATTTTCATCCTCTTTACAATAAAAAAATAAAATAAAGGACAGGGAGATGATGAGGAAAGAGATGGAGGGGGAAGGAGAGGAAGAAGGAGAAGTGGAGAGGGGGAATGTGTGTGTGTGTGTGTGAGAGAGAGAGGGGGGGAGAGATAGAAAGTGAGAGAATAAGCATGTGCCCATGTATGTGGCATCAGAGGACAACCTCAGGTGATGTTCATACTGGTTGGGACAGTCTCTCTTATCAGTCCAGCTGGCCTACATTTTGAAAACTATTTTCACCAAGCTGTACTATAAGTACTAAGAACTATGTTTGTTGAACAGACTAAGATTGGAGTGTGAAAGAACAGTTAACCAAGAATGAAATGCAGAAATCAGAAAAATTATTGAGACATAATTTGGAAGGCATGAGTGACAGGGAAGATATCTGAAGACTGAAAAGGAGGCCAGAGGAGAGACGACGTCATATGCATGGCCCATCAGTTTGGATAATAGTAATTATAGTAGGCACCATAACATGCTAACTAACACTTCAGATCTAAATTAGGAACTAAGAAGTTTTCCAGAGAGCTTTGAGGAAAGGAACATACTGAAAGATGGCTCCTAATGTTCAATCTGGAGAAGCCTTATAGAACATTGCCTGCGTAGCACAGAAGTGCAGTGTCTGAACATTAAATCCTCGGAAAAGAAGTGACAAGAATAGTTTTTTAAATATCAATTTTTGTATATCAGAAACATGATGGATTACAGAGCGTTTTTCAGAATGTACTAGAAGTATCAGTCCCAGTTCCATAGATAAGTGTGAAAGCATTTGTGGTTTTAGGACCAAAGGGCCTGGAGAGGTGAACACACGGTCGGGATAGTGGATAACTATCATCATTATGATAGTTTCTACCAACAAACAGCCAGGAAACCATGCCTTTTAGGATGTTGAGCCCCATGATGTGATGAATACCAGCTGCTTGGATGCTTCTTAGTCTTCCCAACTATTGAAACCTTTCTTAATGATTGCAATCATGTCAAGCTCCAGTGCTAACTCAGAAGCTTGGGTCCTCTGCGATGTTCATATCTTCAACATCTCTCTGGTGTTTCCAAGGTATTTCTTCTCGTCCCCAGTCTCTACCCTGGAGTTTCTCCAGCATGACAGCACTCTCCAATCTCTCTATCACTGCTCCTGGTGTTTCTCACTTTCCCTGATTATTCTTCTTTGCAAAATGCTAATGACTTGAGTTTGGATGTAGGGTGAATTTAGATTTTGGGGATGATTGCTGTAGATTGGATGCTTTTGTATGCCCACCTTTCTAATTTTGGAACCCTAAGCCCTCATGTGATGGTTTAGAGAGATGGGGCTTTGAAGCCTTCATGATAGAATTATGTCTTTAAAAGTAGAGACACAGGGTAACTTGCTTCTCTTTGTACATGCTCAAGGAAGAGTCCGTGTGTTGACATAAGGAGGGAGTGGACAGCGTCCTCATCAAATCCCCAATCACGTGGAACTCTCATCTTGGACTTACAGCCTCCAAAATCAGGTAAAAGAAACTTCTGTTTAAACCATCCACTCTCTGCTCAAGCTAAGGCTACAATCACACAAAACTACTAAAGAGTTAAGCCAATAAAGAGAATATCAGCTATGGCCGCTTTGACACCCACGGACAATCGCCATCTGTCCACATTATTTCCTGACTCTATGGCTTCCTTAACATCCTTTGTATTGTCCCTGGTTCTACTCTACCTGCTAGTCTCTGGTGCCCTCAAAGCCATTCACTTTTTATTATAGCATAATTTAACCCCTTGCTTCCTGCCTTTAACTAGTCACACCATAGAGCATGTTTTTTTTTACATAGAGACAATCTTATGATTGTCTTTATTTCAAATAAATTTCTTTATGCATAATATTTACATTTTTCCTAGAAAACCTGAAACAGACATTTTTTAAATGTTAACTTACATGACACTATACACTTTATAATAGTCAAAGGTGAGTAGCTTATTTCATCATAGAAAGTGAACTTTTTTTTTTGGCATGGTCATAGGAAATATTTTATTTTTTCCAAATTAATTCATTATGGAAATGTGTTATTTAGTAAAATTACACAAGCATTCTTACATACATAGAATTTAATTTTCAATATTAATGTATTAAAACTAGTTACATATAATATATAAAACTGAAGTGGTAAATTTATTTATTTATTTTGTTGTTGTTGTTGAAAAAATTTCTGCCTCCTCCCCTCCTCCCATTTCCCTCCCCCCACTCCCCTCCCCCTCTCCCCACTCCTCTGCCCCTCCTCCCACTCCATTCCCTCTCCCTCTCAAGTCTGAAGAGCAGTCCGGATTCCCTGCCCTGTGGGAAGTCCAAGGTCCTCTCCCCTCCATCCAGGTCCATAGAGCATGTTTTAACCTAAAATGTTTTCTACTCTGGGTCAATGCTGCCTCCCAGCCCAAATGTTTTGCGGAGCTAGCTCTGCTTGTTTAAAAGGCAGTCTACTGTTGGTGTAAGACTTACCAGTGGGGGAAAATGTGTCAAAGCAAAACACTAACAAACATAAAAATAGTAGAAGCTCTGGAAATTTCATTTTTTAAAAAAAATAAATGAAAATTCACATGTAGAGATAGATATGAGCAGTGATTTAGATCAGATGTCCTCTCCCTGGTTAGTGTACAGGACAAGGACTGTTTTGTATTCTTCCCTCTGAATGTTCAAACCAAACATGATCTTGTAGTCTTAATGATACAATGGAAGCAATTGCGTGCCAACTGGATAAACCCGAGAGTCTATAAAACGTCTAACTGAATTATGTATGCATTTCAATTATGTATAAAATCACGAATGCTGACATTTCAATTTATCATAGGCTACATCCCTATTCCCAATTGCCATAACATCTGTGATCTGTGTACTTGGTAGTTAGAAATATGTTTGTCATTCTGGAATCAAGGAAATTGAGGGTCAAATTAGTCATCAAAAAGTTGAGACCCAAATAATTATTCAGAAGTATGTAATAGCAAACTGTAGGCTGTATTTTTGGAGATATTTTACCTCTATTCAGAAAGTTTCTGACAGACTTTCACTCTTCCAATGTCTCTTACAAAAAGATCTTCTTTAGTTCAGGCCAACATTTTTCCTTTCACTCACAGTTTTCAAAGACCAATTAATTTTAATTTTAGTTATATATATATTTGGACATGAGAAACAATTTGCTCCTCAGACTTCTAAAGTTGCACCAAATCATGATTTTTATATAACACAGAGGAAATGCAGGGCTCTGGTCACGTGACTCGGGGTGCCCTGGTCCTGGAGTTGGGCTTTGATGGGTTTCTATCATCTTGTTCCTTGTTTCTTCCACAGCAGCTTTGATGCTATTCAAGAGGTGTTCTGGGGGATGGGTAGAAGCAGTGTGGTTTAGTTGGCTCTTACCTAAAAAGAGGGATGAAATTTTTGATGTATAATCACCACTACATCACCACTGCATAGAGTTTGCTCAGTGCTCCCACTGGGAGAGAGGAAGAGCAGCTCTTTTCCATTTTCATTAATTGCTGGCTCTCCCTTTAGGGTAGAGACTTTCTTTAATGGGCAAGTCAGATAAAAGTGAAAGAAATCTAAGAGCTTAAGTTAGTCGATTTACACAAGAAATTTACACGCTGAAAGAGCGTGTGAAGGAAGAGAGAAGGCTTGGTATGAGGGAGAATGTATTTTGCTACAAACTGGTAAGTCAGGAGCAAAGAATGGAGGATTCCAGAGAAGATTTGATGAAACAGAATAGAAAGGATGATGAGGAGTTGAGTTGCTGGGAATGATGAGATGAAGCAGACAAGCAAAAACCCAACATTCTCTGCAATAAGTTCTGGCTGTGTTACTCGACTGTTAATTTCAGTGAAACATCCTGGCAAGTCTGGGACCCTGGAGCTCTGCAGTTCATTCAGATCCAGGTTAGAGGAAAGATATTCTGTTCCTTTAGATTGATTCATGTCAAGGTGTGTGAGTACTGGGCTCACGGGTGTGTGGCCAGCACAGTGGCAGAGAGGGTCTTAAGGTTAGAAACACCCCATATGTAGTAGATCTGGGAATGTAGTAGAAATATCTATGAATCTATGTTTTGTAAAAAAAAATTTCATGGATGAAGGGAGCATGTTTTGAAGTCTTTTTTTGGGCAAAGAAGAGCTTTGTTTGGGAGCAGTTGGTGATTGGTGGCAGGACACAGCAGAGAGTCAGTAGGGAACAGTACTACAGGGAGGAACCTTTTGCTGGCCCTGGATCCAACACTGAATGATTACGGTATGTGGGTGCCTATCTTGTTTGAATTGGGCAAGTCACAGGAGAGATGCTTGAAGAATTACCCCTCAGCAGCTGGTGAGAGGGGGACCTAGCCCAACAGACCTGTGGGAGCGCACAACACCTCCCATATTGCAAGTCCAGTTTCCCAGATCCTGGAAGCCAAGAAGAGGAAAGCAGATATATTGGTTCTTGGAGAACATTCCAGTGGCTTGGGCTGATCGCTTGTGGGGACCCACTCCTTCTTCTTCCATCATTCCAGGGTCTAACTTGTCCCTCTCTCTTCTGCTTGGCTCAGAGAATCTTCGTTGCTAAACCACTGCCAGTATTAACCAGATAATTCCGAAAATTTCCTTCCCTGCTAAGTATTCTATTTGTATTTAAAACTGACACTAAAAAATATGCAGTTAGATGTTAAAATCCATATTAATAACTTAAAATTTTTAAAAAAATTCTGTGATTAACATCAAATAACAAATATTAACTTTAAAAATCTTCAGAAGAAAAAAATCTTAGTCAAGCAGCCCTAGGTTTCCACTTTGCCCTGAAGCTAAGAAATGAGGTAGGTGACCTTGAGAAAGGAAACTTGGGACTCGCAGTTGCCATATAATGAACGTGTTGGATGAAAATGGAGTCATCATGCTCTGCTGGTGGAGATGATGGTGATGTGGAGGCTTTGGATGGGGAAACTGATGCAGAACACAGGGTTACTCTTAGACTACGAGAAGAGCAAGACATTGCTCATGCTATATTTCTATGATTTAGTCATGCAACCTCACCTTTCCTGGGCATGAACCACTTTTTTCAATTCCAGCAATGCAGTTTCTAATACCAGAGGCCATTTGATATGTTGGTTTGTTACTCAGTTTCCCTAACACTTTCACTTCCTTTCATAGCAACAGACTGTCAGTAAGATGGTTGTTTGTGGGAGTGAGAATCTGAGCAAAGAGGTCAAGACCATGATGGGGACACACATGGAAACAATTTAATGGGAGCTCAGCAGCTACAGCTTGACAGGAAAGGAACCAGCAGAGGACCAAACTAAGCCTCTGAATGTGAGTGACAGTTGTATGGTTGGGGCAGACTGTGGGGACACTGGTAGTGGCACCAGGATTTATTCCTACTGCTTATACTGGCTTTTTGGGAACCTATTCTCTTTGAATAGATACCTTGTTCAACCTAGATATTGTAGGAAGGGCCTTGGTCCCTTATCAAAGCAATGTGCCATTCCCTCTCTGAGGAGTGGATGGGGGATGAGATAGGGGAAGAAAGTGGAGGGGATGGGAGGAGAGGAGGAAGTGGGAACTGGGATTGGTATATAAAATGAAAAAAGATAGTTTTTTTAAAAATAAAATAAAAGATATATAAAATAATAATAGTAAGTGGTTGTTGTCTTTGCTCACTTGTGGGTGATTTTTAAAAGAACCGAAAATTTAGGGAAATGTATCGACACAGATGAGGGAACCCTGCTTCCCTCTGTGAACACCTGGAAGAGGGTTTCCTATAACGTGTTGACTGGAACATAGAGATATCATGCAAGATAAATTCCTGTGTTAACTGTTAATATTTCTAACATTGGAGATTTCTATTATGATGAGAACTGGATAATAGCTCTCATAAAGATCAGATAATAGGCTGGTTAAGGTCTTTCAAATATTCTTAAAAATTTTAATCTATATGTCTAATTTTATACCAGAAGTAATCAAGATCTTATAAGTTAAATTGCTTTCATGCACACATGTAAATAGATATGTGGGCCTTGTCTTCTGACTTAGTTCTTTTGTTAGTGATTCATTTTAGAGAACATTTCTTCTGGTAAATATTTTTACTTGCCAAGCTTTCAGAAATATTACTAGATAGAAAATGACTATAGTAAATTTCTAATGGTATTAAGCGAATCAGTATATTCTTTTATATTACCTTATTTTATGTCAGCCATACAGTTAATTTTTTTCTTGTTTTTTGAGAAAGGGTTTCTCTGAGTAGCCCTGGCTATTCTTAACTTACTCTGTAGTGGACTGGCCTTAAACTCAGAGTTCCACCTGCATTTGCCTCCCCAGTGCTTGTAATAAAAGAGTGCACCACCACCACCATCACCACCACCACCATCATCACCACCACCACCACCACCATCATCACCACCACCACCACCACCACCATCACCACCACCACCACCATCACCACCACCACCACCATCACCACCACCACCACCATCATCATCACCACCACCACCACCATCACCACCACCATCACCACCACCACCACCACCACCATCACCACCACCATCACCACCACCACCACCACCACCATCACCACCACCACCACCATCATCATCACCACCACCACCACCATCACCACCACCATCACCACCACCACCATCACCACCACCACCACCATCATCATCACCACCACCACCACCATCACCACCACCATCACCACCACCACCACCACCACCACCACCACCACCACTACCACCAAGTTAATCTTTTCCTTTTAAATGTAATTTTAAAGGTTTCATGAAATTTTAATTTTTTGTTTTGCATGTTATTAAATTCTTTCAAATAAAAATAAATATCAGTTATGGGTGTTACAACTTTAAAATGGATGCCACTTTTGGAGAAATGTCTGAAAACTTTATTAACCATGTTTCAGTGCCTTCAAACAAAAGGGTCAAAGGAAGAAAGAGCACAAAAGAAAGAATTGGAAGCAGTTTTTCTCCCCAAACATGTACTGTAATAGTTAGGCACAATGCTAGTTACCTTCTGAGTTTAGAAGATGTATCTGTTGATGTGGTCATATATTAGAATATTGGAACTCTTTCTTCTCTCTCTCTCTCCCTCCCTCTCTTCTCCCCCCCTCACACACACACACACACACACACACACAAACACACACACACTTGGTAATTGAATGAGAATGATAAATAAAATAGTATCTTGCTTCTATGGGGGGAGTGGAAATTTTGCTTAGAAAAAGTCTATAATACACCTTGGTTCATGTGCAGCAAATGTATTTTGTGAGGGACACAGTGAGCTACAGTAAATACTGAGGCTTGTCTATCAAGATAAAGGTGAGGAAATTTTCATCTTCTATGTCAAATTTTCTGTAAAAATATAATTTTTAAAATGAATAATTTCTTGTATAAACGAAAAGAAGACCAAACGAGAGCACACATTGTGTCAGCTCTGCAGGAATGGATTGAAGTGTTCTAAAACCCTTCCTCTCGTAGCCAAGCGAAGCAGAAGACTACGTTGGGGGGCATCAAGGTGTGTGTGCGACAAGTTCACAAAGCGGTGGCACGTGGAGGTGTCTATACATCAGCATCCGCTGGCGTTTTGTTTGTAATGCAGGCAAGCACATTTGCTGAAATAGTCCGCGTATCTAAACTTTGTCCTGACTAGTGTCATAGTGAACACTGGTTTCGCTACATTCTTGGAATGGGGTTGGGAGGAGACAGAGGCCAGAAGGAAGAGGATGAACCGGAGAGAAAGCATTCCTCAAGGCAGGCTGTGATCTGCAGAAAAATCTCAGGAGTGTCTCTCAAAGGTACTCCTGTTCTTAATTTTGCTCGAAACCATGTGTACGCTTTGATGTGCTGACTCTAGTAATACACACCTTCTTCCTTTCCAGCCAACCATATGAACTTATTTAGATCACAATCCCCTGCCAGAGGCCAGGAAGGAGATGTGTACAGTAATTCCAAACATGGCCAGAGAAAGGAAGTGGCTCGGTGGTTTTCATAAAAGTCAACGACACCTATCAAATGGCATTAGAAATATGTAGAAAGGAAGGTTCACAGTTGCTTCGAATTGACATGATAGTACCTGCCTCACACGAAACTGCGTATTACTGGCTGGTCTTTTAAGCGTTCACACAAAGCCACGCAGTCGGCAAGATAGTTTCAACTGCCCAGAAAAACAGATGTTAAGTAGTGATTGCTCTTTGATTCAGAAATGAAGTCAAGGGTCTTCGACTGCTTTTGAGTAAGTCAAGCTGCCTAAAAACGAAACAATTCAAATGAAAAACATTCTTTTGGTATTATGGGTTCTTCCCTTGCGACTCGTATGGTGTTGTCTTTGTGTGCATTTAGATTTATTACATATAGCCAGAAAAATTCTAAAAGCAAAAATCGAACTTAAAATTACTAGCAATTGTAAAACACTGGGTTCCACCTCCTTTTTTACACTGCAAGGAAACTATCAGCGATCAAAGCCCGCCTCTGCTGTAGACGGGCTGAAAGTCATCTGCTACCTGTTCTTTGTACACATTAAACAAAAATAATGGTGTCATTTTCATTATATGTTGCTGGTTTCCTCTTTTAAACAAAGTTTTTTCCTAAATTTATAAATAGAAAATATCATATTATCAAAAATAACACTGCCTTTCAATTTTCCTCATTAATATTTAATTAATTCTGACTCCAGACAGATGAAATAGCACCAGGAAACATCTTTCTAACAAAGCATTTATTTTCTACAGAGGGTTAAATTATTTCAGGAAGTCTTGGGATGCAAGTCTTTAAAAGCAGCTTAGTCTGTTTTCTGCAATCCTTTGGTCCAACTGCTTGGGGAATCTTCCGTTCATCCTCTCTACGTGCAGAAATCACCACCCACCTTTTTTAAATGAGAGCAAAAGGCTCACTCAACATTCTCTTCCGTTTTTAGCACAATGACCTTTCCTCGAGTTTAATGGCAGCCCAACCTCATGATTAAGATGAGAAATAATTATCAAGAATGTAGGACTAATGTCTTATTACATTTTTGACTACCCCAGGGAGTTTGGTTAGCTCAAGTATTCATATGTATGTATGTATATATACAGACACACACAGTATGTGTATGTTTGTATCCTTAAGGAACAATTGAGATTTACATAGCATTGCTGATTGTAAAGGAAATGTTAATTTTTAAGCATTAATATTTTCTCCATGAGCATATGAGTCCCTGTGGTACAATTTCGTCCAATACTGCTTGGACTAAACTGCTAAGCAGTGACAGCCAAAATCCTGTTTACCAAGTCTTAGGCTGTTGCTCACATGTTTCAGACAATATTCCATATTTTTTAAAAAAAAACATCAAATTAGGGTACTCCCTTAGAGACTGAATTAATAAGACTTTCTAGAATCTGAAAACCAAAATTTTAAAATAATCAGCAGAATATTTCCAAATACCCAGATGTTCGGCATTATATAGCTAAGACGCCTGGGTGTTTTTGCAGGAAGCCCTTCATCCTATTGTTTGAAGTCAGGTGGCAATGGTCTATGTCAATTATGAAAGTAAGCATGGGGCTAGGATTTGCTCAGGGTTTATATGTGGTCGTTGTGTGCTCAAAGGAAACAGGCAATATGCTTAATGGAAATCAGGTGTCATGCCCTAGAGACATGAAGTAGCCCCTCGTTTCTAAAGCAGTGGATTTTACATGTGGATGGAACACAAGCTGCTATTGTTACCTATAGATAGCAGTGTTTTCTTGAATTAGTCTCCATGAAACGGTAAACGCATGATGCCTTGTCTACCTCTACAAAACCACACATCTATCTCATGTGCAGCCGCCCTTTTGCTTTTATGTCCACCTTTCATCAAATTTCACTGGCTAATTTCTTTTTCTGTTCCATCCTCCAAACTCACAGAACTTTTCATTCTTCTGAGAATTTGGAATTGAGACCAAGTAATCGCCATCCAGTTGGGCTAGTCATTTCATCAGAGGAGAAAATAAGCTGGGAGACTTGGACGGCCAAGTTGAGGGCAAAGGAAGCTGCTCAGAAATAAGGCAAAGTGAGAGCTATGAAACCTACTCTGAGCTCCTTGGGCCCCCAGGACCTGTCTCTGGGAGGCTGCCTTTCATGGCATCGTGGGGATGATGATGTGAAAATGTCTTTTTTTTTGTCTTGAAGTTTGGCACACATTCTTTAACCAAGATGCTTGGCCGAGCACACAGTAGGTGTTCTGTGATGATCAAATCATGCCTTGAATCCCAATGCTTGGGAAACCTTGAGACTCACAGTGTTAGGTAAATACTGAGTTTGCTGTCAGAAAGTGGTCCAGTCCAAGAAGAAGACCAGCTGTTATAGCAGGCCAGGTCTTTTCGGGGCACTAGCATCTTTAATTAGACTCTCTCCGTTGTGTCTTGTAGATGGGCACTACTCTGCCCAGACTTGTCCACACTTTTGATTGGGTAAGAAATAAAAATAAATTTGTCCTAATGTGGAGGAAAGTAGCCTTGAAAAATTTGGGAATAGGCTGATTCAATGTTTTTGTTTTTCTTGTGATAGGATTTCTCTGTTGCTCTAGCTGCTCTGGAACTTGCTTTGTGGACCACAATGGCCTCAAACTCACAGAGCTCCTTCTGAGTGTTGGTATTAAAGACATGCGGGCACCACAGTCCAGCTAATTTAATATTTTTAAGCCAAGTTTTTCATGTTATCTAAAGATTTTTCTAAATACTTAAAAAATTCCAAATCAGAATAAACTGAAAACTTAAGTTCCCAATTCTTCATATATAAATGTAAACCAACTAATAGAACTGAAACCAGTGATTAAGATATACTGATAACATCATACCTGACAAACAGACTTTTAAGTTATTTTGTTTATCACCAACATCTGTGTTTCATGTCAATGACCTCATGTCAAGAATGCTTAGTTTAAAGTTGTGGAAGGGCAGAGTGGATTTGAATAATAAAAAAAAAACCCTCCTTAAATACGTACTTACATCAGGCATTATCCATAGATTCTGTAAATATTTTACGATGGAAAATATTTATTTACATGTGTTCTACAATTTAAATTTTACATCTAGCCAATAGACAAACTCACCTTGTCAATAAATATCTGGAAAACAGAGAAAATTGTTCCCGTGCTAAACGTGCATGAGTATTTATGTTGCCATTATTCCCTAAACAATACAGCACACCATTTATTCAGCATTTATACTGTATTAGTTATTACACATAATCTAAGGATGACTTAAGTTAAAGAGAGGATTATGTAGGCTATATACATGCACAATGTCATTTTATGTAAAAAAAAAAAAAACCTGGGATCATCTTCAGAGTTTCACATCTGTTGGGTTTTGGAGCCAATCCTCTGAGGTAGGATACTGGACTGAAAATTTCTGAGCTGGTCACAGCTTAAGATACACACAGTCACACAATACACAATACATTACAGAGGTAGCTTCTTTTATACACCGTTCTGGAATTTGTATGTCAGTACAGCCTGGTTCATTCTCATTTTCTCATTCTCACTGGCCAAAGTTTTATCCTTCCTGTAGGAAGAGGTAATTCTTGTTACCTGAATCTGGAAGTCATATGGAAAGCCAGATCTTCAATATGTTGGGTTTGACCAGTTCACATCTGATGTGGGTTCCAAATAGCAAGACATGAGGGGGAGGCCCGACCTTCTTTTCCCCATCCCTTTGTGTCAATCATCACTAATACCTACTGGCCATTCTGGCCTGGGAAACAAGTAGGTGATCTCTATTCTTCTTTCTGTCCTTCATTTCAAAGTCCTCAGTCTCATCCTCAGTCCTTGAGCAGGGACCTGTCTTCCCTCTCCGTCTGCACTCTCTGGAAACTCTGCCAAATCTTGTGATGGGCTCAGCTTTCTCCTTCGTGTGGACCCTTCCAGATCCCCTCTTCTATCCCATCCCATTCCTCTGTGTCAGGCCCCAATAATAAAAGAAAGTCTACCCAGGATTCCAGTGGACACACAAGGCAGGGGCTTAGAATCACCTCCTAACAGGCAACCCACATTCACTACATATTCCTAAGATCCAGAAACCAAAGAACAGAATACTCACCTGACAAAGACAAGAGCAGATGTCAACACTGGAATCACAATCATCCCAAACCCAGTAAAGCAATCATTAACATCCAAGACAATATGCCTTGACCAGAACCCAGCAAGCTTATTACAGTAGGCCCTGAGAAATACTTAATAGCTGAAGCACAAGACAAGGATATCAAAAATAGTTTTTATGAATACATTCAAGGCACTAAAAGAAGACATTAATAAATCCATTCATGGAGTCTGTGAAAACACAAACAACAGTAGACTGAAATTATAAAAACATTCAAGAAAGTAGAATATAGAATCACTAAAGAAAACCCAAACAGAAAATGAAAATTTCAGGAAGTCAAACAAAACCTCCTCACCAACAGAGTAGAAATGATGGAAGAGAGAATTTCTGTCACTGAAGACATAATAGAGATACCACAGTCAAATAAAATACTCGATAAAATAAAATCATGGCACAGAACATCCAGAAAATATAAGATGCTGTGAAAAGACCAAATTTACAAAAAATAGGAATAGAGAAAGAAGAAGAAACCAAGGACAATGGCATACAAAATGTTTTCAACAAAATCACAGAAGAAAAATTTTCTAACATAAAGGAAATGCCTGTAAAGATTCAAGAAGCATATGGAAATCCAAATAGATTGAAGCAGAAAAGAAAATCCATTCAACATATAATAATCAAAACATTAAATGTAAAGAACAAAAATATTAAAAATTGCAAGGGAAATAGATCAAGTAATATATAAAGTCAAACCTTTATATATTACGTGAGAAGCTGAATTCTCAATGGAGACTCTAAAAGCTAGAAATGCCTGGATATATGTTCTATAAACTCTAAGAGACAACAACTGCCAGTCAAGATGCTACACCCAGCAAAACTATCACTCACAATAGATGGAGAAAGTTATGCCAAGATAAAATAAAATATAAGCAAAATCCATCTATGAATCCACCTCTACAGAAGGCACTAGAAGAAAAACTTCAACATTAAGAGATTAACCTTCCCCAATAAAATACAAGAACCAGCCGGCTTGTTAAGTGGTTAAAAACTAATAACTGCTTGCTGCGCAGGTGGGATGGCTCAGTCAGCGAACACATTTGCCACCAAGACAAAAGACCTGAGTTCTAGTCTGCCATGGGTCCCACACAGTAGAAGGAGAGAACTAACTCTGTATGTTGTCTTTTTACCTCCTCATGCTTGCTGTGGTCTGTATGTGTGCATGTGCACACACACACACACACACACACACACACACACACACACAACTTTTTTTTTAAATTGCCTTTTGTATGTGATTAACTTTATATCATTCTTAATGAAACCGTGATTCACCAATCTTAAGCTTCTATAAATAAGCCAGACCCCCCCCCCCTCCTTAAAACAACAGAGACAAACTCAGGCTGCTATGTAAGAAAGATGGATTAGGAATATTATGTGATACAATAAAATGAAGTTGCATCATTCATAAATGTCCAGAGCTTGTCTCCATTTGAGGAATGATCTTTGCTATTTTTAAATCCTTCCAGAGACTCTGACTTTGCCTTTTCTCTCTCTGGGGGCAGTACCTTTCGTTACACAGTGCCCCAAACACTGCCGGATGGACTCACCCAGAGGAGCACTCAGTTCCCCAGACAGCATCTGAGCATGCTTCTGTTGTTGTTGGATGAGTCCCGTGGCTGGCTTGACCTTTCAGAGCTGATGCATTCTTAACAGCCCATGGCTCGAGGTGTTAGGATGTCAGCCAACTTGAAAGAAATATAATCCTAGAACACAGTGTATTGTTAATTTTTTCCTCTCCCTCAATAGACTTTTTTTGAAAAGAGCTTAGGAATAAGAACGTGGAGTGAGGAGAAAGCCAAGAGGAAAAGAAAGGGAAAGACTTGGTTCACAATCTCATGTTGTGGAGTTGCTACTGCAGTGATCAGCCATGACAACTACCTCCAATGGTCTTTCCCTTAACACCTAGCCCCAAATATTGCTTATCACAGCGTCCTTAGGTAGAGAAGCAATGGCAATACAATGGGGTTTTTCTGCCCAAGAAAGGGGACAAACGTAAGAGAGATGCCACATGTTTAGAAGATCTTATTTGTGCTTTTCTTCCCTGAACAGAGTTCTTGTTCCTACTTGAGACCTGCTACAGCAGAACACAGTCATGATGACAATGTTTTCTCAAGTTAAGTGTCTTTCAAAACTTCACCAAAGGTTGTAATTGGAAGACTATCGGTTACCTGTAATTGTAATTTGTTCTGGAGCTGGCTACAACTCACTAGCTAAGAGGAGTAAAAGTAAAAACTAAAGGTCACAATAGAATTACATAAGGAATGGGCAAGCAAGCTTGGAATTGGCTCTGATTTTTGTCTTATTCTTTTATGGCCTCAGATTTGAGAGCTTTTGGAAGTTAATAGTAGAATAGTTTTTGAAAATCTGCAAGGAGGAAAAATAAATCTAATTCCCAATATTCTGTGTGATATGACAAACCACAGTAAAATTTTAAGCTATTCCTGAGCTGTATCTCTAGCCTTTCTGATTGATTCGTGAAATCAGGTATCACAAAGTTGCCTAGACTGGCCATCCTGGTGATCTCCTTCATCATCTTCCTAAATAGCTGAGATTTCAGGCTTACATCTCTATGCATGGCCACAGCATTATTTTATTCCATAAAAGAACTAGGGTAATACATTATTTCCCCCTATAATTTTCCATTCTTAATTATGCTACTAATTTGAGACTGTTTTAGTTCTATGTATTCATTAATAATTAAAATACCAAGGAACACAGAAATGGTCAAAATGTTCATGGTTTAAAAAAAATGACTAGGACCAAAGTATCTGAGTGTGGTTTGTTGATCAAGTCATGACGAAAACTGAGGTCTAGAAATAGCACAAACCAAAGTTTTAGAATCTTATGTAATTTTGTAAACTGTTCAGTTCCTTCGCTTAACCTCCTGCTCCTTTATCCTCCCTCTACCTCCGTCTTCCTTCCTTCTCTTCTCCTCTTATCTCCCCTTCCCTCTCCTCCTTTCCTGTCCTCTCCACTTCCCCTCCTTACCTTCCTTCTCCTTCCTTCCTCTTCTTCTCTTCCTTTCTTTTTCCTGTGGCTGCTTAGTCAGGGATAGGAAAAGAGACATCCAACTCTGCCATTGCCCTCAAGTCAAACAACACACACACACCCTTTGTCCAGGCTAACCTTCAATTAACAGCAATCCTTCCACTTCAATCTTCTATGTGCCAATATTGCAGGAATACAAACCAATATTTGGTTTTCACTTTATTACAACGGACGTTAAACCAGGAATTCTGTAAGCATGTCTGAAATACTAGTCACAGCACACTGAGGACACTACCTGGAAACTTTGATTTTCTAAGGCCTGCCATTTCCAACCCTAGACTGTGAAAGGATGTACTAATTTCTTTCATGGTACTCAGACTATAGCAACATATGGAAATAAATAAGAACCTCAAGGATGCAAAGATAAAAGCTCCAGGCCAAGGAGCTGCTCCATCACTCTGAGAGCAAAACTTCTAGAAATGGGGTGTTAATACTGGCCATCAGAAACTGTATAAGTTAGGGATTCAAAGCCTAAAAACTCTTTGCTTTGGACTCAAACTCAGCGTATCTATAATGGGCAAAGAATAAGCTGCCTCCCTTGTAAGAGAAGTCTTCAAATCTCAAAAAAAAACTCACTTGTAGAGAATGCAAATGCACAAACCACTGAGATTTCATGAACAGCTTACAATGTTGGCACAAACACACACACTGAGTGGTGATTTGTGGCCCATGTCACAACATTGGCACCAATATACTCACTGAACGATATTTTCTGGTCCATGCTACTTTACGGTTTAGATGTGTAAAGTAGGGTTCAGAGGAGCTAAGTAGATGCACTACTAAACAAGGGCTATAGACTTATTTATCACAACATCAAAGCATATGAGGTTAGCCAAATGCTGTGTTCAAGTCTTTGTGTGTGTCTGTGTGTGCATACCTAAGCAAGTAAGTGTTCACGTTGTATGAGTGCAGGCACATACATGCATAAAACATATTCAGATACCGGAAGACAGATTCTGGGGTCACTCCTTGCCTTCCACCTTGTTTGAGACAGAGTCTCTCATTGTTTACCACTTGTGTGCCAGACTAGCTTGTTCAGTCTTTTGGTAGTTCTTTAGGGCCAAAGAGATGGCTCAGCAGTTAAAAGCACTGCCTCCTTTTCCAAAGGTCCCGAGTTCTATTCCCAGCAACCACATGGTGGCTCACAACAATCTGTAATGAGATCTGGTACTCTCTTGAGGAAGAGACCTGGTCAGTCATTCTCATCAATTGAGACCAAGAAACCCAATATGGACAAGTTCAACAGAACTGCCATATATGGGTTGCCCATGCATGCTTCAGACATTTTTTAAATCCCCATCTTACATCAGGAAGGGTGTAGTTACAACAACATGTTACTGTTCAGATTTATATGGATTCTAGAAATCAATTAGAATTTGGGTCCTTCCCTGGCAAGCATTTTACCCCACCGTTCCAAGTCCCCAGTCCCAACAAAGGCTAATTCTTACAATTAACATCCTCTCTTCAACTCCCTAAAAGACAGCAGAGGGAATAGATCTTGAAGGAATCAGAGAAGAGCTGAAGCTAAGTGCCCATGAAACCAGATTCTATGATGTGGAGATGGACCAGACAGGTAAACATGTAGGCAGGATGCACTCTCCACTTCTGAGGGAGGGGAAGGTTCTACTAATCTTGAAATCAAAATTATCCGAGCATGATCTTCCTGCAAACTCATGGGTTTGACACATGGGAAACCTTCTAACTGGAAGTTCAGCAGTGGTTCTGTGTAGATACAGAATTTGATGGTCCCACCTTCTATCTGGAGCTCACAGCTGTGGTTCCTGTAGATACAGAGTTTGATGATCCCCAAGCACAGCGGTGCTCACTGGAGAACCCTTCTGAGTCTGACTGACACAGCCTTGGTCTTCCTTGCATTGAGGTCACCTCTAGGAACAGGATTATTACATGGATAGGTAAAGATAAACCACAGTGTTTTCACTGGGTTTTCTGGAATATGGAATATGAAAAATTTGTAAAACTCTATTTATTGCTCAGCTTTCTGTGCTTGTGGCAAATAGCTGAGAAAAAAAATCAAGTTATAAAAAGAGAAAAATTTTACTTGGGCCATAGTTTTGGAGCTTTCAATCTGTGACACTTTGGTCCCTTTGCTTTTGCAGCTTAGAGCAACATGGAGAGGGCCTGTGGAGGGAGCTTCATGGTCATGTGTGAAGAGACCCCATAATCCTCTCCAAGAGCACACCCTGACTACTAATCTCTTGGACTATATCCCTTCTCTTACTGTTTCCTTCAACATTCATTATTACACATGTTGGAAACCAAGAGTTTAACTCATGGACTTTGGCACTAACCCAAGCAATAGCACCATGAGATGCAGAAACATGGGCTATTGTGTGTATTTTTGAAGGACAAGCCTGTTTAATCAAACATTTCGAAACATAACTCCTATTTAAAAAGTATTGAAATTCCTAAATTTACCGAATCTTCATAAACTCCTTCCTCAGCTTTGGGTGTTAGACACATGCAAGCCCATCATCATGGATCGTGCAACCTATGTTGTATACGAACCTGTCAGTGTTAGACTCAAATAGTTGTCCAAACCAAGAAGGGGGCTTCAAAGCAACTGAAGCATCACTCAATTACTGAAGAGCAGGCAGCTATGTGACTTCTAAATAAAATCATCCCCAAATTGATATGAATATTTTAATACTTTCAGATAGCACCCAGCTAAGGAAGCAACAATTAGAGTAGGCCATTGCATTGGCAACATTTCATCTTTTTTGCCGTGCTCCCCCTTTATTATCTGTTTGTTTGTTTATTTATTTATTTATTATGTAACAGCACTCTGCATGCCTGTGTGCCAGAAGAGGGCACCAGATCTCATTATAGGTACCTGGGAGGCACCATGTGTTTGCTGGGAATTGAACTCATGATCTCTGGAAGAATAGCTAGTGTTCTTAACCTCTGAGCCATCTCTCCAGCCTCCTGTGCCCCTCTTTTTATATACACTAGAAATATCTATCAGTGAAAAGTAAAATGTTGTAGAAAGCACATCGTTCTTAGCATGCTAGAAGGACCATTGTGATCAATGTATCATACTTAGTAAAACTGCTTTAGAGCTTTCCCCATAATTCAGATTATAATTAAATAATAGAAAAATGTAGGCAATTATGAGTGCAACTATTCTGTCTCTGGATGTAGGGCTCATGAACACACAGTTGTTCACTTATGAGCTATTACTAGAACAGGAAATCAGGATGTTTGAGACTAAACCTCTCTAGCTAAACTGACTTGTGCAAGAAAATTGAGGTAAAATGAATAGCAGTGATCCCAAGATTAGGGATATTGAAGTATGAGTTTAAATTTCTCAAATCTTTTCCTAAATATGAATGACTAAAATTTATACTGTATGATCTAGTATCTTGAATTTCAGGAATAAAAATGGAATGTTTATTCTAAGTGTTGTGATCTGAGACAGAAAATATATCCTTTGTGATTATGAATCAATAATAAAAACTGTCTCTGTCACCACAAGGAAATGCACACATTTTGTAGTTACTATATTGCATAACATGGCTATAAATTCTACATCTACAGGCTTTTGTTAAAATATGTTTCCTTCTATGTGTTTGTAAAGGATGAATTGATCTACTAGTTTAGATGTAATGAGTTGGACAGAGACATTTTCTATTCAAACAGTAAAGCCTGGTTTCTCTTGCTTCCAAATGCCAGTTCAATAGCTAACTTTCTGCTCACTTTTGGCCCTTCCCTCAACAGTCTTTCGTTGTTAAAATACCATTTTTTTTTATCTTACTGACTACTGACAATGTTACTCTTGCAACATTGTAACAAAGAGAACCAGTGCTTCCAAATGTGGTATAGGCTAGCAAGGCTTTCATGACAAAAGAGCAAGATTTTTTTGTTTATTCATTAGTTTTTTTCTATCCTGTCCAGGTGAAATATTTATGCCAACATATTTATGTTTTAAGGTGTCACAATCTGGGGACAGAACCTGTATAGTCCATTTAGATTTGAAGTGTGTACTATTAATTTACACTAAAGTAGGTTCCTCACAAATTATACTCAGAGTATTTGCAACACCAGCAGAGGCCTTGCAACACCAGCTGCATTCAAGTCTTTTCATCTTTATCTGTAAGACCTTAGATACGTGGAGTGGTGGTTTGAGAGAATGGCCCACAGAGGTTCATATGATTGAACACTTGGTCTCCAGTTGATAGAATTGCTGAGGAAACATTAGGTGTGGCCTTGTTGGAAAAGGTATGTCACTGGGGGGGGGGTTGAACTTTGAGATTACAAAAGACTCAAGTCATTCTCAATGCATTCTGTTTCCTGTTCAAAATGTTAGTTCTTAGTTGCTTCTTAGGACACCCGCTATTACCTCTCCAACATCATGGAATCTAATGCTCTGAAACCATTAGCCCCAAATAAACTTTCTCTTCAATAAGTTGCCTTGGTCATGGTGTCTTATCACTGTAATAAGAAAGTAACTATGGTGATATGCAAGATATTCGTCAGTATTGCTATAGGATAGAGTCATTTCAGGTTCCCTATCCTCAGCTGCCCAAGGAACTAACTGGGGACATCGCCTTGGGCTCCTGGGAGCCACTCTAGGTTCAAGTCTCTTGCCAACCCTAAGGTGGCTCCCTTAACTAAGAATTGTGCTTCCGTGCTCCCCTAACCAACCTTCCTTTATCCCAATCATCCTTTTTCCCCAAGTTCACCCCATCCTCCCCTTCTCCCTTTTCTCTCCTCATCTCCCCTTACCTCCATCCCACCCCACCCCCAAGATCCCTATTTTTTCCCCGGCAATTTTGTCTACTTCTCATAGCCAAGAGGATAACTATATGTTTTTCCTTGGGTTCACCTTCTTACTTAGCTTCTTTAGGTTCACCAGTTGTAGACTCCGTGACACTTATTTATGGCTAGAAACCAATTATGAGTGAGTACATCCCATGTTCATCTTTTTGGGTCTGGGTTACCTCACTCAGTATAGTGTTTTCTATTTCCATCCATTTGCAGGCAAAATTCGAGAAGTCATTGTTTTTTACCGCAGTGTAGTACTCTAATGTGTAGATATTCCACACTTTCTTCATCCATTCTTCCATTGAAGGGCATCTAGGTTGTTTCCAGGTTCTGGCTATAACAAATAATACTGCTATGAACATAGTAGAACAAATGCTCTTGTCATATGATAGGGCATCTCTTGGGTATATTCCCAAGAGTGGTATTGCTGGGTCCAGGGGTAGGTTGATCCCAAATTTCCTGAGAAACCGAAACACTGATTTCCAAAGTGGTTGCACAAGATTGCATTCCCACCAGCAATGGATGAGGGTACCCCTTCCTCCACAGCCTCTCCAGCAAAGGCTATCATTGGAGTTTTTTATTTTAGCCATTCTGATAGGTGTAAGATGATATCTCAAAGTTGTTTTGATTTGCATTTCCATGATTGCTAAGGAGGTTGAGCATGACCTTAAGTGTTTTTTGGCCATTTGAACTTCTTCTGTTGAGAATTCTCTGTTCAGTTCAGTGCCCCATTTTTTAATTGGGTTGACGAATATCTTGCATATCACCATAGAACCTTCATCTGGTGATGGATAGAGATAGAAACAGAGACCCACACTGGAGCACTAGACTGAGCTCCCAAGGTCCCAATGAGGAGCAGAAGGAGGGAGAACATGAGCAAAGAAGTCGGGACCACGAGGGGTGTACCCACCCACTGAGACAGTGGAGCTGATCTATTGGGAGCTCACCAAGGCCAGCTGGACTGTGACTGAAAAAGCATGGGATAAAACTGGACTCTCTGAACATGGCGAACAATGAGGGCTGATGAGAAGCCAAGGACAATGGCACGGGGTTTTGATCCTACTTAATGTGCTGGCTTTGTGGGAGCCTAGCCAGTTTGGATGTTCACCTTCCTAGATATGGATGGAGGGGGGAGGACCTTGGACTTTCCACAGGGCAGGTAACCCTGACTGCTCTTTGGACTGGAGAGGAAGGGGGAGAGGAGTAGGGGGAGGGGGAGAAGGGTGGGAGGAGGGGGAGAAGGGTGGGAGGAGGGGGAGGGAAATGGGAGGCTGGGAGGAGGCGGAAACTTGTTTTTTTTTCCTTTTCTCAATAAAGAAAAAAAAGAAAAAAAGTAACTAAAAACTTGGTCTAGTTTGGCTAGACCAAGACTCTTCTGTCATCATCATGGTATAATTTTGTGCTATTATTACATCTAGAATAAGAGGAGGAGAGAGATGTTGCACAGTAAACTGTGGTTGGTTGAATATTTCCTTACCCTGTCTCCACCCCAGACTACTCATACACTGTATTAGTTCACTACTCTGCCTATTCTTACTAATTCTCATACTTGAGACTAACCCCCATGGAACCCCAGGAACCACTTTGGATGCTCCAATACTAGGTTCTGTACTCATTGTGAAAGTGGGTTCTCCATCTTCTAGAAGATTTAGCTTCTTACATTTTTATAGCATCATAGAATGTAACTGTTCTAATGGTGTCCCATTGTGCTCCTTCAGAGGACACTCCTTTGAAAACAATATGTTGCTTAACAATGAAAAGACAGCTCAATTAAAAAATTGGCAATGTATTTGGATAAACATTTCTCCAAAGATGATGTATAAATTACCAGTAGGCACATGAAAAAAATTCCCTGCATTAGGAGTCATTAGGAAATTCAAATCAAAACCACAATATGGCAACACTCACGCCCATCAGGACATTACAATAAAATAGACAGACAGTAACATGTGCCAGGGAGGATGTGAGGAAACTGGAACTCTTCTATAATGTTGGTGCCACAAAATGTTGTAAATGTTGCAATCGGTTTAGAAAACAGCTTGGCAGTGTCTCAAGAAGTTGAACATAGTGTCACCGTATAATCTATCAATTCCATAACTAGTTACGTGTGGGAGAGAAGTGAGTGCCATGTCTACTCAGAAGCATGTACACAACCACTCACAGGCTCAAACTGAAAACAACCCAAATGCCTAGCATTTAATGAGTCCATAAATACAGTGGTGCGTGTCCATGCAGCAGAATGTCAGTCAGACAAAAGAGAAAACAATGTTCAACCCATTACTACTCTAGAGGTGAATCTTGGAAATGTCCTAAGAGAAAGATCTGAAAAGACAAATAGAGTATAATTTTATTTCTATAAAATACCCACGTGTCCAGAACACACAAATTTATAGACATAAAATAGATTACTCATTCTCAAGATCTAGGAAAGGGGGAAATGAGGGTGAGCGCTTAAAGGCGTGGGCTGGTATAGGGATAATGAAAGCATTTGGGAATTAGACAGGAATGGTGGCTGTACTAGTCCTGATATACTAAAAGCACTGGCTTTGAGAATGACCAAGACCCCTTTTATTGGTGATATCCAAGCAACTGCACCCTGGCCCCACTTGGGCTCCAGAGCCTCAAATGTCTTTCAGAGCTGTTTGTAATATCATCAAGACGGCAGGAGCACATCAGACTTCTGTATTAGTAGGTCATTAACTCTCAGCTGCCTCAGCTGCAGGCGCGACTGCAGAAGGAGACTTTGCGCAGGTGATCGGGAGCCTGGAGGAAGTGGCAGCTGCTGTTTTCTACTCGTCCTTCTCTGAAGCCTCAAGTGTGTGGTCCAGCACAGTCACCACCAAATAATAATTGACAGGTGGCTTACGCACAAAGCAGTGTTTGGGTGGTGAGGACTTCACTTTTTCAATTACATGATTGAATTTCTCTTTCTTTGTGTCTCTATCCTCCCGCCCTTCTGTCTCTGTTTGTCTCTCTATCTCTGTCTCTCTCTGTCTCTTTCTATCTCTGTCTCTCTTATCTCTCTCTCTCTCGTCTCTCCTTTGGCTTTGTCTCCTTTAGGCTGGCCATGGAAAGTACAAACTAATGCAGATTGGAATGCCAACCGACAACATATACGTCAACTCTTAGGAAATCGTAATTAGCCAGTCCAGGAATCCTCTCACCCAAATACCAACACCCTTATTAAGGCTGGGCAGGAAAACAAAAGGAAGCCAATAAAAGCTGCTCGGGGACTATCCCTGAGCTGGAGAAGCACGCGCTTTTCAGGACATGTCTCAGTCCTGAGACATCCGCGGTAGGCCTCCAGGAACGGGGCCCTGCAAGTCTGGGTGATGCTGAGCAACGCAGCAGCTTTTCTCAGCTTGACCTGGGTTTGCGGAAGCACCGTCTCCATCTCTGGACTGAATGAGGACCAGTAATTTCTTTGCTCCCTTTAATCTTCCTTTCTCCTATTGTCATTTCCCAGATTCCCCTGTTAATATATTCTATCATTTATTTCTTCAGTGCGTATATACTTTTATTTGCTTAGAAAATACCCTTTTATTTCTCAATTGTTTCCCCTTTTATTCCTCGTTTGAAATGTATGATGTAGAGTTTTCTTAAATAATAAATATGTAATTTTATTTCAAAATTGTTTCTCAATGCATGTACTGTCTTTGTAAATGTCTTTTACGTAAAGCTGTTTCCTATTTTATAGACACTAAATGTGTACCCATGAATCAAAATTATCTTATAATGTGAAGTATTATTAAACTTTCTAAAAATTTATTTTAAACATATTCTGGATATTAGCAAGTTTGAAATGTATGTAGTCATTTAAAATGGCTCCCAACATAGATTTATAATCAAATTTAAAATCCAATGGACAGTAAAACCATAGACTATGAATTTAAGCCAGAGAGTATGCTTCCATGTCTCTGTGCAGAAAATCTCCTTGTATATCACTAAGTATGGATTTCATGACTTTTCTTGTCTAATTCAAATCCCTTTGATAGTTTTGAAAAGAATCTCTTGAACAAGATAAGCTCTATGTCTCTCTAATAGAATTTAGAGTATAATGTCCAGTCTTTTCCCACAGATTCCTTTATAGTTCTGTTACCTCTGCAGTCCATACTACTTATCGGTTTCCATTAGAACCCACAGTCTGTTCTTCGTTAAAATATCTCAAAATTAAAAAATGGTGAGTCCGTTTGGGCTACGCATTCACCTTTGTTCTCACAATGTCTTAAATATTGACAGAGTAAAATTGAAAACAGTTTTGTTCACCATAAACATCCTTTCATTCGCATGGCTACAATTCATGGTGTATGTCATTTATGAAATAGCAGGAGGAGAACAGAAAAGGCAGTATTAATTAAATACAGAGAAAAGTGCCAATGAAAGTTAGCATGCTATGGGGTATTGGAAGGCAGTTTTTATTTAAATTTTTGCCTGAGGTTGATGAGTGGGCTGAGCTGTTATGGGAACATGTTGTGTAGTTTAAGAAGAGAGGAGCCAAATGACAAATAGAAATTGTTCATTTATTAAGCGCTGTCATGCTCAAACGGCAACATTTTAAAACATTTTCGTTTTATTGCATTTGCTAAGCTAGAATAACTTCCACCCTACTCCACACTGCAGGGCCATATTTGAGTCTTTCCTCATCTCATGTTCAGGGAAATTCCAGGCGTATTAGAAGAAAGGAGATCCTATCTTCCATAATCACTGTTCTTGGAGGGAATAGAAAGGGAAGAAGGTTTACGGATGATCATAATTTCCTCCACCAAATCACCGAGAAAATATTTCATTTCCAGGAACACTGACACAAAGCGAGAGCAAGCTCGTATATTGCTGATGAGTCAGGGCTGGGCAAGGAAGTCTGCGAAGGCTTTCTCCAGCAGTGAGTCATGTGCTAATGGCAGGTTAGGTGGCGAATTTTCTAATTGCTCTTTGTAATCAGCAGTTCCAGTGGTCAGCTCATACTTTGCAGATGTGAGACACATTAAACAATTTTCATGCTATTGCATAACAGTTTGAATTTGTTTCCTTCCTCCCAAACCGTAATGCTTTTCTCTGTCTTCTGCACATTAGAAATACAATTTTAAAAATCTACTCCTTTTGTACTTTGTTCTTTGTTTCTTATTGTACATCTATGATGTCATTGATTCATTTAAATCTTCAAAAAATATCTCAAACACTAAGTTTGGAGTACTACTAGGTTTTGAAATTCTTTTTACATATCCAACTGACTTCCAAGTATTAGAAATGGTTCTCTAGAGAAATATAATCAATAACATGATAATATATTATAGAAAGACATTTACTGGATTGACCTACATAGCAGAGACTTGAAATTCCAACAATGGCCATCTGCATGCAATAGCCACCGAGAATTCAGTCCTTGAAGCTGGATTCTTTAGTGGTTCCAGTTCAGTAGGAAGGCCTGGAGCTCCCTGCACAGGGGCTGGTATAGAGGCCATATTGGACGCCTACAGAAGGTGGAGTGTGATGTCCGCAGAGGAAGTCAGCCCTAGCGGATGATGTGCTTTCTAGGGAAGAAGAAGTAAAGACAGGCAGATGCACACTGGTTCACTTTGAATTCTTTCTCAAGATGGGGCTTCTCTTTATAGCCCTGGTTGTCCTGCAGCCCTATCTGTAGACTCAGAGATCCTCCTGCCTCTACTTCCTGAGCACTGGAATGAAAGCCAAGCACCACCTGTCTTGAATTCCTTATCTGGAAAGGTGACCTACACTTTGATTGCTTAAGGGTCTGGCATCACCCTGCCTAAATTGGTTTGTTATAATTTCCTATTAAACTTAAGCATGGTGTACTCAAACTAAGAAACACCCTCATGGATCTATTATACCCCCTCTTACCCTTAATGTGGTATAGAAGTACAATTGCCCCTAATATCCTGGGTGTATTAGGCCTGTTAACACTGTAAGTGCTTTCTTAGTCTGTTGACTCACATGCATGAGGAGACCAAACTGGCCAAGGGGAAGCCAAGCGCTGTGTTTCACAGGGAGAACAGTTATCTGCAGATGATGGTAAGACCAGTGTCAAGTCTGAAAGGTTTCCACTGGGATTCACTCAGCAGAGCCCACAAAAAGCCATGACTAGCAGCCCCATTTACCACTGAGGTCTAAGTGGCAGAGCAGCCTGTCCAGCAGCCTGTACCTGTTTCAGAACCTTCTTTCTGAGGCCTCATTCAGAACTCATAGCTTTCTAGGTCACTTGGTATTTGGGACAGAGGGACATACTCAAGTGAGAAGTATGCTGCTTCCAGAATCAAGGCAGTCCCAGCGAGTGGCTGCTTGTTCTTTGATGGTACAAGGGGACAAGGTCAGTAATTCATTCTGCATGTGCCTCACTTTGGATCTCCTACACATTTGATTATTATTTCTTTCTCTCCACTCCTAGAAATTTTACTAATGTGTGGAGCTGTTGGTTTTTTTTTTTTAGATTCATTCCCTATACTCTGCTCCACGAATGCTTTACCAACAAGTCTGGAGTGGAAGCTTCCTACTATTCAGTGGGTCCATTTACTGTAAGACCATCTGTGTAATGGATGTCTTGTAGAAGAGACAGGCAATCAAGATCCCCGAAATTGAAGTTAGGGCACAGGGGTATGTAATCAATTACCCCTGAGGTAGAGCCATAAAGGTATAGCTGAAAGAAACTGCTTCTGGTAGGCCTTGTGGAGAGGTATGGAGAAAAAAATAAAACACTTGCTATATTGAAAGCTGAATATGGAGAGCACCAGATGGGTTTATTCACGTGGTAGGACAGTGCATCTGGTGCGGCAGTTGCAACTGAAGCCATCACTTGACTAAGTTTATGGTACTCACCATCATTCTCCAAGATCCACGTACCATCTTCAAAGGCCAAATAAGAAAGTCCAGTAGATACGTGCCAGGAGCTGCCATCACTGCATTCTTCTAGATGATTCTGTGATGGTGGCATTATTTCTGCAAACCTCCACGGGTGTAATATTGGTTTTGATTCACTGTTTTTTCAGTTAGATGCAGAGCTAATGATTTCTATTTGGTCTTTACACCATTATAGCCTCACTTAACAGCTCTCTCAAGTGATATCCTGCTTGGTATCTTCTTTGGTGAAGATTACTGCTGTTTCCATAGATATAAATTACTTCAGTCAAGGGTGGAAAGGCCAATACTGCAGGGGTTGAGAGTAGAGTTGGGGGGGTCCATCTTCTGCCAAAGGTGGAGATGCTACTTCCTAAGGCAAAAATCAGCTCATTAAAACCTGAGAGATCAGTGTTGTAGACTTCAACAGGGTCCTTCCACACGCCATCCTCTCTAGTTACAGTATCCCACTCTTTTCCAACCAATGGCCTCAATTTAAAGGAAAAAAAAAACACTTCAGACAAACAAATGAATGAACCTGTACCATAAGCCAGCTGATCAATAGTTAGTGCTTGAGTTTGGTTTTTTGGCAATTTTAGGTCTATGGTTGTTGGAGAGAAGGGTCTTTCTCAAGACACTTTGGGCATAGTCAGTGGGCCAGCTCCAGAAATCACCAAACACATTAGATAAATTTATCCTTATAATTTTGCTTTCCTAGAGTCACTCCTGAGACCAAAGTCTGTGTTAATTAGGCTACTCTAGAGAAAAAGAATAAATAAACTATAAATGCATATACAAACACACACACATATACCACATATCTATGTATTTATACATATACATACATACATACATACGATTTACTAGCCTAGCTTATGCAATGGGAGGACATAGTTCAACAGTGGCACACTGGAGAGAAAGACTCACGTAGCTGTCACAGTATATAAAGCTGAGGCCCCTTGTAAAGTGTAATAGCTCCTGTGGCCCGTGTTGTGTCTCAGGAAGAAGCAGAAGACTTTCCAAATGCCCAGCAATGAACTTTCTACCATGTTGTGCAAGCGTGGGTTCAACCTTGGTCTAGTTAAACCCGAAAAAGAAAGGAATGTTTTGGAAGTTACACTAAATATTCCGAGAGCATCTGCTCAAGTGATCTCCAAGAAACTACGTTTCATGTCACCTTCATTTACAGATGAGGAAGCTGGACTTTAGAAGAGTTCAATAGTTTGTCAAAGCTCACAGGCTAGTAGATGGCAGTGTCTACCTTCAAAGCGAGACAGGCACCACAGACGTTTTCTCCTGTCTGCCCTATCCGCCATCTAGATCCGAGTCTTCAAATTTTGCACCTCATGATGTGCTGATAAAATCAGCAAGCCAGCAGTTCCAGAAGAAAAATGGAAGGATTGTTAGGATTTAGGTTGAAATATTGCTATTAGAGATAAGACAAAAAGGTAAACCCATTATACATTTATTCCTGCCATTAGTAAAACTAAATTACGTATAATTCTGTCTTGTTATGTAAGATATAACTATATACAGTGTTTTTTGAAGGTAATAATTTTCAAAATAAACAAATCATGACATCATAAGAGCAACTCACAAGCTTTTGGAGGCCCTTGAAGCCTAATGATCTTCTTTGCTCATTGATGCCTTTTTCATTATTATTTAGTTTATGCCTTTTTTGGTATTGCCCATCAGTGTTCCTTTGCTAGGGCATAGATATGGGTGGGGGATAGGCAGAAATTGGGTGTCAATTCTGTTGTCTGGGAAACATACAAGATTGGGTGAGTGGAGATACTCATTCTAGATGGAAGGAGTTTGACTAACCCAGGGAGGCTTTAGGGCATGATCTACAAATTCAGAGAGTTTAGTTTACATTCTCTTGGCCTTGGTGCTTTGGAGCTGTGATAGCACATGCAGAATGGTGGGAAGGCATGGTAGAGGAGACCGGTTTCCTTCCTCATGTAAGGGAGAGGGATGGAAAGGGAGAGAGGGAAAAGGAGGGGGAGAAGGAAAAGGGGGAGAGAAGTGATTAGGGATGTGGAGAGAGAGGAAGGAGAGGGTGAGGAAGAGGAGCAGAGAGGCACGCACAGGGTCTCAGTATTTACTTTGTTTCCTCCAATAACATAATTCCTTCTGCCAGGCTTTGGCTCTCAAATGTTCTCTCTATGAATCCCAACTGATACAGTTTAGATCATTTCGGCATGGAACCCTCTAGAATACCTTCTTGATTGTTAAAACTTTGGAAAGGGATAAGAAGGTTAAGGAACGAGCTCTATGTTTTCATCATTCTCCCGCAGTTATTGGCAGAGCCAGCCACACGGCCTTGCCTAGCTCTAGAGGAGGCAGAAAGATCCAGGAGAACAGAAAGAATTATGGTGGGCCCTGTTACCTTTGCCCAGGCAAAACATTTCTGAGATATTTTCATGTGTTTGTATTGGCAGAGGGCATACCATATTGCCTGATACACGGAAAACTCCCAGTTAACACACATCCCATTGAATTTGTTGAGCAGTTCCATCCAATCCCTTTGCTTTCATTGTACATACCACTAGCCTACTTCAAGGGGAAACCTGGCTCTTTGAATGCCAGATTTTTTCTGAACAACTGAGCTTTTATGTATCAGAAACAAATGTCTTAAAATAAAACTGAAAACAAAGTTGAGGGAAGGCTGGTAACCGCCTCTCACCGTGAAATTCTGCCACCCATCAACACATGAAGGCACTCCCTTTTTTTTTTTTGCCAGAACATCTGTTTGCTGTTGTCTTGACATGGCATCTCCAATGTGATCTCCACTTAAAAGCATGTCATTACATACTGATCCATACTGAAGGTTACATGTAGAATCTTGTGAAGCTTACTGACGGCTCTATCACCGGGAGGGGTTGCTCAGCATGCATCCAAGATGTCCCATTTCCGGCAGAAAGAGCTGCAGTGAGAGCAGGGATTTACTCTGTGCACAGGTTTCTCACATGGGGTACAGAAGGATCCTAGTTCTTCAGGCTGAGAGGAGTTCATCTCTGCCTCTGAGCGGTACTGAAAAGGAATTGAGGAAGAAATGATTTTTGATACTTTTCCTGCTTTTTGTTTGGAATTTCAATCCTGCTCCTTCTATGATCCTGTTTCCATTCTGATCTCTAATCATTTAAATCACCTTTTACTCCCTGGCTCCCCATCCTCAAACTGCTCACTTAATGCAGAGAGTCTCCAAGGGAATCTCACCAACCTGAATGATGTCATGAGCCACCTATCTATACATATCTAGTCTATACTATGAGCAACAAATGAAAGATTCCATCTTCCCCTCGTACACCATTTAGAAAACATTAGCATAAACGTCAGAGGGCACAAGTCTGGTTCTAGCTTTAGTATCATCTCCCGATGGGGTCATGAGGTAATTTAACTGCTCTGGTCTTTGTTTCCCTTTCATTTAAAACAGAAATAATGGAATTTGCCCGGGTTGGTCATACAGAGCTGTTGTGAGGTTAAGGAGTGAAAATGATAAGAAAACAATATAATGTCCAATGCTATAAAAATACTCAAAATAGTTACAAAAGTAATAAACACAGTGTCATTACTATGACTGTACTCCTTGGGTATCAGTTCTGAATGTGCCCCTCTTGTAAGGCATCTAGTCTTCAAGCACATGCCATTCAATATTTTCAACAATAGAGTCTATCTCTCCTTCTCCATGGTGTTAGCCTCCCTATCCTATGCCACCTGGATGTCCTCTGTTAGTGTGTGACATTACTATCCATGTGCTTTCCTCACCGGGACCTTCGAGTCATTGGTAGCTTATCTCCCTTTTACATTAACTATATATAACCAATAGGTAGTCTTATGTTATTTTCCTCTCCAAATTGCCTCTTCATTACACTGACCATTGCATTCAGACTGGTATGGCTTAGTCCCGTTCAGATTCTTGCTTATTCTTTTCTTCAGGTCCATCATGACTGCTTGGTTCTAAACTGACTATGGTTCATCACGATTGAAGGTTGGTGTGTGTCCTGGGACCCTTGTCTTTGGTAATGTCTCAGGAGATAGTCTGTGTAAATAAGACAGACGGAGTAGATACTCCTCTCTGACAAGACCATGTGCTTCATTGTTTGGGGGAACAACAACAGCAAGAAACCCTTCCTGGATAAAATAGAGACCCATTTTTGGGATCTTGGAAAGGGATTTGGTGCTTGTTAGACAGGAAGGATGGGCTGATATGTTCTGCCACTGCAATCAACATCTACAACCAAGAGCAACCATGATAAAACTACAGAACTGTACTGCTGATCTTACTTCCAAGTTACTAAGGACCAGGACTTGGCACAGAAGTTGTGTTCACTTAAGGTCAAGCAATAGACATTATACCCTAGGTCTCAATCGTCTATCTGTGTTCCCCCAAACACGTGACACTAAAAAGCAATCTGACTCTTGCTGTGTGAGAACATAAACAAAAAAAGATAACACCCAAAGTAGCTGCAGAGCTTCTCAGTATATTATTTTTTTATCCGAGCATCTTCTATGGAGATCTTTGTTTTCACTTCTTACATAAAAACTTGTGAACCAATTAAAAACAACGCGAGGTCTCGTGCAGGCAGACAGAGGAGGGTTTTCTTCTCCATGTGTTTTAAATTAGTCCAATTTGTTCATCAGTGGAAAACAAAGCAGTAGACTGAATTCCTGGCAGGGGCTAATCTAGAAATATCAAAGTATTGAAAGATTAATACAACATTAAGACAGAGGCCAAATGCTGAAATCTACCACTACGGGAAGGCTCAAGTATGATTTCGACTAGGGGTGCCTGCTACCATTTTTGACATGCTAATATTTCCTGAATATGTGAACGTGTAGGCACTGACCTTTCCAGTTTTGAAGTGGCTGTGGGTGCATAGCCATGGTGAAGTTATCTGCTTGAGAACGGTTCTGTTTTTGGCAGAATGACAAGATTATAAAAATTCATTATAGCTTTTAAAGCTCTTCAACCATTTACTTATTTATTTATCAACCTTCTTCTCTTATGAGTTTAAGTCACATGATAGAAATTGAAAATGGGAATATTTGCATAAATTTTAATCTGTGCTAGCATCATACAATACAGATGCTAACTCTGTAGGTGGCCACCTCGTACCTACCTACATAGAAAGAGAACAAGGCAGTGAGGAAAAGGAAAGCCCTTCCTTGCACACACTTTGATCATACGTAAAACCCCCAAAGTGTTCGTTTTTGTTTTTATTGACCTCTTCATTCTTATGTCTTTTAATGCATAATTTACTGATTCAATGAATATTTTGGAAGATTGGGGTGATGACTCAGTGTCTCTTTGAGTTCCCAGGACTCATACAGAGGTTGGATATGGCAGCATTTTTCTAACCTTATTGCTGTTTAAAGGGGAGAATGGGTGAAAAGAAGTGTAGGACTCAGTGATCAGCCAGTCAATGAGACTGAGACCCTCTCAAGAAGTAAGATAAGAGAGTGGAAGATGCATGGAATCTCCCCCTACGCACACATACACTCACATGCATGCCCCCTGCACTCACACACATTTGCTCACCCACAGTCACACATGCATGCCTGCCACAGTCACACTGTGGTGGTCAAGTAGGTCAGCTAGAAGAAGGAATGCAGAAGAACATGGGAGTAGATAGACAGCCTGTGTGGCAGTAGTCCAGGCTGTGATAAAGAGTTGGGGTTTGGGAAGTCAGCTGAGAACATGAAAGGTCTTTGTATTGATCCCTTATCGGCCAGACACTTTGTGTGAGCCTCAATTTCCTCCCCTATAAAACAGAAGGTTCCCAGGAGACTCTAGCAAGGCAGTGTATATGTGTATTACATTCCCGTGGCTGCTATAAGAACTGGCCATAATCTTATCTTGTCACTGTAGAATACATTTTTTAACAGTTAAGGAGAACAAAAGTCTGAAATCAGTATCATTGCATTAAAATCAATATGTCCTCAGGACTAAACTCTTTTTAGGAGGCTTTGGGAAAGAAGCCATTCTGGTCCTTGTTTCTTCCAACTCTTAGGAATTGCCAACATTTTTGCTTGTTTGTGACCGTATCTTTGGAATTGCTATCTGCATAGCCCTACCTTCTTCTGATGCTCTCATGCAAACTCAACTGTGATTGCAGAAACGAGACACCTGAACAATAAAGGATCATTTTCCCTTCTCAAGACTCATGAGCAAAGATCCTTTCCCCAGGAGAGTCATGAGCAGAGGGAGTGGGATGTAATGATTTTGGTGGCAGAGACTGCAGGGTGGCATTCTTCAGCTTAGTGCAACAGGTAAAGGAATCTGTTTACATCAGAGGTCCTTGATACATGCTAATTTTACTATGTCTGCATTATGCTTTTCTTGGGCCATTAAGAAGGCCATCCATTACCTTTCAGGATGCTTTATCCACTCCCCCTTCTTTCCATTTCTAGGCAAGAGTTATACAACTTTTGTCTTTCAGACAAGCCTGTCACTTAAAAAAAAAAAAACCTGTAAAACAGAATCCACAAAGATAAATAGCTTTGGGTTAATGCAGGAAATAATTTCTGTTTGTTTGGCTAATGAGGCCTAACCCATTAAGGTGATGGTGTTGAGGACCATCTTTCTCACAAGTCATTGGGCAGGGATGGCAATGGGCTTTTGGGGCATGACTTAGAGTTGTTACGCCTTGATCTCTTCTCTTTCCTCTAAATGTTGCTCTCCGTTGCCCATCAGCATAAGGGAAGAATCATACTTGCAGAGGTCAAGCAGCACTTAGGAGCCACGGAAGAGTCAAAGCGCTAGCCTGCAAGTCATTGTTGCTTAACTCTACACAGCCGCGTCAACCCTTACATTTGTTTGGGCGGAGACAAATATTTTCATACCTCGCTGATCCTAACTCAGAAGGGGAAATCACAGGTTTTGACATGAATGCTTATTGGTTAAAAAAAGTAAAAATTGGTATTCACTTAGAAAATGTAATTAACTGGAATAATGAGCAGCATGTCCAGAATAAGTAGTGACTAAAGGAGTATAGGAGGCAAGGGGGTGTGTGACACTCCCCGGGTTCCAATGTTCGGCTGACTTGAATGCTTTTTTGGTCACTGGGCTGAACTTCCCACACTCATACCTTGATAGCTGCTTGTTTCCTTAAGTGTACTCGTGTCTAGTACACCTGTCTCTCAAGTGTAGCACATATTGGTTGACATCCTTACTGCTTCCATTTCTTTTTAATCAAATTATATCCATAAATATGTCTTTGGTACCCTCACTGTTCTTGAACCAGTAAGCTGACTGACAATGAATGCTTGGCCTGTCAGAACTGAATATTCCCCAGGATGGAGAAACTGAGGCAAAAGGTTTGAGACCAGGAGTGTGTCCGGGCAAGAGATTTTAAAGAGCCTGTCTAGGGAGCTGAAAAAGTAAAATACACACATTTGCAGCTAGTCTAAGAGGCTGGAAGTAACTTGAATACCATTTCTGTGAAGACACATTGAGAACTTATAGAGGAGAAGAGTCGGGGGCTCTCTAGCTCAGGAGGCAGGACAGTGGACTGTTTATCCACTGCCTTTTGTTCTCCACTGGCTAGGGGCTTCTCATGATTTCAGGACTGCCCATGCATCTGAATGCTTAAGACTGCAAGTGATGTGGAAAGAGAGGCTCTAGGGCAGAAAGAAAGTTAGTCCACATAGGGTAGCCCATTTGTTCCTATGCCTAGCTAGTTGTTACCCTAGAGCCTAAACTGAGATGACGGCCCACGAGAAGGTGAGGCTACACGGACACCAGGGTATCAGTTCTTTTTGCTGCTTTGGTAAAACACCAAACCAAAAGCGACTTATGGGAAAAAAGAGTTTATTTTGGCTTATGACTCCAGAGGGGAAGTCCAAAATGGCAAGAGTGGAGCGGCCTGACAGCAGGTGCCGGGAGCAGGGAGCCGAGAGCACATCTTCACCTGTGAACACCAAGCCCAAAGATCAAACTGGAAATGGGGCAAGGCTTTGAACTCTCAAAGAGTGATGCATGATAGTTGTCTATTTTTTCCTCTCCATCACTCTCTGCTTCTCTCCCACTTTATATTACTTCTTTTCCCTTAATGAATTTCTTACTTTCATTTCTTATTTATTAAATATAGACAAACATGGTACATGAGAGAAAGCATGCAATATGTCTTTCATTATCTGGTTTCATTTTGCTCAACATGATCTCTAGTTCCATCCATTTTTCCAGCAAATGATAAAGTTTCGCTCCCCTTTATGGTGTATGTACATACGCCACATTTTCTTTATTCATTTGTTTATGGATACTTAGGGTGTGAATAACACAGGAACAGATACGGACTGCACACAACCTGGTGGTATGCTGACTTAGATTCTGTGATGATTAACTTGAGTTCTCTCCTGGACATAACCTAGAGTCACCTGGGGAGAGTGCCTCTATGAGGGACTGTATAGATCAGGTTGACCTGTGGGCGTGTTTACAGGGACTAACTGTCTTAAGTTAATTGACATAAGAAGACCCAGCTCATCATCGGCACCATGCCTTAGACAGGGCTTTCTGAACTATATAGGAGTAAAACTTTCAAGCTGAGTGCAAATCAGTAGCATTCATGCATTCACTCTCTCTGATCTTGACTTGGGATGTGATGTTGCAGCTGTCTTAAGCTCCTGCTGCTTTGATAATTTCGCTGTGATGGACTGTGGCCTGGAAGTGTGAGCTAAAAGACACCCTTGTCCTCTTACGTTGCTTTTTGTTGAGGTATTTTAACACAGCAACAGAAAACAGACTAGGATAGATCCATTATATTACACACTCAGGAATAGTATAACTGGGCCAAATAGTGTTACCTATTTCTTGGTTTCAAGAAACCTCCATATTGATTTCCATAGCGGCCATGTAAATTTACACTCTCATAATGAGTAAATAAGGATTCATCTTTCACCACATAGCCACCAGCACTTGTCATTGCTTTCTTGATGATTAGCATTCAGTTTGGGGAGATATTAAATTCTCATATAATTTTGATTTGTATTTCCTTGGTGACTACGGATGTCGAACATTATTCATATCTTTATGGGGAATTTATATTTCTTTTTAAAACCTTCTTTGTGCCTCTCATATCATACATTTCTGTTCCATTCATTTCTCCATCCCTTCATAACTGCACTGTGCCCTTGTAACTTTTCCCCAAAAAAGTAAAATAAAATTTAAGAGAAAAAAAAAGAAGCAAAATCAATCTCTCCATGGAAGCTGCAGTGTGACACAGTGAATCACACAGTAAACCCTGTTGTCCATATATTTTTACTAGCAAGCGTTCACTGCAGAGCCATTGGTCTGGTTCGAGGCCTCTGGTTTCTGCTACACTGTGGATGCTGGGCCCTCCCTGGGACTCCTCTTGTTATCCTGTTGTTGCCCTGTGTCGTGGAGATCCTTGCCACTTTGGGTCTGTGGGTCAGGTTCCTTCTCATCCTCCAGCAGATCACAGATGGGTGGATGTTGGAGTGAGTCAACTCATAACCCTGGTTCTGGGACTGGGAAGTTGCAGGGTTGGTCAGCATGCCACCTTGCCCTCACCACCAGAGCAAGCACTCCTTCATGGTCATTGGCTAGTTCACTCTTTGGGATGATGATCAAGGGATGGAACACACCCTTCGAGGCCAGCTCTGCTGTGCTGCCCAGGTGTGGTGCAGGGGCCACTCTCTGGAGTGCTGCAGTTGGTAACAGCCAGAGCCAGTTCTCCCACCTGCCTCTGGCATTGAGGGACATGGGTGGGGGTGCAGGAATGGGAATTCATATTTCTTAGGGAGGAAATATTTAAACAGTAACTAATAATTGCTCAGGATACAACATCTATGCTGTATTGTTGATTCTGTTGCCCAGAGACTCAAAGAAACAGTGAGAATATTTGAGAATGAAGTGTGAAGTTCAGAGAACAAGAAAAGGTAGTTTTAATCAAGACTTGGGGGAAAAGAAGTGTAGTAGATACAAGCTGTTTGTTAGTTGGTATCTCTCTGCCTTTTGGGTAAAACCTGAATTCTCTCTAAGCAATGACTCCTATCCTCTTGGCCTAGGTACCACGGCTTTCATAAGCTTTTGACATTCACCTAGGCAAGCTGAAGCATGGTGCTCTTAGCCATTAGCACTGACATGTAACTTATGCAGAATTGTTGTGATGAAACACACTTTGGCTGAAACATCTAAAAAAGTTTCCCTTATGTCCGAATTGACAGCAAAGAGAATGGAAAATCCAGCTTTGCTGAAGTCACACTGTTCCTTCTGAGTCTGGTGTTGCCCAAGGAGATGAAGTTGAAAAATGGAAACAAAGAAACTCTGAGTCTCTCCATCAGTCAGCTTTAGAAGCCAACCTTCACTAAGACTCCTCAAATATACAAGCCAGTAATTTCTTTCGTATGTTTATGCCAATTTGGGGTGGATTCTCCGTGGCCTCCATGACAAAAACAGCAACACATTTTGTAACTTAGGTAACTTTCGGGTATTTTTTTTTCCTTTTGGTTCTCTCTCTCTAATTTATTCTGTTTTCCTTAGTCTATTTTTAATGAGCTCAGGATTTGATTTCTTAGTTCTTTTTCCACTGGAGAATAAATAGAGAAAAATGACCATTAGATAACAGAAAGACTCAGAATAGAATAGGGCAATAACTTACACCCATGTGCTGCTCGAAGTGGGGAGTAAAGTGGAGAAAAGAGGATATGAGGTTGGGAGAGGGATGGGAACGGAGATGTGGGAGGGGAGTAAATGTACTCAAAACATACTATACAGATATATGAAACAATAGATAAGTAAAATAAAATGATAAAAGGGGCAATAAAATTCAGCCTGGAACTTGACTGTTGAATGGTGGCAAGCAGATTTGTGTGGGTGTCCTAGCTGTGTCTTTTAGTATTATCATGTAGATGAACGGGCCACAAACTACACACCGCTTCCTTGTCATTGCCGTACTTGTTCGTATAGGGATTGATTTTATAGGCAGACTATGAAGGTTGATACACTGACCTGGAGTCTAATGCTGTCTTCTAAGGCTCTACCATTCCAAGTAGGATACAAGAAGAGTGAATATGAGTTTGCTGAAAGAAATTTCAATCTGAATGCCAGAAAACCATGAAGTCAGTAAGGTCATTACCTGCCTTATATAAGTATTGGATTGGTCTACCATTTGCTACCTTCTAGACATAACTGTGCGTAAAAGTCTGCCTATGTCTTACATTATTATGCAGCAGAGCATGGTTTGTAGTCGTTACTTTCTTCATTGATGTGACAAAATACTGAGCCAAAGTGATGTGAGCAAAGAGGGAATTATTTTGTCTCACAGTTTAAAGGGAAGTCACATGGAGAGGAAGTCTATCACAACGAGGAAGGTTTGGCAGAAAGAGCTTCAGTCTTCCCAGGTGAGCCTAGAACCTGTCAAACTGATAATCCTGTCAAGTTAGCCACCTCATAATCTATGGCAAACAGAACACAAGGAAGCAAACAACTTTTCAAATAAAGCCAGGCAGAGTCAAAGGGTCCGGGAAGGAAACCAGTGAGAGCAACAGTGGCCCAGGATGCTCAGTTGGGAAGCCACCCAATTAACCACAACTCCATCTTGCTGTGGGAGCACATTCTGCTCCTTCAGCCAATAGCCTTTAAGATACCAGCCCACTTGGGCGTGGTCTCTTATACTGTAAAAGCAGCTGTAAACGACCAAGTTCTCCTGCATCTGGTTCCTCTTCTGGCTGCTAGACTCTGTTCCTGTATGTGTAGAGGACTGTTATATAGGACAGTGAACTGTAAGTTTTTCCCTTAAATAAATAACCCTTTTATTATTCATATTTCTGAACTGGTGTGGGATTGTTTTGTGACTTCCATCATCACCATCTCATTTCAGATTCTGAGGATGAACTCAAAATTCCAGAGCTTCGCACTCAACCACTATGTTTATCCTCAGAGTTTTCAAAGCTCCATAAAAATTATGGTATGGTCTATCCAGTCTTGGTCTTTCTCCTAAGTGGTAGGCTCCACACTTAACATACTATGGCTGCTCAACACCACATAAAAATAGCCATTTGTGGTGATCATGTCTTTTAGAAACATACTTAATGGGTGGGAATTAGCTTTGCCTAAAACCGTGCAAAAATAAAAATATTACATTAATTTAAATTCAGAGTTTGAGTTACACTGGAAGAATGGACTAGGATCTTTGGCCCACAGTCTTGGAGCATCTGGTTTAGAAACAGCTGTCTAGATCACTTCCTGTCCAGTATTTCTTTCTCCACCTCAGGTCTTTGCCAATACTTATCACTCATTACCTGATTTTCAGGTAGATTAACGATATGATGGGAACTCGCTTTCAGTAGCAGAAGTTGACTTCATGTCCAAATACTTCCAATGCTTTTTTCCTATATATTTTAAAATTAGATGAAAAAGATATTTTTTAGAGAAAATCTATTTTTTTAGTCTTTTTCCTGGTTTATAGGTCCTCAATATATATTCAGTTATTTTAAAATAAAAGAGCATTTCAAAAGTAACTCCCAAAATCTTAAAAAAAAAAAAAGAATGTGGTGCAACACTTAGGATGGTACTCAAAAGTCAGAACATCAAATGGCAATTCTCCCTCTGTTGCTCTACCCCAACCAGGAGGGGGCCCGGTTAAACACAATGATTTAGGTTTGTTTAGGCCGTCAGATATACTATGTGAATACAGGGAATCATTTTGAAAATTATTGGGGTATTTAAAACTGCTCAGTGAATTACTTTAATCAGATTTCACTACATCTGAGAGAGGCTTGATTTTAGTAAACTCCTAAGTTCTGTGCTTGGCCACAGCAACCTGAGCGCATGATTAGAGTGGGGAAAGAGGCTCTGGAGATGTCACCTTCCTGCTGAACCATAGCTGCAGGTCCCCTTTTGTCTCCAGATCGCATCTGCTTACTGACAGAGACTCAGCCAATGTTCTTTGCTCCCATGCCAGCTCAGCAAGGGCTGTCGGTGTGTTCTCACAGTACGTCTTGGCCTCCAGCACAAGCTGCACTCCTGTCAGTCTTGCAGTCTGTACCGCTAGGAAACTGGCCTGGATTTTATCCTTTTTGTCTAGAGGCTAGGTACCATGCCAGCTCATCATGATAGTGAGAATTCACTCAATGCTATTTACTGAGTGCATGTTTTGTCCCATGCACTGTAGTGCATGCTCAGCATAGTTTTGTTAGTTACTAATATCCTTGCTGTGGTTAAATACCTGACAAGGATCTACTCAAGAGGAAAAAAGGTTGTCACTTACAGTTCAAGAGTTCAAGCCATTATGGTGAGGAAGTCATGGTGGCAGGCACCTGATGCTGCTGGTTACATTGTGGGGAAGCAGAAAGGGGCGGGCACTGGTGCCCATCTACCTTTTTTAATTCTCTGGGCACAGCAGCCTAGAATGGAGTTGCCCCATCTTAGGGTGCCCTTCCTGACTCAGTGAACCTAATTAGATAATCTCTCTCAGGTGTACCTAGAGGTTTGCCTTCTTCGTGGTTCTAGATTCTGTTAAGTTGACCGTCAGTAATTAGCTAGAAAAGTGAGTGCAGAGGAAGCTGATATTCCTGCCCTTGCAGAGGGTCAAAGTTTAGCTCCTAGGACTCATATAGGTAGCTCACAACTTCCCGTAACTCCAGCTCTAGAATATCCAATCCTCTCTTCTGGTTTCCACGGGTACCCACATATGTGTACACATGCACACATGTGCACACACAAATAAAAGTAAAATCAATCTTTTTCAAAAACGAATATTGATTTTTATAAAATGGAATCAATCTTAAGCTCTTGAGATAAATTATAAATTTTCTTCTCTTTTCTTTTTTCCTTTTATTTTATACTTCTCTCATAAAATATAGTTCAACCACAGCTTCCGTCCCTCTACTCCTCTGAGTACCCCACACTTCCTGTCTCCCCCAGTTCACTGCTCCCCCATTTCCCATCAGAAAAGAGCAAGCCTCCCAGGGAAATAAACCAAGCATGGTATAACAAGATACTCTAAGGTGAGTTACAAACCCTCATATCAAGGCTGGTCAAGACAACTCAATAGGAGGAAAAGGGTCCTAGGAGCAGACAAAAGAGGCAGGGATACCCCCATTTTTTTTGTTTTGTTTTGATTTTTGTTTTTCCAGAAAGGGTTTCTCTATGTAGCTTTGGTGTCTGTTTTGGAACTCACTCTGTAGACCAGGCTGGCCTTGAACTCACAGAGGTCTGCCTGTCTCTGCCTCCTGAGTGCTGGGATTAAAGGCATGTGCCACCATCGCCTGGTGACACCCCATTCTTACTGTTAGAAGCCCCACAAACACTACAAGAAAACACCCATAGCATGTATGCAGAACCTACCACAGACCCATGTAGGTTCCATGATTGCTGCTTCATTCTTTCTGAGCCCCTATGAGCCCTGCTTAGTTGATTTTGGGGGCCTTGTTCTCCTTGTATCCTCAACCATTTTGTCTCCTACAATACTTCCTCCCACTCTTCTGAAGGGTTCCCTGAGTTCCACCTAATGTATAAACTTTGCTTATCATATCGTATAATGGAAAGATTTGGTTTGCTATTATTTTGCTGGATATTTGCTTATATGTACATAGAGAACATTGAGATTTTGTTGTCAGAGTAATACCTGTCTCACAAAATACGGGAAATGTTTTCTTTTTATGTTCTGGGTCAGCTTGCATAAAATTGGTATTGTTTCTTGAATATTTAGTAAAATTTACCAATAAAGAAAAAATATTAATTTGATTTATATATTATATAGAATGCTATTTAGATTATATTTTTGTTGAGAGAATTTGAGGAGCTTTGCCTTTTCATGAGCTCATCGCCTTGCCTGCCACATAAGTTTTATGCTTGTGAAAAGGTAGATGTGGAAGGTAGTTGCTTATTACTTTTGAGACATCTGCAGAATCTACAATGATGAATTCTTCATCCATGATATTTGTAACTCATCATTTTTGTCCTTTTTCCTTGCAGTATTTTAAAGCTAATGCTCTCCTATCTTCTGGCTCATATGGTTGTTGAAAAGGAGTTAGCTGTGATTTTTGTGTCACTTGGCATAGTAATTTTTTTTTATTCTAAATGTCTTTAAGGTATTCTCTTTATTTTTGGTTTACAAAAGTTTGTCTAATATGTGCCCATTTGTACAGGACTTTCTTTATATACTTTCTTCATAGGTTTCTCCTAGATCCTTAGTTCTGTAGCTTGCTGGCTCCTGCGAATTTGGGAAAATGCTACCTGTTGTTAATAAGTCAAGTTAAGCTCTTCTGCCGCAGCCGCCGCCATTGCCGGCGTAGTTCGTTCTTCTGTTCTGCTCGTGAGAATCCGGCGCCATCTGCAACCATGGTGAACTTCACGGTAGACCAGATCCGTGTCATCATGGACAAGAAAGCCAACATCCGGAACATGTCTGTCATCGCCCACGTAGACCACAGCAAGTTCACGCTGACGGACTCCCTGGTGTGCAAGACCAGCATCATTGCCTCTGCGCGAGCTGGGGAGATCCGCTTCACTGACACCCGCAAGGACGAGCAGGAGCGTTGTATCACCATCAAGTCCACCGCCATCTCCCTCTTCTATGAACTGTCTGAGAACGACCTGAACTTCATCAAGCAGAACAAGGACGGCTCCGCCTTCCTCATCAACCTCATTGACTCCCCAGGCCACGTCGACTTCTCCTCAGAGGTGACAGCTGCCCTGCGTGTCACCGATGGAGCTCTGGTGGTGGTGGACTGCGTGTCTGGCGTCTGCGTGCAGACAGAGACGGTGCTGCGGCAGGCCATTGCCGAGCGCATCAAGCCTGTGCTGATGATGAACAAGACGGACGGTGCTCTGCTTGAGCTGCAGTTGGAGCCTGAGGAGCTGTACCAGACCTTCCAGCGCATCGTGGAGAATGTCAACATCATCATCTCCACCTACGGCGAGGGCGAGAGTGGGCCCATTGGCAATATCATGATCGACCCTGTGCTGGGCACCGTGGGTTTCGGCTCTGGCCTGCATGGCTGGGTTTTCACTTTGAAGCAGTTCCCAGAGATGTATGTAGCCAAATTTGCAGCCAAGGGTGAGGGCCAACTGGGGCCAGCCGAACGGGCCAAGGAAGTGGAGGATATGATGAAGAAACTGTGGGGAGACAGGTATTTTGATCCAGCCAATGGCAAATTTAGCAAGATGGCAAACAGCCCTGATGGGAAGAAGCTGCCTCGCACCTTTTGCCAGCTCATCCGGGACCCAATCTTCAAGGTGTTCGATGCCATCATGAACTTCAGAAAAGAGGAGACGGCCAAGTTGATTGAGAAGCTGGACATCAAGCTGGACAGCGACGACAAGGACAAGGAGGGCAAGCCGCTGCTCAAAGCTGTGATGCGGCGCTGGCTGCCTGCAGGGGACACGCTGCTGCAGATGATCACCATCCACCTGCCGTCCCCTGTCACAGCGCAGAAGTACCGCTGTGAGCTGCTCTACGAGGGGCCCCCTGATGATGAGGCCGCCATGGGCGTTAAAAGCTGCGACCCCAAGGGCCCTCTCATGATGTACATCTCCAAGATGGTGCCAACTTCCGACAAAGGCTGCTTCTATGCCTTTGGTAGAGTGTTCTCTGGGGTGGTGTCAACGGGACTCAAGGTCCGCATCATGGGCCCCAACTACACACCTGGGAAGAAGGAGGACCTGTACTTAAAGCCCATCCAGGGAACCATCCTGATGATGGGGCACTATGTGGAGCCCATCGAGGACGTGCCCTGTGGGAACACTGTGGGGCTGGTCGGTGTGGACCAGTTCCTGGTGAAGACTGGGACGATCACCACCTTCGAGCAGGCACACAACATGCGTGTGATGAAGTTCAGTGTCAGCCCTGTCGTCAGAGTGGCTGTGGAGGCCAAGAACCCTGCCGACCTGCCCAAGCTGGTGGAGGGGCTGAAGCGACTCGCCAAGTCCGACCCCATAGTGCAGTGCATCATCGAGGAGTCTGGGGAGCACATCATTGCCGGAGCAGGGGAGCTGCACCTGGAGATCTGCCTCAAGGACTTGGAAGAAAACCATGCGTGCATCCCCATCAAGAAATCGGATCCTGTTGTCTCATACCGGGAGACAGTGAGCTAGGAGTCGAATGTTTTGTGCCTGTCCAAGTCCCCCAACAAGCACAACCGGCTGTACATGAAGGCCCGGCCCTTCCCTGATGGCCTGGCTGAGGACATCGAGAAGGGGGAAGTCTCTGCTCGCCAGGAGCTCAAGGCTCGGGCACGCTACCTGGCTGTTAAGTACGAGTGGGATGTCGCCGAAGCCCGCAAGATCTGGTGCTTCGGGCCTGAAGGCACCGGCCCCAACATCCTGACGGACATCACCAAGGGTGTGCAGTACCTGAATGAGATCAAGGACAGCGAGGTGGCTGGGTTCCAGTGGGCCACTAAGGAGGGCGCTCTCTGTGAGGAGAACATGCTTGGTGTGCGATTCGATGTTCATGATGTGACTCTGCAAGCTGATGCCATCCACCGAGGTGGTGGCCAGATCATCCCCACAGCCTGGCACTGCCTCTATGCCAGCGTGTTGACCGCACAGCCCTGCCTCATGGAGCCTATCTACCTTGTGGAGATCCAGTGTCCTGAGCAAGTTGTGGGTGGCATCTATGGTGTCCTGAACAGGAAGCGTGGTCATGTGTTTGAGGAGTCCCAGGTGGCTGGCACCCCCATGTTTGTGGTCAAGGCCTACTTGCCTGTCAATGAGTCCTTTGGTTTCACAGCTGATCTGCGCTCCAACACGGGTGGCCAGGCCTTCCCCCAGTGTGTGTTCGACCACTGGCAGATCCTGCCTGGGGACCCCTTTGGCAACAGCAGCCGCCCCTGCCAAGTAGTCGCCGAGACCCGCAAGCGCAAAGGCCTGAAGGAGGGCATCCCGGCGCTGGACAACTTCCTGGACAAACTGTAGACGCTTGGCACTGCTGGACACTGCACGGTGCCCGCCCATCAGAAGACACCTTGAGACTGTCCCATAGTGTCGCTCCGGAGATTGTGGGGCCATCTGCCATAGCTGCGCGCTAACACGTGGATCCTATTTATTTTGGAATTCCAAGGCAGCAAAGTCCCCTCTGCAGGCTGGACTGGCGGGCCATGGGGTGGGCGGGACACCACGCTATCATTCTCAGAAATGCTCGGATGTCAAAAGTCTATAAATAAACACATTCAGAGGTTTGTGGGGTCCATCTATGGCCCAAGTGCAGTTCCCCAGAGCGGAGTGGGAGGTGTTGCTCATGGGAGGTGGGCAGCCTCCTGGGGACCATGACTGTGACTCTTTGGAGTAATAAACTCAGCTGTGGTTGATCAAAAAAAAAAGTCAAATTAATATGGTCAGGACACAAGTTTGAAGAGAAAGACAAAAATTAAAGAGATCATACTGCATGACATATATATGATATCATATATATGTGTAAAACACACACACACAAACACACACACATATATGACAGAGAAAGAAAGAGAGAGAGAGAGAGAGAGAGAGAGAGAGAGAGAGAGAGAGAGATCAAATAATGTACTATTGGGTGGAAAAAAGATTCCCAGTGTATATATGCCAGTTTTGACAAACAGTGAACTAGAATGCGAAGTATCCATGCTAGATATCCTCTGCCGTAGAACTGGCCCCATTTTAGTTCCTGCCTCTTAAACTGCTATCACCATTTTTTTGTTCTTTTTTTGGTTTTTGGTCCAAACTTAAATATTATCCTTAGTTCTTCCTTCCTTCTCCATCTCCTTTAAGATCATATCTGCCATAAGATATCATAAGAGGAAAGCACACCAATTGTCACTTAGATATTCTTCATTAGGCTATTTCAGTCAGGTCCCAGAGCTGCAGGTGCCATTTATTCTAAAATCCTTACCAAATTCCTGTTACAGGGGGATTCATACCCCCCTCTCAGATTCATTTGCCAAGGCCACAACCCCAAATGTAGCTATATTTAGAGATAAGGCCTTTACGGATATATTTAAAGTTGAAGAAAGTCATATTTTTAAGGCTGTAATGCAGAAGGCATATCCTATACTTTATATGGAAACTGCACTTTCATTTCCTGGCCATCCAGATGTGAATAATTACACAGAAACTATGTTAATTATAATACTGTTTGGCCAGTGGCTCAGACTCATTCCTAGCTAGCTCTTATATCTTAAATTAACCCATTTCTATTGATCTATGTATTGCCACAAGGCTGTGGCTTTACCACTAACGTTCTGGCATCTTTCTCCTTCTACGGCTACATGGCATCTCTTTGACTCTACCTACTTTATCTCTGTTCAGATTTCACTCCTGGATGACTCAGCATTAGTGGCAAAAACATTGCAGCTCTTCTAAGAGGCTCTGCCACCAAACACTTAAATGGGGTTTATGAGCAGCCAATATCAGACTTTTTAGTGGGATCATAGATCTAGAAACTCCAGAGTTGGGACAACAAATCTAGCTCCCACCAGTACCTCCACCATGAAGCTAGACTCTCAAAAAGCTAAGGAATGGTGTGGAGCAGCCAACAAAGCTGCAGCCTTGATCCTGGCCATAGTACTTAGCAGATAAAGCCTCATGTGGTAGGAAAAGGTGTATACAATAAAGAAAGATTCAGACAAAAAAGACCTCTAAACAGAACACAGTAAGATTAATAAATGAACATGAGCTTAAGACAGAGAGGATAAAAGATAAGCAGAGTCATAGATTAAAAAAATAATTTAAGTATGTTAAACAGGTTCTTTTTTCCTTTTTTAATTGATTTTATTGAGCTATACATTTTTCTCTGCTTCCCTCTCTTCCTCTCCCCTCTCCTTCAACCCTCTTCCATGGTCCCCATGCTCCAAATTTACCCAGGAGATCTTGCCTTTTATGACTTCCCATGTAGATTAGATCCATGTATGTCTCCCTTAGGGTCCTCATTATTGTCTAAGTTCTCTGGGATTGTGATCTGTAGGCTGGTTTTCTTTGCTCTTGTTTAAAAACCACTTATGAGTGCATATATATGATAATTATATTTCTGGGTCTAGGTTGCCTCACTCAATATGATGCAAATTTCAAGATATCATTATTTTTCTCTGCTGTGTAGTACTCCATTGCATAAATGTACCATCTTTTCCTTATCCATTTTTTTGTCTAGGGACATTTAGGCTGTTTCCGGGTTCTGACTATGACAAACAATGCTGCTATGAACATAGTTGAGCACATGTCCTTGTAGTACAAATGAGCATCCTTTGGATATATACCCAAAAGTGGTATTGCTGGATCTTGAGAAAGGTTGTTTCCTAATTTTCTAAGAAATTGTCATACAGATATCCAAAGTGGCTGTACCAGCTTGCATTCCCACCAGCAATGCAGGAGTGTTCCCTTTACCCCACAACCTCTCCAGCATAAGTTGTCATCAGTGTTTTTTATCTTGGCCATTCTTACAGGTATAAGATGGAATCTCAGAGTTGTTTTGATTTGCATTTCTCTGATGACTAACAATGTTGAGCATTTCTTTAAATATCTTTCAGCCATTTTAGACTCCTCTGTTGAGAGTTCTCTGTTTAGGTCCATACTCCATTTTTTTTTAATTGGGGTATTTGTTCTTTTAATGACTGATTTTCTTGAGTTCTTTGTATATTTTGGAGATCAGATCTCTGTCTGATGTAAGATTGGTGAAGATCTTTTCCCATTCTGTAGGCTGTCATTTTGTCTTGTTGACCATGTCTTTTGCTTTACAGAAGCATTGCAGTTTCAGGGGGTCCCATTTATTAATTGTTTCTCTCAGTGTCTGGGCTGCTGAGGTTATATTTAAGAAGTGGTCTTCTGTTTCAATGCATTCAAGTATACTTCCCACACTCTCTTTTACAAGGTTCAGTGTGGCTTGCTTTATGTTGAGGTCTTTGATCCATTTGGACTTGAGGTTAAACAGGTTCTTAAAGAAAATAAAATTAAAAATCATAATGGGCCATGAAAAGATGGAAAATACACAGAGACTATGGATACTGTATGTTATTGTGTTACCTTGAGTTGTTTGACTGATGAGGAAGGAACAGTAACTGCTAAAAGATGTTTGATTATTAATGCTACTGGATTAATCCAATCTATATATTTTGAACAATGCCTTGACTTTAAAATTTAAGTCAAAAGATATATTACTTTGGAGAAGAGGTTTTACTTTTGTTTCCACAGGAAATGTGTTGCTGTGGATACATTCTGGGTTAAGAAAAATAGAGTTTGATGGGGAAGACACTGAAAAATTTCCAATGGAAACAGATGGTCCAAATGATCCAGTGTTTCAGTCACCTTTGTTGCAGTTTCCTCTGAGTTCTATATCTAGATCAGCCTTAAGACTGCTGAGTGAGATGACCCAGTCTCACACAATACTCCAGTCAGGACTTGACCACAATCTTAAAGTTTCTTTGGGTTTTCAGAAGTTCATCAGTGCCCCCATTCAGTAGGGATTCACCTAGAAAATTACAACAGATTCTCAAAAAAAAAATGGATTATAAACACTTGTCTGTTTAGAGCTTTGGTTGCAAGTTGTTATGCATAATGAATGATCAGGAAAAAAGCTAAACAAAGGAGAATAGATTCAGTGTCTTGCTTTGAAAAGGAAAAAAAGGGGAACTCCTGTGGGATAATGCTTTTGTACACTGTAAAGATTTGTCACTCGTATTGGTTTAATAAAATACTTATTGGCCAGTAGGCAGACAGGAAGTATAGGTGGCGTAACCAGACTAAGAGAATTCTGGGAAGAAGAAAGGCAGAGACGCAGTCACTAGTCAGATGCAAAGAAAATAAGATGAGAATGCCTTACTGAGAAAAGAAATGTACCAAGCCACGTAGCAAATTATAGACAAGAATTATAGGTTAATTTAAATTGTAAGAACTTGTTAATAATAAGCCTGAGTTAATAGGCCAAACAGTTTATAATTAATATAATCCTCCAAAGTGCTTCTTTGGGACTGAACAACTAAAGGACTGGGTGGGAGAGAAACTTCCATCTACACTATATCATAGTTGCAAACTTAGAGATAGATAGTGTGTTTGTCTCTAACTACATTTGGGGTTATGACCTTGGCATATGAATTGGAGGTCAGATATGTGTAAATGGATACTGCTCGTTCATTTTTTGGCCAACCAGACCCAAATAATCACACAGAAACTTTATTAACTACAACAGTGATTGTTCTATTAGACCAGGCTTCTTATAAACTAACTCTTACATCTTAAATTAACCTATTTCTATTAATCTATGTATCACCATGAGTTTGTGGCCTACTGGTATGTTTTGGTGGCATCTTCATCCTTCGGCAGCTACATGGCATCTCCCTGACTCTGCCTACTCTTTTTATCTATCTCTGTTCGAATTTCCTGCCTGACTTTATCCTGCTAAGCCATTGACTGAAACAGCATTATTCATCAACCAATAAAAGCAACACATATATAGAAGGACAACCCACATCAGGTATGAATGTATCTGCAACAGAGATGTTGAGAAGGCTTTTTGAAGAGATGCTATCTGCAAAGCTGGGGCTGAGCAAAGTAGCCTGGTGGAGAATAAGGAAGATATGTGAGACTCTTTCACATATTGGATTTTGGGGTTATCAGTAGTAAAGAAAGTAAATAAACCCAGCTCTTTATTTCTTTATCGACGGTAAGAAGTTTGGTTTGCAATCCGATCCATCATTTTCAGGTATGTAGTAAATCGAGCATTCAGGCAGCGCTGGAAACTTTACAAGGAAACTGATCAGAATTAAGTCTTGCTTCTAATCCAAAGCTAACAGTCCTCACAGAAACTGGTTCCCTTGTTCTGCGCAGGGTAAATTCTTGGGATGTCTTATTAAGTGGTTATATGCCTGCACCATTAATGGTGACTTAAGAATGTTTCCCAAATCTACTCTGAAGGGAACTATCCTCAGAATGGCTTAAAAGTCTCCTTCACTGACATGCATGGAGATTCTTAATCTTAGTCTTTCTAAGTCAACTGAAAAACTATTTGAGAGCACGTGTAGGCAGAATCTTTTATGGGCTGCCAGTTGCTGCTTTCCGCTGTAGCTTTCCGCTGTTTACCTAAGTCACAGCAGCAGACAGGTTATAGTTGAGACGTGTTCCCAGGCAGGAATGGGGAGTGTAAAGCGCTGAAATCCTTCCACATGCACCAACCACACCCCGTTTTCATTATCTCCGAGGAGGGAGGTGAACCGGGAGGACTACTAAACACAATAGGCATGCTTCTCGCTTGATTCACTCTTTCTCACCTCAGACAGTCACTATCACATGTATCAGAGAGCACTCTGCCCAGTGCAGACCCAACAGTCTCTCCCTTTTCCCCACAGTTTTCAGGGACTGATATCTGCCTCGTTAGCTCTGTGCCTTTTTCCAGGGCCCATGGGAGCATCCATTCTAGCCCTCACTGGATCGAGAACTCTATTTTGAAAACATCTTAAATTTTATCAAAGTACACAGCTGTCTGTTGAAAGGCACACAGAGAGAACACACATTGCATATCTGGCTGCCAAAGCACATGTTCCGTTCTCGTCTGATGGGTCCTCCGTGACACACTTCCCCTGTGTGCAGCATTGCTGGGTGGTTTTCAGGAGCAATGGCCAAGGGAATCTGACAGTTAACTTTTTTGACATTGCAGTCTATGCTGACCATAATTCTACAAAGGGGTACACTCATCCATTGCTGGTGGGAATGCAAACTTGTGCAACCACTTTGGAAGGCAGTATGGCGGTTTCTCAGGAAATTCGGGATCAACTTACCCCTGGACCCAGCAATACCACTCTTGGGAATATACCCAAGAGAGGCCCTATCATACAACAAAAGTATATGCTCTACAATGTTCATAGCAGCATTGTCTGTGATAGCCAGAACCTGGAAACAACCTAGATGCCCTTCAATGGAAGAATGGATGAAAAAAGTATGGAATTTATACATATTAGAGTACTACTCAGCAATAAAAAACAAGGACTTCTTGAATTTTGCATACAAATGGATGGAAATAGAAAACACTATCCTGAGTGAGGTAAGCCAGACCCAAAAAGAGGAACATGGGATGTACTCACTCATATTTGGTTTCTAGCCATAAACCAAGGACATAGAGCTTATAATTAGTGATCCTAGAGAAGCTAAATAAGGAGAATCCAAAGAAAAACATATAGGCATCCTCCTGAATATTAACCTTCAGCAAGCGATGAAAGGAGACAGAGACAGAGACCCAAATTGGAGCACAGGACTGAAATCTCAAGGTCCAAATCAGGAGCAGAAGGAGATAGAGCACAAGCATGGAACTCAGGACCGCGAGGGGTACACCCACACACTGAGACAATGGGGATGTTCTATTGGGAACTCACCAAGGCCAGCTGGCCTGGGTCTGGAAAAGCCTGGGATAAATCCGGACTCTCTGAACATAGAGGACAATGAGGACTACTGAGAACTCAAGAACAATGGCAATGGGTTTCTGATCCTACTGCACGCACTGGCTTTGTGGGAGCCTAGGCAGTTTGGATGCTCAACTTACTAGACCTGGATGGAGGTGGGGGTTCCTTGGACTTCCCACAGGCCAGGGAACCCTGATTGCTTTTCGGGCTGGGGGGAGACTTAATTGGGGGAGGGGGAGGGAAATGGGAGGCGGTGGCGGGGAAGAGACAGAAATCTTTAATAAATAAATAAATTAATAAAAAAAATTAAAAAAAAGAAAACTAGCACGGGACTAACTAAACGTGTAGCTTACCTACTTTTCTGTGGTGTAGCTTGTACACGTAGCTTAATTTTCCTCAACTGAGCAAAATTACAAAAGGAGTCCTTAAAAATTCCTATGAAAATCTATGTGATTGTAACTATTGCAATAATAGGGAAGAAAAATTATATATTTCTCATCATACGATATGTAAAAATGTCTGTAGATGCTGGGTGGTAGTGGTACATGCCTTTAAACCCAGAAGCAGATGCATCTCTGTGAGTTCGAGACCAACCTGGTCTACAAAGTGAGTTCCAGGACAGCCAAAGCTATGCAGAGAAATCCAATCTTGGAAAACAAAAACAAAGAACCAAAAGACCCCAAAAGTCTATAAATACACAGAAGAATTTTTATTATTATAATTTTTAAGCATGTATATTAAAAGTACACATGCTGTTATTCTCACTCAGTTTCTTTTTAGTGAGCTGCAACTTCTGACTATTAAAATCATTAAGAATTGTTTAAGCAATATCTAGTGGACTTTCAATGACAGTTACTTAAGTAAACTATCTGCTGGTTGTAAATATTTTCAGCAAAACCTGCTAATCCTCCATATTTGCTCCAACGATTCACTTTGAGATCATTTTCTTTACAGTATGGGCTAATAACTTTTCCCCCTTACAATAATTCCAGGCTTACTTTAATATGGGTGGTATGTGTCTATGGACAGAAATACCTTCTAAGATGCACGCTAGCTCAATAAACTGTTTCCAAAAAGAATCTTCAATGTAAATAAACAGCCACCAAACAGATGCAGAGAAAAGAGTGTCATTGCTGACTTGTTCCAATGTACTAGTCTGAGTAGCTTAATGCTTAAACATCAAATCTAGAAGACGAACATGTAAGAATTTGAAAATTGAACCAATGACTCTTCACATGATTCAGGGGGAATGGTAACTTAGCAGCTTCCACCTATACCATGCTGAAAACAAGAGCAGGTAAACCAAGATCAGATAAAAATGATCATAGCCTTTAAATTTGCTTAGATACCAAGTATGGTGATCTGAGCTCTAGACACTCGATGGAAAAGACTGGTGAGTTCATGTTTCATAATTCAAATTATTATCCTAGATCTCCCACTAGCATAACATTAGTTTTTAAAAACATGAAAGTCAGAAACTGGAGGAGATATTGGTAATACAATAGTGATGACATATATATCTGTATCTCTGAATTCTGCAATAATTAATTAAAATAAGCATCTGGAAACCAGTTTAGTTCTCATTTATCTCTTGTCAATTACATAGCTAATGAATTGTTGTCGTTGTTGTTTTTCCTAAAAAGGAGGATTATTATGAGAATTTATAAAGTGAACTACCAGTTCCCTTTTGAAAATATTGCTAGCTGGTCTTGGTAGCTTGTTCTGAACGTTTACTGCCACCCAATGGAGAGGTGCCCAAATGACACCAGCGTTCAGGTTCACACTACACATTCTTGCCCAGAGGTTCAGTCAACGTGTCAGTGTGGGGGCTACAGTCCAGCTGGGATGGTGTGCTCTAGGTCTTGAGGTAGAGAAGAACCCTACCTAAGACACACTTCTTCTGTAAATCCTAGCCAGACAGCTACAGTCCGAATGTCATCTAAGGTGACTGGTGAAATTGCCTGTGAATGGCTGACGCGACACCAAGCAGCAATTGATCATTTCACGGAAACTCTTCAGGACGAGGTAAAGCTGTCCTTACCAGGTCATGGTAAAATTGTGTCTTGAGGAAGTGAATCTGGGAGAAAACAATAAACCAACACAAAACACAAAACAAAATAAAATCCCACTGGAACAAAGCATGGATTACCTCATCGGCGCTCTCGAATTTTCAGCTCTAATTTCCTTTTCAAGGATGGTACGTGAAGGTCAAGGTTGCTTGAAAGGCTAATTGGCTAGGATGCTTCACAAGGTCCCTTCGTGCCAGAAGTAGTTTAAAAGGAAAGAGGATACCTCCTCTTAATGTTTCTTATAATCTCTCATAAAAGAGATCTAGTATGCAAGGTGTGGAAGGGTCCTGGTGCTTCTGAGTCTTCATTCAGAGCTTGAGATTGCTAGAATTTTGTTCTGCAACAATCTTTCAGGGAAAAAGAAAGTCCCTCCTGCCAGAGGCATGCTCTGTGTAGAAAATTCATGATTTAGAAAAAACAAAAGGTGAATAGCTAATTGAACAAAATCCTTTGATGGAGGCCTCTTTTATTCAAAGCATCATTTCATGTTCATAAAGCAACAGAGGGTTCCAAGCGCTGGGTGGGACCCACACACCCAGGAACCAGAGATCTCTACATGTTATAACTATATCTTTCTGAATTTCACAATTTTACCATCTTAACACATAGCTCTCCAAAGGGAATGAGTACCTAATACATAATATATCATGCGATAATTCCAGTTATAATGCATGACAGGCAGGGTTAAACTGGTGGAATAAAAATGCCATGGTAATTTGTTTACCAAGCATCTCTGAGCTGGAAATATGTGTGGTATTAAGGAAAAAGTTAAGTAAAAGCACAGAATGTTCACCCACCCAAGAAAAAATACTATTACAGTTGGACCAGCATCTGCGGTCTTGAGGTCTAAGATAGGAATTACAGCCAGGCGGTGGTGGCTCATGCCTTTGATTCCAGCACTTGGGAACTAGAGGCAGACAGATCTCTATGAGTTCGAGGCCAGCCTGGTCTACAGAATGAGTTCCAGGACAGGCTCCAAAGCTATACAGAGAACCCCATCTCGAGAAACTAAAAACAAAAAGAAAAACAGAAGTTACTTCGGATTATGAATTCCATCTTATTATATGCAAGAGTAATGGGCCATTACATTATCTGCTCACCACGTGACCTCATACCTTGTCGCCATAATCAGAAACCAGCCTCCTGTGCTGAAAAAGAACTCTTAAAATGGTAACAAAAATGGTGACAAGGACAGTGTCTTTTTTGATAGAGAGAAGACTAGATTAACAGTAGTAAAACACCCCAGTAAAAAGTCATAAAAAAATTCTACACCTGTAAGATATACAGCGAACTCTGTTAACAAATTAAACCCAAGAGGATGCAATTTCTCTGCTGGACCCTTATGAACAAATTTGCTTCTAAAGAAGTGGCTAGAGCATGACAAGGACTCTCGATGCTCATCAGGTCAAGAAGCTTATCAGGACAAGAAGCTCTTCCAGGCCCCATTTGGAATTCACAGTGATGGGGAGTAAGTGGAGAAGGGTGTGGACATTTCAGTCTTGCCCAAGTCACAGAAGGATCTCTCCTGTCCCCTGTTTGTCTTACACTTGACTGAATTCTCCAAGTGACTCCCTTTGAGTCATTCTCGTCTTAATTCTTACGAGCTTCCCAGGGTTGCAGTTATTAATCCTAATTCTGCATTAAAAGCTTTCAAACAACTTGGGAGTTGAAAAACCTCCCCAAAGGCACAAGCATCTTCCAGGGAGTAATTTGTGTCTAGGAAGTCACTGATTTGAATCTGTGTGGGGCTCACTTTATAGACATAAGTTGAGTGGACTAATAAATATCTTCAGACTATTCGTATTATGCATGTTTATTCCCAGGTCTAGGGCTGAGTTTAATTTGCCTATTTTATTCTGTTATCTACAACATTGTCACCCATCATTAATAAAAATAGCTGCATATTATTTGTAGAGCCCTCTGTCATCTTTTGAGTTTTCTAACCCCTTTGAAGGGAGATATTTTGTTTTCACTTGTCAAAATTTATTTCTGCTCTTCTCCAGTGGAGTGAGAAAACAAAGTGTTCTGTGGGAGAGGACAGAGTCTGTCCTGTGACCTCATCTGGACCCTCTAATTTGAATAGTATACAATAAAAGTTGATTGCTTGGGATGATAAAGAAGTGGGGCTTAGAATAATGATTATGTGATAAATCACTGCTTTATGAAGGAGGGGGGGGCAAATCCCAGAAGTAGTTAAGAATGGAATGGCAGTGGTTCAAAAAGCATGTGGTATTTCACCCATACTTAAGAACACAAAGAAAGCCTTTTGAGCATCTGATATGTCTCCAGATCTCCCCCTCATCATTGACTCCCCCATGTCCACTCACAGAAATCACCTGCTTTTTTTTCTGACTTTGAAGGGTTTTCTGTATCTTTAAGACCATGCACTGTTTCTTGTTTGTCTGTTCTTTCCCATGGTCATTGCCCAATGACACCAGGGCCAGCCAACTTCCATCCGCAAGGATCTGAGTTTGCCCACAGCTATGTCTCCCAACTGTCCTTGATTTCTGTTCTCTTCTGTTCTGTGTCCTCAGCTGCAGCCTGTCCCTGGAACCATTCCCAGTTTTAGGAAATAGTTGGGAGAAGTTTACCCACAATACAGGAAAACTAGGAGAAACATTTCTCCAGCTTTTTCTAACTCTTTGGACCTGCGCAGGGTAGCGGGAGGACTCAACATCTGGCAATGCCTTTCTACTGGTCCTTGAATCTTCGACAACAAGATCCCACCGAGTAGAGAACCGTTTTCTAGAGAAGGGCATGGAGGTGCCAGGAAGTTAAATTGCATGTCCACAAGGATACAACCCATACGGCTCAGAGTCAAGACTGAAATCCAGCCTGGGACCCGGAATCCTGCTCTTTGATCTTGCCAGGGCATTGCATTGTAGACATTTAGTGCTTACCCAGTAGAAGACAAATGAAGTGAAATCAAAATGACTAATCATTTTTGTTTTACCTAACATAAGTAAACTAAGTGCCTTGTTAATCTATTGTATATAGTATTTAAAAAAATAGCTGTATGTAAGGAATTGGTCTATGTACTTTATCTCACAAATATGTTGTAAAGTTAGGTACTATGCCAGGCAATGTTGGTGCACACCTTTAATCCCAGCACTTAGGAGGCAGAGGTAAGTGAATCTCTATGAGTTCGAGTCCAGCCTGGTCTATACACCTAGTTCTAGGAGAACCAAGGCTATCAAAGAAACCTTGTCTGAAACAAACAAAAACAAGCAGCTAGATATTATTATTATTTTTATTATTGCATTAAAAAAACAGAGGCACAGAATTGTTAAGAAACTTACTCAGATTCAGAGATCTGGGAGTAGCCATGTGGACAAAATGCCTTGTACCCATTGGACTTTGGTTTTAGTTGAGTCTTATTTGGAACATTCTAAAGTTTGCATTGTGGAAGGAATTGTTTGTGCACTATTCAATAAGCTTTCTTAAAATCAGCTTTGAGAGGAAGAATATTACCTATTTTTTTTAAAAGCTGAAGAAATAAAAAATGACCTCAAAAAACTTTCAGGATGACTTGAGAGGGTATTAATAAACCAAAGAGAAAAAGAAAAACTTCCTCATTCGCCTGGCAAGCCCATTTATCTTCGGTTTCTCTTGAAGTATTTGAATCATTGGAAGAAAGATATTTATTGGACTGAATTCTGACTATTGGTCATAGTTATATTCGTGGTGTTAGCATTTTTTATCTTCTCTTTGAAGGACTCTGAAAACCATTTTAATGTTTTGCATTTTCATTGCGCACAAGTTGACTGTCATAGGCAGACCATCAAAATGTCTGTCAGCAGCCACCTACTTCATCTTCCTGGAGTACAAAACTGTTTCTACCGTGACTGGTTCCCACTAACCCGGGGCTATCTGGTAGACCTGGACCGTGCAATCCTGCTGGCTCTCCTGGAAGTGCCACAGGCTCTTTCTGTGGTCTGATGAGAGGAGCTCATGTGATTCTTGACTGCTGGACTCAATTGTCTTGTCCGGTCCTCAGCTCCGCCCTCTGGCTTGCATGCTCTTCATCCATAGGTAAAGGCTGAGCTCTGCTCTTAAAAAAACGGCACATCCTGGCTGGGAATGAATGCTTCCGAGATTTTTGTTCCTTGCTCATTCCCCCACCCCTTCTGCCTTCAGGCCAGATTCTTGGACAATTTCCCCGCTTCATATTATAATTCCCAATTGTATCGGTGTTCATATTTCCAAGTTGAACCTCATTTTCTGTTTTTATGCCATATTTCTAGTCTCACTTTTCCATGGTGCGTTATATTTTCTATTGTTGTAATTTCTAAACATCTGCCAACTTGATACATTTATCATACTAGCAGGGGATACTGTTTACCCCTCACCCTTTACCAGAACTGGAATGAAGATATTAAATTAACCTGGTTCCACTCCAATACTTTGGAGACCTTACTGGACACCTTCCCTGCTCCAGGGATAGCCATTTATCACTGCTTTTGGAGGTCATATCTTGGCTTGTTTGGGGCCTATGTGACAGGGCTTCCATAAGAATAAATCTAGTTCAAGGGAGATTTTGTGTGTGTGTGTGTGTGTGTGTGTGTGTGTGTGTGTGTGTTGCAATGTATTAGCTGTGATATTAAAGGTCGGCCCTCTTAGGTCTACTGAATTCTTTCCTTCACACTAATTTTGGTAATTCATTCAAAAAAGGGATTAAGTGTGCCTGGCATTATGCACACGCTGTATTTTGTTTAGCGTTCCATTATCCCAGATGTTCAGAATAAGCAGCTGTGGGCATTTTTCAGGAGGAAAATAAACTATTCCCAGGAACCCCATTACGTTCATAAATTCTAGAACTGGCGGGTGACTATAAAATATGTTTTTGCATGTGCACACACATATCGTCCTATGTCACTTAAGTAAAAGGATACATTCTAAGAAATGTGTCATTAAGAAATTTAGCCATGGCGGGAACAGTAACTAAGATGGTTTCCATGTCTCTAGGCAATGTTATCTCACTGGACCAGCATATATGCAATCTGTTATTGAGAAAAATGCCATATGCAATGTGTGTTCATACTTGTGCTATGTCAGAAACATAGCGATTTGTCAAACTGAGGTAACTATAGGTCAGGAGGCCCTGCACATCATGTCTGGAGATGGACTTCTAATCTAGGCTGAGATTCCCTGTCTATGTAGCTGTTGATCCTATAGGAAACAACTAATCTTGAAGAGTCTCGTACATGAAGTCCCTAGATGAGTCCAAACTGTTTCTAAAACGCATCATCTAGCATCTGGTTCAAGTATTTTATTTTAATCTTTTTTAAAAAAATTAATATGTAAACATTGTTTTGAGATCGACCCAATAAACTCATGTGTACCTGGTTCTGTGTCTTCTTTGAAGTAATAGATTGGGGGGACTCAGGCTTCCTTTGTATAGTGAATATTTTATCCCAGAATCAAACCACACATTGAGAAGAAGAGGATAGGGTTGTGAAAAACAGTGAGGAAGTAGAGCTCCATCACTAAGCCTGGACTGCAAGGTTCACCATTAAACTTGCTGCTAAGCCTTAGTAACTACTCATTTCTGAGAGTAAAGCAGAAACTTCCTTGTCTCTGCACGGCTCCTGCTGTAGAGATTCATAGAACTGGAGATGTGGGGGGATATGTGAAAGCCAGTTTGTGAAGTCTCCCAATTTAGAAGGTCTCCCTTAACTCCCAAGGCAGGACTGTCCTCTGTATGGAAGGACACAGTGCAGACGTGGTCCTTACCCTCCAGTTCTGCATGCAGGGGGCACTGGGGACCTGCCTTACAGTGTGCAGAAAGCACAAGGCACAGAGGAAAGTCCAGAGACCCTCCATCCCTCGAGGGAGGGGAGAAAAATGGCAAGGCCAAGCCAAGTCTCTTCCCCCCCCCCCCCGCTTCTCTTTCCAACCCACAGCAGGGGATTTGGTCCCCTGTCTCGGTCCTTTGTCCTAGGGTTTTCATCAGGTCTTAATTCACGATTTAGCAGGAAGACAAATGTCCATGACCTCCCATCTTGGTACTTTTCTTCGAGTTAGAGTTCAGTGAAAGCAGAGAGGGACAATATGGAAAACTCGGGGATCACGCCTGCCCCCAAAGCACAAAGAAGTTGCCAAGTGGTTTATTCACACAGTCACCAAAGAGAAGTATTCCCAGTATTCAAACAAAAGGCGTGGCGTTTGCAAACCATTTCCCTGGGCAAATTACAACCATTTCTATTACCAATGAAATACTCTGTCTCTTAATTAAGACGTTTGCAATTCACAAAGTAATAAAACATCAAATATTGCAAAAATGATATAAAGCCCATGCAATCACTAGATTCTAACAATGTTTCCAGAAGCAGCTGAGTACACTCGTAATAGAATAGAAGGATACTCACTGAGGCACAGGGTTTGACTTGGGCTTGTCAACATTTGAAGAACTTTTCCTTTTCTTCTTCTTCTTCTTCTTCTTTTTTTTTTTTGGTTTTTCGAGACAGGGTTTCTCTGTGGTTTTGGAGCCTGTCCAGGAACTAGCTCTTGTAGACCAGGCTGGTCTCAAACTCACAGAGATCCGCCTGCCTCTGCCTCCCGAGTGCTGGGATTAAAGGCGTGCGCCACCACACCGCCTGGCTTTTCCTTTCTTCTTACACTCTCTGTATATGCCTTTCATAGCCTCTCAACACAAAACACATCTTCGCCATGGAAAAAGGCAAAACTAACATGATGTGGAATAATGTTCATGGAGAGCTACTTTCCCAGTGTCTGTGGAACCATACGAGATCCTCTGCTTCCTCTCCATCCCATTTCTTGAACTTATATTCTCTGGTTCCTTTTCAGCACCAATCTGTTGGAATTCTCTCCTCAAAAACCTTATGTTATTTCATTGGCCTTAGATCTATGTCCCTGGAAGTTGAACATGTATTCTTTGATATGCTTTCTAATTTTCAAACACTCTGGAATGTCTTTCTGTGCTCTACATTACATTGTACTCCATTTCTCTGCTCTCACTGATGGTACCTACGTTCTTTTCCTTACTTATGAGCTTACCAGCTCCACTATTCCACCCAGGATCCTTTCATCTGGAAATAGAGGATCCATTAGGTGCCAACACTGTCCTCAGAGATGGAGATTCAGTTGCAGATGTGACGCAGCATCCTCAGAGAACTCTGCTTGCTGAGGTTAAAGATGGAATCCAGTGGAGGAATACAAGAGATACCCGGCCTAAGCTCGGTGAGTCTCCCTTGAAGGAGAGGCTGGTTATTTTAAACAGAATACAGGGTGAACAAGGGCACAAATGCATGGGACTGAAGGCACAATGTGCGTAGGGACCTGTGGGTGGTCTGGTGCTGTCATCCAGCAAGGTCTGGGACAAACAGGAAGCTGTTGAGTTTCTCTAATCTGCTAAGGATATGGCCTGAGTCCTGGCCTTGCCAAATTCTCACGGTGAAGTCCTTGCCGCCCACGTGACTGTTTTGAAATGGAGCCTGTAAGAACAGAAGTAAAAGTCAATGATGTCATAAGGATGGGGTCTTGGTGCTTGAGGGCTGGCTTTCTAGGAGGATACATAACCATGAGTACATGTTCTTCTCCACCCACACAGAGATACACAAGGTGCCTTTGCTAAAAGCCTAGGATTAGCAGAATTCCACTGCTGTTTCTGAGGCCCATGGTCTGTGCTATTTTGTGAGGCCACCCAAGCTAATAGTAGAGCCTTGATACTGCAAACTGTAATGTCTCCATGGAGAAGAACTGGTAATTCATGGCAAAAAAAAATTTGGTTATCACAAAAGGTCTTGCTGGCAGTTACTGGATTGGGTGCAAGGAAGCAGGGTGTCTTTGTCCACATCAAGTGTTACAGTGTAGAGAAAACATGTCCCAGATCTGCCAGGCACATGTATAGGTGAAGCATCTAATTATCATCATCTGGGTTTAGAAAAAAACATCTTTATTTCACTTACAAGTGTAGAGTGTTTTTAGGGAGTTGAATATAGACTCGAGTGTTCAGAAATATTATAACTGTGTAAACTGAGGGAAAAAGATGTATTTGAATGGTATTTTGGTAGGCAATCCCACTGCTTAAAGGAAACAAATGCAGAATGTGTTCTGTAAGATTAATATGTTAGTTCTTAATGTACCTCTGTTTTAATTTTTAAACTATATCGTGCAATATTGTGTGTGCACGTACACACATGCACACCTTGATATGTATGTAGAAGCCAGAGGACGAATTTTACTCTCTCCTTCCTCTATGTGGTTCCCAGAGATGGACGTTACGTTGTCAGTCTTGACAGCAAACGCCTTTACCCATTTAGCCATCTCATTGGTTCTTGTCCACAGTTTTTAATTGTGACAAAATATGCATAGTATAAAACATACCACCCTAACCATTTTGAAGCTCAGTGGTATTAAATAGTTGTTACGTTAGGGCAACCATCATACTGTTAATCTTTGAAACTATTTCCGTCTTATACTAGTAAAACTATGCCCACTAAACACCAAACGCCCCCGCCCCTGGTTGCACCATTCTGTCTGCCTTTATGAGTCTCACTGTTCTATTTCACATAAGTGCAATCAAGCAGTAAAAGATTTTTTACTAAACACAATGTTACCAAGGTTCTCTCATGTTTTGTAAATATTCCAAAATTTTCTTCTTTTACTCAGATTAATATCTTGCTATATATGAATTCCATATTTGTTTTTCAATTTATTTGTGGATGAATGTTTGGGTTGGCTCCATGTGGACAATGATGCTGTGATCGTAGATGAATATGATGGTTCATGTTGTTGCCTTTTTGAGAATCTAGAGTCACTTGAAAGACAAATCATCAGGAAGATTTGTGAGGGGACATTTGACCTCTGGGCAAGCCTGTGAGGCTTGCAACATTTGTGTTAACTTGGAGAAGTCTGTCCATTTGTAATCTAGTGTTTATGTTGTTGAGTTTCAGGATTTAAGATACTAACAGTAAACTATGTATTGTTTATTATTAAATACATGGTTTACAAATATTTGCTGTTATGCTATTTTGTTGTTGGCTTTTTTGGGTTTTTGTTTTTGTTTTTTCGAGACAGGGTTTCTCTGTGGCTTTGGAGTCTGTCCTGAAACTAGCTCTGTAGACCAGGCTGGTCTCGAACTCACAGATATCCACCTGCCTCTGCCTCCCGAGTGCTGGGATTAATGGCATGTGCCACCATCGCCCGACTGCTGTTATGCTATTGAGTTGTGTTTTTGTCTGTTGATATTGACTGTCTTCTGGAACATACAAAACTTTACATTTTATGAAGTACAGTAGGTATTTTTTTATTTCATAGCTTATGCCTTTCTGTCATAACCCAAGATCATTATCAAGTGCCCTATAGCCTTCCCTTGTTTTACTCAAGGACTTTTATAGTTTTAGGGAATCTGATTAAATTTAGTTAATTTTTGTTTATATATTAGGGGCCCAAATTTTGGCAGGTTAATTTTTTTTTACATATCCAGTATTATCCTTCCCAAGTAAATATTCAGTTTTTCCAGATTATTGCAAACACCCCTTTCTTTATTGAACGGTCTTATAAAGAATCATTTGAACATGTGAGCTAATGTCTAGACTTCCTATTATATTTGCCATATTTCTCTCTATACCAGTATCACACAATTTTTGATCACTTTTTATTTGGTTTTGAAGTTGGGTCCCCCGTTTTGATCTTTTTCAAGATTGATTTTGCTATTGGGAGTCTCCTGGAATTTTCCTATTACCTGTTCACACACCCATAAAAGAATCACTGGGATTTTGATAGGAATTTCACTGACTATACATTGCTTGGAGTAGTACCAACATACAAGCAATATTAAGCCTTCTTATCCATGAACATGGGATATGTTTATAATCATTCATCTTCTTTAATCATTTTTAGTAGTGTTTTATAGTTTTCATTGTGCAAGTCTTTGTCTCACTGCTAATGTTACCTTCTGAATATTTTATTATGTTGATGCTTCTTGAAATAGAAATTTCACTTATTTATAAAGACTGGTCACTGTTAACATATAGCGATGCAGCCAAATTTTGCATGTTGACTTTGAATCCTGGTAATTTTGCTGATTCTAGATTTTTTTTTGATGTGGAATTTTTAGGTTTTTCAACATAGAAAATTATGCCATCTGTGAAAAGTAATTTTTGATGTCTAAACATTATTCACAGTTTCAGAAAATCATGCTGCCACAAGACCATTCTCGGTGTTTTGTTCTCAGTATGTACGTCTGTGTCAGCCAGCATATGTAACTGTCACATGCAAGATTCAACATACAGCTATGAGCATCTGGCTACTTGATTATGTCTTCTATTGTTTCTTGCTTTCCCTAATGGAACCTATAGTCTCTTATTGTAAGCTACTTTCTTTTTATTTCTCTTTCATCGTATTACTAGGAAAATTTTAGTTTTGTCTTTTCTTTATGTGAAGATTGCATTTGTCTATGAATTTTATTAATAAAAAACATTACAAAGTATTTCTTTATTCTTAAAGTTTAAATATATTTAAAATTTTTAAAAGAGATAGTCAATGAATAATATTGACCAAACAATAATGTTAATTCAGTGATTTGTTTATATTTTCCTGCCATCTATAATACTTTTTTAAACCATGGGTTCAGATATCAGCAAACCCCTGTTTCTATCTTCCTTCTTCTCATCAATACTATTGACTTTTATTGAGGAAATAGGTCAAGGGTGCTAGATGTCTCAACGAAAAACTATTCCACATCCATGAGACACATTTGTAGGCGAAACATGTTTGTGAGAAAGCTTTTCAACTCTACCAGTTTTGGGTTGTGATCCTAGCCTTGAACAGCTGAACCACCTCTCTAGCCCTATTTTTAATTCTTTCTTTGAAAGTTACTGAAATTAAAGGCAGGGGTTTGCTGATATCTGACTATCTCTTTTTTCCAAAGAAAAATAAGTTTGTTCATTCTTTTTACACATAGGGGGTTCAATAACTCTTCAATTCCACCACATTATATTGCTCCAATTAATATAGTAAGTGACATCAAAGACTGATAGATTTGAGAGAGATTCAGAGCAAGAAATATCTCTGTAGCAGTTCCATGTCTCAGTGCTAGCAGGTCTACTGATCTCATGGTATGATCTTACGATAGTCTATCATCAAATGTACATCAGGTGGGAAAAACCACTTGCAATGTGAAGCTATATACTGTTCAAGGATCAATTTTAAGAGGGCTCTCTGGAATCTAGTGGAGCATCTGACCATGAGATATCAAATTATCATCCTACCAGATCTACCACGAATACTGTGAAATCTACCGAACTCTAAAGATAAGTATGTTCATCATGAACCAGTAATAATGTTTTAATGCTTTCATGGTATTAGTCTAGGTGGTACTTCCAGGACAAAACACAGGTAGGATCTACAGGAGAAATGCAAGTTCCCAGAGCTTGTAGTCCAGACCATCTACAACATATTATACAACTAGTAAGAGGGCATCTTAATAATGAACAGAGATTTGGCTTATAGACCAAGTTCTCCATTTCTTGGGTAGGAAAAAATATCCTGAATACAAAACATTCACAATATACTTGGACTGACTCTCAGTCCTTACTCATTTGCTCTGAAATCCCAGAGATGAGAATGTTTTAAGTCAGAGATGAGTGGATTCACAGGAGCAGAGATAAAGTGTGAAAATTTTTAGCTCATTTCAATGCCTGCCATAGAGCATCTATCACAAAAAAAAGGTCCGTTAGGTAATGACCATGGAATCAAAATTCTCTGGCAAGAAATATCAGACAGATTATATCATTGACTTCTTCTTGGGGATCACAACGAACACAGGAACTAAGAATTTTAATTTGGAAAAGACTCTGTGTGAGTTCCAGACACAAGTTCTTCTTGAAAGTAAATGCCCCAGCCAGAAAGAATAGACAGATCTGGAACCTAGGAACAAAGGATACCCTGATAGTAAAGATTCACTATTTATTGATATCCATTTAATATATTATAGCTGATGAACTAGGGAACAATAAATGGTACGTCCCAGCAAAAAACAGTGGAAGACAGACAAGAGAATAACATCAAATGGATATAGAGAAAGTGGAGAACAGGACATCTAGTCAAAAGAGGAGCACTTCATAAGATAAGGGGTCATGGAAAAGCAGTCACTGGGAATTTTATTTGCAACAAAGGACACTGCCGTCTTCTCTGGAACAATTTCAGAGGTCACTACAGCACAAGAGAGTTGAGATGAGACTGGTAACTGAAGAAAGTAATTCAATGTGCATAGATTAAGAGAGAAGTCGTAATGCATTGTGGGAAAAATTGATGGACTGCAAAGGGGAAAGTAGTTATGGGGCTAGTTTAAGTGAATTTGCCATGTACGTTCACAGAGCTCATCAGACACTGTTAAAACAAGCTGAGGCTGAACTCCACACATTTGCAGCAGCAACAGTCAGTGAGATGTGTGTGTGTGTGTGTGTGTGTGTGTGTGTTAACTTTCAGGAGGCAGTAGTTTTTAGATTGGTTAAGAATTAATATAAAAACCGAGACTTTTTATCAGCAATATACTGATTTCACATCATCTAGCACGGCTCATGTCATAAGGAGCCTTGCTTCTGATTTATTCTGCCAAATTCTACAGCCTATGAGAAGAGCACACCTTCCCAGGAGTGACGACTAACTTCACAGGTAGCTTTGCTGTCCCACTGTCTAGCTCTGTGTTCTTGCTTGCCACTGTTCCCTATGTTATTCTGACTCTGGAGTGAAACCTGGTCCTTGAAGTTTTCACTGTTAAGTCACCTGTGAAACAAATAAATGTAATCATTGTTTTTATGGAGTCAAAACTTAGAGCTGGGCAGGCGGAAAAACAATAGAAAAGTAGAATGCCTTTACAGGAGAGCTAATCCACGGTCTCAGCACAGGTGAACTTGACTGATTCTAAGACATCATATTGATATCCAGGTTGGTTAATATTTCCTGTAAGTACTTACCATTGTAAATAACATTTATTCTTGACCCCTAGGAATGTTTTTTTCAATTATAAGATTTGTATAAAGAACCAATAGTAATAAGTAGATTTTTGTGGACAAATGAATAGGTACAAAATTCGTGCTCACATCTATGTAAGATTTTCTTACGGAGAAAGTAATTTTCAGGCCAGTCATATCCACTGTTCTCTTATCTAGCCTGAACAAACGGAAAAGGGCTAAATTGGCAGTGCCAAGTGCTGGCATTCTGCAACATTGTTATAGGAACAAAGGACTTCGAATAAATTACCACTTTTATCCTATGAAGCGCTGGGAGAGAGAAAAAGGAAAATCATGTTACATCTGATTCTTCTAGTTCTACAAGAGGGGATGACTGCAGGGACTACGTGTTGCAGCCAGGACTGAGAGTGTACCTAGTGGCATACCGCCTCCAGGAGAGAGAGAGCCTGTCATCTCTCAGGCAGAGAAGCTCCATAAGGGAGTTTGTAAAGAGAAAAATCTATCTATTAAACAAGTACATTTTACTTTCAACTTCTGTCCCAATAATCGGATTCCTCCTAAACTAATCAGTGGTGCTTTTATTAGTTTACGTAGTTGAATACTATTTTGGCAAATTATGAAACAGTCTGTTATACTTTTCAAAAAGCCAATAACACAACATCTGATTCTTTTTAACAAAAAGTTTCTTCCTTTGAATACTTTCATTACTTTTTTTGTCTGTGGATTATAACCAGTTGTTATTTCCATTGAATAACCCAACTTTTCCAGTTTCTTCCTCTGCCTAACTAGGGCCCATTCTACTTAATTACATTTAAGGAAGACTGGAGTTGAGGAGCTGAGCTCTGCTGTTACTCGAGACTGAGTGTAAGTGTGCCTTGACACACGTTAGCTGCCAGCCACTTCTCTGGCTGTATATGGTACTGTAAGGGAGCTCTTCTGGGTCCTGTGAAAAATAACTGCACAGGGTCCAGGAGAATACCCAACAGATTCCCAAATCATTAGTCTTTGGATTAGGTCTTTACTCTGGCAACATGCATACAAATAAACAGACATGACTGAAATTAATTGATTGCATTCATGAGACATCTGTAATTCTGCAGTTACTTGGGGAAAAAGGATTAAACAATTTCATCGTTGCCCATTTCCCTTACTTTCCAGTTAAACAAACCTTGCCTTCCTAATCACTCACATTGTCTCTTCCAGATGATAGGAAACTAAAGGGCCTTATAGTGGGTCACTACATTTGTAAATCTAAGGACACAGAAAACTGCAAGATGACAAAAATATATCATGCATTCCCAGAGGAAGAAGGAATTAAAGATTAGTGCTTCCTTCCTGAAGTGGATCTTTCTTGTCTGTGCCAAAGTTGACCCAAGCCTGGAGACAGACAGAGGTTTGAGATCATCCGTTTAGAGCTCTGGGACTGTGGAGACCGGTGGCATTCCATCCCTGCAACAGCTCGTGCACCTGAGGAGTTAAATTTAACATCGCTTCATTCCATACTTCCTTTTAAAATTTGCCTTTTCTTTCAAAAAGAGTAAAAACCATAGAGGAGAAACATGAGACAGTATGTCAAGCGCCCTTTGTCTTTTTGAGACTAAGCAAAGCTGCAGGGATGGCTGATGCCAGTGTCAACGTTTTTAAGTCCAGAAAGAATAAGTCCAATGAGAATCTAAAATAAAGAAGGATACATGACATTCCTATCCTAGTAACTATCCAGCCTAATATTTAGAGATTTTATTATTGACTCTGAAAGATTGAGATTACTCCCAAGTCAGTGTGGTAGTCTGAATGAAAATGATCCCCACAGATTTATGCATTTGAATAATTGGTCTCTATTTGGTGTGTGAGAAGGATTAGGTGTGACTTTGTTGGAGGAAGTGGGTCACTGGGAGGTGGGTTTTGAGGTTTCAGAAGCCCATGCCAGACCCAGTTAGCTCTCTTTCTCTCTCTGCCTTGTGTTTGTGGATGAAGATGTAAGCTCTGAGCTATTGCTCTGGGGCCATGCCTGCCTGTCTGCTCTCCTGTTCCCCACCACCATAGTCATGGACTCACTCTCTGAAACGGTAAGCCCCCAATCAACTGTTTCCTCTGTAAGTTGACGTGGTCATGGCATCTTCACAGCAGTAGTAAATAAGAACGTAAGTCAGCAAAATTTCTAAATGACTATTGGAATAATGTTTATGGTTCTCATTTGTAGCTACTAGAGGGCTTTTAGGAACAAAAGAAAACAGGGGCAAGGAAGAATACATCCAGGCGGTAGAAAAAGGAAAGAGAAAAGAAAGAAGCCATTCATATATTGAGAACTGTATTGGCAGAGGGAACATAGAACAGTAGCCTCAGAAGCCCAGGGACGACAGAACTGATATGAGGCTCTCATGGCCAAACACTATCATTCATTTTCTTATTCTGGCTGAAAGGAACATGCAAAGGTGGAAAGATATTTCAAAGGAATTTTTCCTTTCTGCATAAGAACTGTTTTATCCTCATGTACTTAAAAAATATACAGTTATGCCGGGTGGTGGTGGCGCACGCCTTTAATCCCAGCACTCGGGAGGCAGAGTCAGGCGGATCTCTGGGAGTTCGAGGCCAGCCTGGTCTACAAGAGCTAGTTCCAGGACAGGCACCAAAGTTACAGAGAAACCCTGTCTCGAAAAACCAATATATGTATACAATTACATTGCATCATGGACTTCAAAAATAATTTATAAATCATCTCATTCCAGAAAGGATTGCAAGTCAAGTATGTGACTTGAATCACAGCTTTCTGTTTTTCACTTAATATTTAGCTTAAACACCTAAAAGCTTAACATTACATCAATCTACAGATAAATTGTACTATTTTTTCCAGACATTCACTGAAAAGTGAAGCAATTGCATGAAGCTGTGTGCTGTGAGTTAACTCACCCCCGCTGTTTATCCGTCAAAGGGACAAGCTACCTGCATTTGTGTAAGGTAGATGGCTTTGAAAACAGCTTTGTCCTTTCCTGTAAATTACAGTAAGAGTTTTTATGGTATTAAATATTTGTCGTTCTACAACTGTTTAGGGTAAGTTAGGCGGGGAGTTGGAGAATGAGCTCTTTTTCACTAAAGCGATCAAGAGTTTTTTTTTTTTTAAAGTCACTGCTCATCTACAGCATTAAATTAAAATTTTAAAAACTTTCTAAAGCTGCCAAACAAGGAGAAAATGCCAAACACCAAGTTAAGCGTCATCTAAATGCCTATGCTAGTCCACATATAACTAAATTTTGGAGAAATTTAAATCTTTATTGAATTCCATTCCCAGTGAACTTCTAGGCAAGTTCTTCAATAATTCTTCTCTTTCAGAATGGTGGAGGATGGTAAGCTATGTAGCTGCCAATTGTAGCTATATAGCTACAAACTATAAGAGTTTGTAGGTTCAAAGTCATTTCTAAAAGACCACTGATAACTTCCTACCATTATAACGAACAATTTTGCAGCAAGACAGTGACTAGAATTTATGCCTGGCATCAAGCGTAAGTATGTTGGGGTGGAGCATAGAGAAAATTAAGTATCCAATACAATACTCATCATACACTCCCTTCTCTTTCTATGAGCAATGTGGGATTTCTTATCTCCTCTTCTTTCTAAGTCTTCACTCTCCTTACAATAATAATATATGATCAATGATGCAATTTGTTCCTTAAGTAAACGTGACTTATAAAAGTCAGTCAGGACTTAGCATCATATACTGCTCAGGGTACCAGGAAATATATTTTAGGCTTTCTGTGATTGTAGAGCAAACTGGGGTTGCCCTTCTGGTGACAGGCAGTAAGCAGTTTTCATATACTACACTAATATACACAGTTATCTTTATTGACTTATAGAAAAGTTTCTAGGTAGTCACCCAGCTAGTCAATTGCACAGGGATTTTTGTTTGTTTGTTTGTTTCATCCATCAGTTGGCAGTAAGATATTTGTTAAACAGTGGTTGATGATGCTAATAAACTCTAGAAAACATACTTTAAATATATCTATGTCTTTTATAGAAACCAGTATTGAGAAAAGAGTCAATGTGTTTTAAGTTTGTCCCCCCTCCCACTCAAAATGTGAGAAGTCAAACTTAAAATTAAAATTTAAGCATTTGTTTGTTATTAATATTCATATTTTAAGGGAAAAAACTACAGATAGTAAAGGGAACAGGCAAAAGCACCTTGTACTGAGTTCTGCCATTTTGACTTCAGGCTCCGTTTTACCTGTATATAAAACAAAGTTCAGGTTCCCAAGCCTTAAGGGAGCTGAGAACTTTTCAATGGCTGATCAACCTCTTCCCTATACCATAGAAATAGTAATTACGCATCTCTAATTTTCTAGAAACATTATAACTGCTCCTAACAACAGAAAAAAACAAATGAATCTGGTTGGTTATACCGAAGGCTTACATTGTGTGTCAGTTGACAGTGATGGAACACTCAAGGAAAGTCCCTAATCTTTGAATTCTGATTGGTGAATATTGTAACTGTAACTTGGCAACAAATGTTTGTGATTTTTATGCTTATAAACACTGCTGCTGCCCTTGCTTAGGGCTGTCAGGAGAAATAAGGCTCCCACGTCCTTGTTCTGTAGCCCTGAGTGATCAATGATCTGCTTACGTGCTGATTTATTAAAATCTTTGGAATTCATAAGTGTCGTCTCTCTCCTTCCTTGTGCACAGCAGACTGGGTGTAACGATAGTTTTAATGACTAAGTGCATGGTTGTCTATGTCATATAAATATAGTTCTCTTGTAGTCTTTCTAACAACCTACTACACAAGTGTTGGGTGTTATAGAAAGAGGACTAAAACTTTCTAGAGAAGGGATTTCCTGTACTGGAAGCCTGATTCTTGGTAAATTTTGTTCTCACAGCTTATATGCAATTCTGGCACTCTGTCTCACGAGAAAGCTAAGACATTCACAGTTTCTCAAAAATAAACAAAGCAAAGAGCATTATCCAAACTGTGGTCACCAAGAGATCTGTAACAGTCAGATGATGAAGGGCCACTGATGGGCTATTGGTATACATGCTCTCCACCCTCTAAATCCAGCAAGAAGTTCAGTCCTTGACCCAGAAAGCAGAAAAGTAACATACATGTGTATCAGAACGTGGATGAGAAGACTGAAATGTGATCGAGAAAACAAGCAGGTGGAGAAATGTGGCTGCATTGAGCTTACCAGAAATCATGTTTGTGATAGCTAGAGATCAAATGGACCCTATTGAGAAATAGTTATTTTTATAAATGTCTTTCCCACTTAAGCTTTAGTTTCTGCATCTTTACAAAAAGCATAGTTGTCCAGGACACCCCCAGGGCCTCATCAGAGTCAGATGCTGGGAGGATTTTACGGCTCGGTGAAATTGGCAGCAACTGTGCTCTAGAGACACTACTTGTCTCTTTAGAAAACTGAGTGGACTTGGTTGGTACCTGCAGCCATGAGATTGAATCTAGCTTCGAGTTGCTGGTTCAAACCAGGGAACAGTGTCTTGTGTTTGTAGTGATCTTATTGCAGGTATAGGAAGATTATGATTGAAGGTTATGTTGCATGCATCTGCTTTATATAAATGCTCTATTTCACTTGGAAAACATTCAGATAGATGTTCAAGAGACCACATTTTAAAAATAGATGTTATAGACAGACAAATGATGCTTTTGGTCTTCAGTAGATAATAAGGAAGTGTTTAGCTTTTCAGGGATCATTGAAAAGTGTCTCTTCTGTTTATACAAGACGTGGTTATTGTAGAGGGAGCATTTTGTTTTCTTTCTCCCTACTTAGAGCCAATATACACATCACTCTGATTGCCTGAAGTCTCTTCCTCTTTCTTTTGCCAAATTTCATCCCAGTATCCTTGAAAACCTATGCTTGAAGTGCACATCTTTCAGGAAATCTTCTGGACTGACCCCCCATCCTCCAGACACTCACAATAGTCTTGTTGGGTTTACGTTTTATTTTATAAGCCTCATTGATTCATTTAATCTATCTGTCAATCGTAAGTTCAGGCACTTAACATATATTACAGAACAAAATAAAAGAGTTTTTTCCTCAAATGACTTACATTTTGATAAAGATAGTGTGGCAGATTCTAACTGTTAACTTGGCAAGGCCATGGCATACAGTAATTGGTCAAATGCCAGCTTAGATCTTGCTATGAATGTGTTGTCTTAAGTAAAAATTGCTATTTAAATTAGTAGATTTAGAGTTGGGCAAAGTGCTTACCTTAATGCTGCTAGACCCATCCAATTAATTTAAGATATGAGGAAAAGACTGAAGTCATGCCAGGAGGTGGTGCACACTTTTAATCCCAACCACTGGGAAGAAGAGACAGCTGAACCTCTTTGAGTTCAAGGTCAGCCTAGCCCTCATAATGAGTTCCAAGACAGCTACAGCAACAAAATGTGGTCATATATAAACATTGGCCCCCTGAGTTGAAGGGATTTTGTCTTCTGATTGCTTTTAGGCTTAAGCAATCATACCAGCCCTGAGACAAGCTCTAAAAACAAACAAACAAACACAACAAACAAACAAATGTTATTTCTTGATGCACCTAAACACTCACCACCACAGCAATGAATCTTTTTATTAATTGGTTATACTCCTCTGAAGGTCCCTGATGGCCCAGAGAGCCATATGTTAATGATGAGCAAAATAACTGGGTACAAATTCAGAAAGTGATAGGTGTAAAAGAACAAGTCAAAAGGAGATAGGTTGTTGGAGATGGGGTTTGGGTTGCTCTATAGAAGAAGGAAAAGTCTCCTGAGAAAGGGAGACATGAGGGATGATCAGAAGATACTGGGAAAGATAACGAGCATTTCAGGTAGTAGCATCAGTGGAGGCAAGGGTCCTAAGGCAAGAGTGTGCCTAAGTTGTTCAAGAAATACCAAGAGAGCTGGTGTGGCTGGCATGGGAAGTCCAATGGATTGAGGGACTGGAAATATGTGAGTAGCAGTAATACGAAGGCACATCTTTAGAGATCACCGTGAGCCCCACTGTGGAGGGCATCAATGACGTGATTGGCACTGTGCTTTTGGAAAGTTCATTCTGTCTTCTGAACAAAGGGTAGACTTGAGTTGACCAAGGTAGCAGCAGAGATATGTGCCAGGAAGTTTGGTCCACTAGTTTTGCTGAGTAACAAGCCATCTCAAATTTTACCTGCTGAAAGAAGGAACCACCATTTAGCTTACAATTGTGTGGACTGGAAAATTAGTGTGGATTCAAGCAGGCAGCTCTTTTGGTCATTTAACAGTGAATATATTTCCAACAGGAACTCAGATCTGAGATTCTGTAACCCGGTGTGTTTTTCATTGTTTTTTTTTTCCTTGCCATCAGTCTCTTAGTTGGCCAAATCCATTCTGTAAACCATTTTATTAATCATATTAACTCCTTGCTTTTATGCCATTCCTCTTCTGAAAACCTGCAGTAACTGCCTCTTTCCAGCACAACCCATTTGATCCTCACTCGTTTGGGCAGGTTGGCTAACACAGGCAACAGCATTTCCAATTTTCCCTTTAACATCCTTATCCCAAAGGCTGGAAAGAGCACAATTTTCTTTGCTCTATTTCAGCTGCAAAAGTCCATTGACTCGGCTTTGGACAATCTGATATAAGACTACTGGGAAATGGTAGGAAAGCCTTTGCTTTTCTCTTCAAGGAATTTGTGCCTTGCCTTCTTTCTCCCATCTTAAAACGATGCCTGAAGCTTCTATTTTACAACCCTAAGGAGGCAGATAGAACAGAAAGTCCTTGAGAATGACATGGAGAAGTAGAAAGCTTTCGGTCCTTGAGAATTCTGTTGACTTGCTAACACAACCCCAGATTGCCTAATTCTGGATTTTTTTAATTAAGAAAACAACAAACATTTGGGGGCTTTAATCAGGTTTTCTGCTTATTGAAGATGACATTACTCCTAATTAGTTCATCCTGCTACTCAGATACCTACCCTATGTTTTTCAAGGCTTCCTTTCCACGCACATCCACCATTAACTTCATTCATGTTCAGACTATTCCCTGGTTTCCATTCTACCTGGTCTGCTTCTGGATGTAGATTAGGCTACTGCTTTCCCAAGCGTTCTTCTTTGTATTCCAGCAATGCCACCCGCTTCCATGTCTATAGTTTGCTATCTGGTTCTCAATGTCCAGCCTACATCTGTCTCACCTCCTCCTGAAACTTTCCAGATGTTATAGTTTAAAAGAATGCCCAGGGTGAATTTTTAAAAGACTTTGTCTTTATGTGATAAAGTTAATAACAATGCAAAAAATAATATATGTGTAGTCTCATTTAACAAATTTTAATCCTGGACTGAAGTTTGATATATCAGAATTACCTCTTGAGGAGGCATTGAAGTGCCACATCTAAGCATGTTTCCCCCTCAATAAGTCAGTGAGTGGATAAAGGAGAAAGACAACAAGTGTCTAAAACACAAAGTTAGGTTAGAAGCAACAGAATCGGGAAATGGTAAAACCCACAGGATTCCATAAACAGGATCAAAGAACAAAGTATTTGTCACTATCAAAAGGTCAGGGTACACTTCACAGAGGTACAGGACAACTTAAATGACATCAGGGTCAATGGCAAAAAGTGAAATAGCCCTTTGGTCCCAAGTTCCATTTTCAGTGCTGTGTGTGGTGGGCTTTTGTGCATTCTTCTTATTATGTTTAGTGGAAATTGAGTACATAATTCTATATATCGTACAAGGAAAACTGGCCATAAAATATTCTAATTAAAATTGTATTCTTTGTGGCTTCATTCACATGTTTTCTTCGTATTATAACCTAATGTGATTACTTAAGAAAACACATTTCATTGTTTTTGAGTCATTTCCCCATCTTGAGTTTATTAAACTTGAATTAAAATAAATTATCCTAAAAAACAAAGCAGAGAATTTTTTTTTTGCACTGGCACTTGAAAAACCTTTGAAACTAAATAAAGTTAAAATACAAAACATAATTTAAGCTTTAAAAATGGTAAGGTCTTGCCCATCACAAATATAGACATTCATTGTGGTAACATGGGAGTCACTTTTGTCTCCTCGTCTTTTCTGGCTGAGGCTGTTTGATTAACATGATGTTAAATGGCTAATATTAGGTAATAAATTAAGTTACTCGTACTATTCCTAGCCTCTTCCACCATCTTCTAGCAGTGAAGGGTAGCTGAGGGGATATATATATATATATATATTATAGATGTGTACTACAACATGTCATTTATCTTAAAGAGAAAGAGAGGAAAAAATAGATTGGGGAGAAAATACTTCAAATGTTTCTCTCTCTCTCCCTATTATGTTTTATAAATATGTATTACAGAAGAAAAGAATTCTCAGCAAATTAGGCAAGCCCACTAGGAATCCCCAAAGACTGCTGTCACTACTAGATCTCGATGACAGCCAGCATTCTGAAGAAATATATCTAAATCATGGGTTTTTTTTTTCTTTTGGAAGTTAGGAAATACAGAAAAGTCATAGGTCCTGATTGCAGGTTCTGGCAAAGTCTCAATAAACTTGTAGACATTGTGTCCCCTCTGTTGCAAGCCCACATATGGGCTCTTCTGCAGCCAAGTTTTTCATGCAAGCCTGGAATCCTATCTACTCTTTTCTGATCTTTCAACAGTTTCAAGGAGTCAGCCTTCCTTCTTTCCAGAAAGCAACCACCCACCCTTTCAACTCTGTGTCACTGACATCGCTCATCACAGGAGAGGAATCGACAACGACAATGATATGTTTTTAAGTGTTGGAGCTACACCAAGCTTCTAAATCTTTCTGGAAAACTGTCAGAGTACTTCCCCGGCCTCTGTTAATTTACTCAGATGTCATTAAAAGTTTCCTTAATTTGTTCTTCCTTTCACGGCTTCACTTGACACATTTATCAAGCACCTACTATGTGCCAGGCATTTCTCTGGGATTAGGGGATAGATCAGTAGATTAAAAACCCTAGCAGAGCATGTGTTCTTAAGGGGGATAAATGGTTATAATAGTAGATAAATGCAAAGAAAGTGGACCAGGCAGTGGTAAATGGTGTGAGAGCAACGATCACAGCAATGTGGAAAGAGACGCAGGTGTGGAGCTGCTTATGGGCCCTGAGAAGTCAGTGGAGGCTGATCTGAGCAAGACCCAAAGAAACTGAAGAGCTCCAGTGGACAGATGTTGGAGACGAAGCAAGCAGAAGAGAGAGGAAGTGCTAGATATGTTCAGGACATGACTGGGGCCAGTATGGATGGATGAGATGGTCAGGGTTTGAACAAACGACACAAAATAAGGACACTGAGGACCAATCAGGGACCTTGACCTTTTAATGGCGCTGGGATTGGTTTCAGAAGAAAAGAGATGCCAGGGAGCAGAGACAATAATATGAGAAGGTTTAAGTCTCTAAAGTATTACTTTGGTTTTGAGTTTGGAACTGTAGAGGTCAAGTTTATAAACAGGGAGAAATTTTAGGAAGCAATTGAGTAATGCAAATACTAGATGTTAATATATTTATTGATGTTAATATATTAATAATATATTAGTTGATGCTAATATATGTAACAATAATAGTTAATGGCAAGGAGGCCATAAATTTGATAGGGGTCAGGGAGGATGCAGAAGGAGTTTGAGAGAGAAGGGGAGGAAGAAAGGATGTAAATAGGGTACTCATATAGAAAATTCTCAAAAAATAAATGTAAGAATAAAAAGAAATACACATATCTAACCCAATCTGGGTTCAGTGTCTAAAACATGGTGCTCACCTCATGGCCAGTTTCTCAATGTCACATTTTCTTAGAACCACACGTAGCCTGCTCTGATCTCATTTCTGTACGTGGGCCAGCATTTGTCCAGTCCACCTCCACCCAAAACACTATCCAAGGAGAGGAGAGAAAGAGATTTGGCTTTTTGGCTCAAAATGCTTTCCCTGTGTACTTTGAAAAGTTGTCTTTGTAATGTTTTCCTCTTCCAAGGAATCCCTGATACGCCAGGCTTTCATGAAATTCTATCTTGTGCCTGGATTTATCTTTTCACTTTGCATCCTTTGGGTCTCAACTGTGGTACATGCAGCTGAATGCCACCAAAGCACATTGCTGCTTCAGCTGGCCCTTGATCTCCCTGCCTGTGCTGGGGATGTCTGAAAGAAGCCTTCCTGCGGCTTACATGTGGTGAGTGACATCATCCTATGGGTACTGATACCTCATTCTTCAGCATTAGTAGAATTTGTCTTGTGTCTTCTAGTGTTCAGACCTCCTACAGTGTTCTTATTTCCAGCCGGAGAGACATCCAGAGCCCATTTAGCAGCATTAATGATCAACAGTCTTGGAGCCTTCATCCCATATTTCAGTTCTGACCACCTTCTCCCATTGCCTATGCCAGAGGTTGCTGGCAACCCACCAGCCGTATCAGCCCACAGATGTGCTTTGTTTGGCCCTGATCAGGCTTAACGTTTTTTTGAGTAGTTGCCAGTGCTTAAAAAAATAATGAGATTTATATGAAAAAGTGAAATTTTCATTTATCTTGAGAAACTGGAAGACTTGGCTAAACCAGGTGTGATGTTCACATTGCAATAGTCAGCAGGGGTGGGGGGTAACAGCTGGATCCTCTGTCAGGCATTCTGCACTTCTCCGCAGCCCACCCACGTCTCCCGCGTTCTGTCACCAGCCCAACAAGCGAAGAACTAACTCCCTCCACATCTCAATGAAACACCTAGGGCTTCTACTTTTATTGGTCCTTATCACATCATCCTTTCCAGAATTATCCCACGGGTCAGCGATCCTAACAAACTACTGGGAACAGTGAGCACAATGTACTTTTGTAATTAGGCCTTACAGTAAAATAATAATAATAATAATAATAATAATAATAATAATAATAATAATAATTTTTCCTAACAACCAGAGACATAAATTACATACAGAAAAGTGATCAATTTCTCATGTCTTCACCAAATGAAGTTCTGAATTGATTCTTGAGCTGTTCACTTTAATGCAATCTGAGCAACCACTAGACATATAGTAATCTCTCCGTGGCCTCCCCTCGCTCTTTTCTATCAAGACTTTCTTCAGCAGGTTGTCTAGGAAGACAGACAAGGCAGGGAGGCTGTGAATGGGAAGGCATTGATGCTACACTCACCACATCGCTTATAACCTGATGCCAACGTTCCTGTTGATTGTTGGGCCATTTTCAGCTGCCTGCTGAAGGGGGAATTCTCCAGGATCCCATTAGAGCAGATGAGCATCCACTCAGCGTGGTGTAAATACATAAAGGATTTATTTCTTCCAGTCACTGCCTCCAACCATGCCTAATCCATTCTTCATTTCTTGTCACTTAATACCATCTGGGATAGATCCCATAAATTTCCAGTCACTTTGAGCCACTAAAACCCATTAGACTTACTTTGAAGCATTAATCTCAATTTTGATTTTAATCCTTCCCGTCCCTTGGGATCTCTCTTGTGTGGTCTACATACAAGTCTCCCGGTGGCTTCTGTAGGACCCTCTACTCTATGGCTGTCTGTCCAGGAGACCCAGCTGTTAACTATACTGCTTTTGCTTCTTTCATAATCATATTCTAGTGACACAAACCTACAGCTTTGTATTACCAGAATTTTCTGTTTGGAGCAATCATGGCCATAGGCAGGACAAAAGATCTGGATGCTGCCTTCTTTTCACCATACCAACTTGGCCTTGAGCCAGCTCCCTTGTCTTTGCCACGAGTGAATGTAGGGTTGATCTCTCTCTATCCCATTTTCCGTCATCTCCTCTCCCATCCCCATCTCTCGTTTATAGTATTGATTTAACACACCTGTAGGTAAGCGCTCTATCACTGAAATATATTCCCAGCCTACTTTTTACTTTTTGAGACTGGTGACCCTAAGCTGCCTAGATTAGCTTGAAATGCACTCTAGGTAGACCTTGAACTTGTGACTCTCTACCTCAGCCTCCTGAGACACTTGGATTACAGGCCTGTATCTCAGGTCTAGCCTTGTTGACTCTCTTTGGCTGGTTTCTCCCCAACCCAGACAGAACATGTGCAAGTTAGGTAATGGGGCTTACACTGGCACCCAGCTAGGGAACCCATCTTCCTTGAGAGTAAGAGTCTGCAGGCCCCCTTCCCAGGCTCTGAGCAGTTCCTCTGCACCTTCTTGGTATTTGTCTTGGTGGAGGAGTACCTTCCTCTCTCTGGATAAAAGAAACGAATCATTTCTGACGGGAAACCTTACAGTTTTCTCAACGATAGGGAGTTCACTGAGCCCCACCCTTTCCTCTCCTCAGTACTCTTGGTTCATACAGACTAGAACATGGGGCGGCTTCAGTCCTTCAGCCTTTCTGTATATCCAGAGACTGATCTGATCCTTGACTGCTCTCCTCCAAGTGCCAGGTCTGAGAAGGCATCGCCAAATATCCTCAAGTGCTCTGCTTGAGTTTGGTGAATCAGCTGGAGGACTTCTCACTAGGAGGAACAGAGAATCCAACCAAAATGGTTCTTCCAGTGAAGAAGGATGTTGCCTTACCTACCTTACAAGGTAAGCAGTAAACCTTACTTCATGTCCCACTGTTTCCTAGCTCCCCATACCCCGTACTTCCACTCTTCCTCTAGATGAAAAGAGAGTTGATCAGAGTCACAGGGTTTTTGTGGGAGCCCCAAAAGACTCATACCATCCAAAACAAGCTATCCTACTGTCCATATAAATATCCTGGAATTTAACCTGGCTTTTGGACATGTCCCTGAACACAGTGCTGTACTACATAATAAATTTTGCTACTCCATAAGTGATTTGAAGTTTGGAAATAGCTTTCTTCCATTTCTCCCCTACTTCCCATGACATCCATCGAAGGAAGTCATACGTTTTGCGCATCCAGCCATGCCCAAACATATTTTACTAGATACATACAAATCTAAGTTGTGAACTTGTCGGTATCATCAAACTGCTGCTGTTGAGCATATAGGAACAAGGAATAAGAGTAATAAGATTGAATATATAGGAATATGAGCAATTTATTCCTTGGAATAAGGTTGACCTAGATCTAAATCCTTGCTTAGAGCAAGGAACCCCTGGCAAGTACTTTAGTTTCTTAGAGACTCGGTTTTCCCAGTATTCTTAGGCAATGTCTAGCATAACAAGGCACTAAGTATTACCATTTCTATGGATATAAACACTCTAAATATGAAGGAAGCTCCTCTACTTCATAGAAATGGCCAGTTTGATAGCGTTGTCCTACACAATAAGCTTGTTTTCTTACCATTTCTTGTTTCTCTTTTTAGACAGCAAATGGAGGATAATGTAAGGGCTGGAAGGTGGAGGAGACCTAGACATATGCATTGTCTTAAGTAATGTTGTTTGTGTGTGTTCATATGTAGATATGTATTTTCATATATGACTTCCTGTCCTTATGTGTTCATGTTGGTCATTAAGACACTCAAATTAGGACCAAGGCAGTAGGCATTCATAATTTCCAAGAGCAATACGTGATGCTTTGGTGGTTCCACAAATGTGAGATGCCTATGAATTTAACACCATCTCGATACACAAAAGGAGCCACTCAGCACACATTTATTTTGTAAGGTAATACAGTATTTGGCCAAATTTTTTATTTTAGCAAGTTATAATATTGGTAAGAATGTCAATTCTTTTTCTAAAATGCATTTTTAAACACTTATTTTTCATTTTCTAGGTCTCATAGCAGAAGCCAGCTGGCCTGGAACTCACTATGTAGTCAAAACTGAGTTCAAATTTCTAGTTTTCCTGCCTCAGCCACTCTGCTGTTGTTATTACAGTTATGCACCATCAGGGTCTGCTTCACATTTCCTTTAAAATGAGATAATGGCCTATTTAAATTTCAATTTTAGTGATCCGAAATGTTGCCTTGAAGGAGACAGTACTAGCAAAGCTAATTTTCTTAAGTAACATGTGTGAGCATTGAACACTTTGCATTACTACCTAAACACAGTAACAACACATTATTTCCGATTAGTCTTCTGAGGATAAGATGCCGCTAGCTCCCTCTTGTGGAGCTGACTATTTTAACGGCTGGAGAAGAAAATGTATAAAACAGTATTACAGCTGTCTCTTTTCCCAGACACTTGATGGCTTTGAATTAATTGTATGGTTTTTTTCATATACACAATATAGAAAAGAGAATTATCATAGCAGAATGAATGCATATACAGATTTACACTCTAAGAGATTTTTTTTTTGGTTTTAGCTGGTATAATTCGACTGTCCTAATTTGAACTAGACCTTATTTAATTAAGTATATTTATATTTCATCACAAAATATTGACCAGATTAAGTTCATTGCAATGGCAGTGAAATGCCCTATGAATCCTGTGGTATAAATCCTATGGGGTCTTCATCTGTTGTTCTCCTGCAGCGCCTGGCCTGTCAAAGACTATTGTGGAAACCATTTCCTAGGGGAAGGAAACGGTTCCCACCCAGGTCGGAAGGAGTTCTCAACAAACATTCAATCCTCCAGGAATATCAGCAACCACGTCTTCCTCCAGCTTCTGGGCATATAAAAAATAGTTCTACTTGCTCAGAACTGAAAGAAATTCTCAGACTGTAGAATTGACAGGTATTCAAGAGACTTGATTGGAGGGTGGTCAGATGCTCAATTGGCACTTGGGAGAGCATATTCAAGTTCCGCCAGTTATTTGGATCTGAAAATCTTCCCTGTGTCAGTTTATTCCTGCGCTCCGCTATCCAACCCAGCATGTAGCCTCTGAGTGAGCAGATTATTTCCATTGCTGGCTTTTAGTCCTAGCATGGTTAAGATGTTTCTGCACCTTTCTCTAAAATTATACTTTTAAGAAAACCCTTGGGATCTTGAAAGGGGTAGGCCCAGTGTACACCGACAGCTGCTGGGCTATGGTAGTACTGCAAGACCCTTTCATCATGTCTATTTCTAGCAGCAAGTTTTCAGGTATGACGAAGGGTGGCAGTCAATGCGGACTGACCAAGGGCGATACAGAAGGCAGAAGTACCCACATCCTAGGGTATCGCGAACCCCCCGGGGGCCAAGGGTTAGTGTGGCGCTTGCACAAACGGACCTTTGCTCTGTGTTTTGCTAGATAAAAGGCCCTGCGTGTTTGTGTCTCCTTTCAATTATAAAATAAAAGTGATTACCTCACCAGGCTTTTGTGAAAATTAAATATTACTAAATATTGGCTGCACAGAGCATGGAGCCTGATTTAAAAAGGACTTGTTCTCAGAAACGGGAGGAACAATAGAAAAAGTGGGGTCATGGCAGGAAGTCCTGCTGTTTAAGACGTTAATAAGCAAGGATGGCAGATGACACACCAAATAAAAATTTCTTGGGTATGATTATACTGTGTCCATTCATTTTCTCTGATAGTATATTACCTTGTGAATCAAGAAGTGATATCTCAATATTCCACATTATTTTGAAAAATTCAGATCTTGGCTTACTGTTTGGAGCATTCACTTCTCATATTTGGATTGGCTCTGTGGAAAATCCTTAACTGACCTGGAATTTATATCTGTATGGAAGAATGATGCGCCATGTATCCCTTTCCTTTGTTCTGGGGGCGGTTTTGAACAAACTTAGCAAAACCTTTCAGGAAAACTCAGCTCCCAGTCGTCATGGAGTGGGGGGGGGGGAATTTAAGTAATCTTGATAGTTAAGAGTTAACTACTAAATAGACTTATGGAGTTGGTCAGGCCTACAAATGGATGCTCGCAGTTTATGCTGGGGATTCATGTATGAAGATGAAGATCTAGTAGCATTCAAAAGATGCAGAACTAAAGTCAAATTTTGGAGGCTGGAATTTGTAATTGTTAGTTGAAGTGGCGCCATCATGTGGTGAGAGTAGAAACATCATGCCTTTGGCAAGCCAGTACTGCAAACAGCAATTTCTTTTCAGTTTTTAATATATTGCTTTCGATAACTTGGTTAATTCATAACTCAAGTAAATTAATTCTTGTTTTACTTTAAAATTTTATTTTTTTAAAAAGAAAACAAACTATCTTCTTTTCATTTTACACCCAGTTCCCACTTTCTCCCCTCCTCCCATCCCCCCCAGCCCCCACCCCATCCACTTCTCTGAGAGAGTAAGGCACAAGGACCTCCCTACTATATCTAGGCTGAGCAAGGTATCCTTTCAAAGAGAATAGTTTCTCAAAAAGCCAGTAGAGGAGGTAGGGATAAATCCTGGTGCCACTGCCAGTAGCCCCTCAGTCTGCCCCAGCCATACAACTGTCACCCACATTCAGAGGGACTAGTTTGGATCTATGCTGACTCCTTCCCTGTCCAGCTGGAGTTGGTGAGCTCCCATTAGCTCAGGTAGACTGTTTCAGTGGGTCTCCCCATCATGGTCTTGACCTCTTTGCTAATATTCTCACTCCTCCCGCTCTTCAACTGGACTTTGGGAGCCCAGCCCAGTGCTCCTCTGCTGGTCTCTGCCTCTGTTTCCATTGGTTCTATGGTGACATTTAAGATATTCATCAGTCTGACTACAAGGCAAGTCCAGTTCAGGCACCCACTCCACTATTGCTTAGGGTCTTAGCTGGGGGTCATCCTTGTGGATCCCTGGGAATTCTATAGTATCAGATTTCTTGCTAGCCTCATAATATCAAAATACCCCTTTCATTGTTCTCCATCTCTGTCCTTCCCCCATCTCATCCATTCAGTTCTTTCTAGTTCTCCTTCTTCCTCCCCTTTCTACCCTTCTATCTGCTTCTTCTCCCGCCCAAGATGTTTCTTCTTTCATTAACACTCTGTTAAAGGGAAGCCCCCGCTCCCTGCAGAAATGTAGCCATCTCCTCTAGCTCCAGGGAAAAGTTGTTACTTTTTACTGCCTGGCCTTGCTTAGTTCCCCTTAAGGAGCATAGGAGCAAGGTTCTGTTCTGCTCTGCCTTGCTGAGGCCCCCTAGGGAGCATCTCAGCAAGGGGTTTCAGCTCAGTCCCTTAAGGGACATCCCAGCCAGGTTCTTCTGGTTTGTGCAGGTAGAATGAACGTCATCACCCAAGATTCTTTGAGAAAGAAATTTGGGAAGGAGGAGTCTAAAAGAGTGGCTGCCTCTGCCAGGGAGGGAATAATGGCAGCTTCTAACTGAAGGGGCAGAAAGGCTTCTATGGGGCTCCTTAGGGGTGGAGTTTTTCCAAAGAGAAGGGGGAATTGGTTAGTTTTTCCCTGCTCGGGGATTGGTCAGTTTAACTTTGGTTGGAGTTACCCCAAGATATTTTATGTTATTTGTGGCTATTGTAAAGCGTGATGTTTCTCTGATTTCTTTCTCAGCCTTTTTTATCATTTGTATATATGAGGGCTACTGATTTTTTTGAGTTGATGTTGTATCCTGCGACATTATGAAGGTGTTTATCAACTGTAGGAGTTCTCTCTTAGAATGTGGGGAGTACTTATATGTACTATCAAATCATCTGAAAATACTGAAAGTTTGACCTCTTCCTTTCCAATTTGTATCACCTTAATGCCTTATTGCTCTAACTAGGTCTTCCAGTGCTGTGTTGTGTAGATAAGAAGAGAGCAGACAGCCTTGTCTTGTTCCTGATTTTAGTGAGTTTCTCTCCATTTAATTTGATGTTGGTTGTTGGCTTGCTGTATATTGCTTTTATTATGTTTAGATACATTCCTTGTATCCCTGATCTCTCCAAGACCTTTATCATGAAGGCATGCTGGATTTTGTTGAATGCTTTTTCAGCATCCAATGAGATGACATTATGTTTTTTTTTCAGTTTATTTATATGGTACATTACATTGATAGGCTTTTATATGTTGAACCAACCCTGCATCTCTGGGATGAAGCCAACTTGACCATGGTGAATGATTTTTTTTAAATGTGTTCTTGGATTCTCTTTGCCAGTATTTTATTGGGTATTCTTGCATCAATGTTCATGAGAGAGATTAGTCTGCATTTCTCTTCTTTAGTTGAGGTTCTGTGTGATTTGGGTATCAGGGTAACTGTAGCCTCATAAAAAGAGTTTGTTTAAATTGTTTTATCTGGTCTTAATATAATTTTGATATGTGGTACCTATCCTGTGGCTTACTTAGGTGATTGCTCTTCCTCCAGGTGGTTGCTCTTCCTCCAGGTGAAGCTCCTCTGGTGGGCAGCGCCAAGGCTCAGGTGGTTGCAGTGGGGTCCAGAAGGGACCCAGACACCTCTCTAGGTGTATTCAGGGCCAAGACTCTGGTGGTCACAGATGCCGTGGGGGGTGGTTGTAGGGAGGCTGCTCCCAGGTCTCTGGGACTTCACTGGTTTGTGGTACAGCAAAGGATATATCTCCAGGTTCTGGGGCCTAAAGGGTAGGGCCTTCCCGCTGGGGACCCAGACACTTATCTCTCCAGGTGTGGGTGGGACAAAGGCTCTGGTCATTGCAACTGTCTTGGGTAGGGGTTGGGGGTATGGGGAGTCTACTCTCAGCTTTCTGGGGTTTCTCTGGGTGGCAGTGGGGTGCGAGATTTGCCTCCAAGGGCTAGAGTCTAGAGAGTAGGGCCCTCTAGCCAGGGACCCAGATTACCTTTCCATAGCAAAATCTTAGGGATGAAAATTTAAGTGCTTGAAATGAAAAATAAGCTGGATTATATCAATCATAAGTTAGGTATTAAAGAAGAAAATTTTAGTGAACTTGAAGAATAATGAATGGTGAAAGATAAAGGAAGGAAGGAAGGAAGGAAGGAAGGAAGGAAGGAAGGAAGGAAGAAAGGAAGGAAAGGAAACTAGAAAACCAGTGAACATGGGGGCAACTTTCAGTATAAATAATATTTTTATATAATTATAATCCACACAGGAGAAGAGAAATTGTTTAAAAAAAATAATAGGATGACTCAACTCTTCTAAATGTGACCAAAACTTCAAACCCACTTCTAATGAAGTCCAGTGAACCCCAGGAGTAAGAACAAAGGAAAAGCTACTCCAAAACATGATATGCCTGAGGGGAATCCTTTAGAAAAGTATCTAGGAGGGGATGAAGCGTATGCAGATACATAGAGAGGATTGAAGGAAGCTTGTGAGGGAATTAATGGAAAAATCACACTGGAGCAACCTTTCTGAAGCACCTAACGTCATTAATGAGAGACTATCTAGTTGCTGGAAATGGTTTTTGTCAATTACATCAAGTAAGTTGCTAATCCAGATAGTATGCCCACCAATTTTTGCTTGCTGGTTGACTAGTTGTAGATCTAGCTTTCTTTCTGTTGCTGTGATGAACCATTCTGACCCAAAACTCCTTAGGGGAGAAGAGGCTTTCTTGGCTTACACTTCCAGGTTACAGTTCACTACTGAGGGACATCAGGGTGAGAACTCAAGCAGAAACCATGAAGGAATGCCACTTTTCTGGCATGCTTGTTGGCTTTCTTCAAGGCTTCTGCTTGCCTAGCTTTCTTATAAAGTCCAGGACTGCCTCCCTAAGGAATGACGCCATCCACAGACCAACCTGACCTAGATAGTCCCTCTATGCACCTTCTGTGCAGCTTCTCCTCCCTGATGATTGAAGGCTGTGTCAAATTCACAGTTACAGCTAACTTAAACAATTGCAGACAGATATATGTAAAATACACAACTAGTATATTGAATTTGGCTTTGGTTTGAGGATATTGGTGTTCGTTTTATGCAATTTGAGACCATTTTAATATGGCATATACTAATTTAGCTTTGGTATACCTTCCAAAATTGAATTGACTCTTTTATTACATAATTTCCCTGTTTATTTAATATTTCTTATAATCCAATAGCTCTTATTCTGTGTGGTCACTGTCACATCAACTTTCTTGGACAGCACTTACACCATGTGCGTCTTTCTATCTTTTTATTCTCCGTCTGCCCGCTGTTTCCCAATCTTGATTTCCTTGCATCAGAACTAGAAAATACCCTCAAAAAGAATGTTGTTTCGTGACACGTTTTTCTTCTCTAAAGGACCATAACATTTGCTCGCTGGTATATAAAGGCATTTGTTTAGTGTGTCTTTCCTGATTTTATGATCTGCGCATGTAAGAGAAAGAGAGAAAGCTTGGAACCAACTTACCCACCATGATCGGAAACTTCTCTACCTGCTGCCTACCATTCAAACTTCCCCCACGGTCTCTCCTCAAGGCCTCAATTCCCCTGGATATTAGAAGGATGTTTATCATAAAAATTCAATACATGCCAGGCACAGTGGCTCACTCTAGGAATCCTAGCACTTGAAAGGTAGAGGCAGAGGATCTCTATGAGTTTGAGGCCAGTCTGCTGCATATAGAGAGTTTCAGGCCAGTCAGAGCTCTATAACAAAACTCTGTCTCAAAGAAAAAAAATCAACACAAATATGAAAGGTTGTCATTATACATTAGAATACTTCCATATTTTATTAGAGCACACACTGTCCTTAGAATACCATATAAGTTCTTTACTTGGCAAAGTCACCTTTTATTACAACTTCCAGGGCATGTCAGGTCCCATTTACTGTTTTCCAAAGACATCGATAATCTTTATATTCTGTGATGTAAACATCTATTCTGCATTTATTATTATTTAGTATCCTTTGTTTAATCTAATCCCCCCCCCCGCATGTATCCTTCTTACTTGGAATTCAATACATAGCCACAAGCAACATGGGGCTGCTTAATCTTAAATTGATTGAAAATTTAAGGCCATTAAAGTTCAACTCCTTGCCTGCATTTATGCACATTTCCACCAGGCAGTAGATGCCTGTGGCAGTGCCAAGAGCCACAGAGGTGGAACACCCCAATTATTTCACTTGTGGAGACAAAATCTAGAGCAGTGCAGATTTCACCCTACGGGGTGTCGAGGTCGAATGACCTTTTCATAAGGGTTGCTTAAGACCATTGGAAAACACAGAAGTTTATATTATAATTCATAACAATAGCAAAATTAAAGTTATGAACCAGCAATGAAATAATTTTTATGGTTGGGGATCACTACAACATGAGTAACTGTATTAAAGGGTCACAGCATTACAAAAGTTGAGAACCACTGGTCTAGAACAATAAATGACTAAAGCGATATGTCATTTGTATTTTAATAAGTAAAGTTTGCCTGAAGTTCAGAGAGTAAAACAGCTGCACTGATCAGTCTTACAGACCAGGCAGTGGTGACACACATTCAATCCCAGTAGCCACACTAGCTTGCCTTAGAAAATGGGCAGTAGAGGTGCACACCTTTTATCCCAGCACTGCCATCTTTTCGGGAGGACTTCAGCTGCAATTCTAGCCACAGCAGGTTCACACGTTCCCGGTAGAGGCTTGAGGATTGGAAATGTTAGGTAGGAGGAACAGAGATAAGAAAGAAACACAGAGACACAGAATAGTAACAGGAAGGCAATTCAGGGCCTCCTGCACACTGAGTTCTGAGTGCTGAGTTCACCCATGTTTAATTTTCCATACATTTTATACCCCAATACAAAAAGGGGGGTGGCAAAAGGCTGCTTTAACATTATACAAAGGACAACCAGAACAATTACTTGCCCCAGTACTTTGAGACATCAAGCCTTATTTCTTGAGAAAAGAATTCATTTGTTTAGTCAGTGAACCCATTCTAGACCAAGTATCCTGAAAGCAGCCACTCCCTAGGCCAAATCTCCTATTTCAAAAGACGGAGAAGTGCGATTGAATTCTCTGACCTTTGGTCAGGATGGAGTGGAGCTATCTCCAGGGGCCACCTTTAATGTCCAAAACACCAAGCAACGACACCCTAGGTCAGGGTGTGTTTGCCTGAAGTAGTCTTCAAGGACTTTGCTTAAGCTCAAACTCTCTGACCTTCAGACAAGGTGGAACAGGCTCACAGTTTTGGGCCTCCACTTACTAGAGAAGGGTATAAGACGGGAGGAGACAGCTGTTATACACAGTCTCATTCTAGATTGCTGGAAACAGGATCACTATTTCAGACTGAGCCATTAGTTGGCTGTTTTGCTTTTCTGACCTTCAGATTGAACCCCAATTTCTGTCTCTGGGTGTTTATTAATCATGCTACAGTTGACTCTGATTCTAACCGTGGTTTTCTTATTTAATGTTTGTTTCTCAAATGGTATCAGTATTTCCTTTAGAATTTCATTTCTACTTTGTGGTTCTGCATTATTCTTACTTGTAAATGTTTACATTTATGTATTCGTGTGTATGTGCGGGTGTGTGTGTGCTCATGTGAGCTGTAAGCAGTAAGTCAAGACCAGAGGACAACCTGCATTCGTCAGTTCTCTGCTTCTACGGGATCTGCGAACCAGCGAAAGTCGTCAGGCTAGGCCATAAGAATTTTAGTCACTGAGCCATCTCATCACCGTGCTTTTGTCTTATTCCTGACGTATTCTTGACATAAGTTTGAGTTCTAGTTACACAGCACAGCAACAATGTGTACTAGTAATGGTGGAAAGTATTAAACAATTTTATTTGGACAGGGAATGCAGTTACCTCTGTATTCAAAGATTGTTAGAAACTCTAGTGAATTTAAGTCCCTCCCCTGAGAACCTGCCAGGTTCTATCCACAGAATACGCTAACTGCAGGACCCTGCCCCCACCCAAGATACTCTATCCAGGTTGCTTCTGTTTCTGTTTCTCAGCTGAGCCAAGGGAGCCACCTTCCTGCTTCTCTCCTCCCAATAAATCTGTGGGAGGTGTGTTATGCAGAGTGACTTTGGAGAGCTCCTTGGTTCTCAGCTGCCAGGATAGCTCTCCATCCTCACCGCAATGCTTACAATGTCCTGTCAGACATTTCTGAGAAATCTTATTTTTGGAAAAGGAAATGCACACTTTGAAAATCCTTTCCTAAGATCAAGTTATCTTTATGAAATCTTCACAGAGCCCATTGTGAAGAACATAAATACGCCTATATTTCTAGAATCATAGAATTTAGCCTTTTAAAAAAATTTGGAAATAAAATAGAAGTGTCTTTATCTGAACTCATGTTCTTATTTTTAACTAAATGCCATTTCTATAGTACAGGGAGAAAATGGTGGTTCTAGATATTATTTATAATAAATTCTAACTTAAGCAAATAATAATCATGCTACTAAAGATGTTTTGCTGTTTTTAATTAATTTATTATACTCCATTCTGATCACCCACTTATGCAACTAATGGGTTTTTAATTAAGATATCATCAAGTCTTTGGCATAACATGAAAATATCCTGGTGTTAGTCTTGCTTTAAATCCAGAGCTTAGAGATAGGGCTGTGTGCCTTTTATTCATTTGGAAATGAAGGAAAAAGTAAATAGAAGCTCAAAGTATAAGAGGCCAAAGAAACATGAAAAGTCATCCCACTAATAACTCAGAAATGAAACAGCAAGATTCTCAACATTAAACAGCGACAAACCAGTTTTTATTCTAGCTCTTAAAAGATTTATTTAAATTTTATTTTTTCAGGCCTGTGAATTGTGGTTTTAAGCCAAACTACATCCCCAGCCCTAGAATCTTGTAAAATAAGAGGCATCAATATGAAAACTATAGAGAAACTTGATGATTTTTAATTACATACTTCAATTTTTGGCTATTTTCATTAATGTTTTCAAAATAAATGATAGTATTTTGATGTCAGGAACACTTTAGAGTGTAATCATGGTCTCACAATCGGCTTTTATATATTTAAATGGATTAAAACTTTAACACGCTTTGTTTTTACAATTAATTTATTATGGAGCTATTTATTTTAGTCACATTCTTTAATGAAATCTTTCCCAAAGAAGGGTTTTTTGTAGTTAATATTTTATTTTTTTTAATGTGCGTGGGTGTTTTTCCAGCATGTCTGAGCACCCCCTATGCACCTGGAATCTGGTGAGCCAGAAGACAGCATCAGATCCCCCTGAACTGGCATTCCGGGGGTTGAAAGCTTCCACGTGGATACTGGGAGTTAAACCTGGGTCCTCTGGAAGAGTAGCCAGTGCCTTTAATCTCTGACTCAGTTCTGAGGCTATCTGAGAAAGTTTTTAGTAAGCGTTCTTCTTGGGTAATTTTCGAGCCCCTTCCCACCAAGAATAATAGGGTCTGGCCTATATGTGTTCCAGTTCGGTAGCATAATCACATTAAACCATGATTTATTTTTTAGCCTTTTGTAGATATTGCCGTCATTGGACACCACTCAGGATCCTAGGGTGACTGTCACAGTTTTCTTGTTTTTCCAACACGATGTGGGCATAAACCTTCAACCTTAGTGTTTCGCAACTTTACCAAACTATATGTTGATGTAAACCATAAATCTTATTCTGCCTCCAGTATTTCTTTTCCTTCATCGAACTGGAAACACCCACCTTACCAACTATTTTCCTCTTGGGAACTTATTACCCAATTTTATACTACTATTGCTTGACACAGAAACATGAAATGCCCCTTCCTACCATATTTTTTTACTATTTTGGCAAATTTATTTGGTACAAGAATCTCCTCGGTGAGACTTCTCACAGCAAGTGGCTCTGACACGCCCCTTTCCACTGTCATCAAGATTTTCTCCCCCTAGAATTACACTTGGAACACAGTTACCGTTTAACCTTTACGAGTGTTTAGTCTTCTCTCAGGAATGCGTGCCCAGCCAGGCCCACTGAAATCCAAGTACCCCTGTGACAGCTATGGCAGAGGCTTGCGACTAGGAAGTCTGGATCGAGTCGCTGACTCAAAAACTTCTGAGCGCCCATAACACTGAAGTGTCAGTCAGATATGGTCCCCAGGCTGGGAGAAGAACCCGAATCCCACCCTGGATGGAGATGGAGGGTCGCAGAGGAGAAGGAATGGAGATAGAAGGCTGCAAAGCGGGAACACCAGCTGACCTGCAGATCAGAGACACAAAGGCAAAGGGAACTGCAGCAGAGAACTTTTGTGAAATCAGGGCGGGGAGGGGACGGGGTGGGGCGGGGGCGGGGCGGGGCGGAGTGTGCGCACGCACAGGTCCCGAGCTAGAGGAGCATCTGACTGCGCATGCGCCTTGAGTTAGCCGGTGCCTCTGAGGTCGTAAACCAGCTCTCTGTCATGCAGCGGGATGATTCCACGGTGCCAGGTAAGCGTTTTCTGCGTGCGAGAGCTAGTCTGGGCTCGGGGCTCCACCACAGGCCCGGCCCTGCTCGGGAGGCCCTGCCTCTCCACTCCGTCCCTGCTCCGGGCCTTGTGCCTGCAGCTCACCGAAAATCAAGTTCCGTTCCCGGACTCTGGTGTCCAGGTCCCGGCCTGCAGGACCGATTCCCTGCTGAAGGCTCCTAGACTTTGTTTTCCTGTCATTCCTCATGGATTCATTTCGATAGAGAAAATTGCTTTTTTTTTTTTTTTTTTTTTTTTAGTTAAAACGCGAGGAATGTGCCACCTACCTCTTTTGGATTGACAGGCATTGGATAATTCGCAGACTCCATGATTATTGCGTAGAGACTTAAGTGGTATTGAGTGACAAGTGAGCTGTTTTGCATGGTCAGGTCCCTTAGTTCCCAGGCTGACTGCACAGGTTTGGCCTAGGCACTACCTGTTTATCCTGTAATTCAAGACCATTTGCTTTGCTGGATGCCAAGTTTTGTGTGTTGTGTAACTTAACCGAAATGTAGACCGGAATCAAAGGTCATTTGACCACCGTGAAATCAAAGCTGGACCTTTGCTGATTGAGTTATTTAGTTTACTTGTGTAATTCACCCCTTGCTCCAGTGAACCTGCGTTCACTGCTTTATGATTTATGGAAGAATCAATTCTATGTCAGTTGAAGTCAGACTTAACCATGTTTTCTAAGGAAAGAAACTAAGATTTAATGGTGCCACACAAGCTTGTGACAGGTTTAAAAAGTATGAAGAAATCAGAGCTGGGTTTAAAGCGTTTTCCTCGAATATGAATCTGTGGATATGTTGAAGTTTTACGAGCAGTTACATTGGGAAACTTCCCAGTGCGAGCCATTTAAAGCATCTCTTCCTGTTTCAGATTGAAGTGTTGTATTTTGCAAAAAGTGCTGAAATAACTGGAGTTCGTTCGGAGACCATTTCTGTGCCGCAGGAAATCAAAGCGTCGCAGCTGTGGAAGGAGATAGAGACTCTGCATCCTGGGTAGTTAAAGTTGTAGAATCATAGAATGGACCCTTTGATGTTTATGAAATGTGTAAATTATGTGTGTGTATATGTGAGTGTGTGTGTTGTAACATAAGAATACTAGTTTTATTTTTCTTGAAATCTTAAAACTCCCATATTTAGAAATGTTTAACGACATTGCAGGTAATTTTCTAAAATAACGACACAGCAAAGTGGACGCCCCTAGACTTGTTTATATAATTTACCACCATCTTTATAGCTTCTAGGGCAGAAAATGTAAGTTGTGCCTTTTGTAACCTAAGGTGAGAATTTTAAAGATGCTTTTAAAAGATGTTCACTGTAAGTGTTTCTGTCCTTTTCTTTAGAATATTTAAACTTTTCTGAGTTTTTTTTTTTTAAAGAAATGTAACAAACACTACATGCTGCTGAGCTTGGCGTTTTATGAAATTTGAGAAATGTCCTCCTGGCATGTGAAAGTCTGAATGTAACTGCCATCATCTTCATCTTGAGCCCTTCTCTGATGAGATGTAGAGGGAATTTATTTGACAGTGTCCCAGGAATGCCAGGAGTGCTGCTTCTGCTCTGTAGACAGGCTTGACCCAGAACTCAGTGCTTGGTACAGAAGGCAACTGCCCTCCCTGTGTGCTCAGCAGGCAGTACTTCCCCTGGAGTCTTTCAGATTGCTTTTACTCTCAGTGAAAAGTTGGCCAAACCGTTGTGCTCTTTTACCTACTTTCAGGGACACAACTGTCCTCGTGGGAGACGTCTCAGCTAGACTATCGCTGTCTACACTTAGGCCTGAGAAAACACCATGTTCTGATTAGGAAGTTATTTTCTCTCTCTCTCTCTCTAAAGGTTTGAATATTGGCCTCGTCTAGTTTGGGGGTATTTGTTTATTTTCCTCCACCAAACACTTGGCTTTTCAGCAAATAGTAACCTACCACATCTTTGTCACCAAATATGTTCTTCGAGGGCTATGCCCTCTACAGAATGAGAGTTAGATTAATACCTTTGTGAGCGATGAGTTCCTCAGTGCAGCCGAGGAGATGTGAGGCGGAGCTCACTTTGCCCCTTCTAACAGACTGTTTCTCTTTCAGACTGGCCGATGTTAGAAATCAGGTGATCCTTGCTGTTCGTCAAGAGTATGTCGAGCTTGGAGATCAGCAACTCCTGCTTCAGCCCGGAGATGAAATTGCCATTATCCCCCCAATTAGCGGAGGATAGGGCATTGGAGCCAGCTAGGTGTGTGGTGTCTCTTTTTCCTAGCTAGTCTTGTGCTGCAGGACCCTACGCATGATAGCTTGTATTTGGTTTGCTGTGTCCTTTACTGATGCAACATCAATGGGGCAGCTTCACTGATGGTAGGTAGGGTTGTACAACAGTCTCCCATCTCCCGTCACCTCGGTAGTGAGCGGTTTAATGTCAGCAGGATGCGTTCATTATATTTATTTTACATTTGCTTACTGAGATCTTACTATGCTTGTATTTTGACGGTGGGAAAACAATTTCAGAGAAGTTAAAAAAGAAACTCGTCTTTGGGGGCTGGGGAGGTGACGCTGTCTGTAAAAAGCTCTCGTTTGAGTGATTTCTCAGCTGATTTTAGAACCTGCACGCTAAGTTTGGGTAGTCTTGTACAATCAGAGGGAAGGGGTCTCTGTATGGTGGGAAGCACATAGGTGACCTGTTGGGGTTCTGTGTTATCAGAATCCAAAAGGGTGTAAAGTAGTGATTCTCAACCTGTGGGTCATGACCCCTTTGGGGGCCAAATGACCTTTTTACAGGGATCAATGTATCAGATGCCCTGCATATCAGATGTTTGCATCGCAGTTCATAACAGAAGTAAAATTGTCACCCCAGCACGGGGACGTATAGCCAAGAGCCACAGCATTGGAAAGGCTGTGAAGCTCTGGTGGAAAGGGGCCGGGCACCCCAGATGGCATGTAGAGAACGTGAGAAATCCCGGGAGTCAGTTGCCTTCTTTATTTTCTTAAAGTTGGATAATAGGGAAACACCACTGGATTAAGACTTCATGAATTCTCAGTACTTCAGATACATCTTTAATGACTTCTCCGAGCCTTCTTTCACTTTTCTAATCAGTGAACTGGCACGGGACTTCCAATCACACTTCTTGTGCCTATAGGGTAAGGTCCTTGTCCCTGGCCTCCTCAGGTTAGCCTCTCCCTTTGCTCCTGTGCTGCCAGGCATATCAAGCTCTTTATTGTTCCAGAGTCTTGACATTTGCCACTCCCTTTAGCACCTGCACCCTGTTCCCATTTCTTCACGTGCCTGCCTCTTATCTCTCAGGTATGAACTTGCAACATGATCTCCTTAGAGAGACCTTTGTGATCCCTGAGACCTGTTTCAGAAATTCATTTATTTCTATTAAGTTATCAGTGTGGTAGGTTTGCATTCCTCGTGTGTGTGTGTGTGTGTGTCTGTGTGTCTGTGTGTCTGCGTCTATGTGTGAATGTACACATGCCACAGGGTGCATGTGGAGGTCAGAGGTCAACTTGTAGGAGTTGATTCTTTCCTTCCCTTGTGTATGTTCTGAGCTTGAAGCTTGGTAGTTAGGCTTGAGGAGCTGCTGAGCCATCTTCCTGGACCCGTGCTTCTTTATTGGTTTTCTTGTTCTACTCATATATGAGCTCTCTGAGGCCAGGAGCCTGTGCTTTTGTTCCCTGCAGACCAGTGCCTGGGTAGTCTCTGTCTTAGGATTTCTGTTCTTATGATAAAACACCATGACCAAAAGCAAGCTGGGAACAGAAAAGTTTATGTCTGCTTAGAACTATCGGGTTGTACTCAGTGCTGAGAGAAGCCAGGACAGGAACTCAAGGCTGGAACTGAAACAGAAGCCATGGAGAACTGGGTTGCTCCTCATGTCTTGGTCATCATGCCTTGCTTTGTCCAGTCTCTTAGACTTAGGATCACTAGCCTAAGGGTTGCACCCCACCACAGTGAGCTGGGTCCTCTCACATCAATCATCAGTCAAGAAAATGCCCCCAAGGCTTACCTACAGCCCATCTGGTATGGAAAGATTGAAGTTACCTCTTGTTGAAATAGGAGCGGCGGGGCTGCGTCCCCAGCACCCCGCTGCCCGCAAGGCTAGCTTTACCCGAAATAATTACACGGAAACTGTATTATTTAAACACTGCTTGGCCCTTTAGCTCTAGCCCTTACTGGCTAATTCTGATATCCCGATCAACCCATCTCTAATAATCTGTGAGCACCGGTCTTACCGGGAAGATTCTAGCCTATGTCCATCCTGGGTCGGAGCTTCATTGCGTGCGTCTGCCTGGGAGCTGGGAGCATGGCGTCTCTCTGAGGCGGCTGCTCCCGAGAGGAGATCTGTGGAGTCTGAGCTCACTTCCTCTTCCTCCCAGTGTTCTGTTCTGTTTACTCCTCCCACCTATCTTCTAACCAATGAGGGCCAAGCAGTTTCTTTTTATTTAACCAATGACCTTCCTCCATTAACCTCTTTACACATAACTCTAGTTTGTGTAAAGTTGACATAAAACTACCCAGCGCAGTATAAAATATGGCATTGCATATTACTGTTTGGTGAATAAATGAGATACCAAAAAAGACTTTACACAATATCTAGATTGTAGGTCACAGTCATTACCTTCTTTCCTCCATGACTACTGCGCTTGAGCCAGACTGTGAAGGGCTCCTTGTTCCTATGGAATCATTGTCTCCTCTCTCTTCCCATGTCTTGCTTGAATAAACGAAAAGGACATTCTAGGTGTGGGGCTTGGGTTCAGGGTGGTTAGTGTTGTTCTAGGTGGTGTGGACTTGGTCATATGGTGGTTGGTGGTGATCTAAGTGTAGGGCATGGGTACATAGTGGTTACAAGGAAGGCCACTTGTTTGTCCCGGTCACCTAGAACTGAAATAATCACACAGAAACCATATACATTAAAACATTGTTTGGCCCATTAGCTCTAGCTTCTTATTGGCTACCTCTTATATTAATTTAACCCATTTCTATTAATTTGTATATCGCCACGTGGCAGTGGTTTACCAGCAAAGATTCTAACCTGTGTCTGTCACAGGCGGAGGATCCATGGCGTCTCCCTGACTCTGCTTTCTTCCTCCCAGAATTCAGTTCCATCTCCCTGCCTAACTAAGTTCTGCCCTATCACCAGGCCCAAAGCAGTTTCTTTATTAACCAATGAAAGCAACACAAAGATCAAAGGACCTCCTATACTACATAGTGTTTAGTGATGTTCTAGGTGGTGTGGGGCTTGGTTACTTGGTGGTTGGTGATATTCTAGTTGTGGGACTCTGTTATATAGTGGTTAGTGATGTTCTAGGTGGTGTGTGACTTGGCCACATAGTGGTTAGTGACTTTCTAAGTCATGTGGGACTTGGTCACATGGTGCTTGGTAATGTTCTAGGTGTGGGACTCTTTTACATAATAGTTAGTGATGTTCTAGGTGTGGGGCTCATTTACATAGTGGTTAATGGTCTTCTAGGTGGTGTGGGGATTGGTTACGTGGTGGTTAGCGGTATTCTAGGTGTGGGACTTGGTCACATAGTGGTTAGTGATGTTTTGGGCTTGGGGCTCGCTTACATAGTAGTTAGTGGTGACATACATACAGATGAAAGTGGTGATACCTCAATTGTATCGTATGAGAGAGAGGAACAATAATTACATTCTTGGTGTATATTGGCACATGATATGGACATGTCTAGATGATTAGGACCATGTAGAATTCCTGTAGACTAATGAGGGATAGTAATAGTTGTATTAGTTTGATAGAACTTTGAACTTATCATTCAGATCAAATCCTCCTCTTCCTACCTGATAAAGAAGAAAATGGGACATGGAAACAACATGTAAGTCTTATGTGTTACTTCTGACACTCTCGCTGAAGGCTGTTGACATCTTATTTCTAGGAAAGATGTGGTTGAGGTTGAAGAGAAACCTAAAGACATAATACTGTTGACTGCAGAGAAGCTCTCAGTGGATGAAGTCTCTCAGTTGGTGATCTCCCCGCAGTGTGGTGCGGTGTCTCTCTTTGTAGGTGAGTTTGTGATTTCCTCTGCAACAGAGTAGGAACTAGTGACACTAACTTCTGTGTTAGTGTCAACAGTCAAAGGGCACAGGGTACTGAGTGGCAAACCAGGATTGCCCTTGGAATTGGACAGAAACTTTTTAATATGTATGTAGTGTATGTATGTATGTATGTATGTATGTATGTATGTATGTATTTGGTTTTTTGAGACAGGGCTTCGCTGTATCTTTGGAACCTGCCCTGGAACTAGCTCTTGTAGACCAGGCTGACCTTGAACTCACAGAGATCCATTTGCCTCTGTCTCCCGAGTGCTGGGATTAAAGGTATGCACCACCACCACTTGGCTCAGTTCTGGTTTTATCTTAGTTACTTTTTGATTAACAAGCTGTATTAAATTACAGGGATAATAAAGGCATGATAAAAAGTCAATGCTAAGAGAAAAACTTGCATTTTCCAAATATTGAGGTAAAAATGTGTTTTTTGATAATACTGGGAACGCAGATATTTTTCTTTTAAGTATGAAACACTATTGGTAAGAAGAGGAACACAGTGTGTTTTGGAATAAATGCTTTCAGGGAGCTTGCTTAATTATTATTATTTCTTGACCGTCTTGGAGGTGGTTATTGTTTATTTTCCTAATCAGGTTTTTCCTGTAGAAAATTTAAAGTAGGTTTTAGACAAATGTACAATACTTGTTTGTAAGTTAGAAACAATCCTTTTTTAAAAAAAAATATTCTGTAAATGAAGTATTTCTAGTATAGGAAAAATGTGGTTTTGTTTGTTTTGTTTTTTAGGGACTACAAGAAATAACTTTGAAGGCAAAAAAGTCACTAGTTTAGAATATGAAGCTTATTTACCAATGGCAGAAAATGAAATCAGAAAAATTTGTCTTGACATCAGGCAGAAATGGCCAGTCAGACACATCGCGGTGTTCCATCGACTTGGGTAGGGTTTCCTTGCCTTTTGAATGTTGAATTTGGTTGCTTTTTGTCTGTCTGTTGATACTGACTGTCTCCTACTGAGAAAGGAAGGCTTGTGTTTTTTCCCCTGGAGGACAGCGGAGAGGTCTCCCAGCATCTTCCTGGACTGCTTATTGGACGGCAGTTTGGGTGCCCTCGATCCCTCTTTTGCTCTAATGAAGACCTTCAGGTCCAGGCCTGAGTGCCTGCGGGCATGCCTGCTTAAATCCTCAAGGCCTTAGACAGTTGTTCTGGGCCCTGGGCTTGGCGTTATATTGAAAGTTGGCTGTAGATCTGAAGCTGTTAAAGACAGTTTATTTTTCATACTACCAAGAATAATGGCCTTCCAGGATTTTAAAAGAAGCCAGCAGTTAAGACATCTGTCATTATTTTGTTATTAGCTATAATTTTATTACTAACTGCTAATGCTACTGGGTGTTGCCAGTTATGTTACTTAAGATTAATTGGTATGTATTATTTGTAATTATATGTTAAGTTTGTGTGGTCACTTTGGTCTTTAGATACCATCTTACCCTGTACCTTGTTTGAATTAGATGTCTGTTGAATTAGAGCAGTGGTTCTCAACCTATGGGTCTAAATGACCCTTCCACAGGGGTTGCTGAAGACCATTGGAAAACACAGATATTTACATTGCAATTCATGGCAGTAGCAAAGTTACAGTTATGAAGTAGCAATGAAAATAATTTTATGGTTGGCAGTTACTGCAACATGAGGAACTGTATTAAAGGGTCACAGCCTTAGGAAGGTTGAGAATCACTGAATTAGAGAGAGGACCTTTTCTTCTTAGTCCCCATAAAGAAATTTTATGGCTATATGCTAATTTCCACTGACTCTGACATGAGTGACCATTTTCTAATTAAACTAAATATTTAAATAAAAGAGAATTACAGTATAACTATAATTTATAAGCAGATTTTCCCACCCTTTCAGTGGTTTCTCTACTATGTGAATTAGGAGATAATGGTAATTGTTTTCATCATCTTGTTAAAGTTTGGTTCCGGTGTCAGAAGCAAGCACAATCATTGCTGTGTCCTCGGCTCACAGAGCCGCGTCCCTGGAAGCCATGAGCTATGCCATCGATTCTTTGAAAGCCAAGGTGCCCATATGGAAAAAGGTAAGTGATGGAAATAGCTCATTTGTGAAGTAAGAGGACGTTCAGAATTTGGTTTCATATGCCTTGCATGCCTGCAGAATCTGGTTTTCCTTATCTGAAATGATGCATTTATGATCTTTCTGTTTTCCAAGTTTAAGTATAAAAAATATATGCCCCAAGGAATGTGTAGTGTGGAAAAGGCCTCATGAGTGCTGGCAGCTAGAATTTCTAGTCCACACTCTTCCTGCCGTTCATACGGTAATCTCCTTTCAGTAAGGACTCTGTCTACTAGAGGAAAGTGAGAATGATGTCTGCTACTTAGTCTTTGCCTAAAACAGAAATCCCTTAAGGCAGAAGAGCCTTTATCTAGTGGTTCTGTCTTAGGGTGGATAGTATGTCTGAGAAAATGTTACCGGGTGGATTAGAAGACTAATAGTGACCAGACATGGTATACATCTATATTTTCGGCACTGATAGGGACATCACAAGCTTTATTCTCTCCTAGGCTACCTAGACCTCATCCCCAATATATGCATATGTATGTGTGCAAAATAGAAGCAGTGATAGGACATTCTGTCATTTTTTTTCTGCCAATAAGTCAAGCTAAACAAGAATGAGTAATTCTCTGGTGAAATGGAGCATTCTGAAGGAACAGCCCTCACCGCCAAGCCTGACTGCAGCAACATTGAACAGACAGTTCTGTACTTGTAAATCTTGGAAATATGTACTTATGCATCCGAGTCTAGAATTCCCTTAGCAGTGTGGCTGTTCCCAAAGCCAAGGAACTAATGCCAGCTCAAAGGATCAGAAGAGCTGTACAGGGCCAGGACTATCCTCAAAAGAGTGGCTGGCCTCAGCCATTGGGAAAGATGATCAGGTGGGACCCTGAACCAGGGTCTGGGAAATTTAGTAAATGTATTTTCTGGGTAAAATGTGATCCTCTCTGTGGGCTAAAGAGTTTAGAAACTGCTCTGGGATTACAAGACAGGGTATGTGTAAAGACCACGTGATTCTGAGAGAATAGGATAGGAGGCAAGCCTGTGCATGGGAGAGGAGTGGAGAGCGTTCCAAATGAGGTTCAAGCCAGATGGCAAGGCTGCTTTCTTCACTGGAGCAGAGCAGACAGACATTCAAGACAGCTGATGGGGGCAGGGGCTAGCCCTGCAACTGAGCAAGAAGCAGCGTGGGCAATGCCCTTGGTTTATTCTTCAAGGAATAGCTGGACTTTCTATTTGCTGGTCTGTAGAGAAATGGGAACGTGGAGGTGCTCAGAGGCAATGAAGGGGAGCAGGGGCCGCAGACCTTATCCAGGAACAGACAAGGCATTAGTGGCTTGCCATGGCCTGCAGTGCACATCTTTCAGGCCAAGCATTTAAAATAGCTGCTGTGAGGAAACTGAGAGAACCCAGAAGAGGCAATTTAACAAGGTAGTAGAAATGGGGAGGGTGAGAGAAAGACAGGACCAGAAGAGGTGGGGCGGGAAGAGGAGACGTGAGAATGACAGGGATGAATTTAAGGGCAGTTGGAAGTTGAATCTGGATTTCTCTCTCTGTAGAAGTGAAATTTGGCCAGTGTGGGAAGATGCTATAACCTTTCTCTTCCTGTTGGGTTGTCTGCGTTCCAGTCTGATTCTTTGCCTAGCTCACTCTTGAAGATCATCTGAGACACAGGCAAGGGGGCCACAGGCAGGTAGAGAGCACTGCACAGAGGTCACAGCGGGCAGCGGCACAGGCCTGTGGAAAACACTTGCCAGCTTCCCACGTAACCTCAGAGCTGGTGGAAACCCAGCCCACCCCCAATCTTAGGAATGTCCAGGTCGGTGAGTTTGGAAAGAAAAAAGGGTTTGAAGCTAAAGGCCTTCCATTTTCTCATTCCTAATCTAACCGCTAGTAGATAAAAGTAGAGCAGGCAGCCGAGGTGGAGTTGCTTACTCTTTTCTCTAGTTGCATCGTGTGACAACCTCTGCCTGTCATCTATGCTGGTGCTCGTGGATGTGTCGCGTAGATTGTTAAAAGTGGTGGGTGGTGGAAGTAGACGTCCTGGTCTCTTGTCTGAATTGTCTGAGTGTATTTTATTCTCTCTTGTTAGTCCATATTGAAGACCTGTTGTGGTTCTGTTTTCTTAGGAAATATATGAAGAACCAGCATCATCTTGGAAAAGAAACAAAGAGTGCTTCTGGGCTGCTGGAGATTAGTCACTGGATGTTTGGTGGTGCCCTAAATCTTAAATGCGGCAAACAATCTCTTAGGTGATACGAACGGAAAAATAGCAGAATGCATGAGCGTGTGGGATGAGGGGCTGCAGGAACTAAAGGCTTGACTAAAATATGAGATAAGGTCTGCTGGACCATCCTGTGACTAATTCCCAGTTGTAGCCAGCTCTCAAGGACTGTGACCTTCCTTTTACGGTCATCTGTCCCAGGAAGACCTCCCTGTCCCATGGGCTATTGACAGCATCATTATCAGGCATGTTTTACAAAAGATTGGAAGGATCAGAAAGTCATTGTTAGTTTTGATATTATATATTTTTACATAACTTAAACGTAAAACCAAAGAAATCATGATTTTAAATAGCCTAAAGTAGATTCTATTTGTTTATATTCAGTGATAATATCTAAGAAATTTTATATTACAGATTCCACTATGACTTCAGAATCTATAACTACACAGTAAACCTTCATTAGTTACCAGGATCTTTATGACTGTAAAAATTAGCATAAAATTGTTGCAAAACTAACTAGCATTAAAATGGTTTGTGTTAAAATGGTATTTGATGTTTGAAAGTTGGCCCACAACTACTTAGGGAGATTATGTGATTATTTATTAAAATAGTTTGGATAGTTTTCATAATGTTTATATGACATTAGCTTGTGTGAAGTTATTACTAAACAAATTAAATTTTCTGCAAGATTTTTATATCAGACATCCTGTTTTTGATTGGTCAAGCTGTCATTGCAGGCCGAGTACAAAAGTCCCATACAATTTGTTGTGAAAATCTTTTCAGCTTTATTGACCTATATTTGATAAGTAAAATGTATTTAAGTTCTAAATGTGGTGTTTAGATGCTTGTGTTGTGATCATCACGACCCAGATGAATAACACATCTGTCATTTCTGTAGCTTCAGTAGGGGGCGACTTCAGGTGCCTTCTGAGCTCCTAAATAATTAAAATCCCAGCATAGTTGGTTGATAGACGTCATCGTAGAATTAGCAGCATTTATAATAAAAATAAAGACTACCATTAAACACTAGATTGAAGCGTTTTTCTTTCTTTCTTTTTTGGCTTGAGTAGCTTAGTAATTCTATTCATTATACCCAGGAAAACCACATTTTACCTAGTTAGCTCATATATTCAACAAATGTTTTATGAAGCCGATCATATGACAGACTTCCACCCCTGTCCCGCATCTTTGTTATCATGAGAAGATTGTCTTTCTTGATGGCTGTGAGCAACACAATAGCCCTGCATCCTCAGGGATTTCTTGGTTCCTTGGTCTCTGTTCCTTGGTCCACCACTAATTATTGGGTCAGAAGGACACTTGGAAGAGAGAAAAATCTCCATCCTGCTGTGGGATGGTCTTTCTGTGAATATGTGTTGCTTCCTATAGCCAGGAAAAATAATACTAGGTGGGAAGGCCAAGTGGAGATAAAGGCAGAAGGAGGACAAAGTAGAGAGAGACGCCAGCAGCCACCCAAGAAACAACATGCCAGCTAACGGACAAACGCCATGGCAACATGGCAATCATAAATTAATCAGGGCTATTTTAAATGTAAGAGCTAGCTAATAATAAGCTTGAGCCATTGGCCAAAGATTTATAACTAATGTAAGCCTCTGAGTGATTATTTGGAAGCAGCTGTGGGACTGAATGGTGTGATGTTAAGTTGGGAGCATCACCCCAGGCCCTGGCATCCATCCCAGCCCCCTGGCCTGGGAGTTGCGTTGGTCTGGACTCCAAATCCCAGCATGCCAGGTCCTGATCCCTCCCCGAGGGAGGGGTCAGGACCACTCCCACAGGGTATTTAAGTGGGAGCCCCCCCCCCCCAGGAGAAACGTGTGGTTATGGGTTTCGCATGTGCTCCCCATGCTCTCGGCCACCTGAGAGTGCTGCAATTATTAAAACATGGGAATTTTAATTTGATTTAATTTGGCTTGATTGGATTTCTGTGTGCCTGTGTAGAGGATTTTTCTTAACAGGTGGGACAGAGAGACTCCGTTTACACCATAAACTTCCACTAGTGATTTGGGGTAGTCTGTCTATCTCAACCTTCTCTCACTTTAGAACCTTCCTTTCTTCCACAGGTTTTAGTCTGCATCTCAAGAACTTGGTGTTGGAGTCAGTTACCCTAACCCTGAAAACACATTAGGTTACTGGGCCACTGTGTATCTGCCTAGGATTTCACACTCCTGATGTTAGCATTAATGTGAAATACTTTCCATTTCTAAGGTATCTCTACTAGAGCTTAGAGTGGTGGTGCACACCTTTAATTTCAGCACTAGAGAGGGGCTTGGCTATGTGAGGTTGAGACTAACCTGGTCTACATCTTGAGTTCCAGGACACCAGGCTTACACAGAAAAATTCTGTCTCTAAAAACCAAAACCAAAACCAACCAAAAACAACAAAAAAGATTCACCATTCAAATGCTCTTAAAAAGGCCCTTATTGAAGGTAATTATGTTTTTAAAGAGCATAGAGCAGACATTAAAAATGGTTTTAAAGAATCATGTCTTCATTAAGCAGGCTTGATGCTGTGTGTGACCTGGATTACCGTGCTTTTAAGTCTCCAGCATGAAAATGTAGGGCTAGATTTGGGACGCGCTGCAAGACCCAGAATGGAGCATCCTTGAAAGTTTATAGTGCACGGCACGGGAATTCAAAGGAATCTTCCCTAGTCCCCGACTTCTCAGGAGGGGCAGAGTTAATTGGTGGTTGGAGATGAAAGGCTGATGTCACCGTCGCATGTAGCCATTGCCAGCTGGCTGTTAAAGTAGAAGAGTAGCCTTGAAAACAAACCACAGCCTTAGCACATCGCGTGCCCTGGACTGTAACTGGGCCTGAGTGAGTTCCCCCAAGAAGCTCAATAATCGTGAGCTGAAAATTTCCAAACAAAACACAAAAGTAATAGCAGATGTTTAGTCACCGATGTAGCCTCTAGATTTGTATCTTTTGGATATGATCTGTAGAGTCACAATATGTCTTCAGCACGTTTCGAGACTGGTTAAGAAGCACTCGTTCGGATTTTGGTTTTGACTTCCTGAGTATGAACGTCTTGGCTAATAGGATTCCTGGGTGAGTTTTGAACCCAGTTTCCTTACTTCCCCTTCATGGTCCAGGCCTTGTGGACTCAACCATCACCTAACAGTGATTCTGCCTCTCTGCCGTTTCCAGCCTAACTCATCTATGTTTCTATAACGGCCTTCATGTGGGTGCTGGGACCTCCTAGACTCCTGCGTTCTCACCTCTGCTATCCAACATGGTAGCCTTCCTCCCCACCTCCCATCCTATTCCAGCCATTGCTGTGACTAGTGTGGGCAAGCCACTCGCCTCTTCTAGATTGTTCTTCCTTGTGAGATTTATGTACCCTGCTTCTTGTCTTTGTTCCAGACTCTGAGTGTTATTTGCATACAGAACTTCCACAGACTACCCTGCTTAAAAGTGGACTCCTGTCCATTTCCTCAGCCTCATTTTTTGTTATGGTGTCTGATGTCACCTGAAGTACGACACCCAGCCATTTATCACCATCATTAGCTTCAACTCCGTGAGATCAAGGGCTTTCTCACCGAACTGCATGAGCTTATAGCATTCGGCTAAATGTTTGTGGTGATGTTAAATACTGGTGCTCTTGGTTCCATATACTGTCTCTCAAATTAAACACACCTGACATGTACCACATACAGATGTGAAAAAGCATCTGGTTAAACAAACCAGGAAGCAAAGGTAGCTATTCTAGTCCATGGTGCGTTGTAATTAGTTGAATCATCCAGCAGAGGGCAGTAGATCCAGGCCTATAATTGCGAGTGACTTAAATCAAATTTAATACTGACCACAACCAAAAGGTTTGTTTGTAGTTTTTAGTACTAATACAGAACAGTAATTATTATACAGTTACCTGTATGGGACAAGATGAGGGCTTCCATACAGGTTTTAAAAAGCCATTGATAAGAAGGAAGCCCTGCTCTGACCAATAGCGATTTCCAATTATCTCTGTTGGGAAATGGAAAATTAATAGAGTGTCATTTGGTACATCAACCACACTCCAGGGCAGACCCGGTGCCCAGGAGTAGTTGGCCAACACAAAGAGAGTTCCATGCTTTTCTGTGTTATTTTTATTTATTTATTTATTTAGAAGGGGAGGAGAGAGAGAAGAGAAACAAAACCAAAGTTGGTTGAGTAGGGAGGTGGGAGAGTCTAGGAAGAGTTGAGTGCGGGGAAAGAGTGTGGTTGAAATACATTGTCGAAAAATTTTTAAATAAAGAAATAATATGGATCTTTCTGTAAAGAAAAATAAAACAAAAAATAAAAACAACAGTAACAAATTTTTTTTCTTGCTTGTATTTTAAACACATGTACTCGTTTTTCTATAGAAAGTTATACATTTTGGGGGTGGGAATTCACATGAAGGAAGGCCTGATACCAGAGTGGGAGGTGTTTCAGCATTGGTGTAGACGGCAGCACGGTCACATTCTCCCTGCCGTGCACATCGTGATGGCAGTCTGCGCGCTTTGGTCTATCGGCTTCCGTTCTTCAGTGTGTGAGACACTGTGATTTGCACATTGCGGCACATCGGTTGCTTTGATTGTCTGTCAGGCCACAAACTTAGGCTACCGACAGCCCGCGTCTTCTTAAATGGAATCTTGAATGTGTTCTGAAGCAAAAGGACTCCCTAAGACATATTGAAATGTGTAGCTTTGCAATACAAACCCAAGTAGAGGAGCTTACTTTCAAAACATTTTTAATGATATTTAACAACAGGTTATGAAAAGAACGATTTACAATTAAATAAGACTTTTCTGTCCAACTCTCGTGCTTTGATATCGGGAAAGTTCTTATTTATGTCAATTACTATAATTTGATTGTTTCTAAGAAATCAGATAAATTCACCAAATTGGGGTACAAACAAACACATTCATCTTACTCACTTTTGGGGAGAGTAAAATGGCAAAGCACATTTAGTTCAAACCTGCAAACATTACATCTCAGCAAGACTAATCCTGTGTGGAGGGAATGAGACACCCTCCTCTTTAAAAATAGACAAACCTACTCCTTGTGCAATATATACATTTACATTTTGGCTTCATTTGCCAAAACCAAGTACATACAATACAATCTATATATTTACACATTGACTACATCTTTCTACTTGAAAATTCAAAGTAGTAAATATTTTACTCCCAAAGTTGCCCCTGTGTTTATCTTTTAACTCTGGGTGTTTATTCTTTCGTGTTAATGAAAAGGAACCTCTCCGAATGTACATAAAGGCCATAATGCTCGGGGGTTGTGTATAGAATTGTGTGTGTGTAAAGAGAAGGGTGAGGGAGCTCTGCTAAGAATCCCGCCTCCTCTTTAATGTATCAAGATAGATGCAGCATAACACTGTACTTTAGAATTATAGTCACGAGTGTGACTATCATAAATTGGCTTCAGTTTTCTTTATTCTTCACAGTTAAAGGCAAGGTTCGCTGTCTTATAAAGATAACACCGCTAGCTAGAAGAACATCTGACCAGTTAGGCATTCATAGTTTGCTGCTAAAATGAGTGCTGCATAGTTTGAAATGAGTCCAGTTCCTTTATTGCACTATTCTACCTTGCTGCTCTTTACAGAGCTGTGTGCTGAGCACGCAGGAGGCAACTCAAGTGTTTAAGATCACATTTTTTTTTTGTGATCCACCATTTATGAAATGGAAATTTTAACCTGAGTCCTATACTTACTATTAAAGCAAAAGATAGGGTTGAATGGACCACATAACTTCCTTCTCAACCCTGCCTACCTGCCCCCAATAATTTCTTGAGAACATTCGGCTTTGCTAAAAATTTCTTGAAAGATACAGGAGTCACTTAGTAAAGACTGGGTGTGGGGGACATGTGTTGGTGTCAGGACCCCAGGGGGGAAGATGCAATCTTTCCTTGAGTAGGTAGAAGCCAAGGATGCTGCTGAAAACTCTGGGAGGAGCAAGACTGCTCCTCCCCTCATGAAACTGCCTGCTCCAGAATTACAGCATTGCTGACATCACAACCCCTGGGCTAGCGTGAGAAATGGTTTAGAGACTGGGTCTAAGTGTGGTCGTAAGCCAGCCTTACCCCTTAAAAACTAGTCAAAGCTGATGACCTAAGCCAAGGCTCATCAAAGGTCTCAAGCTCTGTGTGTATAGTAGTAGATGGCCCTGGTTTACTGCCTATAGAAGGAGAGGGAGGCAGTAAAATAAAGGAACTGTGTGATATGAGTACTCCTAAAATGCACTAGAAAACGTGCGTGCGTGCGTGTGTGTATGTGTGTGTGTGTGTGTAGTAGGTTTGTGAAGGATTCTCTGTCAACCTGGTTTCTCTACTTCAAACTAAAAAATTTGGTTAGAATGCCACAGTGCCTCCACACAGCTGTTAAAAGACTTGGACCCTGGATCACGTAACTAAGAGAGTACCAAGCTGGTTTTTCTGTGCCTCCCTGACATTTGCAGCTAATATTTTTTCCCTTCTGTTTGGCTTTAGACAAGGATGAAGTAAGCCAATAACTGGTCCAATTGGCTCTGGCCCGCTGCACTCTGGCCATGGGGACAGTCAGGGCCATCCATGCACACCCGGGCAAGCTGCTTCTCCTCTGACCTCCCTAGGTCCCATTCCTGGAGGTTGTATAGTAGGAAATCCTTATGTTTAACTTTTAAGATTGAGTCACTGCTGAGCCCTAACCCTGACTTCCCCTTTCCTAATGAGAACAATGGAGTTCCACGAGGTTAAGGACTGGGCCAAAGCTCTGTGCCTATAGTGTGTGACAGTGCTTCTACTGTTTTTCCCTGGACCCGTCTTCCCGGTGCTCTTCTGGAGAATGTATAGGCTCCGAAATAAGGTGCCAAGGGTGGAAAAGGGTGTGCAGCTCCCTGGAGCACAGTCTGTTTACATCACAATGCCTGGGTGCTTGTCAAAATTCAGGCCATTGGGTTTTCTATCAGCCCGAGCTAGTCAGAGTTTCTAGGGTCGGGGCTGAAGAGTTTTGCCTGCCCGAGTCAAGCCTAGAGGGTCTGCTGCTCGTCCAACCTGCGAATCCCTGAGCTGTTCCGTTTACCTCCTGGATAACTGCGACAGCTGCAATCCAGGCGTAGTCTTTTTACTGTGTAGCAGCAAATGAAATAGCTCCCTAAAGTTGAGGAATGTATGAGTAGCCACACAGGTGTGCTAAAGGGGACTTTCTCATCCCCACACTGTGGTAGTGTGTGGGGGCAGGTTGGGACTCGTGGTGCGGGAGCTGTGGCTGGCTGGTAAAGGAGAGTGGGTAACTTTGGGGGGGACAGGCATGCCGCCGGGGCCTTCTGTCGTTAAGGGCGACAGGGAAGAGGAGAGGCAGGCGAGGCAGTTAGCAAAAGAAATTGTTCATCTCTGGCAAATCCACTGGCTCCCTTCCAGCTAGCTAATCAAGTAAAAGAGAAATCTTGCTAGTCCTAAAAGGAACGCCCCTCCCCCTTTCCTTTGTCAGGATGGCCCCAGCAGACAGTTATACTATAAACTTGTTATAGTATAGGGTGTTAGTAAATTTGGATGCCTTGGCTTTTAAACTGACCCTCCTACGGCATGATGCTTGTGATGCTTGTGGTGTTTTTTTTTTTGTAATTGGTATATTTACCTGCAAGTATTCTATATATGTATATATACATATATATTAAATGTATTGCATGTATGTGCACATATATGTATTATATACATATAAAATACTTTATATATATTCTGTATTTCTCTTGGCTATTCAATCATGTTTATAGTAAAGATAGTACTCAGAAGAGGCAGTCAGGACATGAAAAAAAGCAACAAGTTTTATGTATTTTTTAAAGATCCTGCTAAGCAAGCACTCTGTGATTAAGCTGATCCCAGCGGCATTTCACCTTTTGCTTGTAGACAAGGTCTCCTTAAGTTGTCCAGGATAGCCTTGAACTCGCTGTACAACTCAGGGACACCCCAGACTCGGACTCCTGTCTCAGCTTCCTGAGTAGCTGAAATTACTGTCCTGCAATAGCAAGACTCTTTTTTTCTTAAAAAAAAACTAGTTATAAATAATATTATCATTTAAAAGTAACCTCTGTCGCAACCTTGGATGAACAGCATAAACTGAAAAAAAAACAATCTATGCTGGTTTTCTCTCTTTCAACAAACATTCATATATATTATAGTAATATATATGTGGAAGCATTCAGTATAATATATTATTTACAATATAATTTATGTCACAGTTATATGTGTAATACATACTTATATGCCATATTAATAATATAACATATAATATGCATTATGCATTATATGCATACCAGGTACTTTTCACATCTATTGTTACTTTTAGTAAAATTAAAAAGAGCATCCCCCCATACACTTTCCCACCCCCCATCTGAAAAATGTTACAATTTTCTTGAAGGCTTGTCATGCATAGACTCACTCTGTCTTCTTGACATAATAAACATTAACATGTAAACACTGGACTAGCCAGTTTAAAAATTACTTTTTTTTTCTTTCTATATATAATGTCTTTGGTGTTTTTATCCCTAACCTCCACCCACAATGTCTTCATTCCCAACTGACCAGCAGTTTACTCTAAAATGATCAGGCTAGTTTGCCTATTAAATTATTTAAAACTGGACTGTCACATAGTGAACCGTAGCTGGGATGTCGCCAGCCGCCATGCCGTGGTGTCCGCTGGGAGTTTAGCTGTTGAGTTCTGTGGTCTCGTCCATCTCATCTGGATTTGGGCTCATTTTTTTATATTGTCTTTTGAAGAAGCCAAGCTGAAAGGTGATGATGACATAGCTGGTTACCGCCCTGTGACTACAGTTACCTTGATTTGGTCATTAGCCAACAAACACACGTATCCACACCACACCGTGCCCAGACAATACCAACAGTGAAAAGAATGACATCACCACCCATGGCTGGCTCATGCTTTGTTGCCCACTTCTCTCTATCCCCTCTAGACTGCCTGGACATTTGGGGGGACTGGCGCATAGACTGCAGACTAATGTCTTAGCATTCATATATCGAGAAACTTCAAGTTTCATTGTGTGAAACTAAATATCTGTCATGTCTATTTGAGACAAAATTTTCAGGGTACTGGGTGATAGGGAGGGTAAAACCAAACTAAGTCCTTGTTAGTTTTTTAAAGACTTGTGTAAGAAAGCACAAACAACCTTGCATTTCTTTTCTCAATGGCAAGCGGTACCATGCCATTCAAAACAAGGGCCTTTGGGAGTACCATTTTCTAGCCGTGAAGTTTTCTTACCTTCCACAAACCTGCAACCAGAGCCAAGAGCAAGAGGATTCCAGCAATTATGCTTCCTATTATAACCCCTGTTGGTACTTCCTCTTTCTCGGTGGGTTTCATTATCATAAGGGGAATCTGTGAATGAATACATGATCACAATTGAGTTATCCATTTAGCAGAAAAGTAATATGGTCTAACACAGTTCAATAATTTATAAATATGACCCACAGTTCTGGAGGGGGCTGTGACTTGTCATGGCATTCGTCCCTCAGGCATCATGAAAAACACATTGAAGAGACAATTTGAAAACTCAGGCAATGCACAACCTTTCTACTTTTTTTCCTTCTGCTGTGTTACTGTCTTATGGCTGTGCTGAACAGATGGCATCAGTGCTTTCTTTGTTTAAAGTAGACACTCCAGCTTTTGGTGCACATTTTAGTTCTCCTTTCTTTTCTTTTCTTTTCTTTTCTTTTCTTTTCTTTTCTTTTCTTTTCTTTTCTTTTCAAATGAGACCAAAGCATCCTAGGAACGGGGGCAAGCATAGCCTCATCCAACCATCCAGCCCCTCATTAAATAATTTTGTATCAGCTTTTAAAATATGATTTCAGTCTCATTCAACTTTGATACAAAACACTGGAAAAGCAGAACAGATGGGGTTTTGCCAGGGTGAGGTTGACCTCAGTGACGACACTGTCCTTGGGCATAGTGATGGCTTTATGCCCCTGTCCTATGGTGATCTTTGTGGCGTGGAGTGGAATGGCGTCCTTAGGGCTTGAACAGTGACACTTCATATTCTTTTTCTTGGTTGATAAAAGGGGTCTCCACAAAAAAATATTCTTAGAGTTACAGAGCAAAAGGGAACAATAATTTATTTACTTGCTACCATGTTAAACTATAAAAGAGCTGTCTTTTTTGTTTGTTTGTTTATGTTTCTTGGGTTTTTTGTGTTTGCTTTGTTTTTGGAGACAGGGTTTCTCTGTGCAACCATGGCCATCCTGGAACTCGCTCTGTTGACCAGGCTGGCCTCGAGCTCGGAACTCAGAGACTGGCCTGCTTTTGCTTCCCTAGTGTTGGAATTAAGGGCATGTGCCACCGCTGCCACCTGGCAAGCTGCGTTTTATGGTGGCATAAATAGGAACCAAGCTCTGTGAGTCTGTTTCTCCTCATTTGTATTGAAAAGCTAAAATGTTCTGAATGAAATTACCATAAATTCATGCAGTTCACTGCTGTGTAGTAGTGCAGTACTAAGACTGTGGTCTGGAGCCCACCCATCTGACGCTTGGATCACCCTGTACCCTTGAGCACAATACTTCATTGAAGTGGGCCTTTATATCGGTGTGTGCCAACATATTATTTGGGTTCCAAGTACTCCTGAAAAGGTTATCCAGATTATTGTTTGGATTACAGAATAATTTCACAGACACAAGTAGAAGCCAGTCTCTGCTATTAATTAGTACTGCTCATAGAAAAAAAAACAAGAAAACTGGTGGATTCGTGAAAATCTAACTTTGAATTTTCAGTTACTATCTTCAAGGGCTGCTTTCACAAAAGACAGATTTTAGCAGCGTTTACAGACCCCCCCCCCCCCCCAATGCTGTACCTTTATGGCAGGCTTTGAGAGCAGTCTATACTGCTCTCACCGTCACTAGGTTCACAGTGATTCGAGTTTGGAGCCTGCACTTCCTTCCTTTGGCTCCACTTCTGGGTTTCCATGCCCAGCCTCAGCAGAGAGGGTGTGGGCTTTCACCGAGGTTCCCAAACCAAAGAGAGAAAAGCAGCCTCCATTGTGTGGAATGATTTTTCCGGGGACAAGAGTGAGGCAGCAGTGTTGGGAACTCAACACAGGCATTGAGAGAGGCCCAGAGTTCACGGGGCTCTTGGCTCTCTACCCAATGTGTATGTAGTCTGCAGCACTGGACAGAGGCCAACCGTCCAGCTGGCCTCGGGGGCAGAGTTGGGAATTGACTTCCAGCTCTTAGACAAAAGCTTGGGGAGGAAAATGCTCGGGGCTCTGCCAGCAGATTAGCTGGGCATGGAAATCCTGCTGTATCTAAAAATGGCACATGCTAACCAGAGGCTCACTGCTAAGGAAAGTCGCCTCTGCCAGCCCCAAGAACAGAGCTCCTTTGTCTTCTGTGAAGGGACAATTCTCAATAGTCCTCTCCCTTTTAAACGAGGGTTACATTTGTAGTTCTTTAGAATGTAGGGCCATGAATGGACATGTCACAGTGTCTGGTTATAAGAAGAACTTGTATAAAAAGTTTAATAAATGCCTTATTTACATACTCATTTATAATGCTCTCGATCTAATTCATGATGTAAGGTAGTATATCTTAGGTCTTATGCCTCAGATCCTGACAGTTTCTCACAGCCCACGAAGGGATGCTGCTGCTTGAGGCACGAACTGTCACCATGGTGCCCCAAATATGACAGAGCCCCTTTGTACCTTTTTGGTGGATCGGTCACTTCTAGAAAGCACTTCGCAGCCTGGGGGGGGGGGATAGACTAAGAGAAGGCGAGTGTGTCACTGGACTTTCTGAGTCGCAGCCATCCTGGTCACATCTGTCTAACCAAGCCCAGGCCTTCAGGTTTTCAGCTAGTCTTCTGGATGCACAGAGATGAGAACGGCCGTTTTGTGCTTTACACAGTAGAATGCCTGTCACAGGGAGCCACACAGCACACTCACCGTGACGGAGTTGTCCTCAATCACGTACAGCTGCGGGTTGTGTGTATCAATCTCTGCGGCTGTTGTCAGTTGCAGAGTCTGGAAAGTCGACTGGAACACAGAATAAAAACCTTTCACCCTCGCAGCAGTAAACACAGAAAAGCCGGCCTGATTAAGGTTGTTTAGCTCCTGGCGGAAAGTCACAAGGAGAAAACCTGGTGCGGAAGATTCATCCTTTGCATGCTTGGACTTGCTGTGAGGACTAAGCCTGCCACAAGGTTGCCGGGCAGCCTTTGAAATGTGCACTTTTTGAAGCCAACTGCTGCAAATTAAACCAAAGCCCAGGGTGGCACCCAGACATGAGCCTCGGAAACACCCTCTTACATTATTCAAATTTGAAAATGATTCAAATAGAAGGCTTACAAGGCCTTTTTAAAAGGAAAAGCTTGTCACTGTGAGTTTTTTTAATTTAATGAAACTTGATACGTGAAAGAAAATTACACATAATACTCTTTTACCAATACCTGAACAAGTCTCATAATGGAGCAGGACACCAGCATTTGAGTTTCTTCTTCTATTGTATAAAATATTACTATCTGAAGGTGTACCTGAACTTGGCGATGCATGCTGACTGCAGAAACCTTGAGCCTTCTTACATGTAATATCACATTAGGAATGATTTTACATGTCCTAATCTCAGTGTCTCTATGAGATGATACTGTTTGGGATGCATGTATAAGGACATATGTGTATGATGATGCCATAAGTAAGGATATAAGTAAGCTTAGGTGTCATCAATTTGTTTATGGAAAAAGAGTCTGTTCATTGGGAACATGATGATGCCAATGTCATCAATGTTAGTGTTTGCTATACACTTATAATTACGGGCCTTATAATTATGTGTGAGAGAACTAACATTCAGATTTTAGAGCCATTTTAATGGGCTCTAGCTATTAGGACTCCCTTGTTATTGTTGCTAGGGCATATGATTGAACATCTTAATGAAGCAATTCGCTAGACCATATCCAGGAGCCAGCAAGGGAGAATATATTTCCAAAACGTGAGCCATTTCTTTCCTTTCTGCTGGCCCAGTCTCTGGTTACTCTTAATTTTCTCAAGATGGAAGATTGCATCATATGTTAACCCTAAACACTGATCTTTTAAACATATGTTATAGATGAAGCATTGAGAGTAGTTACGTGGTGTGTGTGTGTGTGTGTGTGTGTGTGTGTGTGTGTGTATAGAAAAGGCTCAGTGGTTAAGAGCCCTCACTGCTCTTACAGAGGACTTCAGCTCAGTTCCCACCTATACCTCCCATTACAGAAGATCCAATTCCCTTTCCTGACCTCCAAGAGCCCCTGCATGCATGTGCCGCACACACACACACACATTCTTATGTTTTTCTAGTACTGATAGTAGAAATGTAAACAAAAAGTGGCCGTCAGTGAATATAGGCAGTAGCACCTGTAGCCTGTATGATGAAATCATTGTTCTTAAAATGCTCATATACCCGCCCACAGAGCTGGCTGTCCTAACAGATGCCCATTATTCTACAGTATTAACTACACCCAGGGGAGCAGAATAGCACACTTGCTACTGTCCACCCAGGCTTTCCTTACAAAAGGCAGCCAGTGCTATTGGGCAGCCCGAGCAGTGTGTGATGAGACACTTGAGATGTTAGGCTGACATCCTTGCATCAGAAAAAGGAGTAGCAGGAGGCACCACCTAGTGGGCCCCATGCAGGAAATGAGACCCGAATCTCAAACCGGAGTGTCTACTTGGCTGTTAAAGAGGATGAAAGTAAGGCAAGGGTAAATAGTTGGCCTCGTATGGAGGAGAAAGATGTGCTGGGCTTGACAACCAGTAACTCTGGAGGGTGTAACCATTGTGAAAAAGGATAAATTCTCCACTACTTAAGAACTTGGCTCCCACAAAGGAAAGGCTACCTCTGAGCCCATTGAGAGTCACTTTCATAAAGGACAATGGTAAAAATATTGTAGCTCCAAGAAAACTCAAAGACTTTTCACAGAGCTGGAGCGACATTATTTTGATGTGCAGAAGTCAGTTTTCCTTACAACTGGGCAGAGTTTGTTACAAACATGTTTGCTCTTCAGATCTAAGGAGCCAGGAACCCACTGAGTCCCAAGATTGAGTACTATGATTGAGTCCCAGACTGAGTACCAGGTTCAGCAGCTGGGAGAACAGTGGCCCCTCCATCAGCATGCATCACAATTTAGGACTTAGAACTGTCCCAGAGGCTGTGAAGCCAATACAGCTAACAGGCAAATGAAAGAGGACTGCATTTTCAAAAGAAATCCCAACCCCTCAGTCTTCCCACTCCCGCAGCTCTGTAATCTTTCCCTAAACTCCCACCACTATTTTCATATTATGTCTCTACACCATCTTACTGCTTATGTTCCGACTCCAGGGCCAAGGTATGAGGGTGATCTTTAATCTAACACAGAACTCCAACTCAGAGAATGGGGGTCAATGCTGGTTGTGAAATGGTGAAAATCGAAGAGCCAGAGTTCAGTGAGATCCAGAGAGAGCCATACAGATCCCCGAGAGATCCAGACGAAGGTAGTTTGTCGGCGCTCAGAGCCAGCATCAGAAAAGGGCATAGCTAGCCATTCTGGCAGTCAGGATCAAGACATTAAGGCTTGCTGTATTTCCATTGTTCTTGCCAGACTAATGTCCTGGCTACCTAATCCCTGGATAAATAGTGCTATGATAGACTCTGGCCTGCCGTGTAGGGAAACAACACTGACTATTGTTTGGGGGGTTTCCTTTTTCATGAAGGTGGAAGTAGCCTAAGACTTGTCTGCTTTTCTGGGTTTACTCATCAAACTGAAGCTAACCCAGGAAAGCAGGGCATCTGCCTCTTTATTAATAGAAGGAGATGGACCCTCATGCTGGATTCATCTTTTCATAATTAGATCAATGACACACCTGGCTGGGAACTCAAGGAGAAAGATGGCATGAACATCCCGATTCAGGTGTGACTACAAAAAGAGAACTGTGGGCACACCATGAGGGAGACCAAGAAGACGCTGTTTCTGGCAAGGACAGCAAAGGCATCCTTGGCACTATTCATATAGATGCTATGGGCTGCTGTGAGCTTCTAAAAGGCAGACCTCTTGATGAGTTCTCCAGACGATTCTGAGGCAAAGCCAGACAGGGTGAGCACTGGAAAGGGGTGTGAACTTACTACCTTGAGTATAGTTGCTCAGGCTTGTTTGGGCATTTCTGCCTGTCGGCAGGGTGCTATTTCATCAAAAAAAGGGGGGGGGTATTTTTGACAATAAAGCCACATGCTTCTTTGCTCACCCTTGACGGGCCCAGTAGGTAGAGCTGAGACTTACAGCAGCAAAGGTCCTGTTCCAGACTCTGGTTGTCACATTGATAAAGTACTCCGATTTCATGTGAAGGTCTTTCAGCCAGCAGGTGATGTCACTGCAGGAGACAGTTCTGCAGTCCTTTCAGATCAGAGTCAATGAGGAGGGGAGAGAGACAGAGAAAACTGGTGTTAAAAATGCTAAAACTTTAGGAAAAGATAAAGCAGTGCTAGGCAGGACACGTGGAAACAGGCACTATCAGAGGCTTTTAGTATTTATAGTTACTATTATTTATACTAATTTATATTAGTATTTAGGTCTATTAATATTTATAGCTGTATATTATTAGTATTTATACTAGTTTATATCTTCAAGGGCTTTTAAATAATGAGTTTCAGAATATAGAGTTGAGATGGGTTTTTCCCAGCCATTTCCTGTCTGTATTGATAACCTCAGAGATAAGAGAAATATGTGAAAAGAAGGGTGTTGCAGAATATTTGTTCAAGCATGCAAAGATGTGTTGCATTTGTTTAACTATATAAAGATGTATTGCATATATTTTATGTTGCGGAATATTTGTTTAACCATGGAATGATGCGTTGCATTTGCTTAATTATGTAAAGATGTGTTGCTCTTTTACCTTCCCTGCCTCAGGAACTCAATTTATCTAATAACAATCTTAACAACCAATAGTGAGGGAGGAGGTGTAGGCTAAACTTCTGGGCAGGGAGAGTAAGTAGGAGGAGGAATTTGGGCTCGAGAGCAAAAGAAAAAGAGACACCAGGAAGATGCCAGGGGCCAGCTGTACAGACAAAAGGAAGCAAGAAAGTAGGGCATACAGAATGAAAGAAAGATAAAAAGCCTTGAGGCAAAACGTAGATGAAGAGAAAGAGGTTAAATTAAGTTAAAAGAGCTGGTGGGAAAAGCCTAAGCTAAGGTTGAGCATTCATGATTAATAATAATAAGTTCTCCATGTCTTTATTTGGGAGCTGGTTGGTGGCCCCCAAATTTCCAACTACAAACAGGCACAACCTGCTCTTTATTCCATTTATTTTGATTATATACAACCTGTTCAAATATACTATTTATGACCATAAAAACGCAACAGTAACTAATTTATGTTATCTGCAATGTGCTGGGCAAGTAAATTATTGAACGGAAACAACATGTCGTATAATTTAACCATTAAACTTAAGGATAATAATTAACTTCCTAGATCAGAGCTTGTCTGTAAGAGAATCCGTAGTTGTCAGGGGCTGGGGAAAGAGGGAGTTGGGCACACAGAGCACAGTAGGGCTTTAGGGTACTAAGCCACTCAATGTGCTGCCATAATTAATGGAAACAGGCAATTACACACTTTCAACTCCATAGTGTGAATATTTGAAATCCAACCGTGAGCCCTAATGTAAACTCTGGCATCGGTGATGCGATCTGTTAGTATAGACCTGTCACAACAAATGCAGCACTGTAATCATGGGGTTTCGATAGTGGAGGAAGCCGTGAATATGTGAGAACAGGAGGTGTATGGGGGATTCCTCTACAGTCACACGCCTTTGTTATGAACTGCCTTAGAAAGTAAAGCCCTTTCAAAACAGCTGTGAGGCCTAGAGAGATAGCACAGTGGATTAGAGTACTTGCAAGCAATAGGACCCGAGTTCAAGTCCTCAACATCCACATGAAAAGCCCGACCTGGCTGTGTGTGCCTTGCAGCCCCAGTGTTGGGGGAGGCAGTACAGACACAAGCGGATCCTGAAAGTTCTTTGGCGATCTAGCCTCGCCAAAATGGTGACAATCCAATGTAGTGAGAGACCTGTCTCAAGGTAATAAGAGAGCAGTCGAGGAGTGCTCCGGCCTCATACTCCTGTGCATGTACCATACAGCCACAGAGAGACAGACAGACAAGACACATACACACACAACACCATGTGCATATGCACAAATACTGCACACCACACACAGGTGTACAACGCTGTACTATACATACAAACGTACACATTGTCCACATAAACTCACACCATGCTCCCCCAACATACATTGGGGGACACTCTTCCTGTCTCTCCCACGCATGCACATGCACACAGACACACAGACACACAGAATCAAAAATCAACAAACAACAAGACAAAACAAAACCCTGAAAACCCAAAAGCACAGTCTATAACATCGGCATGTGTATGGCCAAAAAATACAACATGGCTTATTTGTATAATAACTTATATATACGTCTACATGTTAATACATATAGAAAAAAGTTCTGTTTCAGCCTTTTCTGTTTAGCCCATCCATCACAATATAAAGAAAGCCAGGACAGTTTCAGTATCTGATTGCACAGCTTGCTTGGGGTTTCTTGTTTACTTGCCCGATGACAGTCTGTGCCAAGAGCCATGCCGTGCTAGCTGCTATACTAACCTCTTCTTTCAAGAACAGGGCACAGTTGGGGAACAGACAGCAAGCACATGGAGTTCCTTTTTAAAAGTTAGCAGAGGAAGTGGGCTCCATGTGCCATTTTCAAACCTGATTGCCTCTGTTGACTCTCTTTCCCTACTCACCATCCCTGACCCTCCACACCCTCCACCCCCTTTTCACTTCCAGATCCCATCACATATGCCCTGTTGATGCTGCGAACTGTCAGCCTAAGCTTAAAAACATGTTTGCCGTATCCTAATCCACGCTCGACATCAAAGGCAAAAGAACACTCGAGAGTGTTCGCTGCTGACATAAAACAAGAGACTGGGTTTCAGGTGGAGCAAACTGCAGATTACTTAAGGCAGGTTCAACAGGAACATTGACCTCGCCTCACCAATTCTTTTGTATGCCGGAAGTTCTCACTCTTGACAGTGACTGGAGAGGATGCTTGTCCCAGCTTTAGTGGATTTATATCTGCTGCACAGCTGATGTCACCAGCCTACAAGGAAGAAGACCATGTCAGACTTGGAAAGCAAAATGGTGGACACCATTCCTTCCAGCCTGCCAGAAAATCCTGCCATCATGTGGCATATGGGAGGGGCCCTAGGCTCCTTTCTCAGGAGCTCAGTGGCCAAATGCTTTTGTGCTCTGGTAAAGCCTGAAGCATTTAAGTCAGCTGATGTGACCTGATGAGGCAGGCCAGCTTCTCATAGCCTGTCACGATTTCAGTGTGGTTTGTTCCTCAAAGTTCACACCTTGGAAGTGTGGTCTGCAAGTTGGCAGTGTGGAGAGAACAGGGGACTTTTAGAGTTGGGTTCCAGTAGAACAGCTACAGGCCAATGGGAAGGATGTCCTAAAAGAGGGAGTTCAGAATTGTAGGCCCCCTCTAGTTTCCTACTTGGCAATGTACTTCCATTAACCCCTTCTCTTTCTTATACCGGCTATCACGAGACCCTCACCAGAGATGAAATGATGCGGGCATCATATCACCAAATTGCAAGAGCTGGGGGTTAAATAAGCCTTTTTATCTGTAAAGTACCTAACCTCAGGCATTTTTTGTAGCAATGCGTGGCTTGCTATGACATGAGATCAAGGGGCCGGTCCTACAGATCCAAAGCTGCAGGATCTCCATGACATGGGGCAACAGCAGGATATCCGAGAGGAGTCCCAGTGAGAGCCCAGCATTGGTAGTGTAGCAGAAACCAGAGGCCTTGAACCAGACCAGTGACTGCAATGAATGCTTCTACATAAAGATATGTGGACAGACGTGTTCACGTGTGACTCACTGTGTCACACTACAGCTTCCATGATGAGATTTTTCCTTTTTTCATCTTTTTTTTTTATTTTGGTGGGGGATTACAATGGCAGAGGTTGGACACAAAGGGACGGGGAAATGAAAGGGATCAAGATGCATGCGTGATGTGAAAGACACAAAGAATAATTTTAAAAAATGGTTCTTTTTGTTCTCTTAAAGAATATTGTAAAACAAATACACCGTAAGTGATTCAGTTCAAGGCTTTTCCTAGGGAAGATTTTAGCAGTTTAATTTCTTGAAATCTGCTATGTATATTATAGAAATATTACTGTAAGACTAGCTAAGTGCTCACTATAGGAGAGCCAATGTTAAGACATTTGGTTATGGCAGGCACCACCTCTTGGGCCAGGCAGCATAGAAGAACATGGGTCTGCCGCTTTCAAAGGGAAATGCCAGCGTTGTAGCCTTATCTTCAGACTCTGATTTCACTGCCTTGATGTTTCTCCTTAAAAGGTAACTGGGGACTAAAGTGAATAGCCAGAGCTGAGTCCTACTGGGTGAAAGTCCCAGCCAGCTGCTTGAGGACCAGCAGATCTCTAGACCTACTGTGTGCCCACAGTAGATGGAACCTCTTACTTTCCAGTACTCTCTACTAACAGGGCTCTGACCAAGTCAACTCCTCTTCTACACAGAACAGGGATACTTAGAATAACTTCAGCCACGAGGATGCTCATTTTCTTTGGACAGTGATCTGCTTATACCCTGAAGTCTGATGCTGGTTTGTTTGGATCTGGGATGCATAGTGTTCCCTTTCGCTTTTCAGCTTTTAGGTGCAGACACAACCACCCTTTATTCATGGCTTGTTTCTGTCTGTGTGGCCAGCTGTGTTCTCCTTACCTCATCTGTTTGCACTCCGGTCAGATAGAGGAGCGGGTTCTTCGCCTTGGTGTACTGGGGAATGTGAATGGTGACTGAGGCCATGCTTACTGGAGAGCTTCCCGTCGTTACCTGTGTAGAGAATAACAGGTGAAGCAGATGCTGCCAGGAAAACCACCCCGATACTAGTCCAGGGGGATGCAGAGTAGCAGCGTGGCAAGGGCAAGGAACGGACCCTCTCTAAAGATAAACTTTACCTAAAAATTAAAGAGCATCAAAATTTCAGTGACCATGTGCTCCCCTGCTATCTGTTCTCACTGATGGGAGCTATGTTGTTAGAGGTAACATGTGTTACAATGGCCGATACTTGTACTCTTAATATTGTTGTTTACCATGAATTGATTAAAAATCCTATAAAGCATGTGGTTACCATCCTCATTTTCTGAAACTCAAAATCTGGATAACAAATCAAGATTCTCTTGTCATTAAAGACACAAAACTAAACTGTAGAGCTGGGGTGCGCATGATGGACAATTGGAAATGCGTGGAGCCCGAATGGCTTTGGCTCCGGGAGGCAGGTGCATTCCTATTGACTTTCCAAAGTCTCCGTGGCATTCTTTTCTAAGTTAGCTATTCTTTTATAACTTACTTTCTCTCTCTCTCTCTTCCTCAGTCATAGTCTGGGCCTTAAACTGACAGCATTCTCACCTCAGCTTCCCAAGTTTGGGATTAGAGGTGTCTTTCTTTGAATTTCTCTGTATAATTAATGCCAATCTTTAGAATAATAGCTACTTATTCGTAGCTACTTACAGTTATATTGCACTGAATTGGATCAGAGCATTTTAGATACTCTTTGCATTACTGTCCAAAAGCCCGGTTTGGACCACGTACAAATGATGAGCTTTTCAAACAGGACTGGTCTCCAAGCATAAAGTAGTGTAACAGACACTCACCCACAGTAATGCCATTCTAGCGATGCTTTGCTGGTTAATCCTGAATATTTGCTTTGAAAATATATTATTTCTTCTTTACCGAGGACACACACCTAAACACGAGTCTTTCTGCTTATCTGTCATCTACAACAATGTTCTCAAAGTGTGACACCCACACCAGCGGCATCTGCAGCATTGCCAAGCTCACTGCAGACCTTCTGAGTCAGAAGCTTGGGGATGAAGCTTAGGTGTGTGTGCTGTAACACCCTCTCCTGTTGTTACTGCACACTCAAGATTGGCAGCCACGGTGCATTGGAATTTTGGGTTACTTCCTTTTCATTATATAGTCTTTATTTCATCCCTCCTCCTCCTGGATTGTCATCTTTATGAAAAGCTTACCAACCTTGAGGGAGAAGATGAATTTGGGACCAATATCTTCAACACTGTTTATGACAGAAGGAGCATTCTCATCCGAAGAGATTTCATAAAAATTTATATTGGTGGATCTGTTGGGTGACATTGGTAAAACCAATTATTTTTGTTTTGCTGTTGCTCTTGAAGCATTATATTTACTTTACTTAAGGATCTTCTACCTTGGAATATCATCAAAATGGTTAACTTTTACTTACTTACTTATTCTACGTTTTAAGCTTCCACTTTGAATTTGAGAATCTGTCTTTCTGCTTGACTGGTGTCTGGGGAGTGTAGTAATGGCAATGCTACCTACCACTGATGTTCTTTGTATGCACATACATATGCACATATACACACACATGTACACACAGACACATATATATATCATAAGCCCCATAAATATTTGGACGTTTTAATTATTATAATCATAATACAAAAGTTAAAAAAGTACCACATGTGAATGAATGTTAGATTCCACAGTCCAATGCACTTTTCTGTGATGAAAACAACTCCCCTTCAAATCATACCCCTTCACTATCTTTCTGAGCAGAGCCTACGAGTTTATCAGTTGTCAAGTTTTTAACATAGGCATAAAAGGATCGCTTTAGAATTGATAGTTGCATTGGCCTCCAGACCTCTGTTACATTGGCAAGGGTGTTGGAAAGGTGGACACTCCAGCTTTGGTGGTTGGATTGGCTCTGTAAGTCAAGATTTTTTTTTTCACTTGCTGTGTGTAGTGCAATGATGGGAACCAGCTATTAGCTCCTGCAGTATTCATTAATCATGCCTCTCCAACAGGGCGTGCATTTGTTTTACTAATCTTTCTCTAGTGTTCGACCAACTCAAATAGTTGGCAGTGAATTCGGAGTGGATTTAATTTGTTTCCATCATTGCAGAACCACTCTTAAAATCCAAAGATTTAATTTGAGATCTTGACCATAAGATTTAGGATTCATAACTAATGCTTGTGAGTATATAGTGTCCAGCCAGAGGATTCCCCAGGAAACTCTGTGGATGTGGGTGAAACTGGAGGCCTTCCAATTTTTCACTTATTCCTGGTGCCTTGAGGCTACAGTCCAACCAGGGCAGCTTCTGCGCATTGTGTGAAGTGAGAAGGACCTGATAGCTAGGGTAGGATTCTGAGAAGTGTGACGCTTTTCTCTCTATACATACCAGGGGAGAGTTTATCCAAATTATAGGATGTTCAGTTCATTTACCAGAAGAATGGACTAGACATTTTTTTTTAAAGATTTACTTATTTACTATACATACAATATTCTCCCTTCATGCATCCCTGTGGGCCAGAAGAGGGCACCAGATCTCACCATAGATGGTTATGAGCCACTATGTGGTTGCTGGGAATTGAACTCAGGACCTCTGGAAGAGCAGTCAGTGCTCTTATCCTCTGAGCCATCTCGCCAGCACCCTGGACTAGACATTTTCTAAGACAGAATGTTTTCTATCCGCAGGGCACCCTGTCTCTTTCTGTCTTATCTCTTTGTGCCTCTCTCTCTCCTTCTCTTCCTCTCTCTCTCTCTCTCTCTCTCTCTCTCTCTCTCTCTCTCTGTCTGCCCCTGTCTCTCTCAGTCTTTTAAGAAAGTTCTTCCAAAATTTCAAAAGGAAAATCTGCTGAATATATGTGGTAGTTGTCAAGGTTTTATGTGTATGAGGGGAAACAATGGTGTGTCAGCCTTGTATGGAAAATGGGAAAGCTGACTAGAAATTAAAATAGAAAACTCAGCTACATGTGCATGAGTTATCCTCTTTGCCTTCCAGATGTTTACGTAAGCCCCTAAACACAGCCAATTCCTAAATTGATTGATAGGGTCTGCTTTTTGTATTTTAATGAGATCTGTCACTTTTCTACTTTTTTACATAAGTTTCCTCTAGAGTACTTAAGGGTTACAGCAGCAGCAATCTACATCCAGGAGGATCCTGTTAAAAAATAATTCTATTTACATTTATTACACACATAGAACATGATGGCATAGTATACAATATTAAAGTGGCTATCAAGGGACATTATGAGTAGGTGGGGACTTTTCTCAAAAGTTTACAGAATGTTAAAGCCTTTCTTCAGTATAGTTTTTGATGGTTACACAAGCAAAAATGTGAAACAACTTAGTATCTCATGACTGCTGGGATGGCTGCATGAATTATGATTCATCCAGAAACAGAATAAATTAGATATGTATATCCTACTATATAAACCACATTAATATATGAAAGAATTTTTTAGTAGGTAAATTGTTGGTGTGTGTGTGTATGTGTGTGTGTGTGTATGTGTAACTTTGTACATAAAATAACTGTTTGGACTGAAGATATTCCAAAACAGTCTTCTTAGCCATTTGTGGGGACTGTCATCAAAGTGTTAAAGAAAGAAAATCTCACTTTTCATTTTGTGTCTTATTATGATGTTTGCATTTTCCAAATACATTCATGTAATTCTTTAAAAAAGAGAATCATGTGGGGGAACCACCTGATTGTAGGATCAGGAGTCATGTCTTTAAAATTTTTACCATATACCTTAATATTTTAAGACATAGACTCTAATACTAGAATGCATTAGAATAAAAATTACAATCACATAAAATACATGGCTAAGATGTTAGTAAAAGCAAAGTCCTATTTTAATCCTATATTTATTCCATGTGAACATTCCAGAAAAAAATAGACTCTCACTAAATGGGTCTGAGAAAAAGCAGAATTGTTTGCATTAGAAGAAGAACGTGCAGGTGATATGGCAATACACATCACCATAGCTTTGCCACCAGTTACTTATTTTATCCAAGAGAGATGCTTTTTGGAAACTCGAGCTACTGATACACTTATCAGGCTGGATAACTTGGGCTATGCATCGTTTCTGTGGGTGCCTTTGAGACTCACTGGATACACACGTGTTCTTTTTCTCTTTGCTTATGTGTCTCAAGCTTCAAACAGGGTAGCATGAGTTCCTGGTCAATTTTATTTTGTGATTTCATGAACAGCTGTGTGCTCTATACTTTCATGGACAAGGCTGGCAAGGCAGGAGTTAGAGTATGTGGTTGCCCATATACTTACTAGGAAATGTTTTCAGGGGTCTTAGTTCAGAGAGTGAGTTTATCCTATAACACCTGTAGGGTTTGTGTGTTACCCATTTCCCAAGAGACCTGCCTTTTGGGACAATTCAAGCTAACTGGTGTTGGCTGGTAACATTTTAACCACTGTCCTCAGCTTGACCTGCCTTGGAAGGCAGAAAAGGAAATAGGAAAGAAAAAGGAATAAAGCCTGGCTTCATGGATGACTTCTTTTGGAAAATTCCCCATTTCCTCCTGATTGGAAGAAAACCATCAGCAGTCACGTCTGGGGTTTTCCATAAAGAAGCTAGTCTTGGTGTAGTTTCCATATCGGCTTATTGAGTACGAGACTCCATTTCTTACTTGTTGTGCCCCTTCAATGTCCAAAACATGATGCTGGGGACTTCCATGGCCAAGAACAGGTACCTTATTGACATCCAGTACCGTACAATGAAGAGAGCAGTGAGAAGTGTTGGTAACTCTCAAGGCCTCCAAGAGTCTGTTTCAGCATCTTGGAACAGATTTCAGGTACCTTCCCACCTTCCGGGCATTGACCCATGACATGGGATGGAAACATTTTTCCTCTGGTGCTGTTCTGAGTAAATAAACCTAAAAAGTTCATGTGTTCCTGGGCACCAGTTTGTCTTCATATTTCTAATCTAGTTGATAAGTAGGCACTAAATTCATGCGCTAAGACTGAGCCAGTTGTGGACTGTAGTCATGAGCTCAATGATCTATGTACCAGGGTGTAAAAAGCTACCAGCCCGCCTAGCAGACTTTACCTACCGGGTTAAGTGAAGTTCGGCATCATACAGAAGAGGGATCTTGAGACTGACAAAATTGTCTGCTTCATTTGCCTCTTGGCTCTCACTATCAAAACAAGTATTAGAAATTACTTAAAAAGAAATTTTATAAAATTTCCTGGGCATAAGTTTATGATTGCCCTGTGTCTTACCTGAAGGCCTGGAAACGGATGGTTGCCTGATTCTGGAGGTTTTGAAAGTTGAAGTCGAAGTTGATGGTAAAAGTCACCTAAATATGACATTAAAATTCATCATCTGTGATGTTTTAGACCAGGACAAAAGTTCCCCAGCCAAGTGTGACTCTGAATTTCATGTGTTAAAATTTTAAGTTTGTAGACCGCTTGTGTCCCCCTTGCTCAGAGAGCAGAGGTCGACTTTTATCAGATGTTCAGGCCATCCGGCTATATTTGTTGGATGGTCAGGCTTTGTGGTGATCTGATATTTACTTACAGTACTGCGACCAATGTTGGATAACACAGTCACACAAAAGAGCATTGCATATTGCATGTGCGCTTGGAAGGAGGTGCATGAGGAAATGCTACTTTGGCTAATGATTTAAAGAGAATAACCCCAGTGAGGGAGCCCTTTCCATATGTGGCTCGTTGTTGAGTGATGTTTGTTAAATGATGAGGCCCCGTAAAGACAGAGAGTACCCTCAGGTGTGGAGAGCCAGGGTTAGACGAGGCAAGCTGTACCTGCTCATCACTTTTTAAGGCAGGATATCCCACATCACAGGTAACAGATTTCTGCGATGAGCCCACCTGGCATGTTACTTCTGTTCCGTCGACCTGAAGAGGACCAAAGAAGTGGAAATTAACTAAGTGTGTGTGTGTATACCTACATTTAAAAGTAGACAAGGACATCTTAGCAGTGATATTGGTTTCTATTGGAATAGAAACCAATTGCTCTCAAAGACTTGAATATCTTGTATTAGCCAAGTGGTTAAACATGTTGTTATTATTGCCAACTCTAAAGAGACACTCAGGAAGGTAAAGGATTAGGGAAATGTGCACTAAGATGCAAATCAATGTTTGTATTTCAGAAGCATAAATATCTTTAATATAACATTCAGAAGCCTTATATTTAGCAATATTTTTTTCATAATGTTTTTGAAATGCATATTTTTAAAAGAAAAAAAATACACGTTTGTGTTTTAAATAACTAGCAGATTTTGCCTCTTTTCCTCAATTCATTTTGTCTTTAGTGTAAGGGCTGCTGTCTGGCACAGGCCATTTAAACATGAAGTCAGCACAGGCTTGGAATTTTAAATCTATAAAGTTCATATTAACTTGAAATATACAGAAACTTTTTCATATCCTTTAATCAAGCAACCCAGTTGAAAAATAGCTTTTCCCTTTTCTTCTTATTCTCGTGTCATGGCCGGAGAGCAGAGGAATCAGCAAGGGGCTCTCCTGGTTAAGTGTATTTCTGCTTTAGTGATCAGGTCAGCTCAATAGAATGCTTTTGCAGGAATGCACCATCCTGGCACCAGAAGTTGCAGCATTGCAAAGCCAGGACTACGCGGTGGGACTGGATGCCACTGAGCAAGTGCATCACATCTGTCCAGCACAGGACAGGCGGCCTCCTCACAGCATAGAAGGCTGGAGAAGTTATGAGCTGCCGCTGCCAAGGCCTGGGGTAAAGGAAAAAGTGACCCTCGCTGCAAACAGAGCCGCCCTAGATTCGGAGCCAGACTGCATTCTCAGGAGGCTTCACTAACTGGAAGCCACAAGGTAGGACTGAGCATGCCCAGGCCGTGTCTGAGTTTTTCAGACAGCTTGAAGGACCCAGAGGTTGGACTATCAGAGACAGCGAGTGGTGGAGAGGAAGGGGTGAAATGCTGTGTGGGTGGTTAGTGGGAGTGTGGGGAAGCTGGGGGGCAGCAGGGATGCGTATGTGTTTGTGTTGGGGAGGGGTGGGTTCCTTACATACCGGCATGGAAAAAGAAGCAAAAAACAAGTTCTCGGAAAACTCAGCCTTGACGGCAGTGTTGTAGGCACTTTCTCCTCTGTTCCTCAGTGTCACTGAAGCCGTTAACCTTTTGTTCTGGTTGCTGACAATAAAGGGTTGGTTTCTGTTCAAACACGAAAAGAGAGACAGATAAAACCACCGAAGCTGAAACTACCCCACCGTCCAAAACCTTTCTTGATTCAAGAAATTCCTTGCATTTACTTGATGATTATTTAATAACAAAAGACTTTCTTCATAGTACAATGACGCTGGCAAGTAAGCAAATGATGCTGGACTTCATCCTTGGTAGCTTTTAATTATTGCAGGAAAGGGAAATGCTTAAAGCCAGCAGTTGGTATTTCTCATCGCTTTACTCTTAGGAGAATGATAGAAGTTGAAATTCAGTTTTAAAATGTCTTAACTATACTCTGAAAACCTCCTCTGTAGAAAAACAAACCCAAAATTTTGTCTTTAATGAAGCACTGTAATGCGCCCCGCACAGAAAGAAAGAGGGAACATACTGAGTGGCCGGCAGCTGCTGGACATCCAGGAGCAGGTCAGAGATGCAAAGTCCATCGCTGCCACATTCTTTATAGAAAGGGATCTACAACAAACAAAGGCATCATCCTCTTCGGATACTCTTGGGTTGAAAACGAAATATAAAAGAATGTATACAATGTCATCCCGTTTGCCTAAAGGCCAAAACCATGGGAAACCAACGTTTTGGAAGCTTGTGTATAGTTAGCAAATTTTTAAAGAAACAAATATGGCGCAATACAAGATTCAAGATGATAGTTTGTCTGTTTGTGTATTTGTTTTTATTTTGAGCCAGGGTTTTTCTGTGTAGCTCTGGCTGTCCTGCAATGTGCTCTGTGGATCAGAATGGCCTTGAACCCAGAGATCTGCCTGCCTCTGCCTCCTGAGTGCTGGGACTAAAGACCTGTGCCACCATGTGTGACTTGTAATGGCTTGTTTATGGGGAGTTAAGTTAAAATAGATATAATGGAGAGAGACGAACAACTTCACAGGCATCTGAATTTTTAAGTGAGTGTTGAGCACAAGCAGTTTGGCCCGTTTTATTCTTTATTTCTTCAAGAAGCATTTGTTGAATGCCCGTGGTGGCTTGACACCTCTCTTGGGGCCAGAAACAGAGTGTGGAAGAAGAAATCTCTACTTTGTGGAACTGAAATGCCAGAGAACTGTGGGCATTATTACATTTAGACTGCACCGTTAGCACCTTTAACCCCACAGCAACTACGGAAGCCGTTAGCCAACCTCGACTTGGGAAGGGCAAGGCACACTCACGCTGAAGACTTTGACAGTGTCAGAATAGGCTTCAAGGGCAGGGCTAGTGCCAGGGTTTTCCAAACTGATGTCCACTCGCAGATCCAAAGGGTTGACCACGTCAGAGGGCTTCTAAAGACGGGAGGAGGGCGATGATAGATTACTTAGTCAGAGGAACTTAAAAACAAAGTCTGCAAATGTGATTATAATTTAAAGTGCCATCAGTTACAGAGAAGAGGTTTGTTCTGACGACCAAGACTTCCTCCTTGGTTCCAATTCAGAAACCGAAGGTGACTCAATTACAGTAAAAACCTGAAGCAGCAGTTCTTCCTGGGATGGTAAATAATCTCATTATTCACACACGAGTAATCATAAGTATTTAGATGATATGTCCTATGTCAGTGCCCAGCACTTGGGTGGTCTTGCTTCTCATTCCTAGTGTCTTCTTTCTTCTTTCCATGAACACTGTAATTACATGGGTAACTTGATCCCATATTAGACAAGGTCAGGAAAGAATGGAAGCCAAGTTTCTTCCCTGTTCCTTCTCCTCCCTCCTTCCTGTCTGGTCTCCTCACCTACCTCTCAGCCTTTTGTTCTCCCCCACTCCTAGCTCCTTCTCTTTCCGTGTGTGTGTGTGTGTGTGTGTGTGTGTGTGTGCGTCTGTGTGTTTGTGTATACACCCATGTGCAGGTGTCTTCTTCTGTTACTTTTAAGATATTATTACAGAGTTGCTGGGGAGATGTTTCATATAGCCTATAAATACCTTTCTGGGGGCTGGAGAGATGGCTCAGTGGTTAAGAGCACTGACTGCTCTTCCAGAGGACTCGGGTTCAATTCCCAGCACCCACATGGCAGCTCACAACTGTTTAAAGATCCAGTTGCAGGGGATCGGATACCTTCATGCACATAAAGTTAAATAAACCATAAAAGTTAAAAAAATAAGTTTCTGATTGGAAAGTTACTCCTAAGAAGCATGTTTCCTACAGGAAAGATTTCCCACATCAATGTGAACTCTAACAATTATAACCTAATAGAACAGGCCATCTTTACCACATACTCCACCATCATTTACCTAGTGCAGTGGTTCTTGATCCGTGGTTCATTACCCCTTTGGGGGGGGGTCACTTAACAGATATTTACATAACAATTTATGATAGTAGCAAAATTATAGTTGCAAAGTAGTCATGGAATAATTTTAGGGCTGGGGTCAGCACACATGAGGAACTGTATTAAAGGGTTGCAGCATTAAGAAGGTTGAGAACCACTGACCAAGGGTAAAGCAGTATTAGAAACCACTTTTGAGATTTTCAGTTTTATGAGCTTAAAATGACTACACAACTTTTACTTGATGGGTAATGGAGAGTTCCCCTGATTAGTCATTTAAGAAAACACTGTCTTTCAATTTTTTAAAAAAAACATTTATTTAATGAATCTATTTATTTTCTTAATTCAATGTGTGTGTGGAGGGGTGCCATGTGCCCATGTACATGTATGTGTGGTATATTTGTACATAGGTGTGAAGGCCAGAGGAGGACATCAGGTCTTCTCCTTCATCATTGTCTCTAGATTACCCCAGAGTTAGGCTGGCAGCCAGCAAGCCCTGGACACTGTCTTGGCTCTGATGCTCCCAGCCCCAGGGTTACAGACACTCATAGAGCCAAACGTGGCATTTTTACATAAGTGCTGGAGTCTTTAATTCAGGTCCCGGTGCTTATGCAGCATGTGTCCTTACCAGCTCAGCCATCTCTCTAGTCCCCAGGGCTTGCTTACCAGCTCAGCCGTCTCTCTAGTCCCCAGGGCTTGATTACCAGCTCAGCCATCTCTCTAGTCCCCAGGGCTTGCTTTCTTTAACAATCTTTTAGCCCATTTAGTTGCACACCCTAATAAAATGTAATGTCCCTAACACATATAAAGTCAGAATGTGATCATAAGTATTAGCATAACAGAAATGTGTTTCTTGTCCAAAGAGCTAGACAAGAAATGCAGCCATCTTCTAACATATAACTCCCATTTTAAACTTCATGGATTCATTAGTTGCTTGGAAGAAAGGGGTGGAGAGAGGTAACCCTGAGGTCTCACCTGTATGCTAATGTCATATTCAGAACAGCTCTGTGTTTGGGATACAACCATATTCTTCTGCAGGAATCGTTCACTGTTTTCTCTAAATACCCCCCTGGACGTCACTCTGGATGAATATCCGTCTGCATCAAGTGTCATGTTATACAGGATGGCTATGATAAAATCACAAAGAAACACGGCAAGTGAGCGCTGAAGACAAAAACAGCCTTGCTTTAATGGACAAAGCCTGATATCAAAAAGTTGCAGAGACGGCAAGTTATTTGTAGTCTCGTGATTCGGTCTACGTGAACACAGAGCAAAAACAAAAATGAGCCGAGAAATACAGCTTGCAGCAATGAAAAACAACAACAGTTACACTTGCCCCAGGAAATCTACTGAATAAACCTGGAAAACGGATCCCTTTCCTGTGTTTTAGCTTCATCTACCATAGCATGGGGCACACACAGGGAAGAGCTGTCGTTATAGAATGCCTCCAGTTGAACACATCCTCATATGCTACCCACTCTCCAATAAACCCGGACACTGGATAGCCTGCTGCTACTGTTGAGAGAGCGAGCTCAATGAAATGAGGCAGAATAATTGGCATGGGTTCACCCAACTGAGACAAGTCAGAGCTAAGATCTGAGTAATTTTGAAATGGAAGTTCAAGTTCTTCTATTCCCACGCCATTACGGGGACTAACTGTTATTATAAGAGGTAACTGTGATCACATAAAAGAACGGATACAGTATCTGATGTGTTCTAGATGCTTGCATGGAGAAAGACGCGCAACATGGCTGCTCCAAGGTTTGAGCCAGATATTCTTAGGCTGAACAGTAATCCTACAGTGTATGGCCTCATTTACTTTGAGCACTTTGTCTACCCTCTTTGGTTTGCTGTTTCTCTGGCAATTAGAAATTATTAATATCAACTCAGGAAACTGGAAATGAAAAACGGCTGTGTGATGAAAAATGATGACGGTAACCAAAGTCTAAATAGTCAGACCAGTGTCCTTTAAGAAAGTCCACAGGCCACACGCCAGAATTTCAGCTGCTTACAGAAGCTGACTTATTTGGAATTACTTTATCAGACTTATTCAATATTTTAAAGTTGAGTGTACCTCCTAAGACAATATATATCTATGTTACCTTTAATATCCCCATTAAAGAACCTTGAGGAATTTTTGTGCTTCAATGACTTAAAGAGATAAATAATGATATTGAAATATGAAAGAATTGAATGGGCAGACTAAAAGTAAATGATAAAAAGTATGGAAAGGAAAACCCAATAACAGGGTCTAGGTACCTGTCAAAAGGACAAAGTTAGCACACTTTGTGTAATTTTTCTTTAAAAAGTAGCTTGATAAAAATAAGTACGTAGTTTCATAGGTCATACAGTTTTAAAGATGGGATTTTGTTCTTGTGCACGGTTATTGTCAAACAACAGCCTGAAAAATTATGACCAGCTTGTCAGTGTTGACCTGAACACAGCAAGATAAAAGAGTCAAAGGTAAGAGTTCCCAATGACAAGGAAAGGCCCAAACCCTCACCAGCCAATCAGTGGGAAGGGACTTCTCTACAGGTACAGGTTTTTCAGTGTGTGCCAAGAGAATATATGAAGAACATTCAAAATGTGGAAGACGCATAAGGCTTTAGGGCCAAGGTAGCTGGGCAGCCAGCCATGTGTGTCAAAGAACACATTTTCCATTTTAATCTTTTGAGCAGCCTAAAAATGTTTATATGGTGGCAGTTTTCAGCTTAACTATGGTGGCTACTCAGATGGATGTGTGCTCCAAGGCAGGCCTATGAGGTATGCCATTCAAAGGTGGGTCAGTGTTTGAACACCTGAGAGTCAGGGAGTCCGGAAGCTATGCCAGTTATGAATCTTACTTTGGCTTCTCTCCTTGCTCATGTATTTCTTGATACTAATTATGACAAACTACTGACCTGACTGCTGTCAGCCTTGAAGTTAATTTACTTGTAGTTTCATTAAGTGCCACTGGGAACTAAGAGTTCCGAAATAAAGAGCCGGGGTCTGATGGAGGAGGGATTAGAATCCATAGATTAGCAAGGGAAAACAGGCAGCTTTTCATGAGATGTTATTTTGCTTGCTGTCTCTGGGGGATGCTGAGATAACAGAGGTAGTTGTTTGGTTAGGAATGGAGTCAAAGAGGATGCAACAGCTCACCCAGGTCCTGCGAGATGACGTGTCTCTGTAGGAGAGACAGGATGAGAGTTCCTGCTGACATTTGCCCACCGTCCTGCCCGTTCTTTCTCCCTCCTGATGAGACACACTTCAGACTCATACTATGGAAATGGTAAAGCTATGGGTACAAGTTGAATATTCCTTTCTCTTTTTCCTCTTCCCGGATAAAGGGATAATTCTCAGTGCTCTTACTAAACACACCTATGTAGGTGACTCACTCATTTAGAACTTGCCATAGCTCAATGAAATTTATGAGTGCTGAAGATCTCCGGAAGGGACCCGTGTGTTGGAGAGACTCAGGCAGAGCCTATGATTATGCCATAGTGATTACAGTCTTCTGCAGCAGAATGCCATCAGCTGGAGCTGAGCAAGGATGCTCCAAACAAACTTTCCACACCTAATGAGCTACTCTTAGGTACCGAACACATGGTAGTTTAAGCACATCCAGTAAAGATCCTAATTCCTTCTAGTCTGCAGGCCAAGACCTCTAGCTAGCATCGCTATTTTAGGATCACTCACCCACTCGATAGTTTTGCCCAGTAGGTTTAAACGTTGCGCTGAAGCAGAGTTTGAGGGTTATCTTAGCATCCTTGTTGAGCAAAGTGATTTTGTCCGGAGTGAATAAGGCTTCTATAGCCACATCAGCAATGCTTTGGGACCTGAAAGACATAAGTGGAAACACATGCACCTCTCTGCATACGCATGAACTTCTCATAGGGGACCCAGGTCCAGTATTGTTGAATTTTTCTCTCCACTATCTTAGACCTTGAGTAGCTTTTCCTATTTGAAAGCAGAAGATAGCAGCAGGGGTCAATGGATTTTTGTTGGAGCCTGCAGAACATACATTTAAATAACACTTGAACCCACCCAGAATAGAAACCGGAAACTTGTTTGCAAATGAAATGTTAAGTCAGGGCCCCTCTGTCTTCCCCCTGAGGTCGGTACCACTCTCGTTTCTTGAGATGGTAGGAGAGAGACAAGGTAGGAAGATGGAGGGGCCAGAGCTGATGACTATTGCCATGTCCTGTGCTTTGCTGCCTCTGTGGTTAACGTCACCTGTCCATGATGGTGGCTACTACCACGAGGGCAGAATATGACTGACGAGTCCGTCACTGATGCCAGAGTTTTGTGTCCTGATGTTCCCTTTGTATACCCGAGACAGTCTTATTTGCTCCTGCAACACGGGTGTGAAGTCGAACAAATTCTCGTTCCATTTTATTAACGAAAATGGCTGAGAAACAGATACCTGAAGGCTGACTACTTCACTGGGCACTTCTCAGTGAGGAAACGGAATCTACAGTCTGATCCCTCCCTTACTGGATTTTGAGCTTCACCATAATGATCTCTGTGTACACTTTCCACTATTTATAGGGCAGCAAGCGGTGATTAGACATATCACCCTTTGGAAAAGTACCACAAAGAGACCCAGACAACATTTGTATTGATTTTCAGGTATCACCAGAAAGACCGTTTCAAAAGTTACTATGTATCCATGATGTCTCTTAATATGCAGCCATGACGCATCTATTATTAAAATGTAGCATGGCTAATGCTTAATTCAATTTTAGCACAGCTATTTGAGGGACTGAACATTCATCCTAATACAGATGACATTGATTTACATGTTTTTACAAATTTACTGGACATTATTCCTAGAGTTATCCAGAAAAAGCAGTTCAGCACTTCGTAGGAATGTGACCACAGAATGTTAGCTTAGCTTGACTAGTCAGCTCAGCACATTTACTTGAGTCCATGTGTGTTGACTTTTCTGAAGAATCAGATACACCTTTTAAAACAGAAGCTTGGTCGCATCACTGACTCAACAATGCCACAGTATAGGTAGATACAAAGGCACCACATGGGAAAGCCTGCCTTGAGGCTTACGCAGTGTCCTCGGCTGCCAGGTATGTGCTTTGATACATTATTTTAAAGGAAGCCACACAACCTCTGTAAAATTCCTAGCATGCCATTCTTTAATTATTTTAACTAACTTTATTCAGTAAATGCATTTTCTAGTTTCTCAGTCTTAAAGCTATTATTGGTTTTCCATATAACAGTTTCACTTGTCAAAAAAATTGCATTTTACTCTTGAAAAGCACAATTCACAGGTCTACAGAGTAGCATCAGACTCAGAAATCATATAATTCATGGACTGTTTCTATTCCCAGTATGTCTGGACAGTAAAGCATATATTTTCAACAGAGAAAAATGAATGCATGAGTATTCTTGACTGAATAATCAATTTCTTTTCAATTCCACTATCTCACCAGATCATAGACCTAAGTTTTGTGTATATGTGTCTAGTTCTCTCTCTCTCTCTCTCTCTCTCTCTCTCTCTCTCTCTCTCTCTCTCTCTGTGTGTGTGTGTGTGTGTGTAGGTACATGTATGTATGGGCATGTGCATCTGGATGCCAGTGGTCAATATTGGATGTTATTTTTCAGGTACCCTATTGATTGAGACATGGTCTCTCTGCCCCAGAACTTGACAGTTAGTCAAGGCTAGCTGGCCAGTGAGCTCCGGCATTTTCTCTGCCTCATCATCACGTACATGACACTATGACTGCCTGTTTGTTTGTTTGTTTAGGCTTTTTGAGACAGGGTTTCTCTGTGTAGCTTTGTAGCCTGTCCTGGAACTTGCTCCGTAGACCAGGCTGGCCTTGAACTCAGAGATCCACTTGCCTCTGCCTCCCTAGTGCTGGAGTTAAAGGCTTGTGCCACCACCATTTCATTATATGGCTATGGCTGGCCTGGAACAGTCTATGTAAACCAAGCTGGCCTCAAACTCACAGAGACCCACCCACATCAGCCTCCCAAGTGCTGGGATAAAAGACATGAACTACCTCACCTAGCTATGTCTGGCTTTTAGACATGGGTTCTTGGGATTAAACTCAGGTCTTCATGCTTGAATAGCAGGTTCTTCAACCAAGTGAGCCTGCCCTTCATACACCTAATTTTTAAAACCCTGAACAATATGTTCTTTGAATCCCTTCTTGTTCCTTCAACTTTACACCCATGCAGGCAATGAAGATGTCAGATGAGCCAAAATAATGGATCTTGTTTATGACTAATGATTTTAAAATATGCCTTTAAGCACATAAGAAGTTTCACTTTATTTGTGTCCTGTAAGATTTTTCTCATGAGGTTTCCTGACTGGAAGCTGAAAGGAGGCTGTATGTAAGAAAATAATATTTAGAAACATGTATGACATGTATGATATCATTTCAAGGACTGTCTTTTCTTTACACTGACTCTTTTCACATAAGAAGAAAAGCATAACTCTAATGATAAAGAAACCCCCCCCCCCTCTCTCTCTCTCTCTATATATATATGTATATGTATTGCACATATGCATCTATATGTGTTTATGCCAAAGATACATGCCTGCCAGCAAATTATATATATACATATATATGTATATATGTGTGTATATATGCATATATATACACACATACATGTACATGCACGCACACACACACTCACACGCACATATGTATTCCCCCAACTCTCAGGAAAATTATGCATATTCTTTCCTTTATGCAAACCATGATAAACACATTTCCTACAGTCTTATACAACACATTGGGCACTACACACATCATACAACACAGCAGGTCATTTTAATTAGCGAGTCTGAATCTTGCACTTAGTGACTCACCAGAGTTGCACCACTTGTCCCAAAGCACCAATGGATACATCAGTGATGGAATCTCCATTTAAATCTCCATAGCCATCCAGGGACCTTCCAAAAAACTGGAGTTGGCTCCTGAAGGCTCCATTGGATCCAAGGATTTTCTGGAAGAGCAGATTTCACTTGAAGTTGTAGTACACACAGTGGACTCAGAATGACAGCCTCTATCCTGCCCCTTACATTCTCTAGGTGGTCATTGTTCAGGTTATTCTATTGATTTCTTTCTCCATATTTAATCTGATCTCTGTCTTTTACAGGGATTCTTTCATCAAGGAAGCAGTGTGGATCTTTCATGTGTAATCACAAGGCAGTACAAAATGGCGAGAAGTCAGTGGTCTAGGAATGAGATAAGTTCAGGTCTTCATTCCTATCCTAGCAAGCTTTCCTTGGGACTTCACAAAATTGCCCGTTAGTGAGGCGTTCTTCACCATCCTTTGGTCATCGGATAGCCCTCTCAACACTTGAATAATACATAACACTTGAAAATTTCCCTCTGAATTAAGTTCTATGTTTGATCCCAGGCATTTGTTATTATCTATAACATTGAAACTTTTTCTTTTACTCATATTTCTTCGTTTAGAATATAAGATCAACAAAAAGAATTTTGTCTGTCTTGTTCTGTACAGCATTCTCAGAACTAGAATAGTGTTCAACATACAGTAAAACTTTACTATTTTTTCAATGGAAAGAGCACAGATTTAAGGTAAGAGTCACGGATTGGATGACACTGTCTAGCGCTAGAATTTATGAACCTAGTCATCACGTTCTTCATGGTTACCTGGGAATACTTGGTGCGAATTGTACCCTGGTGACCATTGTAAATGTACACCGCTCCAGAGTTCTCATTCTCTACAGGAGAACCTACGATCACATCATTAAAGCCATCCATGTTGATGTCTGAAAGGGCTGCAATCGCTGAACCGAAGCGAGCATTTCCAGTGCCTTCAGGTCCTTCAAGGAACTGGTGCTGATTCAAGATGCCCTTGCAAAGAAAGAAGGCACTGTTACACAAAACTCTCAACTGTCAGGTGGTGGTGGCATACAGCGTTAATCTCAGCCCTCGGGAGGCAGAGGCAGGTGAATTTCTGTGAGTTTGAGGCCAGTCTGGTCTACAGAGTGAGTTCCAGGACAGTCAGTCCCACAGAGAAACTCTGTCTCAAAAAAACCCAAAATAATAATAATAATAATAGATTTAAAGCAACTATGCACAAGATTTCAAAACATGAAAATGGATAGGGTTTTAATCTTAGAATTGATGATGATTGTGTGATGAGATTTACAAATAAAATTTTCATTAATCCAGGTCACAAGAGACCAGCTCCTAAGCCAAGATTAAAGGAAGTAATAATTCTCTTTTCTGTACCCAAAAAAAATCTACATTAGATTTTTGGTCCTCTGTCTCTACTTTTTCTCATTTTTGGGACTGTCACGTCTTTCCAAATCTTTGATTTAAAAACTTCTGGTGAAAGGCTAATATCGTGAACGAAGCTAAAGTAGGTACAAAGCACAAGGGAGCCCGTTAATTTAGATCTTACTCATGCCGGACAGTGACATAATTATAATTATATTATATAAATATAATTTTAATTTCCACTTCCTAGTGGAAAATGAAGTTGCTGTCATTCCGCGACAAGACAGGCAACACTAAATGATTCTGGGCAAAGGGAAAAGACATTTCCGTATAAAAGCTTTTCCTTTAGATTGTGTGCTCCAGTATGGAAATATTTAATGGCTTTGCAAGGTAGCAAAGTGCCTCAACCAAGAAACTGGGTCAGTGTGATTCTCTCTAGTTTATAGTAGTTTCGTAAAGACTCATTTCTCAACTAGGTTAGATAAAGCATTAAGAGATAGTGTTGCTGGGCCCAAAGGGGCGCTCAGTGATTAAGAACACTTTTTGCTCAATGGACCTGGGTTCATTTCTCAACACTCACATTATTTCCCAGCACCCTATTATTTTCACTGTTTCTGTTAAAGGGTCAGTTTTTGCATTAATATACAGTAAGTATCAATGACTAAGCAGAGCTCTCCCTGCCCCCTATACCTATCTGGTTTCCTATGGCAACCACTGCCTTTCATTTGCTTTTCCTCCTGTCCTTGCAGAGCTCCAGATTCCTGCTGAAATGGATTTAGAGCTCTGTCTACAAGTTGGAAAAATGATGCTTTCTCTCTTTGAGTCAGCTCGGTTTTATGGCAGGGATCTGAAATTCCAAGACTTGGACGTGCACCTAAGTGTGACACTAAGCACTGGAATTTTCTGACAAGCTAATGTAGAAAGCATTCTAGGTCATCTGGAGGTTGCTGGAGTGGCTAGGACAAGTGGCTGAGATGGAGAGGTCAGCACGCTCAGTGGTTGCTATCATTTCAAAGAAATGTCACAAGATGGTTTAAAAATGAACCAACATTTATAAGTATGTGTATGCCAAAACTTATTTGTACTTATAATGACTTTATGTGAATAGGAACACATACCCACAGACCTCTCATGGAAAACAGGATACACTCTATATTAAACTTCATGCCTTTTAATGCATTTTAAAAAGTTGTAGTAATGGTGATACCTTGAATTTGATGAAATACATGCCACACTATGCATGAAAATTAGCAATTATTTCCAAATAATAACCTTCCTTCAAATTTCAGATTAACTTATTTATCAGTGCTAGAGTCAATTAAGCTGTCTGTTTAATGCTTATTTTTACCTTTGTGATCGTGAACAGGTAGACTTTCCCCTCTTCCTTCTTGAGGTCATTCATGTACGTGGGAGCACCGACCAAGAGCACGTCTGTAATGGTGTCTCTGTCCACATCAACCGAACACAGCACACTACCAAAATAGGAGCCAATCTGGAGTAGCAAAGCATATTAATCTCAGGAGTCATATAATCACACATGTAACTCTGAGTATTTCTGAGGCCAGTGAGCCAGAGGCCACATTCAGAAGAGGAACCCTTAATAGCTACAGGAACTGTGATTTAGACAAAGACAGGTGGGATAGGGCCGGCCAAGGGCCACAAATAACCATGTTCCCATGAAAAACAACACAAAGCAGAAACTGTTGTAATAAAGATACCTTATCAGAACATAGGGAAGGGGATGGAGGGGTCAGAGAGGGGAGGATCATTTGAGTAGAAACTTAAGGACAAAGGGAGTTTTCTAGATATAGGAAAACACGAACAACGTAATGCCAGTGGCACAGTCCAGCACAGGTGATGTTCCCAGGAAGGAAAGATGGGAGAAAGAGGTGGAGATGAGGTAAAATTAGAAGGGGGGCATCTGAATACCATCCTATCCATAGATATTCAGTGAGTGCCTGTGTGAACATTTATTAAGGATTTAAAAATTAATCAGTGATTTCTTCTGCAACACTGTCACTGATTTTTTTTTTCTCCTCAAAATAGAAAGAATCTTCTTTAAACCACTAAAGAGGAAGCAAAAGCAGGATCTAGTAGCTACATTGTGACCAGTTTGCGGTTCTCTTACACCTATAAAATCAATGGCAATAGCAGGATCGGATTTCACCCAGTGAACCTTCTGTTGTTGGGACTGAGCGTAGACATGAGTAAATTCAGATGACATTCCCAGAGGAGCCACTCAGTACGCACCAGTTTCCACTTCACCTACTCAACTGTCCACCTGCCCCAGTTATCCATGAAATGAATTTCACTCACTCGGTGGTGATATTTACCTGGTCCCCTCTGTGAGACTGAATCACTGTGACATTGCCATCCTTGTTAACACTGTACAGCACTATCTGGCCAGTATAATTTGCCCGCGGAGCACCAGCCACAAAGTAAACACCCTTTTCAGTAGAAATTGCAGCCACAGAGTAACCTAGGAGAGAAGGAATTCTAGGTTAAGCACCACTAATTGTGCCAGCCAGAGAGGGCTTTCAAGGAAGCAGAGATGCTCAGAAGTCTTGGTGTTAGATGTGACGTCCTGACCTTTCTTTGTAGCTCTGATTACCATAGACAGGACCTCTATGTATGAAGCTATCCCTTGATCCTGGGTTGTTCTCAACTACCTACAGTCCTGGCTAATAGCTAATGTCAATTGTCAACTTGATACCATCTACTTCTACTGGAGAAGAGCATTTCAGTGAAGAGCTGTCTAGATTAAGTGTTCCCCTGGGCCTATCTAGGGGGAATTAGGCTGCTTCAAGTTCCTGCTGCCTTGATTTCCCCACAATGATGGACTGTACCCTGTGAGCCAAATAAACTCTTTCTTTAAATTTCCTTTGTTAATGTATCTTATCATAGCAACAAGAAACAAAGCAAAGACACTGGCCTTTAACAAATGTTCATTGAATGAATAAATGAATTTAAATGATAACGCTTCTTCGTGGGAAGAACGCAGGTCCTGGAATTACAGAGTTCTAGGTTTGAATTCTGGATTTATCATTTGCTAAGCTATTGAAATTGATAGAAGTTATTAAGGTCACAGGCTCTCAAAGGATTTTGGTAGGATGGAATATAATACTGCACAGCAAGTACTGAACATCACTGGATGCTTATCATATGGTAACCACAGTAGCAAACAAACAACCAAACCCCCTAAGAACTCTAAGACAATAGAAGGACACTAGTTAGTATATTGCCTTTTAGAAACAACTTCTGTTTTGAGGAAACAGCCACGTTCCAGGAATATCTGCCTGAACAGATTTGTGTGTTTTCGAAGCAGTGGAGTTAAATAACATCATTGAACATATGAACTTAACAGACATCTACAGAGATTCGTGTGTAAAACCCAGCTTTCCTTACTTATGGGCTGAGTCCTGACTGGCAAATGAATTACAAACACATAAGTACAGGACAGTTCAGTTCTGCTGAGCTGACCTGAGAGTTTAAGGAAGAAGAACCTGAGTTGTCTGAGCCCACCGCTGTTGTGTCTCACCTAAAAACGAACTGTGGTTCCGATCCTGCAGAACGTGGTCAAAGGCTTGCTTAGGGAAGACCAAGTGCTCACGAGATGTCCCCTGAACAACACTTCCACTCCAGTCAAAAGCGCCCACTGCCCCTAGCATCAAAATATCCTGAAAGAATGGAAGAAATGAAGATGGAGACAAATCGCCTTTAATGCAAAGGAATTCAGGCATAAACTATCAAAATTCAAGGAAATTTTCACAGTAAAAACTAAATATAAGCCGGGTGGTGGTGGCGCATGCCTTTAATCCCAGCACTCGGGAGGCAGAGGCAGGTGGATCTCTGTGAGTTCGAGGCCAGCCTGGTCTACAAGAGCTAGTTCCAGGACAGGAACCAAAAGCTACGGAGAAACTCTGTCTCGAAAATCAAAAAACAAAACAAAACAAAAATACTAAATATATATCTTAGAAAAGTTTTGATGGTACTGGAGAACAAGTCTACCCGTGAGTTTTGACCCCATTGGGGTGTCCTTTCATAGGTGTGACCTAAGACTCCCCGCATGTTAGATTATGATTCATAACAATGAAAATAATTTTATGATTGGGGGGTCATCACAGCAAGAAGAACTGTATTAAGAGTTGCAGCATTAGGAAGGTTGAGAACCACTGGGCTATGCTGTCTTGGGAGAACTTTTTATAATGCATTATGAAGAAATTGTTGCAATAGGTCATGGTACAGGATGGATGCATAGTCATGTTCAATTCAAAGGCACACATTTGCGAATGCTATGCCTTTCAGAACTCATGGAAGAAACGGATGAGAACGTCTCATCCCACACATTCACAGGAAAGGCTCATGATGAATATGAGATACACTACAGCAGTAGAAAGTGCTGACCTCAGAGGAGCACAGCGGGAGGGGATGCTGCTCTTCCCTAGCATGTCCTGGGAGACCCATGACCTGTCGCATTTTCAACTCTCTTCTTTGCATACTTGCGGTATGAGTTGCATGTTTGGATGGGCATGCTTGTGCACAGAGAGGCCAGAGGAGGGCATTGTTTGCATTGCGCTATCCCTCTCTGCTTCATTTCCTTGACACCGAGTCTCTCAGTGAAGCTAAAGCAAAGATAGCGACCGCAGTGCTCCTCCTTGCTATGTGGTTCCCACAGGGAGGGTTACAGATGCATGGGCAACCATGGGCTCCTTCCTGAGTTGTGGGTGCTGGGATTTGTACGTGTGATCTCTTGCTTGTCCAACAAGCCCTCTTCCCTGCTGAATTATTGCTCTAGCCTTCACAGTGCTTCATTCTTCTTTTCAAATGTTCTGGCGTCTGCATCCCTATGTCCCATGTGTTTAATCATAGCACAGCCAGAAAACTCACCTGCAGCTGTGAGAATCAATATAGCATACAGAGAGCAAAGGCTAAGTCATGAATGGGAGGACCAAGCAGCTCAGGGGCCTCTGCATTGGCTCAAACTCAATTTAAATATCAAAGGCTACAAGTCCTTAAGAATACAGGTTTGATCAGAATGAAGGATGTATTGTCAAGTTTTTTTTTTATATAAGGAAACAAGGATATGATGATGTGGGGTCAAAAAATAACAAATATGAAAAAACATCCCATTCTGAGGAAAAATATAAGATTTTAAGAATAAGCACAATGTAAGCACAGACTCTAAGCTGGGGGTTTCAGAACAGGCTCCAGTCAATGGGCAATAAACTCATGGAATTGTGCGGAAATACTTAGGTAAAATTGTATTCATTTATCGTTTTCTATAGGAATTAATTCTTTTTTTTCAACATCTCTAAGGGTTGTTGAATCAGTAACATGAGCATCTTTTATTCCAGGCAGAGGAATAAAAGCTGTTTTTGGTCCTTGGATCTGCTTATCACTCTCTGAGTTCAAATTAATTCCTACATATTTCCAAAGATTTTGTACTGCTTTGTGTTTCATTTTCCCCAAATGTTCTCGGCAGAATTCTGAGAACAAGAAATATCCCTTAGGTCTGTACCAGAAAGAACTCAAAAGCTAAGCTACCAAAACAGTGGACTTGGTTTTACAAATTGCCCATTTTCAATAATTCTCTCTCTCTGTTCTTCAAAAACGATACTATGGCAATGTAAAATGTAACTGTGTCAGGGACCAAAAGGTTTTGATTCCCATGATGATGCCTGGAATTAGTAGAATGTCTTTGCCATAGGGAACTCAAGGCCTTTATTATAAAAGGTATTTTCCTCTGACACAGGGAAGGAAGAATTTAACTGCTTTTTGTTTTAAAGCTTAGTAACTGGGGCCAGGAATGTGAATCACTGCTCGGGGGATGGCTGTTTTTCTTACTAGGTCTAAACTATTGTGTCTGTGTGTGTTCTGGCAAGTGGCAGTATTATAGACTTAAATTTATCTGATAGACACACATTTTGAGGAGAGTAGTCCGCGCTGAATCCCACTTGTGACATTTCCATCTGGAAGTTGTCTCCTCCTTGAACAGTACCTGGAAAACATCATTTTTTAAAATTACATTATTGTCAGCAATTTCAAATCAAATTTCACACATGGACACACACCGGCAAGTAAGCATGCACACATGCATACACACACACACACACATACACATACACACACATGTTCTTATGTCAATATACAGCTATAACCTAGAGGATTCGAGGATGAGTAAATTACTAAGAAAGAATCCAAAGAAGTGTTCAAAATTGGCTTTGATCCCCATTAAGTATTAATTAACCTAGTGTAATATTTATGCCATTCCTGATATCAAACTAGATTAAAGAAAGAAAGCACATTAGTTAAGGGGAAAACTGAGATCAAGATATTCTGTGAATTTATCACTACTAGCTAAGCAACTATGTGACTTTTGCGTTTAAATATTAATGCTCCTGATGCACAAATACTTCAGATGCATTGGAAAAACTGGTGATTAGTTTGTACCATAGACTGGACTGAGGGAGACCTGTGTCAGCTCTTGGAAACCAGGACTCAAGACTAAAGAGTTTACTAGCTGGGAAATTTGTTTTGATCACACTGAAGCATCAGTCACTGTCCAACACCGCAGAACTTTATTGGTAGGCACGTTCTTTTCAGCATGGTTCGGGATGGTCGTGTTTCAATAATGCTCATGAAAGGCAAGCCAAGTTGCTCCATGGACACTTCAACAGAACAAACTGTACTACCATGAGGGCTCCTCTTGCTTAGGAGGTATAATAATTAACGCTGAGGTCATCCTTGTGGATTCCTGGGAATTTCTCTAGTGCCAGGTTTCTTGCTAACCCCATAATGGCTCCCTCAATGAAGATATCTCTTTCCTTGCTCTCATCTCTGTCCTTCTTCCAGCTCAATTATCCCATTCCCTCAAGTTCTCTTTGCCCCCAGCTAAGACCCTAAGCAATAGAAGAGAGGGTGCTGGAACTGGTCTTGCCCTGTAGTCAGACTGATGAATATCTTAAATATCACCATAGAACCTTCCTTCATCAAGCAACTGATGGAAACAGAGGTAGAGACCCACATTGGAGCACTGGACTGAGCCCCTAAAATCCAGTTGAAGAGCAGAAAGAATGAGAATATGAGCAAAGAGGTCAAGACCATGATGGGTTCATCCACTGAAACAGTTTACTTGAGCTAATAAGAGCTCATCAACACCAGTCGGACTGGGAAGGAACAAACATAGGTCCAAACTAGTCCCTCTGAATGTGGGTGACAGCTGCATGGCTGGGCAGACTGACGGGTCACTGCCAGTGGCACCAGGGTTTATCTCTACTGCTTGTACTGGCTTTTGGGAACCTATTCTCTTTGTATGGATACCTTGCTCAGCCTAGATATAGCAGAGAGGACCTTGGACCTTCCCCAAAGCAATGTGTCTTATCTGCTCTGAGGAGTGGATGGGGTTGGGGTGGAGGGAATGTGGAGGGAAGGGAAGGAGGGAAGGGAGTGGGAACTTTGATATGTATAATGAAAAAAGATAGTTTGTTTTCTTTTTTAAAAAATTAAAAATAATAATAATCAACACTGATTGCATAGAGACGGTTTGAGGGAGAAATAGTTTTATGAGCCAGGCAGTGGTGGCACATGTCTTTAATCTCAGCACTCGGGAGGCAAAGACAGGAGGATCTCTGTGAGTTCGAGGCCAACCTGGCCTACAAGAGCTAGTTCCAGGACAGGCACCAAAGCTACAAAGAAACCTTATCTTGAAAAACGAACAAACAAACAAACAAACAAACAAACAAAAAATATGTTTTATGTTTCTCAAAGTCTTCAACAACAAAAAAATGTCCAAAATCATTTTAAGTTAGCCTTAAATTACACTTCGATTACTCTTACTCATTGACTTGGAGCAAATTTGCTACTACAGATGCCTTAGTAGTTTTGTGTTATTGCAGGAGACCTTAGTTCTTGGTGGTGATTTAAATAAGTCAGAAATACCATACCTCCGCAATAAAATTTGCAGAGGGTTAGAAATTTCTGGTACACCACCAGAAGATCAAGGTTGGATTATGACAGTGGAAACCTTTGTAATACCTTTGAAGGCAGCTTCTAAGGCAGGGCCTGATATGTAAGTACACAATGATTAGACACCGACTTTATTGCTGAGTTATCTGGGTTAAGCTTCTGGAACAAGGATTTGGGTTAGGTGAGACATTTTACCAACTGCAAGGAGTGCTCCAATTCTCCAGGTCCTGACTGTTTGCATGACTGACAATTCTGCCCTGAGGAGTCACAAGGCTATGGAAATGCATCATTAGGGCTACTATCAGGAAAGTCTTTCCCCCAACTAAACTGCTGGAAGATCACGATGCCTTTTCACAATTTTAAAGGTATATATGTTTATTAGAAACAAGTTCAAGAATATGTGACATACATAACTTACAAAGAAAAAAATCTATGGTTATAATAGATGTTGCCAGATTGTTCTCTCAAAAATTGAAAAAAAAATTGTCATCTTATCAACCATGTGTGAGCTTTGCACCTCATAGACTTCTGGAAAATTAAACAGTATTGATGTATTATTTTTTAGGTAAAACACAAAAGTGTTTGGAGTCACAGTTTTCTTCTGTTTGCTAATCACTTAACATTTCTCTTATAAATTGTTTATTCATGTGTTTTGTCTATCTTTCTTGCTCACATATTTGAGTTAGTTTTTATGCACAGTCTATGAGCTAATATTCATATAGCAAGTACATTAGATGAAAATAGCAGTTTTTCCAACAAAAAGTATTTGAAGGAGACATTTGTGTAAGGCATTTTTACCTTCAATGCTGAAAATGTGCTCTCCCAGGGTCCCGGCCTTCTCCAGCAGGGCTGCTTCATCGGCCACATTGAAAAAGTATCTCTCTGTTGGAGTACTAGCAATTGCTTTGATTTCTTTGATTAAATTCTTAGTATCAAGGGCATTTCTGTTTAAATACCCAAGAACCTTGACAGAGAGAGAGAGAGAGAGAGAGAGAGAGAGAGAGAGAGAGAGAGAGAGAGAGAGAGAGAGAGAGGAGACAAAGGTCACTCATTCTTCTTCTACTTCAATTTCCCTCTGTTCATTGCAGTACATTTCTGATCATCATAGGGCTTCTTGCAAACATTTCCACGGCCATTTCTTTAGCTGACAGGACTGGAAGTCAGCAGGAAGCAGAGAGACTGTACAAATCGCAAACCAGGAAAGCGATGGAGTACCACACTGCGGATTCATCAACCCTCAGACGCGTCCTAACGGAAGCCACTTACTGCTATGCCGAACCTCAGGATCTCATCGTCATTGCATTGCTGGATCACTTCTTTCAGACTCGACCCGTCGTGGGATTCACCATCAGTCACAACTACCATGACTTTGGTAGCACCAGGGCGCCCACCGGAAGCTGGTAAATAAGCCTTTTTTCTGTGAGAGATAAAATTGCCCAGTATTAACAGAAGCTAAGGTCTAGATCTCCGTTTTGAAAGAGAAACAGGAAATTAGCATCCTTAAGCACATCAGTCATGAACTACATTGTGTTTTCCATGTCTTTCTGTGCAATGCAAGTATCGTATTTAAGGACTTTCTTCTATTTGTATCTTCTTTAGAGAAATATAAATAAAATTTATATTCAGTAGTAATTTCAATATGTTTCATGGTGTGTGTATATGTGTGTGTTGTGTTTGTATGTCCTAATTAGTTTTTTGTTGCTGTGATAAGACACCAAAACAAAAAGAAACTTGAGAAAGGAAAGAGCTCATTTGGCTTACAGGTTATGTCTATCATCAATGGAAGCCAAGGCAGAAACAAGGTGAGAGCTTGAAGCAAATCTATGGAAGAAGAACAGCTTACCAGCTTGTTTCTCTGGCTTGCTTTGCTACTTTTATTATACAGCCCATGCCCACCTGCCTAGGAATAACACTGCCCGCAGTGGGCTGGACCCGCCTCCAAATACATACATCAAGAATATGGCATGTAGTCATGTCCATAGGATAGTCTGATGGAGGCAATTCCTCGGTTGAAGTTTACTCTTTCCAGGTGACTGACTCTCTCTCTCTCTCTCTTTCTCTTTCTCTCTCTCTCATGTGTGGGTGTATGTGTGTTTTATATGGTCCATATATGTTTTCCTGTATATATGCTCAGGTACACATACATGAATGTGCATATGGGGACAGAGATCAAATATTAAGTGTCTCTTTCTCTAGCTCTTCACTTTATTTTTTTAAGAAAAGGTTTCACTGAACCTGGATTTCAACGACTCAGCTGTACTGCATCGCCAGGCAGCTCTGGAGTTCCATCTGTCTCTCTCCTCCCCAGTTCTTGGGATACAAACACATATCACAGCAAATGACTTTTACGTGAGTTCTGGGAATCCAAAGTCAGGTCCTCGTACTTGTGGAGAAAGCACTTGACCCACTGGGCAATCTTTCAGTTCCATCCAAACCCTATTTTTCTATTTACAGAGTCAAGTTCCTTAATCCATTTTCTTATATTCCCATTATATTTGATATGGCACTTACAAAAAGAATGATATCTTTTTAAAAAGTCTAAAATTATTGTTAAAATCTTGTGCACATGCTTAATCTAGTAAGACTTTAATTTTTTTATTACATTTTGTATTTTTTTTCTTGAGACAGGGTGTTGCCATGTAGCCTAGGCTGGGATCATAGGCATACAGCAATATGTGCAGTTAGACTGAAAATTTAATTCAGCTAATATCAGTTTTGATGCAAGATGCAAAGGACATTATTTAGCTTTATTTTCTTCTAGCTAGTCAGTCCAGCAAGTTATGTCTCTCTGTCTATTAGAATCTCCCATGACATTCTTCCTAGGTAATGCCAACTACTTCATAGGATAAACAATCAGCTAGCTATATAATGATCTTTGTTTCCAATTCACCTTTTCTATCTTTATATTTATGTTTTCAAGTGCGGGCTAGCCCGTCTACACATTCACCAATACTCTAAAGTCAACGTTTTTGAAGCTGATAAATTATTTTGTTACACAGAATATTTTATGTGTCCTGGATTAGGGAACAGAGAAATACATTCCATTTTTCAGCCAGACAAATTTTAATCACGGAGCTCATGTCATGTCCTTTTTTAAAAAATGAAGTTTACCCTTTGTGGGTACAGTATACATCAAGAGTGAACTGAGGCTGGAACTGCCTCATTTAGTTTGGCTTGACTGCATTGTTTAGGGTGATGTCATGTAACGGTAGGTGTTCAATGAAATAATATTTACAGAAAGAATATCCGAATTCTCTCTCTCTCTCTCTCTCTCTCTCTCTCTCTCTCTCTCTCTCTCTCTCTCTGTGTGTGTGTGTGTGTGTGTAGCTGTGTGTTCTGGAGGTATTGATTAGAATTTGGGTGGGTCCTGATTTTTAATCATTGGGAAATTGTGATGGTAGTGAGAAAATCCAGAGCCTTAAACAAGTAATAAAAGCCGGAGAAGCTCCACCTCAACAAACAGTGATCATGCCCTATTTTAGGAAGAAAAGCTTGCCAAAGCCCCAGGTTCCTTCCTTGGGATAGGCTCCAGTTACATTCTTTGCTGAAGACAGAAGTCCTCCACGCTTATCGGGACAACATTCTTTTCCTTAGTCTTAGTTCCTGGACTGGAAAGGGCGCTCCACTTAATGACAGGTGACTCATTTTTATGACCTGCAGTTTATGATGGTTGAGCCCCCAAAGAGCTGGAGACAGGAAAGATGAAGCCAACCATATCTTCTCTCATGCACAGTATCTTTTGAGACATATGAAGAAAGTCACCAGTTGAAGGAAGCAGCAGCTTTAGTATACACACAGAGAAAATGAGGGGACAGATGAAACAGGGAATGAAGAGATAGGTGCACTGAATGTGATGATGACCTGGTATCTATCATAGGAGAAGTGGGAGGAGAGGGAAGGCAGCAATGAGGGTTTTGCCTGATGCTGGGGTGAACAGACACCTGCATCATGAGCAGTGAGGGAATGGAATGAGGCTGCTTTAGGACACAGTGAGTTTTCTGAGATGGTTCCCCAATAAAGATGCTCAACTTTAGTGAGATTCCTGATGACTTTGGGGAGAGGGTTAAGAGATGACACATGTGTTGGGGGAGCCCACACAAGGTTGGCTCTCCCAACAAGGGTGGGGACATTATTTCTACAAGAGAGGACTGTGGAGGAAAGAGGGATTTGTTCAGTGAAGACAAATGAGAAGAAGGAGTCAGTGAAGAGGCCAGAGTTGGTGGGGGTCCCAGTGGTTCATGGTGTTCAATGAAGACTGAGTTCAGAGCGGCAGTGTATGTATGTACTTACCACATGCACAGAGGAGCTAAGGGCAGTGGGTTTGAGGCAACCTCACTAGGTTAGCTGATGTAGAGAGCAGGGTTACTTAGTGGCAGAGCTACAGGATTCGAGGAAGAAGTGAGAAGATTCATAGAAACTTGTTTTAATGGCTTTTGAAAGAATAAACACAGGAGATGGAAAAGGCTAGAAGCAGGTTTAAGGGAAGGCACATAATTCTCATTACAAAAATGAAAGGCAGACATTTAATAAAGAGTCTAGTAAAGATAACAGCAGAAAAAGAGAGACTGAGGTAAGAATGAATGAAGTTCATGCCATGAAGTTGTAAAATTCCCATTTCCTGTGTGTTGCTGCAGGAATAATAATCTCAGCATTCAAATTCTTGTGTATAATACACTATGAGCTTCATTAATGTGTACAAAATGCTCTATTAGCTTAGTTTGAAGTTAATGCTAACAAACAGTGATAGGCTGTCATAAACAGAGTCGCTCGTTCATTTCCCAGCTGCCCAGACCTGAGTAATCACACAGAAACTATATTAATTACAACACTGTTTGACTGATAACTTAGGTGTATTTTTAGCTAGCTCTTATACCTGAATAATCACACAGATACTATATTAATTACAAGACTGTTTGATTGATGACTTAGCTAGCTCTTATATCTTGAATTAACCCATTTCTATTAATCTATGTATTGCCATGGGGCTTCGGCCTACTGGTAAAGTTCCAACATGGTGTCTCCCTGACTCTGCCTACTCTCTCTCTGTCTCTTCCAGCCTGGCTATATATTCTGCCCTGCCATAGGCAAGAGCAGCTTTATTCATTAACTAATAAAAGCAACACATATACAGAAGGACTTCCCACATCAGATTGTTTCATTTCACACTATCTTAATCTAAGACCTTTGCAGTTTAAGTCATTTATGAAAAATCATATAAAACAACTTCATATGTCTGGCCATGCCAGGACCATGGTGTGAACGCCATTTCCTCTGTTTCATGTCAAGGTACACATGCCATAGGAAGGCTTGTTTCTGCCCTTGTTACTTCTGCCCTGCTTCTCCCATTCCTTCTTCTTGTCTTTAGCACTTTTATGTTGTCAAAGTGTTGACCCAATAGCATCAAAACTTACCTTGCAAATTCAATTGCTTTGAAGGTATTTGTGAGGTCCCCACCAAATTGGCGAGTTTCCGATGTGGTTTTGACCATTTCCTCTTTGGTTTTGTGACGGTTCAAGTTAAATACAACTCTTGGTTCATTGGCATATTGAATTAACGCCACCTTTCAAAGAGAAGTTAATTAATTATCATTAATTTACACATAACTTCTATTTAGCCAATATAATAAGAAAGGCGAACTAAGATGTGAAGCCTGAAAGCTTAAAGGAACCAATTTCAGTTCTGTTCTTGAAAAGTATTCTTTCTGTGGAATCATCTCTAGGAGAGGTCTTCAGTATATAACAAGAGCGTGATTGCCAACAAGATGACCTGTTACAGCACACATTTTTGGTTCAGAAATAGCTGTAAAATACCTGAAAGCACATCTTTAATATTTTTAATGCAAAAGAATATTAGGCTTAGCTTTCTGACACAATGATTAAAATATATACAAATAAGTAGACTTCCTAATTATCAGTGGCTACTAGTTTGAAAACAGGTATAAACAGTCATAGAGGGAGGATATCGCCTTAGTTTGGAGTAGTTATGCAACAGAGTCAGAGTTGAAGAAGGAAGACTCACATATTTCTAAGCTATGTATTCAGTTTAATGGACAGTTAGATTTCCCCTGTTGTGGGCTTGAGCATTGTTGGAGCAAGGGTGTTAGATATGCATGTGGTGCAGGAAACCTCTGGCCTGCAGAGAGGACACAGCATTGGAAAGAACTTTATTTGAGAGAGTAAACCGAAAGATAAACTTTTGAACAAGGTATCAGGGGACAGTGTCTAATCCTTTAGATCAAACAACTTACATCTTTCTATCACTATGCCTATTTCCAAGCATGAAAAGAATTCTCCCAGCCCAGGAGATGGGATTGTGTGGGCAGGAAATAGGGATGAGCAGTAAGAGGCTTTTCTGAAAGACACAAGAGTCTCTGAGGTAAAGCTATAAAGGAGGTGGAAGATCAGCCCTCGACAGCTGAGTTCATAGCTTTGCCCGGGGGGCAGTATGGCGGCCACTGGGAAGGCATGAGAAACACGGTGATCATCCTGTCCCTCTTCCTTTAAGATACGATGTACAAATGATTCAAAACTAACTGAATACGATTCCTACAAGAACAGCCATAGACTTGAGTGCAGAGAGAGTAGGGTTTAAAGGTAAGGTGTGTATTAAATACGGGCCGTAAGAAGAGAGACTGAACTCAGCTTCCCCTAGAGAAGAGACAACGGATTGAGGTAGAAAGATACAGAAGAATGTCCTGAAGACTGGAAACTATTAAATCAGCTTGGACAGGGATGGTAACCGATTCAGAGACAGAAAAGAAACAGACAAATGGAAAAAGTTTCTTCTTAAGGAGGTTGAAAAGCGTTGTTCTCCAGGAACCAATGTGATATGTAGTCTTCATTAATAGAAGTTTATAGCAAAAATCCACAGTGGAATTTCCATGGTCTTGAAAGGCAGTTTGCCCACTACCCTGGTATATAAAATCAACATCAAAATTATATATATTTGGTTTTGTGAGACAGGGTTTCTTTATGTAATAGCCCTGGCTATCCTAGAACTCGCTTTATAGACTAGACTGACCTCTAACTCACAGAGATCCACTTGCCTGTGCCTCCAGAATGCTGGGATTAAAGGCATGGCCCACCACCGCCTGATAATTTTATAATATTTTAGAAAACTAGAAAAGTAAACTTTCAGTGAAGATAACTACAAAGAATAGGGAAAACTATTCTGACAGTTGTTCCCAGGTGTGAGGTGTTGTCTTGACAGATGGCAGCTGGGAATGTGCACTAAGGAATCAGTGAACTACACTCTGGGGATACTGCTGCTTCAGTTAGAAGGACCTATTTGTGGTAGATCCAATCAGAAAATGGAAAGAGAAACAAGGAGCATGGTGAAAAAAAACCCACAAAATATCCAGAAACTGACCCCCATTTCTCTCTCTTGCCTACTCTCTTCTTCCCTTCAGGGTCTTGCGATACTTTCCAGGCCAGACTCAGAATCCTTGTCTCCAGAGATGTTCCTGCCTTATCTACCGAGTAGCTAGGAATACATGCTACTTAGTCTTTGGGGGAATCATGAAACATGTATGCCTGTGTTTTGAGTGCCTAAATCAAAAAGATTGCATGGGACTGACCTAGACACTCTGCATATATGTTGCAGGTGTGTAGCGTGGTCCTCTTGTGGGACTCCTAACAGCGGGAGCAGGGACTGTCTTTGACTCTTTTAGAAGCTTTTGGGACCCTCCTTCTCATATTGGGTCTCCTTGCCCAGCCTTAATGCATGGGGAAGTGCTTAGTCTTATTGAAACTTGTTATGCCATGTATTGTTGCTACTCATGGGAGACCTGTCCCTTCCTGAACACTAAAGAAGGAGAGTGGATGGGGGATGTGAATAGAGAGGGGCAGAGGAGGAACTTGGAGGAAAGGAAGGAGGGGAAACTGTGGCAGAGATGTAAAATTAACTAATGAAAACATCTAAAAACAAAACAAAAAGAAGATAAAATAACACCCATTGAGACTTTTGAAAATATAGAAAATGATTTCAAATTATTGAAAATACTTTCTCTTATGTAAAATACAACTGAGATTATGCTGTATTAAATACAAAAGGCTATAAATCAGAATCATGCTTACTGAGTTATTTTTCAATTTCACAGAAGTCAGATAATTCTTTTACAAGAAAGTGTAAACAAGTGGAATTGACTATTGACCATAATTGATATAGGAAAATATGTATCTAATTTTAAAATATATTATTTACTATCTTTTATTTTTGTGTGTATGTGCGTGCTTACGTGTATTTATGTACACCATGTGTGTACAGGTGCCTATAGAGGCCAGAGGACTTTGGGTCACCTGGGACAGGAAGTGTAGCCTGGGAGCTGAACCTTGGTTCTCTGCAAGAACAGTAGGTGTTCTTAACCACTAAGCCACATCTCTATTCCTGTAAATGTCTTATTAATAAACTCATGGGTTAAAGAATTAAAATAAGCAGCTCTTAAAAGAGTCTTAAATGCTACACACTATTCTTTTGATGATGGTGTCAGAAATAAAACCAAAATCCACAAAACTAAACAAAGCCATAAGCGAAATACTGACCTTCGAAGTATATGCTTCAATTAATTTCTCAGGTCAACATTAAGTGCATTAAAAATAAATATCTGGCAAATGAAACTTTTAAGACTTCATGTCTAACACTTTTTTCCCCAAAGGAGAGCCATGGGCTCAGTTTTGATTTTTGATGTCCTTACCTGTGTCTTTTTGGGACCTATATCCAGGCCTTGTACAAATTTTTCCAAAAAATTCTTTACTGCCTCCCAGGGATAAATACTGTTTGATTCATCACACACGACTACAACATCGACGAAGGAGGGGCAAGCTACACAGTGGAAGATGAAAAAGGTAAGTCAGACTTCACCACCATGGAAACCTCAGACTTACAGGAAGGTTTGGTTGGCCTTTGGTTAGACACCCCCGCTTTAATTGTAAGGCATTGCTCAGACCTCCTTCACATTTCTATCTTACCCTGGACTGCAGGTGAAAAGCTGGTCAAGGACTGAAAGTCCGGACTGATGTCAGAACAAATTCCAGTTGCATAATACTGATTTCCACACTGATGTGCCCACAGGGGACCACAGGTCTTCAAAGAAAGAAGAAAATAATATATATAATAAAATAATATACCTCTCCTTTTATGGAATGAAGACACCATATCCATTCTTTCCCAAGATACTAAAATCCACCAACACACACACACACACACACACACACACACGTATACATATGAAGGCCAGAAGCAGGTGGGTTCTGGGAATTGAACCTTCCTCTGGAAGGGTAGCCAGTGATCTTAATCACTGAGCCATCTCTCCAGCACCTGATTTGCTAACTGTCAAAACTAGCAAGTCAAAAATGCATTGGAAGGACTGGCGAGATAGTTCAGGGGTTAAGAACACTGGCTGCTTTTCCAGAGGACCCAGATTGAGCTCCCATTCTCCACAGGGCAACTAACAACCTTCTATAATTCCCATCCCCGGATATCTAACACCTTCCTGTGGTTTCCATAGGCACTGGCTTGCACCTGGTATACAGACATATATTCAGGCCCACAGTCATGTGGTTGAAATAAAAATAAACTCTTAAAAATCTTAAAATGCTTTTGAGTGACCATCCTCTTGGAAGGCTGAAGAGATGAGGAGAAAGCAATAGATGTGCTGCCTCATGGTGGCCTTCTGGAAGAGAGATGGGGCCCTCAGGGGTAGCTGTTAGTGGACAGAGAGATGATGGGGTCTCCCACCAAACTACTTCTAGAAAAGTTCCATAAGAAAACAGAATGCCAAGCTGGCTTTTTGTCTCTCAGGGATGTGGGTCTCATGCGGCTCATTTATAAAAGGAAGATAATTATGTCTCTTTCCTTATAAGATTGTAAAGCTTGAATATTCCATAGTCCATCGACATGGAATACTCAAAACAAAGTCATGGAAAAAGCAATTGATACATTAGCACCTCGTTGTGGTTGTTTGAGCACTGGGTCTCCTCCTGTCCCATTCATCTAGGACTTCTCTATAGGAAGCAAAACCCCAACTGCCTATGAAGACAGGCAGGGGTCCTCAAGAGTGCCTGAGCTGTGTATGGACATTATGGCAAGCAAACAAACACTTCTTCCATTCAGGGGCAGGCCTCTGTGTCCCTGCTCACCTGCTATTTTAAAACCCCACTAGTTTTCTTTCTGAGACTTTGAAGGCAAATTTTGAGTTAAAAAAAAAAAAGCTCTCTTGTAAAGCATATGAACACACTGAACAACACAAGTGAGGTGATGAACAGCTACCCTTTAACTTTGCTATAAACTATTTCTTTACTTTGAACAGCAAGGCCCCTCACTGGCTGGTGCTTATCTCCACGCTCAAAGCCCACAATCCTAACTCCTACTATTTCATAAACACAGCACCAATTCTCTCTCTCCTTTCCAACAGCCCTTAGTAGGATGCTGAGAACTGTGGGTTAAATCATGATTAAAACACACAGGAGACTTTAGACTCTCTAACATTCAATTTTCTATATAAAAAGAAGAACTGTGGGGGAGAGAGGTCAAGTCTAAAAATACTAAAAATTACCTAAGGAATTCCCATTATATAAAGTCGTGACCCATGTGTAGAGCATTGAACTTATTATGGCCAGACCAATTATTAAAACTGAATAGAAAAGTGCGGACTTACAGGAAGCAACTGGAAAAACAAGGGGATTTATTTGACCCAGTTTAACTGTTAGTGGCGGAACCCTAGCAGCTGTGCTCATATTTCATGCCTAGTGAGCAAGCATGGCTTTCCTCCCATTAGACTGGAACACTTGGCCAATTAGGAAAAAGTCATTGCACCTGGCTAGTACACACACACACACACACACACACACACACACACACACACACACACACACACACACACACACACACACACACACAAAGTAGATGACAATCATCCATGCCCATGTCTATATCCTCAGTCTTTTTTATCACCTTGGCAGATGATTTATGATGTATGTGAGAATAGACATTCTTTTTCATAAGCAATGGAAAACAGAATTAAGAAGGTGAAGTTAGAATATGCCAGCCATTACTGCCAAAACATTCTTGCTTTAAGCCCAGAACTTAAGAAGGTTCAGAAATATGTGATGATTGTCAGTCTTTTCCACATAATTCTTAAGAGCGGCTCAAGGCTCTGACCTTTTAAATGTGTAAAGAAACTCAGGTCTCTTCCTCCTTCCAGCCCCTGTACAGTGACTATGAATTCCCTTGTAGTTTTTTAAAACTTTGTTTCATCTAGAATTAAGCATTAAAACTTTAAAAGTACACCTACAATCCGTAATTCTCGAGATATTCTTCTGACTTATCCAACCATCAAAATAAACAAAAACCATGAAGTCAGCTCTATTATAAAGATCTTAGAAAACAGCAAAGAACGAAGACATCTTGCAATAGCCATTTATACACTGATTTGCCAATATGATAGCCAATATTTAATTTATTTAGTGGTAATAAGCTTTTCTGAATGTAAATATCTGTTATTCTAAATGAAATGACAACATTGGCTACATTATTTAAAATAAAGATTTTTTTCATAAAACAAGATTTTAGGTGAGCATGTCAATAGCCAGACAACCTAGACTTTTGAAGACAATTTTTCAGAGCTGTCTAATTAGACTATTTTTTTTATGAGTCAGAGTAAATTTCAAATACAGTTTAATTTTTGTATTTCAACTTTTGGGGTGTATGTGATTTTTTTCACTAGTTGTATAGTCAAATATTTTCAGCAATTTCCTATATTAAATTGAAGCTCAGAAATTCCGTTTTCCTTCAGAAACCTTCCCTTCCTAGCACATTAGGAAATACACGCAAGGACAAGCAGATACACGACAGGAGAGACAGCTCCTTGCTTTCCATAGGATCGGAGTAGACAGACCTTATGGCAGCGATTGAAGGCAATCGCACTCCTTGGCTTTGAACCCTGCCTATTGATGGAAGATGCCTGTGACTTTGATGGCATCCACACCTGCCCACGCGCCTCCCGGGGCAAAGGCCTTGTTCTTCACCTTCTCATGGCATTCCAAACATCCTATCATTTGCTCACTACTCAAGAAGGCTCCGCATCAACCCTGTTATGTTTCCATGGTTAGCCAAGTAGCATAGTTGATCCAAAAGCGAACTTCGATGTTTAAATCTCCAGATTGCATTTGCTAAGAGGGAAGACAGGACGACACTGACCACACATTCTCTCCAGAGGAAGTAGGAGCTGAGAGGAGAACACTCACTAGAAAGCCACCGGTTCTCGAATTCCTGGTGAGGGTCAAACCCAGGCTCATGTTGGTTTTGATCTCCGTAACATTTGAGATGCTGGTTAAACCTTTTGGAGAGAAAGAGATGTTCTGAAGTATTAAATATATACCCTTCACGTAAGGCTGTAATAAAACAAATAGGCAGATTCATGGTTTTCCATACGTTTAAGTGTAGTATAACATATCCGGAAACAAACATTGTATAATGAAGAGTGGGAACGTGGTGTCTTCAGCCACTCCCAGCTCTCCTGTGTGAGGGACCATTAGGGAGCTGCACAGCCAGGGCATTTAAATATGTGTTTCAGAAAGGACAATGTTCCCATCAAACAAAACGCACAGTGAGGGCACCACCATCCATTTCTGTTTGTCACCTTGCCTTGCCTTTCTTTTCTTTTCTTCTTTTTTTAATCGGGATTGTTTAAAATACTCTTATTTGACAGATTCTGGCTTGAATCAGTAGGAGAATTTCAAAAAGAAACCATGGGGCCAGCCAGGTAAAACAAGAAATGAATCTGTCCCTCCAAGCCATGGCACCAACCACTACCTGGCTATTTCCTGAGCCTTGAAATTCCAGTTTTCAGTAACATGATTTCTTGGTGTTCTCTAGTTTCAGGCAAGCCATCGCCACCGTTGTTATTAATCCTCAGCTGGGTTGCTTCCCCCATTTCCCGGGGCGACTGCTCTAAGACTTCCCTCTTCTGAAGACTTAAATTCCACACTCGCTCAGCCAGTCTCTCACCAAGACTGCTAGAACACTGTGGTATGAATCACATGCTCCAGCAACCTTGGCTCCTCAGCACTGACAAGGGTCACCAAGAGGCCTCCTCTCTCCCTCCTTTCTTTCTGTCTTAGAGGAGGAAGAACTCTTAGACACATTCTCCCAGGCACTGGTGACGTGTCTCTAGTTAGATAAATAATGCACTCTCATTGGCCAATACCCACCTAATTGGTGGCACCCCTCACACTCTAGCTTTTTCTGGAAAGAGTTCTTAATCTTGTTACCCCATAGAGCTGTCTTGCTACCACTTCCATATCGCCTAAATTCTAGAAATGGGGGATGACTATTGATCCTTGTATTTATTTCTTTATAAATTATTTTTTTCCTAACTTGACAGTCCCACTGGATTTATAACTACATTAGTTACGTATGCTTTCATAGAGTAAGAATTTCTTTGGTATAGAAAGAAAACAATGAAACTCCTAAGCATGTGCCCTTATTTTTAAATGCATTTTATGTAAACATGTTGTTAATAAGGCAATGTGCCAGTATGTGTTAGCTTTATGTGTATGTGTGTCTTCTTAACTCCTGTGTTTTATACAAAATATTCTATGATTGTTTTGCTGAATATCCAGCTACCCATCAACAGTGATGTTTTTTCCTGGACCACCTAACTAGTATAATTGACCCAAAATGCAAACCCTGATGTTTAAATCTCTAGGTTTTATTTCAAAATAGGGATGGTGGGAAGACACTAACCAGAGGCATGAGAATCTAGAAATCCTAGAAAGCCACCACCTAAATGCTCAAAAGTTAAAAAGACACAATTGAGGCGATACAGTAACATTGCTGGTGTTTGCTTTTTTTTCTTGGTGCTGTGTTTCCTGTAATGTGGGGAACTGAACACAGACTCTCAGATATTCTTGGATCCACCCTTCAGCTATACACCCCATTGTTATAGAAAATTTTTTTAATATTAATTCCATACATGGTGAATATTTAGAGCTCTATCACCCACATCCCTTTTACGTAAACGAAAATGTTAACTGGGGCCTCACACTTCAACCTCTGTACCATGGCGCTGACATCACTGACCACGTAGCTCACTGAAAATGTACTCATTTAGAACCTGCTGTGGGGTGGAAATCATGTGACAAATGTGTCACCTAGAGATATGTAAGGGACACTCCTGCTCCTTTTTCTAACGTGGGGTGTGTGTGTGTGTGTGTGTGTGTGCATTTGGAAGCCAGAGGACAGATGCGGACAGATCCTCAGGCATCGTTTACTTTTCTTTCTAAACAGGGTCTAGTACTGAATCACTTCACCTAGCTGGCAATACTGACTGACCACTGAGCTTAGGAGGCCCAGCTGCCTCCAACTTCCCATTGCTATTGTCGCAAGTCTAAGTCAGCATGCGTGACTTTTTTATACAAGTGTGTGCTGCCGAGGCTGACTGTCTTAATTTTTTCCTTAACTTTTATTCTTCTTTCACAATTACATACCAACTTTCCTCCACTCCTCCCAGTACTTCCCTCCCAACTTTTCCTCTCCCCCAGATCAACTCCTCCTGTTTCCCTTCACACACGCAAAAAAAAGAGCAGGTCTCCCAGAGGTATCCATCCAAAACAGCCTAAAATGATACAATAAGATTGGGCACAGACCCTCTAATCACAGCTAGATGTGGCAACCCAGTGGTAGGAAAAGCATCCCAAGTGCAGGTAAAAGAGTCAGAGATACCCTCCCACTCCCATGCTGGGAGTCCCACAAGTATAGCATAAGGTGTATGCAGAGGACAAAGCTCAGACCCATGCAGGCTCCATGATTGACACTTCAGTGTCTGTGAGCCCCTATGAGCCCTGCTTAATTGATTCTATGGACCTTGTGTTTATGGTATTCTCGACCCCTCAGACTCTTAAAATCCTTCTTTCTCTCTTCCTCAGGGTTCCCTTGACTCTGCCTAGTGTTTGGCTGTGGGTCTCTACCATCTGCTCCCATTGGTTGCTGCTCCAACTCTCTGCTGACAACCAGGCTAGGCACTGATCTATGAATATAGCAGAACATCATTAGGGATCATTCCATTGACTTTTTCTTTCCTCCAGTCATGCTTGGTTTTATCTTGTGTCTCTGCGCTGTCCTGCCTCTGGTTCCTGGTCATGCAGGCAGCACAGGGCTGAGCGTTTTTATGTGACTTTTGGGAGTCAAACTCAAGTATTTGTGTTTGCAACGCAAGCACTTTACTGACTGAGCCACCTCCTTGGCCATGTTTCTAACTTTTTGCAACTGTCATTGAAATCATTCTGAGTTTTCTAACAATGCCCTTTCTTATCGCATGCCTTGGTTTTTAAGGAGGACTCGGGCTCAGCAATGTTTGTATTCTCATGGCTTTGCTGAGGTGTTAACCTAAAAGTTGAAGGTTCTTTTACTTCCTTCAGGAAATACCGTGTGGGATATTACTCATTCAGCTTTCTAGTCCCAAATCTTTATTATATATTCCTCATTGTAATAGAATACATCTGTAATGTAGGTGAATAAAACAGCAAATAATTTTAAGTTATGTATTTTAGCTAGAATGTAAACCTGTTGTTCAGTAAACCTGAAATACATAGCATTTCTTGGAACCTTCACTACCAATCCCAGAACTATTGTTTTGTACATAATGGCTTTTTTCTGGAAAGAGGAGGTAGAGAAATACTGATAAGTCTCAGACTTCTGGCCATAATATGAAAGATAAAAGTGGAGAAATCAGTCCATGATCTAAGACAAATGGCCCAGGAGGCAGAACCTTGCCTGTGAAGATTATTAAACCAGTTCTTCAAAGCCATTTAAAAATGTGGATATGAACTTATATGAGTAAATAAACAAAAGCATAAAGCTATCTACATTTCTTTTTTTTTTTGGATTTTTTTTGAGACAGGGTTTCTCTGTAGCTTTTGGTTCCTGTCCTGGAACTAGCTCTTGTAGAGCAGGCTGGCCTCGAACTCACAGAGATCCGCCTGCCTCTGCCTCCCGAGTGCTGGGATTAAAGGCGTGCGCCACCACCGCCCGGCTATCTACATTTCTTTAAGCCAAGATTGGGATCTTGTTGTCATTTTTGTCTGTGTTTCTGACAAATGAGACTTTCTATTTGTAAATAATCGCATTGCTAAGAACAACTCACTTTGCAGGTTCAGCTTCTCACAAGCGTTCGTGGGGACATCAACAGGACACTTGTACACATCTCCCATTCTGTTCTCAGGAAAGCCACTCCATGGTGAACCAACCAGCAGCCTAGAAACACAATGCTCTCATGAGTCACAGTATGGTACGGACAGTTTATTAAAGAAAAAACGGACTACAGGAAAGAAACATCACATTTAATTTTAATCTTATAAAAATTCATAGTTCAAACATGTTCATTTACAATTTGACTTGTCTCCTGCCCTCCCAGCTCATCAGGACAGTTAGTGGATGTCTGTGATATGGCTGCTTCACAAAACACCCCGAGATGTCCCTCCCCAGCAGCTAGAGAAGCATAGTCTCTAAAATTCATTGTGTAGCTCCTACTAAAAGCACATATCAAAAGCAACATTTTAATACCACGAGACGCACATGTGACTAGATACTACAGTGTGTGCTGGCATAGAGCTGAAGAATGACGTCATATTCATTCATTCCCAAGAGTGACAACCGACATTTCTGGAGTTCTTTCTATGCCTTAAGTTCTGTCACAGTCTGGGCTATTTAGGAAACAGATGCACTATCTGGGTGGCTTTATGGCTACTGCCTTTATAAAGGAGGATGCTTAGCAGAAATACTGAGCACATGTATCTCGGAGATCTCCTTAGTGACTGCAATACTGGGTGCATATTTAGAATACAGGATGAGCCTGATATTCACATCCTTCCTTTGGTTAGCTTCATTTCCCTTCTAGAGACTATGCTTCTCCTGCCCACAGAAATACAGTAGATGTTTATGCTCACACGGTACTGGATAGAAAGAGACCATGTACTGTTTGATCATTTTTCTCCCATGCTTGCGTGTTCATATGTGTGCAGATAGATGTGTGTGTGTGTGTGTGTGTGTGTGTGTGTGTACGTGTGCATATGTGTGTATGTAGGGGGGGCAGAAGATCACCTGAAACACTATCATCCTCCTATGAGACAGGGTCTTTCATTGGTTAGGAGCTCCTCAGTTAGGCTTCACTGGCTAGCCAGAGAGACCCCAAAGATCCACCTGTCTTTGCCTCTCTACTTATTGGTAACAAGTGAACCACCAACCCTTTACCAACTGAGCTATTGCCCAAACTGATTGGCTTAATCTTCAGAGGCCATAGCAGGTTATTTATTGTGTAACATCCAGTTGCTAAGGAAGCACATTTGCTTTACTGTTATTTGTTTTTTGAAGTTGAGAAGATTATCTATGAAAATCTTCCATTAGCATTCTTTGTTAATAATTTGTCACTATCATTTATATTTGTGCTCCATGCTAAATTTTATATAGTATACATAGAGAAATCTAAGGCAGATTCCTGCCTACTAAATCCAGCATAACCATTTAATGTACAAAAACAATAAAAGAATTATATGAGATGAAGGATAGGAATTAAGCTCTTCTGTGAAAAAATGTTAAAATGGTCAAAGGATACAAAAGGATGAAGAGAAAATCACCTTATTCATTGCATAAATTATTCTCAGAGAACATCTTGAATACATTAATTAAATTAAGTTTTATTAAGGTCACAACTGAAAGATTTTGTCCTCTCATCAACAGATAATTTAGCACTGCCTATTAAGATGTTACTTGTACTCAACACTTTAATCACATTAGACACACAGGTTAAGACTCTGGAAAAGCTAGAAATCTGAGTGATAGATATAAAGTCACCATATTCATTTTAATGGTGGGGCCGCTGGTGGCATTTGGCATGTAGGTTTGAGTAGATATGGTGTCCTTCATGCCCACTTAGAAGCAGTTAGGAATCTCATTCGTACTGTGAAAACTGTTTTAATAATGCTCCACTTTCTTCATCTTTAGTCTTTAGTATTCACTTACAGGGGTCTACACAGTGTTCCCCTTATTTTTGCAGACAAACACATCTTAAAGAAGCAGGCACTATGCCCCTGATCTCCTAATCAGCCCTGTCGTATTCTTTGCTTATCCTGCAGCGGAAGAGTCCAGTCTTATGGGACTCAGCTCTGCAGACTAAAGTTTCTTCCGCTGCCAACCTTCATACAGGCAATGCCATCCCACGCATGGCAGGTTCTACCCATCAGATTTATTTCCTCTTGGATAAAGCTCCCTCCAGAAAGCCATCTTTGAACTATGAGGACTAGATCTATGAGGTAGATATGAAAGTTGATGAGGGTCAAAGATTCTGTGCTTGTAAGTCTAAATTTTGTTGAACATATGAATGAAAAATAAGCATTTCAATTATTGATTGGAATAACTGTCTTGGTAAAGGAAAAGTTAATTAATAATGTATAATTATCTTTTAGCCAAAGAACTTATTTTTGTCCATGTAAAGGTGAAATTGAACCAACACACACATACACTATATATATACATATATGTATATGTATGTTAGCATTATGTATTAAAATATTACTTGTACTCAGTGTTTCAATCACATTAGACACATAGGTTAAGACACATGAAAAGTCAAAGAGAGCCAAAAGGAAGGAAAACCCTGTGGCTGTTCTGCAAGCTATTTCAGATTCAGCTTGTACATTCGACTGTGCATCAAAGTTATAGCTCTAAAAAATTTAATGTTTTAAATTTATCTTTGAAATTTTCATACATGTAAACGTGTCTTGATCGTAACCGCTTTCCACTCCCAAGTTAACTCCCTATTCCCCCAGTGCATCTGCTCAACCTCCTTTAAAATCTCCTACTGTGTCCGGTTAGTGCTACACATAAGCACATGGGTGTGTGACCCTTCAGTAAGGTTTTGGCTCTCTCCCAGTAGCCACTCCCCTGAAGAAAACACTTTCCCTCCCCGGCAGCCATCAATTGCCCATAGCTCCTCAGCTAAAAGTGGGTTCTCATTTGCCCTTTTCTCATCCACGGTGGAATTCACTGGTTTCATCTTGTACTGATCATGCAGAGATAGCATGCAGCTGTGGGGAGCTGATGTGCTCAGTGACTGTGCAAACCCAGAAGCCATCATTTCCCTGCTCAACTCCCCACACACTGACTGCTACATTCTTCTGCCTCCTCCCCATTCTGCATAGTTTCTTGAGTCTTAAATGGTGAAGACGTGATACAGATGACCCATGGGAAACTCAGCACTTTGTGTTATTTTATACGTGGCCCCTGGACCAGTTATGAGTCTCAGTGCAGAAAGAAGCTTCGCCGGTCAAGGTTGAAAGCATGGAGAAAAGTGAAAAGGACACCATGGTCATTAATCCTCACAGTCCAATTTGACTGGATCTAGAATCTGATGGAAACACACTCCAGCTGTGTCTGTGACACCTGTTTCCCAGAAGGCTGAATGGAGAAGGGAAGATCCACACTAAATGTGGGCAGCAGTCATCCATGGCTGGAGGCTTTGATCTAGCTGAATCTGGCACTGATTGCCCTCTGCTTCTTGAGCAGAGACGAAATGAGACCACCCGCCTCATGCTCCTGTATTCATGCCTTCCTCGCTATGATGGCTGTCCCCTCAAGGTGTGAGCTGAAATGAACCATGATTCCTTAAAATGCTGTTGCTGGTGTTTAGTCACAGCAACAAGAAGAGTCACCAATGAAGTGCCTAAGACAAGCAGTTATAGAAAGTGGGACTCTGGCCCTTGGTTTTCTGGGAATTCCTGTTAATGTTAGTAAATCTTACAGTATTTTGGAGTAGGTGTAAGGTTTTCCAAAACTTATCTAATTTAATCTGTAAAATGAATCTGAGATTATATTATTGGCATTTTGCAAATGGAAGTGCTGAGACAGGTGAGCAAGTCACCCCTTACAGAATTGCCGGTCAGGGTCAACTGTGCCCCTTTCTGAAGGACTGGATTGTAACCTCCAGGCAATTAGTTCTCTTTCCTCTTCAATGCAAGAAGCCCTAGGCCAGGCCTGGGAAGACTATCTAAATAAATGAGATGAATTTCTAGAAAGTGATGGAGTAGAAACTGGAAGCAGAGGTCTAGGTCACTGTAGTAATATGGGCGGCGGGGCTGCGTCCCCGACACCCCAGCCGCCTGCTCGGCTAGCTTATGCCCCAAAATAATTACACGGACACTGTATTCTTTTAATCACTGCTTGACCCATTAGCTCTAGCCCTTACTGGCTAATTCTTATATCCCGATCAACCCATCTCTAATAATCTGTGAGCACCGGTCTTACCGGAAAAGATTCAGCATGTCTAACCTGGCGGCTTGCTTCATCACGTGTGTCTGCCCGGGAGCAGGGAGCATGGTGTCTCTCTGAGGCGTCTGCCCCCCCCCCCCCGCGAGAGAAGAGCTGTGGAGTCTGAGCTCACTTCCTCTTCCTCCCAGTGTTCTGTTCTGTTTACTCCTCCCACCTATCTTCTAACCAATGAGGACCAAGCAGTTTCTTTTTATTTAACCAATGACCTTCCTCCATCAGGTCACACTTCCTGGATGCAGGTGGATGGCTGTGTGGTATTGAAGGGAGCCCCTATTCAGACATGTGCCATCGTCATCCTTGCGAGAGCACATATATACCCGGCACAGTACAGGTCATGCTGTGTGCAGTGACGGGCAAGGGCAGAGCATGTTCAGGAAGCACCAGATTTGATCACTCAGGTGACTTCTTTCATACCCATTTCCACTCCTTCTTGCCAAAGCCCAGGGGAGACATATTGAGGAAAGTTAAGTGTTTCTGAACTAAAGTGCTCTGTTTCTCGGTGTCTCCAGCAGCAAGGACACAGCACCAGCTCTCTGCTAATCTCCACGAGAAGAAGCAAGAGAGGCTTGCTGTGTTCTGTCCCACTGAGCACCTTGATGGGACGCTCCCTCACCTCCTCTCACCTCATCTAAGAATTCAGCACTAGTTAACCTTGAAATTAGAGAGGGGTTAAGATGTCGCCATCATCGTCACTACTGGGAACTTTGTGGCTCTCCGTAAGGTAAGCATACACAACAAAGAGGAAGAAACCTGCTCCTGCTCTGTCACATGCCACCCAATAAGGAGTAAATAAAAGCACTGAAATGTGAAGGGGGGGGGACAGAAACGAAGTCCTTTTCTTCATCTGCCATCTTAGATTATTAACATAAGACAGCAAAAGACAAGGTAATACCTGGCCATTTGGGGTACACCTGAAGACCGAGGGAGTCCCACTCCCTTGTTCACACAAGTGACTCAGTATGTAAATACTATAGCCCACCTCCAGTCCAGAAATCCCAGGGAAAGTTCTAGACCACTGCCACCATCTTTCCTGGTACCATTTCCCTCCCCACAGCAGACACCTCATCACGCCCACAGGCTTTCATGGAATCCTGTTCCTTACAGCTCACCCTCATGATAGGAGGCTATGAAGTCACCAGAGGCCACTCCCAAGGAATTGTGACATTCTTAAATTAAGCAGACAGGAAGTGAAGGAGGCTGGTCCAGCCAACCATCAAATTTTATGGGCATATAGCTGTAACAGGGAGAAGTACAAAAGGACAAATGTCACAAGGGGGGTAGGGCACACATGGGTGGGAAAACCATGTCAAAACATGAAAGGTGTTCTTTGCAGTTATGGATTTTACTGCCTCAACCAGAAAAGAAAAATAGAGCAATAGAGCTGTGTGACTAGTCACGAGTGCTGATTCCTCAAACTAAACCAAAGTCCACGATACAAACTGCTCCTTCCCTACGGTGAAACTGGGAATTCTTCCAAGACTATCCTAAATAACACTTACTGTTCAATTATCTTGTGGGAAAATAGTGATTATGGGGACTCTAAAAAGTAGCCAATTTGCCTACCTCCAGTGGAATTCCAAGTGCTTTGTTTAGTTAGTAAACAATATTTATGGTGGTGTATGTCAGGCAATTTTAAACCCACAATCCAGGAGCTACTAAAAATATCTTCCCTTGGTCTGTGAGTCTCTAAGCTCTCCAGGCACTTCCTCAACAGTAAGGACTTTTGTAGAGATTGCCAATGGAGGTGCAGTTAAAACAATATGGTATCATCGAGATGCCTTTACTGAGTGCCTATGGGATGGACATGTTTTACAACTCCAGGAGGCACCATTCTTATGTAAATTGTGTGTCCTGGCCCTGTACAGTAGACACCTGTGAGGTGGGTGACAAGACCTACTGTCTTAGGGTGACTATGGTTGTACTAAAAAAAAACACGACCCAAAGCAAACTGATGAGGCAAGGGTTTCTTAGTACTCCTTCATTTTGCTGTTCATCACTGGAGGAAGTCAAAACAGAAAGTGGAGCAGGGTGGGAACGTGGAGGCTAGAGTTCATGCGGAGGCTATGGAAGGGTGCTGCTTTGTGGCTTGTTCCCCATGGCTTGCTCAGCCTGCTTTCTTATAGAACCCAGGACCGCCAGCCCAGGGATGGCCCCACCCACAATGGCCTGAGCCCTCCCCATTGATCACTTACTTAAAAAATGTTCTACAGTGTTGCCTATAGCCTGATCTTATGGAGACATTTCCTCAATTGAGGCTCCCTCCTCTCTCATGACTCTGGCTTGTGTTAAGTTGACCTAAAACTAGCCAGAACACCTATCATGAACCATACTCGATTGTAGGTACTAAGGATACATTACTGAATGAGTCACTAAAAAAATTCTGGCCTCAATTTTTACATTCTAGAGTGAAGACAGATAATAAATCTTGGAAATGAACCATATGGTGGCAGGGATCAGTGGGAAGGAAGATGAGTGTGTCAGAAGCATGAGGTAGAGACTGGTATAATCTTTATTCAAATGGTTAGGGAAACCCCACTCCCCCCAAAAATCATTCAAGACTTAAGGAGACTTAAGCATTCAAGACTTAAAAGAAGACAGGAATTGTAGCCTGGGGGTGCAGCAAGCACAAATGTCCAGTGGCCCGAGAAAATGGCAAACTGTGGGATCAGTTTGTCAAGCAGGCCAGGTCACATATAGACTAGTGTGTAATTAGCTCCTGTTTTCATCTCTAAGTAAGAAAGGCTTCAGGGGGGCTGAGTATAGAGTGATCACAATTTGACACATTTGGGGAACTGTGACAGGTGCTTCCTTAAAATGGCTGTAGTAAAGCCACCAGGAAGCCAGATGACTGGTTTTGCGGTCTCCTGCGTAAAAGGTATGGGGGCTCGCAGAGTTTCAGAGAATTCCGGCGCTGAGCCCTGGCCTTGCTTAAAATAGTTTTTCAAAGTAGGGTCAGCAGGGTTTCTTCAAACTTAAACAGAGGCGGGAAGAAAGAGGGACAGGGGGACAGAGGGGTGGTCACGGGATCAAGGGAAATCCTAGGAGTTGGGATGTTAGGCAGACCTGCAGAGCAAGATCTTGAGATGAAGAAGCCCAAGGTCTGTATGAGCGACACCGGGACACCAGGAGTTCGAGATGTCCTCTAGACCCTGAAGGGGATACCCTACTTATGACTGGAGCCTATTCTATGTAATATCTATGCCAACATTAGACATTTCAGAGCCCACAGCATATGAATAAGAATATCATCCTTTTAACATTCTAGGTTACTGACAACACAGGGCATCTGGCAAGGTATAAATAGATCCTTGCTTCTTGCTAGTTAATGGAAAAGGTGTTTGTGGATGAAGGAAGTCACCTATGAAAGGTTTTCCCTTAGGAAAAGGGGGTGCAGGTAAACTTTATCTTTTATGTCAGAGCATTGCTCTTCCAAACCCAATAGTCAAACTCTTTGGCATAAGTCTCATTATATGACCACAGACTCTTCAGCTTCCAGACTGTTCCCTGAAGTGGTGAGATGGCAAAGCCCTCAAGGTCTGTCAATGTCACAACGGAGTCCACCTATGTCTATCCTTAAAGCATGTTAAGGCTGCTGTGCTTTATAAAAGCCCTAGAAATTTATTTTCTTACTGGAAACAAAGGAGCCAATAAATATCAAGTATGGCTTCAAATCGCCCTCCATAAAGTTTTCCTGAAGTTAAAATCAAAAGCTGAGATACTCACTGAAAAGAATTACGGTGATGCAAGTCCCCCCACTTTTACCCATCCTAGGGAAACAAGTATGGTTTTGAAGTTACTCCATTTCAGACATCAAAGCCCATGAGACAATACAATACCTTTCTGATAGGTGTTTTGGTAGCATTTTTTTTAAATCAGAGATAAACACTTGAATAGCAACAGCATTGTAAAACTACATAATGGTTAATTAAGGACTCTTATAGGAATTATCTTCTTTGGTCCTTATTATTACCTATGAGGTGTAACATATTTCTGGTTTTGTATAAAGACACTGGTGGTTTGAATGAGATACATCCAGCCCCTTCCATGACGCAGGCCTTTGAACACTTGGTCCCCACTTGGGGGTGCTGTTTGGAGAAATTTGGGAGGTGTGGTCTTGCTGGAGAAAGCATGTCACTAAGGGTAAACTTTGAGAATGTACAGTTCCATCCTATTTCCATTTTTCTCTCTCCTCTCTCTGACTTTGCTTGGGATATGGCCTCTTAGCTTTCTGCTCCTGATGTTTGCTGTCATGTATTCTTCCCAGAGCGGACTCATCCTTGAGGAACTATAAGGCCAAGGAAACCCTTCTTTCTTTAGGTTGTCTTGGTCATGGTGTTTTACCACAGCAACAGAATATAACCAGTACAGCATCTCAGTGGTTGCAGAATCCAGACCCACTCCCATGTCCTTTCCTTCTAAATCCACAATTCTATCATACGGGTTTACTTAGAGTTCTTCTAGACAAGAACTCAGTACTTGCTCATCACATGGAACCTAAAAACATTAACAGCCACCTCACATCTCTGCCACTTCCCACATCCATGTTCTGATGGAGAGATATGTTTGAGATGGTTGGATGCCAGAAAGCTTTGTGTGTCCAAGCTCTTTACTCTGATCAATAAGCTTCGCTCTGGAGCAGGCACTCAATATTATCACGAGGATTATCTGATAAGATGTCTTGGGATTTTCCACAGATCACGGATATGTTCTAAGCATTCTAGAACAGCAGGTATCTTTCAAGTGTGAGTAACAAACAGTGTGTGTGTGTGCGTGCATGTGTGTGCATTGTATGTGTGTGTGTGTGTACATGAGCACCACAAACTCAAGTCCAGAAGGGATGAAAGCAAGTTAGAACAAGGGCTATTTAACACAGAGAGCCTTTGATGTCTGCTACAAAAAGAGAACATTTCTCTCTCCCATGGGACTTTCTATTTAAGTTTCTCCTAGAGTCATTTGTTGGAGGACTATTCACACTCATAGTAAATAAAAACCTTTACTAAGTTTTCTCTTAACCAAAAAGTTGAAACAGCAACATGTGCCCCCACACAGATGCAGTGTTTTTTTTTCTTTTTGCTGCAATATTCATTCTTAGTTCTTCTCTCTTTATAAGGAATAGAATGCACCGTCCTTGACAAAACAAGTAAATACATTGCCATGACTGGAAATACCCCTCATTCTTCGTCTTCCTCTCACCAGTGATTTCAGTTACAATGATTTTGAGTCATAATGAACTCAGATTTTTCTCGGGGCAAGCCTTCAGACTCCACAAACAGAAAGAGTACATATCGCCACTAGTTCCAGGAAATGATCTTAAAAAGTCTCAGGCCCTTGTAGATTGTTTGTGATAAGGATTACATCATCCACACTGAACATCCGGTGTATGAGATTCAAACTGGGGGCAGGCGGGCCCTCCTCTGCCTAAGCCAAGGGAAGAGTACACCAGACTTTACTCTTAGCCAGAGGGATGCATAGCAGCTCTGCTTGGGAGGGTCAACTTGCTCTTAAAACTATGTAACTTCAGTAGCTCACTGACAACTGTGGAAAAGGCTCACGGAGTAATGAAGAGATGTCAGCCATACTATTGAAGTGGAAGTCTAGGGTGTAATTAAAAAATCTAATAAATAAGACTATTAAATTAGCCAAGCTTGCTTGATTAAAATCTAGTAGATCTTGAAGTAAAACATGCCTATATTCTTAACATTAGATACAAGGACAATTCAAACCGCATCCTAAAACAATAGTGTGATTTAAAAACACTCTGACTAGATAGAGCCTTGAATGAATTAGAATAAAAAGTCTGAGAAATGGAGTCAAGGGTAAAAGAGATTATAAGAAAGTCAAAGTAGAGGGAAATGGGGGACGACCTACCTCAGAATAAGCAGTTAGACAGCAATGAACTAAAAGGTCCTGTGTGTGTGTGTGTGTGTGTGTGTGTGTGTGTGTATGATAAACTGACTCAAGAGAAAACACTCACAATTTATTGTAGGAATTCCTAGCAAAAGCTAACTTCATTAGTATCAGAAGGAAAGTTAATGTTTAAACAGTTTTTCCCACATCTGCTACTTCCATAATGTCTGGGCAATTGTCATAAATTAGGAGTGGGGAAGGGCACAGTGCCAATTGTCAAAACAAATAGGCGATTCTGGAGCCAAGGTTTCGTGTTATTTTTCCTCCTCGCTGTGAAGGCAGCCTGTCCTGTCCTGATTGAAGACTATCTAGCCTGGTAATTGTACCCAGGAAAGGCCCACTGACATAGCCATGCTAATAACAGAGGCTATGAGGAAATCTTGTATCTCTAGTGTCTTGGGCCTTGGAAAGAGAAAATGAGCTCTTACTGTTGAGTTCATGGAATAGGAGAATGTAAACAGGAGCATTTCCAAGGCTTGGAACCGAATTACTTCTTCCCTCTTATTCATGCATTCCTATTCTGCATATAAATCTTCCTCCTAGACTGTTCCGCACTCCGGAGGTCAAGTCCCAAGCTCTGTATTTCCCGCACCCCACATAGGCACAGTGTCCAGTCCACAGTGGATTAGGTAATTTTGTCCGTGGCTTGACCTGTTCTGTTTCTTTGCTTGGCAAGACCCAAACAGTGAGAGGCTTTGGACAGGCTTGCCCACCAGCTTTGCTCTCTTCCTTTCTGCTTTGTGCCTCCAGAGGATTCAGCCACTTAGAGAGACACAAATTGCCCCTTCTCCTCTGTGAGGTGCAGTAAGTCTCTACAGGCTGATAATTAGATCCTGGCTAATGGGTAGGAAGGCTGTGATCCTAAGCTAAAGTTCCATCTTACCAAAAAGTTCCATACTGGCATTCAAGGCACCAACCCAGCCAATTATAGACTAGGGCCTTGTTTCCCAATAGCCATTGTTGTTATTTAAACAAGAATATTATGGGAAGAGTAAGGCGGGATTTAGAATTATCTGATGTCCCTGGTCTTGATGACACTTGCTCAGCACCAGAATTTCAATATAATCTGCTAATACCAATGCATTTTAACAATATCTTGAATTCTTCCACAGAGAAAAAAGACAAGACTGACTCCCACTTTCCCAGGATTCTACCTGTTAAAGTCCCCATCAGCTTTTGGCCGTTTTGGTCTTACTCAGCTGTCACCTAGCCAGTGGTTGAGTTCCTCGCCAATCCATAACAGACTCGTCATCTTTAATAACATCTATCACAGCTGGTGGCCTTTTCTCTTAGACTTATTCTGCCCCAGAAAAAGCTGATACTGAAAACAAAAACAAAGCAACCTCGAACCTCAATGCCAGATTGTCCTTAGCGTGGATGTGCCTAGCTGGAGTTCGCGTGGCGCTCTCCTTCAGCTTGTATATCTGAAGGTAGTCTCAAATACTTCACTTCATAGGCTATCTGTGGTGAACCATTTAGAAGTAGGGCCTTCATTTAGTCCTTCAACAAACGGTTATCCTTTTAAAATTTTAAGATGTATTTTATGTCTTTCTATCTAAGTGCAAATTGGCACATGTGAGTGTAGGTGTCAAATACCCCTGGAATTATAATTATAAGTGATTGATAGTCATCCTACATGAATACTGGAGACCAAACTCTGATCCTTTGTAAGAGCAGTATGCACTCCTAACTGTGGAGGCATCTTTCCAGCCCCAAGAAATAGTTCTGGATTTCTTGCTTAGGACCAGTTCCGATCTTGGGTTCATTAGCAACTTAATGAACTAGATTCTAAGGTCAGAACATGGCCTGCATCTGCCTTCTAGCTTGCTTTCATCTCTATAGTAATTAAAAAAAATGATTATTGGTAGGACTGCAGCTCCCGTCGGTGCTCCCTGCGGTCCTCCCAATGATGGCAGTAGGTTCTAGCCCTTGAGCACCCAGCCTGACTGCTCTCCAGTCTCCTAGCTGATAGACTATTTTCAACAGCCATTGCTTTCTGGGTCTCTTCAGAGTAAGAAGTTCAGGTTCTTCTCCAGCCCACGTGTTTCCGTCATTTTAATCTTAGCTCGACATTTGCTTATTCTAAATGCCTTCTAAGATGAACCATGATAACTTAATTTTGTTTTCTCATGACACAGATAAGCATGCATAAAATAGTTTTTTTTCTTTAATTTAGTGGATTAGAGAAGCAAATGTAAGCTCGCAACATGAAGGTAATACATTGTAGTTATCACTGAAAGTCAGTTGAAGTTTATGTTATTGTTTAAAAGCATCCAGAGGATCAGGACCTAAAGCTGCAGGCTTAGTGGGCGGAGCTTAAGTCCCTGTGCCACAACAGAGAGGTTGTGTTCCAAGGACCTGTCCATGAATGGGCATCAAATTGGAGAGGGGAGGAACTTGCCTGCCTCAACATAAATTTTAGTGTCATCTGATTTCCTTGATTTTTTTCTATTACTTTCACAGTAAACTTAAATTAACATAGATATATGTTAGATTAACATATATAGATAGATATCCATTATATATTCACTACACACACACACACACACACACACACACACACATACATTTCCTCAGTTTCTCAAAAGTAGTCATTTTTCACCAGATAATAAAGCTCTGAGTTATAAATGTAATCCTATACATTAAAAGTCTTGCGTACTGCCCTGGCTGGCTAGTTTTATGTCAACTTGACACAACTTAAAGTTATCTAAAAGGAGGAGCCCTTAATTGAGAAAATGCATCCATAAGATCCGGCTGTAGGTTTCCTACTAGACCCATAATGGCTTCCTCAATCAAGATTTGTTTCCTTGCTCTCCCTCTCTGTTCTTTCCTTGTCTCAGCCACGTGGTTCTCATGTTCTCCTCTCCCCTCTCTTTCTCTTCTCTCCCTCTCCTTCCATCCTCCCCTCGCACACTCCCAATTTTCTAGCACTAGAAAAATTCCCAGGAATCCACAAGGATAACCCCAGCCAAGACCGTAAGCAATTGTGGAGAGGGCACTTGAACTGGTGATCTTTTCCTGTAATCATATTGATGACTACCTTAATTTTCTTATAGAACTTTTCATCCAGCAACAGATGGAAGCAGATACAGAGATCAGATCCACAGCTAAGCACCGGACCGAGCTCCCAGAGTCCAGTTGAAGAGAGAAAGGAGTAATAATATGAACAAAGGGATCAAGACTATGATGGGGATACTCACAGAAGCTTCTGACCTGAGCTAGTTGGAGCTCACTGACTCCAGACTGACAGGGGGAACCTGCATAGGACCAAACAAGGCCCTCTGAATGTGGGTGACAGTTGTGTGACGGGAGCAGTCTATGTGGACCAGTATTTATGCCTAGTGCTTGAACTGGCTTTTTGCAACCCATTCTCCTTGAAGGGATATTTCGCTCAGTCTAAATATAGTGGGAAGGGCCTTGATCCTGCCTCAAAGCGATATTCCACACATTCTTGAACCCCCATGGAAGTCTTACCCTCTCTGAGGAGTGGATAGTAGTGGGGTTGGGGGTACGGGAGGAGGAAGGGGAGGGGGAACTGGGATTGTTACATAACATAAGAATTTTATGTAAAACTTTTAAAAAAAAATTTTTAGAAAGATCTGACTGTAGAACATTTTATTAATTAGTGATCGGTGGCGGAGGACCCAGTCCACTGTGAGTGGTGCCGTCCCTTGGCTGGCGGTCCTGGGTGCTGTAAGAAAGCAGGCTGAGCAAGCCATGATGAACAAGTCATTAATCAGCTCCTCTCCATGGCTTCTGCATCAGCTCCTGCCTCCAGGTCCCTGCCTGCTTGAGTTCCTGTCCTGCCTTCTTTTAATGATGAACTGTGATGTGGGAGTGTAAGCGGAATAATCTCTTTCCTCCCCTATTTGCTTCTGGTCATGGTGTTCTATCACAGCAATAGTAACTTAAACTAAAACAAGTACTTTAAGCTAGAAGTCAACGTTGTGAGTTTTCTGTGAACACATAAGAGAACTCTTGTACCAGGCTAAACCTGACTTAGAGCTGAGGGGGCAAAGCCCTGTTAAAAGAAAATATTTTGGACATTGTTCTGCCCCACCCCCAGGAGGGATACCAAAATAATGTTAGCTGGGTGATTCTTTTAAAGCTCATGGAAGATCAGTTCAAAGGTTAAGAAACCAAGGAAATACACATTTGTCTATATTTTTTCTTATCTACCACAATTATGGTCAGAACTCATATTGTCAGTAGAATTTTTACAGAAAGTTTTCTATCTGAGATTTCTCCCCACTAAAAAGTACCATTCTAGTATCCTATTTATTGTCAGTCCACAGTTATGAACTTTTGAAGAAAAGCCCTCATTTAAAAATATTGGATCAAAGAAACAAAAGAACTGGGTACGCCTTTAATTCCCAACACACCCTGAAGACAGAGGCAAGCATTTTTTTGTATGTTCCGGACCAGCCAGAGTAACATGGTGAGACTGTCTCGGAATGACGGTAAAGCACACACTATCCATTAACAGTATCCAAATATTACATTTATACAATTATATTCTATTGAAATAATAAAGAAGAGAATAGCCTTACCAGTTGCCCTGTGGGGTTTTGAGCTGCTGCACAGCATAACCAAACTGTTCACTTGAAGGACCGGAAAATATTTTTGCTCCTGGGAGGCCAACATTGTATGCCAGACAGCTTAAAATACCTATTAAAATTGAAAACATAGCCATATTTACAATTTTTAATGTAAGTGCATAATATGATTGGTAAGGACCATGTTTTAAAAAAACCTTGTCTGACCTGATAACTCTTCTTCTTATCAGTGTTGATAAGAAGTAACAGCTACTACATCTAAAGCACGTGTGTGGGCCCTAGCACAGGTCTAGATACTCATATGCATAATTCACTGCCTTAGTATTGCCCCTCCCGGCAGCCTCAGCGGACAATGGTATCTTTGCTTCACAGAGATTTTGGAGGTTCCAGATGAGTCTTTCATGCCTAGTGATAAGGGAAGGCCAGGATTTGAACAAGAGACCAAATTAACACGCTCAGCTCTTAAACCATTGTTTTGTTATATAGTGTATGATGATTTAAATTCTTTTTGTCTTCACTCACAGAGCAAGACCTTAAGCTACTCATGCGCAGTGTCCCAAGGGGGCCCTGTCCTTGACACAGTCTCTGTATGAAACGTGTGTTAAAATCATAGTGCTGAGGGGAGGGGAAAGTCATGCCCTGCAAATCAGCATCATTTACTTTCTCAGAAAAGGATGCTTCGTAAGCTAAAGACTTAGGAAACGGTGCATTATCTTCTTATTCCAGTGGGAACTGTCAAAAGCACTTTGTCTTTTGATTTTTCTTACTTAACAATCAATAAATGGCAGTCTTGGAAAACAGAACAAAGCGAAGGAGACAATATCTAATAGAGTTTGTTTGTTTTACACTTCTGTTTCTGATTGAAAGGGAGAGAAGAGCAGAGCTTACTCTCTCTGGTGCCAAAAGCACGGATGCTGGGAGGGCTTCACACTGTAGAAGCCAGGTTTTGTGGATTTGGAAAGGGGGTGCTGCAAAAACTCCACTATTTATCCTTACAGAGCTTTAAAAAAAAACCAGCAAAACAGCCTGGACTCTTAAACTTAAGGTCACCATTCCTGCGCCCTTTGTCTTCACAGAGGAAGGTTTCACGTTGGGACCAGCATTAAGTCTGCATGGTGTTTTAGACCTATGTCATTCCAGAGTCAGAAAGCCTGGATGAACTGGTTTGCTTTACCACTGTGCTTCTGAACTTATGGAAGGAGATGCTTTAGACTGCTTCCAAGGAAAAATGAAGTCATGGATGACGCTTTGGGAGCTGAAATAATCAATGAACCTTTTTAAGTGCCAAAAAATACTCTACTGGGCGTTGGCTCACTCAAAAAAAGCCCAGCTCATTATTTCTTAGAAATGTAAACTTTCCAGGAAGAAAAGGGCACATATTATTTTTGAAATCCACTGTGACATAATCTGCATGGGTCAACATTTGGACATTTGATCTGTAACATCTGTCTCTTCATAGGACCACTGCGCCTTTTTACCGAGGAAGCAAAATGCAAAAGGAAATAACAGCTCAAAAAATTGAGCAGAATCCCGAAAGCAGCATTCAGAATGCTCGTGTATCTAACAAGACTTCGCCTTCACCCATTATGAGAACTTAGCAAGTACTATTGGAATGTTCATCAGGTTTTATGTGTGCTAGTTAAAGCTTGAGAGGCGATGTCAAACTATTATCATTTGAAACATATCTAATACCTGAAAGAATATATGTGACTGGACACAAAATGATGCAGCTCCCTCCCACTATTCAGTTAGACTTTGGCAAATCATGTAATAGGAAGTGAATCAGGGTGGAGTTTGTTTTATTATTTAATGCTAAATTTTATGATAGCTTGCATTTATAGGCATTTATTTCAACGTAATGGCAAGTGTATGCTTTAGGAAATGTGTCATTAGTTGCCTTTGTTATTACATAATCATAAAATGCACATAAACACACAAGATCACTATTACACTCTTGGGAAACATAATTTTTTGAAAAAATTTATTAAAGTTTTTTCATACAATATATTTTATTTATATTCTTTCCTCTCCATCAACTCCTCCCCATCTCTCTACCCAGCCAACTTCATGTCCTTTCTCTCTCTCTTAAGGGTTCACACTGCTCTATGTCATCCATTTTTTGACTAAAATGCTGCTATACAACATATACATGTAGCATATGTGTATTGTTATGTTTGAATATATGCATATATAATGATTGATTTATAAATAAGGAAATAAGAATTCATTTTAATAGTCTAATTTATAAATGTATGTATGTTACTGTACATTATAAATGTATATATGGGAAACATTTTTCAAAGTGAAAGACATCACTCCATCTTTCTGTTTAAATTACTCAAGATCTTGTTGTAGTACTGAGAAGATCCAGTTTCCTCACAGAGTTTCAAAGGTCTTTTCTTATCTGATGCTCATGTAGTTTTCTGCTCTCATCCCTCTGCTTTCCTCCTGGCTTCACTGGGTCCTAGACACATCCCATTTCCTTCTGTCCTTGAACATACCCAGAAAATTCCAGTCGCAGTCTTTGATACCTGTCTCACTGCTATAGCTCTCGCCAAACTCCAGATTTAAGGTTTTGGAAATTATTCATTGTATTGGTCTGTGTTTGAATAGTCTCTCTTCTAGGGACTTCCTTAATTCCTTGATATATCAACAATATCGTCTTCCCACACTATCCCACTGGGGTGACAATTACCTGCAGTTTTCTCATGTGTCCATATTTCTTGATGTCACCTTCTGTCAACTACAATGCAAGGTCCTTGAGAGACCAGCCATGGCTTTTATTTCCCCATATTTTCTCAGAACTTAAGGTAATATTTGTGTCTGTGTCTGTGTGCACTCATGCATGTGGGCCCATGCACATACGGAGGCCCGGGAACGGTGTCAGGCGTCCTGTTTTGTCACACCACTGAGAAAATCTTTTACTGAACCTAGAGCTAGACTAGCAGCTGGTAATCCCCAGGATTCTTTTGCCTCCACTCCCTGCTTGGTGAGAGGCACTAGGGTTGCAGCTGGTTTTGCAATAGCTTTCCATGAGTCCTGGGACCTTGCACTCAGGGCCTCCCTCATGCTAGCATAGAAGTATTCCTAGCTGCTTAGCCATCTCTACGACCTCAGTATCTAAGATGACGCTTACTGATGAAAACAGTTTAAGTTAACAGACATATTCAGGGACCATTTTGAGTATAAAAAAAATGAGGGAGAAATAAAACAGCTTAGAGCCCCAGTCCGCAGATATAAGTTTTTAAAAATTTTTTTTAAATATTTCCTCCCATTATTTTCCTCTCTATAATTTAAGCTATAGTACATATCCTATTATCCACCACTGAATCCAGCACCACCACAGCCTACTGTATCTTAGTGGTCATGTGCTCATGACAATGGCAGAATTATCCTTACTTGATTGAAGCCCAGATAACTTTGTGTGATGGCAAAGCCCATACCACCAACTGACAAATAAGGAAAGTGAAACTCACAAAGATTAAATGTCCGTATTGCTTACGTCCAAGTTTTTCCTCAAGTCCTGGCATGGCTCATTTTCTCCAACATTACTGTTTAGGAGTTCTATTAATAAATGATCTACTTATGTTCTCATAAAACATGTCACTCGTCATCACTATCCCTTTATGTTACTGATCCTAAAATTCTCCTTTTCTGCTGTTTAAATCATTTCCTTTGGGCTCTGCTTCTTTTGATAAATCAAGTATTATCAAGCACACTTACTTCCAGTATGCCATCAATTCACACTGAACAGAAGCTATCTTCTCAGTTTCCATAAATGCAATACTTGTATATAAAGTATCCCGTCTAACTCAATATCTGCTTCTTTCTCCTTTGTAAGCCCCTATTTGTAATGAAACTTTCCTATTATCTTTTTAGGACCACATGGTTATGAAGAACTACATTTAACTCAACTTGAACTTCCCTTTCCAGCCCCCATGTCTGTAACCACTAAGAAAGAGTTCATTCAACAAATATTTATGTAAAGCCTTTGTATCATGAACATTTCCACATCCTGAGGATAGAGCAGCAGATGAACAAAACAAATAATAGCCCTGTTTTCTCTGAGTGTCCACTCTTGCGAGTTGACAACACAATGAAAGATTATATAACAACACGACAGACATAGAAACAGAGCAAGGAAGGAAGGAAGGAAGGAAGGAAGGAAGGAAGGAAGGAAGGAAGAAATTGGTATCTGGTACCATTAACAAACCAAACCCATCTCATGTACATGATGAACAAATTAATCTGAATAAATTCCGAGTACCTCTCGAGTATGGTGCAAAACATCAACATGAGAGTGCAGTAGTCAAATATTTTCCTACCATAGAGAAACTCCCAGACTATAGTAATGTTGACTTGGTAACTACAGCCTAATTACCCCAACAGGCTCACCTTTAAATGCTGTCGCTGAGGATTTCAATACACAAAATGTGGAGGGGCAGGCATATGCACTTTGAATGTTATGTGCTCCAATATGGATAGGCTATGGATTCTGGATCGTCAAGGATAATGATTTTGGCTCTTTCCTCTTCTTTTCACAGTTGTTATGTTAACAAGGAAAAGACAGGCTTTGCCTTCAGCATCATAGCTGGAAATTGACTCAGCTAAAGAATCCAAGTTCAAGCTTCACAACTGTGATTTCTTCACACCGCACAGGCATAGCTAGATCTAATTTTCTGCCACAATACAAGGGAAGTCACATTTGCTCCGGTTTCCAATAAGGATTTTTCACAGTTCCGTCTAAGCCTGGAGGCAGCTTGAACATCTGTGTTTATATTCACATTCCCCTCGAAGTACTATATAAAGAGCATCTTGCCAAATAACACAACTGTCTTAGTGAGGGTTTCTATTATGGTGACGAAACACCATGAGCAAAAGCAACTTGCAGAGGAAAGGGTTTATTTTGCTCACAGGTCCACATCATAGCTCATATTCAGAGGCAGGGCAGGAACCTGGAGGCGGGAGCTGACGCAGAAACCATGGAGGAGTGCTGTTTAGCTCTCGCTCCTTCATCATGACTTGCTCAGCCTGCATTATCAACTTAGGGATGGCACCGAGCACAATGGGCTGAGACCTACCATGTCAATAACTAATTTTAAAAAATGCCCTAGAGTCTGGCCTATAACCCAGTGTTATGTGGGCATTTTCACAATTGAGACTCCCTCCTCTCAGAAGACCCTAGCATGCGCCAAATTGACATAAACCTAGCCAGTACAGTAAGAGGCACATATTCTAGGGACTAAATGGCGACTTATTTTTGATGGATCAACATTCAACTCAATTATATTGGTATGGGAAGAATGTAGAACCTTTGTTCTTTTTTTCACAGGGCTGGGCTTATGTTGGACTATATTGGTAGATAAACATATGCCCTCAGGACAAAAACCCTTGCAGTAAAAAGTCAAGGTCACAAGTTCATTCCCTATTTCCTGCAGAACGGCACAGGACACAGGCAGATGTTCACTGAGCATTCTCATAGAAACACTAGGAGACTAGCTGGAGCCGAGTGGGCCAAGGGGCACTGTGTCAGCCCATTCACGCTGCCTGCTAAGCTGCAAATGGGGAACATTTTTCTCTGGTTCCCAAATATTTGTTTGCGTGCATCATGTGTTGGGCAATTACTCTATGTTCACATAAAGGACACAGCATTGCTTGGGTGATCAGACTTAAGCATCTAAATATATTATCCAGGCTCAGAGAATGTTGTGGGCTCCACTCAAAAGTCCTGTCGTGAAGCTGGAGTCCCCGATGTGAGTGCAATTAGAGACAGGGACCATCAGGGAGTGACTCAAACTGAATAAGGACATCCCAGTGGAACTCTAATCCAGCATGAGCAGTGTCCTCTCAAGAAGAGGAAACTACAACAGGGCGATTTCTCTCAGCACACACACACATGCACTCACACACACGAGGAAGGACTATGCAAAGACAAGAAAAGAGATGTGCATCTGCAAGTGCCCCAATCATTTCAGTAGCTGTCCCCAAAGCATTTAGAATGCTGGCCTCCATAACAGGAAAGAAATTTCTACTGGTTCAGGTATTTTGTCCTCAGCATTTGTCATGCAGGGTTAGCAGACTAGAGAAAGGAAATCTAATTTCATCAGAAAATTTGAATATATTGTTCCAGGTTTCAAAGATTCTGTCCATATAGGCACATATATAGATACATTCCAGATGTTTCACATAATAGTCATATTTTTATGAAAAATTCAAAGTGTGTGTGTGTGTGTATGTGTGTGTGTGTGTGTGTGTGTGTGTGTGTGTGTGTGTTTACGAGTGTTTAGGGGAGGTAGTGAGGAGCAGGGGAGGAGAAGGAAAGAGGAGAGAAACTGTATCAAGTCTTGAAGAATGGCTGCCCGCACTCAGGTCATTTCAAGGTCTTTTCCCATTTCAACCATTCGATCTTGAAAGGAAGAACCATCCCCAAAATCTCGCTCTAATTGTTTCTTGCATCCATTTACTGTGACTCGGTGCCGCCTAGCAACTCAATAGATTTTCTTCATTTCCAAAGGGTGCAGGAGGGTGAGTTGCATTTGGCAGACTCGCTGTCTCCTGACAGTGAACTGGAGACAATGAAATAATCTTACTGGTCCAAGAGCTGTTGAGAGAACTCCTTGAAATCCCTTCACTGAAGTGATGGTCTATTTCCGACTTCTTCCTAATTGCCTTCCGTGTAAGAGAGAAGCCCCTTTCTTGTCCGGTCTCCCCACTACTTCTCTCTGCCTCATGTAGTTGGCAATTCAGGGCCTGTTTCCTGACTTGCTTATTACAAAGTAAGTGTCACACCTCTTCAGGAAGAATATGGGGGAAACAATCAGGATTAAATGAGCGCTGCTTGTTACATCTCGGCCCATAGGCACTTTGCTATAAAGTCTTTTAAAAAAAATTTCATACGACATATTCTAATCACACCTTCCCTATCCTAAACCTCCTCGGAGATCCTCCCTTCTTCCCCTCCCACCAAATTTCACACCCTTTCTTCCTCTATGGTTTTTTTTCAATTTTGTTTTTTCAGATTATACTATAATTACATTTCTCTCTTCCCTTTCCTGCAAACCCTCATTTATGCCCCTCCCATTCTCCTTCAAATCTATGACCTCTATTTTCCACTAACTTTTATTGCATGCATGTGTGTGTATTTTTATGAATATATTAGGAAGATAGATGGATGAATAGATAGATAGATAGATAGATAGATAGATAGATAGATAGATAGATAGATAGATAGTTGGATGGATGTACTGTTCAGTCTATATAATGTTAGTTGTGTGTTTTTAGGGCTGACTCTTTGGCACTGATAATCAGTTGATGTGTTCTTTACCGGGAAGACCACCGCTTCCTCTCCCAGCTTCCCTCAGTTGCCCATAGTTCTTTGCGTAGAGTTGAGGCCTCATGGGCTTTTCTTCTTCCACTTCCACATGCCTGTTGGTATCATCCTGCTCGAGATCGCATTTGCATGCCCTTCCTGATCATCCGAGCCTTCCTTCACACACCTCTCTAGTGTCTCCTTCATGTGTCCTCAGTCCTCTCCAGTTGTGCCCCGTGGTGAAGTAGCTTACATCCCAGCTGTCTGCTCAGTTTGTCTTTACCTCTAGATTGGCAGTTCTCAACCTGTTCAAAGCTGCCACCCTTTAACGCGGGTCCTCATGTTTTGGTGACTCCCAACCATAAAATCATTCCTGTGCTACTTCATAGCTGTCCTTTTGCTACTGTTAAGAATCGTAATGTAAATATCCGTGTTAATGGATGGTCTTAGGCTACTTCTCTGAAAGGGTCATTTGACCACTCCCCCCAAGAGGTTGAAAACCACTGTTCTAGAGTCTCTTTCCCCACCTACCCAAAGCTGACTCCCCTGCACATCTGACCTCAATCTGTCCCTTCCTAGCTATGAGCTTTCTTCCAGAGGGTCGTGTAGCTACTCTCACAGTCTCCCAGCTACTCCAGCTACTCTCACACACCAACCTCTCCGCTCACCACTTGTGGTAGACAGACTGCAGCAGTGTTCCCTCCTCCAGTGATCCCCATCTCCTGACACGCATGCCTTTAGGAGAAAGTAGGACCCTCAACTTTATATAATGTATATGATGATAAAAAGCAAAGACAGAAGCAAATGCAATCAATGCAAGGAGAGAAAGGCAATCTTTTACAGGCAAAATATCAAATGAGACCTACCTTCACCCACCACTAAGACTATAGCCTTCTACAAAAGTCTGTAAGGCTCCAATGAAGCCATTCCAGACTCAGGACCCTCAGGTACTCAGAAAAGTATATATCAGTACGAGTGTGGCAATTTGTCATACTATAATAAACAACTAATACAGAATCTATACACAACAACATATCGCTCCCGTTTCCACCCAGCATTCTTTGTCCCCAATATGCTTTTATCTATTTATTCATAATCAAATATAATTCCCATATCATATGCTTTGTCTGCCCAACACATTAAAATATATAAAGAAAAATACAGTATTTTTGCAGGGGTTGAAGCTTCTAAAATTTGAGAAAGGGAAGTTCTTCAAAGAAATTTTGCGAGATAAATTTATAGATAAAATATTTATTTGGAATGCAGAAAGAAGCCCCAGGAACATTTTCAAACACTGACAATAAAATATTGATCCCCTAAACACATCTACAGCAATCTTTTCCCAACAGATTTTGCCTGCACATTTTTATCACCTTTTCAAACGACAGTTTTTATAAAGTAATTCTCTATGGGCAACAACATGATTAATTCCTTTCTTTTAGCATGGTGAAATTATACCAGTCAAGTATATACCCTTCCTCTGCACACTTTATTTCAATGGCATGCAAATTCCTGGGATTGTTTTCCAATCACATAGGAGTCAGGACATTACAACTCACGTTGTTTTCTTTTACAGGGATTAATCCAGAACTCTGGATTACAAAACTTAATAATTAGCTTGCAGTTGATGTCTTTGTTATTGAAAGATGATGGAAGAGAGACAATAATCTTAATTTTCCTTGTTTAATAAAAAATATCAGACTGTGTGAGTATATGGGGCAGGGCCTGTAGAGAGATATCCCTAAAATTGAATTAATCTCTGCATGTTTTATACTTAGCATGCTTTGTCCAGAAGAGTAGGGACCATGCTTATTTTATTAGCTGCCATATGGCTCAGTACTTAGAGACTACAGTAGTACCTGCTGAAGGAACAAAAACCAATTAACCTCTAAACAATGAATTACTTATATAATAGTTGATGTGCAACATATATCTGCATGATAAAGAAATGACTTTGAGTTCTGGCTGGTTCAAAGCTAGAGCTGGGATTGTAGGATGCGGATGGATGGATTAGTAGATATATTAATGCCTACGTGTTACATATTATTCTGTAAAAATAGAATTTATAAACACGTGCATTAAAACTATATACTGTGAATTCATACGTTCATGCAAATATACATCGTTTTCTATGAATAATCCTGTATAGCATCTCACTCTTCTTATTATGTAGTTGTAAGAGAATCCTCAAAGGATTGTTCACATTTTATAGTGGGAGGATGGCAGAATTATGACAAAGGTAAAAGTTTCTTATTCTTTTAAGGCTAAAAAAGTTCACTGGTGGAACAAGGGCAATAGTATACTCTGGTATCAGAGAGCTTGGCCTCTGAGGTGTGAGCAGTCCTGTGATTAAGCTTCTCAGCCTATGATAGCTGCTGCTTTCTCATGATAAAACCGGTCAATATGTGTTCCTCCCATACATCAGACAATGCACGAGAAACTCTTAACCAAGTGCTCAACCTGTGATGGGCACATAGAAAAGCCGGTTCCTCTCATTTTCATTTTGCTTGCTTGAGACTAGCACACTTCCTGGGAACTTTCACAAACCGCACCACTTTAGAGACACACCCACTGCCACCGCAGATGAAAGAGCATTTCCTGAACAAATTTCCATTTAATTCTCTAAAACTGCTGCATCATGAGTAGTCAGATGACAGACGGCTACATTTTGCTGACACAGAAAAGGCACACCATAAAACCCAAGAAAATAGTGTCAGTCCATGGACCCTCCCAGGAAACCACACTGACTGGAAGTGACTGATGCAGACCCTACTATGGAATTAAGCTAACAGTCTTCAACTCTAAGGGCAGCTAACCATTACCCAGAATATACGTGGGTATGGGGAATGGTCATAGGTCACGTAAGATCTGCACACACCCAACTACAGGAAATCTGGTTTTGGTAGCATTGTCTTCAGTATGAAAAGGATCACAAAGCAGGTAGAAGGTAGCTTCTGTCGACAAAAATAACCAGGTTCAACAGTTGCAGTCGTTTACAAATGAGCACATGGCATGGACAGCTAAGCTCTGTAATGTTTCACCTACAGATATAGAATATATATATATATATATATATATATATATATATATATATATATAAATTTTTTTGCATTAGACTAGTCTCAACTTCTCAAGACTGCAGCAGCATAACCCTGCCCTCAGCTTTCATGAAGAAAAATGCATTGAGAGAATGGAAAATACAGTGACCTTAGCATTTGGGAGAGAGGCTGCTTCCAGTTCCCCAGTGTCTGACACCCAAGTGACATATGGCAGGCCTGCCATTATTTTAATGTTCCCCTAAGTAAACAAATGATAATAAAAATGAATGAGTACCAGTTTATAGATTTACAATATACAAAATGTTCTCCCCTTTATAATAATTACCCTTGATGTGAACCAACATCAAGTAGAAAATAATTGTGAACAGACAAAGTAGAAAATAATTCGCTTCTGATTTTTCTGAAGCTACCTAGGAAAGTGATGGAATGTGACCTACTCTTCCTAACTTCAGTTCTATGCGGCCATGAGCAGGAAGCGCTCTCAATAGAGGCTTGTTTTCTCCAGTGCTTTCCCCTAAGGGGCCATTTGGTAATGTCTGATATATTTTTGATTGTCACACTGGGGTGTTTTATCTAGTGGGTGGAGTACAGACACACTGCTCAGCAATCCTGCACTGCCCAGTTCATCCTCCTCCCCCAGTCTAGAAGAATTATCAAGGCCCTGATGTCAGCAATGCTGATATCTGAACTGTAGTCTAAACAGTGAGCGGTCTCGTAAGCAACATTAAGTTGTTTAAGATTCCGTGGTGGACTATTTTGATACTCTTCCATCAGGAGGCAGAGTCGCATTCCCCTCCCCCTGATACAAAGCGAGATTTGCTCATTGTTGGACAAAGAGATACAATGATGTGATTTCTAAGTCAAAGACAGAGACAGCCGTGAATTTCTTCCAGCATCTCTTTAAAATTTTGATTACTTTTAATTATGTGTCTAGTGTGTCTCTGGGTAGGTTTGTATACAGTAGTGTAGGTGTCCTTGGAGATCAGAGGTATCAAAAGTCTCCCTGGATCCGGAGTCGTATGTGGTTGTAAGCCTGGGAGCCAGCCTACATGGTGAGTGGGAGTGGAACTCAGGTCCTTGCTATGAGCAGAATGTGCTCAACACCACCAAGCCATGTCCCCCAACTTCTTTCCCGGTAACTTTTTTAAGGTACTTGCCTTTGGAGGCCAAGATACCACCAGGAAGTCAGGTTATGCAGTAGGTACCTTGCGATAGAGACTAATGGATGTGTCACAGAAAGGGGATGCCTTGCAAAGAGACTAATAGATACGCCAGAGAAAGGGAAAGTTAACTGTCCTCTGACAGCAGTCAATGGCCAGAAACCCCAGTCAGGGCACTCCTGAAAATCCCAACATAAGAAACTCTGAGACATAATAAATGATGCTCAAGACACTGGCTTGGTTGGGGTGAATGCACAGTCATAGCCAGCCAGTGTCATCTACAGACTGTGGGTCATAGTGAAATTCTGTGGCAAGCACAATATCTTCCTTCCCTGCTTAAAGTTTCCGACACATGAAAGCGCCAAGTGTCCTCTTCAAGGGAAAGCTGCTGGACTGTGTGTAACAACAACGACACAGACAAAAGCGAGGTTTTCAAGGAAATATTCAGTGACCCAACAGCATTTTGAAAATACATACAGAACATGAAAGGTTGGATTTCATTTCAAATTCCAAGTGTAAAAATGAGAGAGGGGCATGCCGAACTCGATGAGCTCTTGAGATCTCTTCTGAGTCGTCAAAGGACTCTAGCCCTAAGTTCTTTGACCTGAATCTATAGATATTTTCACAAGCTATACATTCCAAAGTCGTAACATGAAAGCAGTGATTCCTTGTGAATAAAGAGGACGAGTGTACCACGTCATATCCGACAGATTACACAAAGTAAATGAAAAATACAATTTTGGGGAGGTTGGTAAGTTTCTACATTGTAGAACTATACTGTTGAATATGTGGCAATGTCTGACACACACTCACATATACACACAAACACGCACACTCGCCATCTCTGGCATTGCAATCCTGCTTTGGGAAATCATCCAAAAAGGAAACAGGAGAAAAAAAAATCTTCTTGTATAGATTCATTATATACAGCAGGAGATGAGGGAAATCCCACAGGATGCAACCTAAATATCCAACAATGGTACAATAGCTAACCAGGAGAAGGCAGGATACAGTGATTCATGCCTGAAGGAAGACTGCTTAACATACAGACTCTCTCCATAAGGCTGTTTCAGCTTTCTCACTTAGCAGCATTCAACAGAACCCATACTGCATCTGGAGGCAGTTCTAAACAACAAAGTCAGCAAAAGCCAAAGATACATACATATATGCATACATTCCTACATAACACATTCATATACACAAGCATACACATACATACGTAACACACACATGCGCATACATACATACATGCATGAAAGAAATAGTGACTAGAGTGTGAATACTTGAGTATGCCAGGAAAGCTGAGACAGGAAGGCAGAACACTCTCCTGCTGGCATCATTTAGGAAAATGTGCATTGGGCAAATCCAAAGTCTTGCTGCTGTGTTCCTGTCCTACCAGAAAACTCTTCTGCTATTGATTTTGGGGTTCTGAACATAGTAACACACTCTCTTACATAGCTTCTTTCAAATATCAGATTCCCACAATGAGCCACGATCCAAACAGTAAATGGAAATTTTAGAAACAAACAACTTATAAGTCTTAATGTGCACACTAGTCTCAGTAGCCCAGTGAGATCTCCTCCTCCATGTTCCTGGAACATGAATCGTCCCTCTTCCAATTATATCCAAGCCACTTGCCTATTAGTCACTCAGTAGCCATCTCTAATCTATCATGGTCTTACAGAGATCTTGTTCCGGTAGTCCTTATATGGTCACCTCATGCCATGTCACAATGTCTGCGTTAGTCATCTCACGTCACCTTATCAATAAGGTGTTGCATCATCACAAAGGAAAAGGTGCGGTGATACTATATATTTTTGAGGAAGGCCACATTCACACAACTTTATTAGAGCACATTTATAATTGTTCCATTTATGATTAGGTACTTTTATTAAATAATTAGCATTTTCTGTGTCTATTTTCTTCTTTTTTTTGCAAGAAGAAAGTATGACATAGCCCATGGTGGTCTCAATATGTCATTTAGACAAAGGAGACTCTAGACTCTCTATTTTCCTGGGTGTTGGAGTTGCAGGTGTGCATGATTGTACCCAGACAATTGTGTTTAATTTATAAATAAAACTATGATGTATATGTATGTATAGGGGAAATGGTGCATAAAGCATTTTGTAATATCCATAGTTTTAGACATCCCTTAGAGATACTGAAATATAACCCCTAAGGATGACAGGTGACATGGTACACACACATTAGTGACTAGGTAAATTTGCAAATAAAAACTTGTAAGAAATAAAAATTCAATTTTATATGTTACCTAATTCTAGTAAAATGAGAAACAAAAGAAAAATGATGAGGATGAAAAATATTTTAAAGCATACTGGTTGAGAAATTTCATGAGGAAAATAAGGAAGAATATAGAACTAAGACCCCAAATTATTGAAATGGAGATAAATATGACATGTAAATAATAAGTGAAATTAAAAATTGCTTCTCTGAGAATATTTATAAGTTTCATAATTTCTTGGTGAGAATGATTGAGAATTGGAGTAACAATAAGTTGTTACTATAAACTTTACACTAATTGAAAGCTGAGGTTATTAAAAATCATTTTAATGATTTTTAATCATTAAATTAAATTAAAATCATTTTTAACCTGAAATTTTAAATGAAAAATTATAAATAATAATAACTTGTAAATTTAAGGCAAAATGTTCATCTATTTGGATTTAGCCCTACAACTTAACTCTGGGGCCTTCATGTTTCTGTGCCTGGCTTCTGCAGCTCAACTTAATCCTAATGTTTGATTCAACCCTGTGACCATGTAGCTGGGTTCTACAGCAGCATCTCCAGTGTTTCTCGAAACGGGTTCATTACCTAACCTCCCTCAGACCCTATTTGCATGTCTACTAGCGATTTGTCTCTGAAATTGCAAGACATCCTTGAATTGTGATGAAGTATCTTTAGGCATATTCTGTAACTTAAATTTATACATATATAGATATAATAACTGTGGAGTATGAGATGTTATGGTGATTTGAATGAGAATACCCCCATAGGATCATACATTTAAAAACTTGGTCCCTATTGGTGGAGTTGTTTGGGAAGGATTAGGAGGTCTGGTCTTGTAGGGCCCTGGTCTCCCTTATTCCTGTGGTGCATTTGTGGGGACAGTTTATGATCTACCAACTAAGCTTCCTGTGTGTTTCTGTGCTATGCCTGCCCCGCCTGGTGGTTAGCTGCAGGGCATTTACTCCATTGTTAATATGGTAATTTCCCACCTGCCTGGGTGGAGATCCTTGTGCTGCAGTCAGGTAGATAAGGACTCTCCCAATGCTGAATAAAGTGGCATTGGCTGTTCTCCTTCCAAATGACCCTGGTCTCTCTGTGTCTTCTTTTCAATCTCCAGGCCCTTGCCCGACTCGCGTTCGGTACAGTGGCGCGCGAACTGTACCGAGGGTGTAACACCAAATTGGGTGTTACATGGTCTTGTTGGAGGAGGTGTGTCACTGCAGGTGGGTTTTAAGATTTCAAAGGCTCATGCCATTTCCAAAAGATGTAAGCTCTCACCTCTGCTTCTGCCTGCTGTCATGCTCCCTGCCATGATGGTAGTGAGCTCACCCTCTGAAACTATAAGCCCTCACTAAACTCCTTCTTCTATAAGTTGCCTTGCTCATGATACGCTGACACAGCAAATGAAAAGTAACTAAAACATTTGAGAGTTCAAGTAAATAACTGAAATTCCAAAAAATATTGGAATAATAATTTTAAAAGAAGCAAAAACCTGTGTTTGATAATAGCCAACTATCCAGATGACTTGGCAAACTGCAGCCAAAAAAACTGATAGACTTTGTTAATTTATTGTTACTTAATGAAAAGGCAAAAGTTACAGGGCAAAAAGATAATATTAAACATTCTAAAACTAATTCAAATATCTAAACAGTTGTTTAAATTTACACTGTAAAAATGTAAGGAGAATTTTCCTAGGGCTTCCTATCAAGAATATTAAAAGGGGTCCTGTGGCATGGCTCAGCTGTTAAGAATACACGCTGTTCTTCTGAAGGACTTGAGTTCAATTCCCATACTTACATAGAATGGCTCACAGTTCTAATTCCAGGGGATTGAACACTGTTTTCTGGCCCGTATGTACACACACACACACACACACACACACACACACACACACATACACGCACACACACGAGAGAGAAAGAGAGAGGAGAGAGAGAGAGAGAGAGAACCAAATATCTTTTAAAAATATGAGAAAAATACAAGCTAAATTCAAACAATTTTTTTCTAAACCTTGTGGAATATGTGTACATGCCATGTGTGTCTCCAGTGAGAACATGGCAGTCAGAGGACAACGTTCAGAGATGGCTTTCTCCTTTCTCCTGCAGACGCAGGGTCTACCTGACAACTTCTGCTGCTCTCTGTACTCCAGGCTAACTGGTCTGAAAGCTTCCGGGAAACTCTCATTTCCACCAACCATTTCCCAACAGGAGTGCTGGAATCACAGATGTGAGCCACTACGTCTTGTTTTCCATGGGGTCTGGAGATGGAACCCAAGCCATCCTTGTGTAGCAAGTGAGGCATCTTCTGAGCTCACAAAAAATTTGTAAGAGACTCAAAAAAGAGGAAATGGTTTTGATTTTATGGTAATAGCTCAGTCTTGACATCAGAACCCAAAGGAAGAGTACATAAAAATCAAATCAAAAGCTAATCTTAATCATGAACATGAATACAGAAATGAATCCAAGAACCCATTACAAATGTTGATCAAGCTAGACACAGGACACTAATACAAGGCTTTCATATCTGAAAAGCAATATAATTTGCCATGTTAATGGATTATAGAAGAAAATTTATGTGATTCTTAAGATGTAAAAAATATTTATAAAATTAAGTAAGTTGTCAATTTAAACTATATCTTGACCAAGTAACAGAGAAGAAGAAGCATATGATGAAAGAGGATCTATAAACAGCCCACAGCAAACAGTGCACTAAACACTGAGACATAGAAATCGCAGTCCCCTCTTACCTCTTCTTTTCAAGAGTCAACAAAGCATTTGCTACTGTATTGAGGGCCCTGTTCAGCTCAGTGTGACAAGGAAGGATTAGAAAATTAAAAAATCAAGAAACCCAGAAAACTCTTTGTGAAAGTATAATGTGTACCTGATATGGCAATGAATGAACAACTAAAATAAAGGAGATTAAAAGATGTTTGAACTGATGAATAAAATAACTAATAAGTTGTGTGTGTGTGTGCACATGCATCCTGCCATATATTTGGAGGGTAGGAAACAACTCTCTCAGGAGGAAGTTCTCCTACCACCCTGGTGGATCCTGGGACCGAATTCAGGTTCTCAGATCTGCCCACTATATACAATAATGATACATAAATTGCATTTCAATGTATCAAAACCTCAATTTCATTTAGAAAACCATTTTAAGAAATCATTGCTTATAATAATATCAAACAACATCACACACCTAACAAAAATCTACCATATACTGATAATTGTCTGTATAGAAAACTAGAGACCATTGCTGAAAAGGTGAAAGACCTAAGGGAATGAGGAGTTCATTAGAACTGTGGCTTGGAGAACTCATTATTTGAAAATATGTCAGTTATCCAAAAATTAATTTACAGACTCACTATGGTTAAATATTCAAGACATTTTAAAAGTTAAAGAAATACATTGTTATTAAAAAGCTAATTCCAAATTTTGTATTAAAATTTTGAGCTCAAGACACTCCTGAAGAAGAAATGGTTAGGGCAAATGTTCTATGGAGCTCCTGTGCACATGCGCTAATAAGACAGAGCAATCTTGGAGCACAGTGGAGGAGCATGTGCTGGAGGAGAGCATACACACTGCTTGTCTGGGATAAAGGAGGAGCTGTAGGATGAACTCTTCATTCAACAAATGCTGCTAAGATTACTGGTTGTCTGTATAAAGAAATATGAGTTTTGACTTCTACTTCTCTCATTCACAAAAATCCACTGCAGGAAAATGTAGGTCTAGATGAAAATACAAAATCAATACTGTTTTAGGGAACGTAGGGCAATATCTTTATGAGCTTGAGTTGGTGGATTTTCCTTGAAGTTATGCTTAAAATAGAATGAAAGCAATGACCACAAAACCCAATTTCCACTACGTTCCCATTAAGAATATCACCAATACACATTAAGAGATAAAATGGAGTGGAAGGCTGTCTTTGGATCACACATAACTAGCTGCTAAAGTCCTATTAATCAACGTGAAGATGGACAACTCTACTGGGATTCTTATATCCACTTGTGTTTCCCAAGCAGAATGTTACCATGGCCAGTGATGGTGCTCAGCAGGTTAAGACACTTGGTGCTAAGCGTGGCGACCTGAATTCCAGCCCCTGAAGGCACATGGTAGAAGGGGGATCTGACCCCCATAATTTGTCCTCTGAGCTCCACATGTCTGCCGATGCATGCCCTCCTCCTCCACTAAATGAATAAATGCAAAAGTAATATTTAAAATAATTAACAAAAACATCCTTGATACAGAGGAGGAAGGAGGAGGCTTATTTTTTCAGAGCTCACAGGTGATCAGAGCAAACAGCACTGAAACAGCAGGTGACAGCTACCAACAGGGTTCACGTGAGAAGTGCCACTAAATTGCATGAGCCGTGGGTGCATCCCATCCCATTCCTGAGGCACATGCACTTCAGTGAAACAGAATTAAATGATTTGCAAAACAGGAACTCATAGATTGAGTACATCTGGACAGGAGGCCATGAACCAAAAACAGAAATTATAGAGCTATATGTTGACCAAAGGCTATTAGCATCATAGAGCCTCAACCCTCTTCCAAACAATAAGCAGAAATAATATTGCTATTACAGCCTGATTATTTGGGGACAATATTAAGCATTATTGTAATGAGGGAATTTCTTAATTACTATGTGTTCACAGATTATTTTCAATTCTGTATTGTATTTTCATTAGGCCTATATATTATACTTTTACCCTAAAAGAAAAGATAAAGATCATCTAAGAGTCTTATAATTTCCAGCTTTCCTTTTGCTCCCCCGAAGAACATTAATAAATAACCAGAAAACCAAACCAGTTAATGTAAAATATCTGCTTCAAACACCCAGCTCTCACAGTGAGATTTAGAAAGGGTTATAAAATCCAAGACAGCTCTCACTCTACTGAGCATGGAAGAAGCTGTGGGCTGAAGGAACTGAATGTAACTGGGGGACAATTTGGAATAGAGCTGTCTGGCTGCTCTGGCCAGAATCCAGCTTGTATTCTGTCTGCACAGCTACATGGTATCCATGGAAATGAGCTCAGGCCTGCACAAAGACAAACAAAGGCCATCTTTCGATGAATGACAGCTGCCAGTATCCAAGGTGGCCATTGGAGCAGCGGCCTTCCTCATGCTTTTTAACAAACAATGAAATAATCTCAGACACGGTCAGCACAGTCTCTACTGTGCTTCTGTTTGCCATGCTCTGGTTCAACATCCACCTCATTTTTTATACAGAAAGCTGCTTCATAAAGACTCTCTGTGTTCGCTTTAAACTGATAAGAGCAAGATTTGCAGTTGTAGGTTCAGAGCGAAGGCAGGAGTCTTTGCCTACAGTTTTAGTTTCTTTTAACTGTTAGGCAGTTAACATAGACAAAGCTTCAAGAGAAACTACAATATATTTAAAATTATTTGCTACCACAGTAGTCTGTGAGCTGAAAAGATTGGAAAAAGTCTGCAGTTTAAGTTCATACAGCATAATGAATATAACTTTTCTGTACATGAATCAGCAGGCCTAGACTGGACAAAAAATGGAATATAGCAATTTGCAATAATTATAACTCTAATAATATTAAGAACAGAGCAAAGTTCCTGTTTCATAAGCATGAAGATCTAATTTGGGGTTCCCAGCATCCATGTAAAGGGAGCTGGGCATGGAGGTGAATGTCTGTAACCCCACCACATGGATGAAAGGGAGAGCCGAAACAGGTAGATCCTGGGAACATGCTGACTATCCAGCCTAGATGTAACAGCAAACTCCAGATTCAGGAGAGATCTTGTTTCAATAGATCAATCAACACACACACACACACACACACACACACACACACACACACACACACACAGAGAGAGAGAGAGAGAGAGAGAGAGAGAGAGAGAGAGAGAGAGAGAGAGAGGAGTTCAACAGCAGAAGACAAAGACACTCAACATAGACATCTGGCTTCCACACATGTACAACACATGGGCAAGCACACACATACTTGCCCATGTACACACGTACGCAAACCACATACATACAAACTAAGAAGAAATACCAGGTTTTCCCCTTTCCTTTCTTTCTCTCTTCTAAGATTCTTTCTACAGACACTAAAGCTATTCCCTATCACTCTTGGGTGGTGGGTGTCTGATGCCAATGTATGCCACAAGACAATTTTGGAAAAATTATGCATACGCCATGAAGGATTATGATTAGAAAATCTGAGATCTATCATAAGTTACGTGCAAGGGATTTCCATCTTTGTTTAGACAAAGCAATGCCTCCTGTCCTGTCCTTCTCTGTACTCTCTCCTCTCCATTTCTACCAAGTGCCCCTCGCTGTAGGACCTCATTTCACTTACTCGTCACTTCTGCTCATCAAGATCACGTGCTCCATTGTCTTCAGATGCAATGCCTCCCATCTCTCTCCCTAAGTCGCTCACTTGACTGATAAAACATCATCTACTAACTAGAGGGTACCCCGGATGTCTATAACTCAACCTCTCCACACTGACCATCTCTTCCCTACAACTTGCCTCTTTTAGCATTCCTTAGATCAATAAATGGCTGGACATTGTGTGTTACATTTCATGATTCTATGAATCTGCTTTATTCCCATGACAGAATTAAGTCCACCACCAAATCCTGTCTCATCTTTTTCCTTCATAGAATTTATATTTTACTTTACTCTCTTTTTCTTCTGCTATTCTCTCAGGTCTTTTTTAAATTATCATTTTCCCTCTCCTGGTGTGGCAAACTAACACTGAAACTGGTTCTCTCCCAGACATACCTGGCATCTTCTGCCTAGTCTCTACCTCTTATCCTCCTCCTGGCTGCTAGTGTGCTCTGGCAATGAGCAAATCTGAGTATATCACTTCACTTCCTTGCTCAGGTAACTTCAAAGCTTTCTCCCACGCTCCAGATGCGACTCCGGCTCCAACATAGTTGAAGAGTCTTAAGGCCAGATGACCATTGACCTCTCGCCTTTCATCTCTGCTTTATGATCTGCTTCCGTTGTGTCAAGGCTCCTCTCCAACCTAGGAACTAAACTCAGTTCCTCTTTCCAGTAATCTTGCTGTCTCTCTCATCTTTCCATCCATGGAAAGTGATGGACTGGACCCCATGACCTCGACAGTCCTCCACAGAAGATCTAAGCACTAATGACTCCTTTCTGTTCCTATGAAGGCTTCTCTGGAGCCTTGAAATTTTGGTATCACTGTGCTATTTCTTCCTCTAAACTCAACATTTTGTTTGGTGTTGCTCATTAACTGTATAAAAACATACTTATTTTGTGCCATAAAGCACTAACAATTGTTGGTTAGCTAAAAACATAACTAAGTTTTAAATTATATAAAGTTTTGAAGAAGTTGAGTAGAATTTCCTTTTGGTGATTTAGGAACTGAAAAACAATGCCAGGCACCAACTGTCTCTCAGTCTTTGTATGACGCTACCCCTGGTATATTTGGTTTCATCTCTCAGCTAACTGGCTTGCACCATGTTTGCAAGATGGTTGAAATGTCTCTGACCCTCACATTTGAGTCTGACAAAATCATATTGTCTGAAGAATGAAGAAGATTCTTTTCCCAGAAGTCACCTAGTACAGTGGTTCTCAACCTGTGGGTCATGGCCCCTTTGGGTATATTTATAAGGTTTGAAATGTGTACATTAGTGGAGTGTCTGTGTGTTCTTATGTGTGGCATTGGGCAGTATAGAAAAAAACCAGCCGGATAGGGAAACTATGGCCAGATAGTAGAGGACTTTTATGAATGCCAAGACATTTGGACTTTACCCTATATCAGATGTGGTGGGAAACATCAAGTGTTTGAAGTAAGGGTGTAGATTATTAGACCCAGATAAGTGTCTCAGAAAGATAGCACTGTGACAATGAAAACAATAAACTGGGAAGAGAAGAAAAAAATGGAAAAGCCAGTTTCCAAGTTATAGATGTTCTCACACAAGAAGATGAGGGTTTGAACTAGTGGTGGTAGAAGTTGCATCGATTGGAAGGAAAAAAACTGGCAAAGTCTAGCTTGTGAGTGTGATTGAATGCCTTGGAAACACATTCCCAGGCTCCTTGCTGCCATGGCAGACAGCCGGTAAGCCACAGTGAACTGTGAAGGAGAGATCCTGGAAGATGGGTGGAGTGGCTTCAGCTTAGGGAATATTGAGTCTGGCGTGTTAATAGGACACAGAGGTGTGGAGAATTTGGCGGTTTTTATCTCAGGAGATGAATAAGGCAAGATAGATCCCGTGGGTCCAGAAGCACGTTTACAATGAAGACAGGGATCCCGGATGGAGCTCTACAAACACCATCCAGCAATAGGCAGAAAGTGAGCCTCTGAAGGAGGTGAGATGAAGCAAAAGAGAGGAGAGGAGAAAAAGAGAACAGAAGCCAGGGATGAGAGCATTTCATGAGAAAACCAAAAATTAAAAGGAAGCCCACTAAAGAATGTGTGATTTCTTCATTCATGTTAAGGTTACCATTGATTTCCTCTCTGGATGTGTACTTAATTTACAGACTGTGTGTCTTATGATCTCTCTTTTCCATCTTCAGACTGCCCATGAACAATGAAAAGTGATAAATATAGAACAAAGCCAAGCAATTTTTCCTCTTATCCATCTGTGAGAAGGGTTATGGAAAAGAAATTTGAAGCTAAGTGTTAAAAAGAGATCGAAGATGAACTTACTTCTAATGTGGTTCGCCCATGTGCTGTAGAGGATATAAGAAGTAGAAACACACAGTCATGCATGACTTCACAGTTCTAGCTTTGTATATATTTGCATCACAATTGTGCACGCCCCTGATCTAGAAAGAATAATATATGTGTCTGTTTAGTGCTAAGTAATGTCAAAAATGTTTATATTGCTAGGGAAAAACAAAAATTTAAAGTACTGGTGGCCAGGCCTAGAGCTTTCAACTAAATATCAACCTTAGACACCCAAAAACATTGAAAATCATGCTACCTGCCTAAGGATCTCAATTGCTTTCTCAAGTGGCAAAATTTTATTATGTGATTTTATTTAATTAGATGATTGAAATAGAGAGAAGATGTGTTCCGTGAGAATACAAGTAAAGGAAATAAAGGAAGGAATAAACACCTGGAGTACTTTTTACAGATGTCATATAAACCCCACTTGCTTGCGGATACTGAGTCATCCTTGTTAACTAACTACAGAAGAAAACCCAGGTACCTGACTCTGTGCCTTTCGGCAACACATTCCACCAAGGTCCTTCCCAGAGCTCCTCCCAGAACAAGCCTCAACTTTTCACCAGTAGAAAACGATGCCATGCTTCAGAGGCCTCTCTGAATAATGGTAACAATTAAAAAGGGGAGATGAAAAAGCCGGGGTTTGTGTTTCTAGTACCTCTTAGAAGAGCCCCTGAGAGGGAATTCCAGGATCCAATGCAACTGTCTTACACCCCTAGATTAGAGTTGATGCCCTCTTCAATCAATTGTGTGTCCTTAGGACAGAGCACATTGAAGCCTGGGGCACAAGGTAGCATCCTACTGTCTAATGATGCCCTGTATGTGCTAGAGCATCAGGGCGGCTGCATAGTTCTCTCTTCTCTCTGACACACAGGAAATGCCACAAGGCTAACCTGGACTAGTTTTCCTTCATCTTAAAGAAAGATTAGCCCCAGAAAAACACAGTTTAGAGAATGTTTTCCTTTGAAATAAGTCATTGACCACTAGTGACCATTACGTTGCTCTGTTAGCTGTTTAGAGTCCACATACAATTGCTTCCTTTTCCCCTCAACTACCATAAAAGCCTTCATCCTAGACTCACCCCAGGCTGTGGTTAAAGGTGAAAAATTCTCCTGAATTTCCCAGCGGCTCAACTGGCTCCCCAGCCCTCTTCCCTCACTTAAGGCAATGGAAGTCGGGCAAGGCAGTCTAGCCCTGGTCTCAGCTAATCCCTTTGTGGTGTCCGAGATGAAGAAAACGGATAGAACTGGTTTAAGTTTACTTTCTTTGGGACAACATTACAAGAAGAGGAAGGCAGGCAGGAAGGAAGAATTCCCCTCTGCCTAGTATTGAAGAAGTGTTTGTTTGGCTTTCCTGCCCCCTGTGTAAAGAAACTCCAGTGCACCTTTCTGAAATAAGAACAGGGGGCACTGTGCGCGACTCTCGGGAAGAGTTTTCTGCAAAGCCACCATTTGGGAGCTGCAAGCTGCAATCCATCGCTAAATCCCGGGTTCCTGATTCAGGGCTAGCTCAGCACCTGCAGAATCTGTAGGAAGTTGGAGGATGGTCGCGCGATCTGCGGGACACTACTAAGGCCTGAAACGTTTGAGTGTGAGAACATCGAAACCCAGAAAGATGACTTTGAAGGTTGCTTGATCTGGTGAAACACGTCTTCATACGGACGTGTGTGTGTGTGTGTGTGTGTGTGTGTGTGTGTGTGTGCGCGCGCGCGCGCGCGCTCGTCTGTGTGTCTGTGTGTCTATCCAAGCGGCTTCAGGTAGACAGGATCCCGAGTCCACGCGGATGCAGAGTGGTCTTCGCCGGCGGCTCTCCAGTTGCACTGGATCCTTCCCTGCTGTCCCTGGACCACTGCCGGTCTCCCCCACCTCGGAAGCGCATCAGAGTTCAGACTTACCTTGAGCAAGCGCTACCAGCCGCAGCAGAAGCGCGCCCCCTGCCTGTCCCGGCTCCATTTTGGGTCTGCTGTGGGAAATCTATGGTGCTCTGGGGGTGCACACAGTACCCTCCTTGGTCGAATTCTTCCAGAAGTTAAGACTTTACAGAAGCTGTCCCGAGGACTTCTCTCCTGGTCTGGATGAGAGCAAGGAAAAGTTGCCTGCAGCTTCTGAGTTAGGACCCGCCCCTACCCGCCCCTCCAGCTTGGGCAAACTCCGGATCTGCCCTGCCACGCCCCATGGAGCCCTGCACCGCGGTGCCTGCAGCTCCCCCAGGGTTGCACACTGCTAGCCACGATTCTGCCACGCCCACGCAGCCCCCGCATCCTGTAGGCAGTGCGGATGGGACTGCCCGCCTGGTGGCCTTTCCTGCCCTGTAGCAAACTGTCCTAGCACAACCGACCCAAGAATGCCGGGTTGTACCCTCCCCCCTCCACTTGTCCACAGGAAACCCCTAGTCAGACCCCCAGTGCAGTTCTATCAGCTCAAAGCACTCTATGGTGCTCAGCGGGGAGCCAGGAGCCCTGAACACAGCTCCTAGGCTGCTACGTGCATGCCCTTCTCTGTTTTTCCTGAGTGGGTGGAGAAAGGGACAGAAATAAGCTCGGAATGACCAGGTTCTACACTAACTCATCAGAAAGAACTGCTCTCAAGTTATGATTATCCCCGAAGTACTATTTTTGCACCACAGTGGGGTGTGTGAGAGAGGGGAGGCGGTCGTTCTTTTCTGAGGTGATGAGGAGTTGAATCTGAGTCAACTTGATTTACTTCAGGACAGGTGAGAAGTTGGAAGAACTCCCAACTCTTTCTCTGGATTGTGCCATCACCGTTTTCCAGTCTTCCAGACTCTGAAAGACAGTATTCTATATCTGACTCTTTCATCTCCAAATCCAAGAAAGAGAGTGTCTACTTTTAATCGCCTCTACACCCAGCGTTCCTGCAAAGGCTCAGCCACAGGTTCCTGCGCACTAATGCCGTTAGACTTACTCTAGCGACTGCTTTCTGTGCAGCAATCAAAAAGTCTCATAAACTAAAGAACTGCTTATCTAATTGCTATTGCTCGCATCGTTCAGAATGTTTTGGGAATTCGCCCCTTGGCAGGAAAGGATTCTCTGGGTCCATGGAGCAAGCAAGACACTTCCAGGTAAGACAGATGTAACTACTTGGTAAAAATCAAATGATTATCTGTTTATTGAACAGTGGGTCAAACTGAACACTTGAATTCTTCTTTTGTGTGTGTTTTTGCATGTGTGTGCAGGGCTGTGTGTGAGCTGCATGTGTTTGTATGGATGCCAGAGAACAAACCCTCTCTGAAGGCTGTCGCCCCTGAAGAGCCATTCACCCTTTGGTGTTGAGAATCTCTTACTGGCCTGGATCTTACCAAGTAGGCTAGACTCTGTGATCTGCTAGACTCCAGACAGTACCAAGATGACACTCAGTAGATGCTAGAACTCATGACTAATACTGTAATAAATTCAGTGCTCTGGAAGCTCACAGCCCCAGGTTGCTTCCTGTTCTCTCCCCCACCTCCTTTAGTTTTACTCACAGACAGTTCTGACCTTGTGTGTTGTGCTTAGTAAGACCTGAGGCGGCTGATCGCTAACCCTGACACACAGCTGGGCAGCTCACAGGCTCCTGGTGGGAAGCCTGCCAGGTTTCAGGGAGATGACTATCTGTCTGTTTCCTTCTGACTCACTGAAATGTGAGTTCTGTTTGGAGCAGACTCTTGTTTGGGAAGCAGGACTGCTCTTTTAATAGGCTTTGTCTGAGTTGGGGCGAGGACAGTGCGTTTGGAGGGCTTGTTGCTCTTAGATGGGCAAATCGGCCCTGTGCTGCTACGGAGGAAGAACAGATGAGAATATATATTCAAGTGTGTGGATTGCAATATTTAACCAGCATGAAGTGGCTAAGACAAAATTATTTCTGGAGTCTTACCTCACACCCACCTTGCCTGGGTTAGTCAGTTCGGAAGCCACATTCCCTTCAGGAAATAAGGCAAGCGCTGAGCTTCCCCGCCGTAGCCTCAGGCTCCTTTTCTGCCATTCAAACGATTAAAGAACTTTTGTTTTTATTTGGTTTACCATATAAAATATTAAAGAGAGCATTTTCAGATTTGTATATTTTTAATGCCAGTAACCATTACATATTTACATAAATGTCGTGTTTAAGAAAATAGACCTCTTGGGATGTAAATCAAAAGGAGTGGCATTGCTTTACATTTTTGTTAATTATTCCAATATCTGGATTAAAAATAGACATGTTAATTCTTATATCTTGCTTGGCTTGTGATCCCGTTGCTGTATGCACTTGGAGTTAAATCATAAGGATTAACGTGATATCATACAGATGTGTAGTTTCTAAACCTGTGACAGTGACAGACAATCTCCTAATATTGTATCACAATCCAATAAACAGTAATTTTCTTTTTTCCCCTTTTCTTATCTTTTTTATTAAGTCACACAGTATTACTTGTCTCCTGGTTTGTAGGAGAATCAGCCAGAGAACCCTTGCCACACTAATGTCTGCCAACATGGACGCTTATAAAAATCAGAACACCATATTCTTTAAAGGGTGCTCTGGATGAAGGTGACTGCATTTTCCATTTTCTTCTACTCTACAGTAATTCAGGACATCCAGTTTATCCTTCTTTGTTTTCTACTTATTCTATTGTGAGTGGCTCAAGACTTAGGAAGTCTCAACGTGCTGTGAAGGGTGGATTTCTTTTGAGTGTAACCAGAGGAAATACATCCATCATCCAGCTGCTTACCAGCAAAGCACAACCTTTGATGATCAGGAGAAGTCCCTTCTTCACCCTGGATCACAGCCTTTCCATTGTCTATAGTGTCAAAGAGTTCAGCCTTGAGAGTGGGGGCATTCCCAATAAAGGGTCTTTAAGAAAATCTTCATCTTCCACGGCTGATAGAAGATTTAAAATAAAAGAAAATGAGTTTCTTAAAAGCTAGTTAAGAAATCTGAAACCATATTAGGACTTTTCCTATTCTATAGTATTAATATTCATTAAAATTCATTGATTACCATCATTCAACATTTGTATTATGCAGTCAGAGAAGATAATAACACTGTGGCAAGGGCAGCTGATGCCTCAGTATTACTGTGAAAATTGTCGTGGCATCGCTGAGCACTTGGAAGAGTCTTTGGACACTCTGAGACTGATCACGCGTAGAAGAGGTTCTCCTATGTTTTACTTCTCTCAGAACTCAGCCAGAATTTTTTTTTTTTGATGGTAGACGGGAGCCAGATGAGGTTCCCATGTTCCTTTCTGACCTCTTCTTGCTTCTTGTTCATCTTGCTTATTTTATTTCTATACAACCACCATTCTAGATACCTTGATTCTTCTTTTTCAGGGCTGCCACCAGGAAACCTTGCCATCAAACTACCTCCGTATGCCCTGTGTCATGGCTACCTGAGCCACCTCCTGTTGTTGCTTGTAAGATTTCTCTCCAGATGGCAGCTGTGGTGGTTTGAATGACCGTGGCCCCCACAGGCTCATATATTTGAATGCTTAGTCACCAAGGAGTAAAACTGTTTGATATTAGAAGGATTAGGGGGTGTGGCCTTGTGGAGCAGGAAGTGTGTCATTGGGGTGGGTTTTGAGGTTTCAAAGGCCCACGATAACAGAATACAGCTCTCAGCTACTTCTCCAGCACCGTGTCTGCCTGTCTGCCATCATGCTTCCCACCATGTTGATAATGGATTAACCCTCTGAACTGTAGCAAGCCCCTAATTACAGTTTTTTATATATGATCATGGCGGCTCTTCCCAGCAGCAGGACAGGACCTCAGACAAGAGTTGTCTGCATGCTCTGTGTTTCCTCCTCTTACCTTCAGTCTTCACTTAAACTTGTAATTATAATTTTCTTCCTGAGATGTGAGATTGTTATTTTCAGATACTGAGCTGGGAAGATACCTCAGTAGGCAAACACAAGGACATGAGATTGGATCCCCAACACCCACATACGAATCGAGAGTGGCAGTGTGACTCTGTAAGCCCAGTCTAAAAGGTAGAGAAAGGCAGATCACAAGGGCCAAGTGGCCAGTCAGATTGGTGAGCTTCAAATTCAGGAGAAACCCTTTCTCAAAATTAAAGAGGAACATAAACAGACTCAAGTACAGAAACCACATGACTGAGCATCCTATTAGATTAAAAAAAAAGCCTTAGACAAAATCCAAAATCCCTACATGATACAAGTTCAGAAGAACCCAGGAATGCAGGGGACATAGTAAAGGTAATATACAATAAACCCACAGCCCAAATCATACAAAATTAAGGGAAAACTCAAAACATTCCTACCCAAACTAGAAACATTCTCTCCACTCGTATTCAACACAGTACTTGAATTATTACCTAAAACAATCAGGAAAGAAAAAAAAGAGATAAAGGTGATATAAATGGAAAAGGAAGATATCAAAATATCATCATTTCTATATGATATAATAAAAAGACCCCAAGGTCTTTTAGCAACTGGAATTCTCATACAGCTGATAAGCATATTCAACAAAGGAGCAGGATACAAAATCAGTAGCCTTCCTGTGCACAATGACACTCATACCGAGAAATAGATCAGGAAAACAATTCCACTCAAATAGCCTCAGGGAAAAAACTTGGAATAAATTTAACAGAGGAAATGAAATACCTGTACAATGAAAACTGAGACTGAAGAAAGAGGCTAAAAAAGACACCAGAAGATGGATAGATCTCCCGTGATCATGGATTGGTAGGATTGATGTTGTAACAATGGCCATCTTACCAAAAGCAATGTACAGATTCAATGCAATCCCCATCAAAATTCCAAAGAAAATATGAGCAGAAGTTGAAAAAACATAGCCTCAAAATCCATGTAGAAATACAAAAGATCTAGAATAGGCAAAACCAATCCTGAACAATTAAAACACTACTTAAGGTTCCCTTATCCCCAATTGCAAGTTATACTACAGAGCTATAGTAGTAAAAACAGCATGTCCTTAAATATGAACACAATGATGGATGGAATGAATTGAGAGCACACACATAAGCCCACAATCTTATGGCCACTCAGTTTTTGACAAAGTGGCCCAAAAAACACACATGGGAGAAAAGGTAGCAATTTTCTATTTTTATTTTTGAATTTATAATTTAATTACACCATTTCCCTTCCCTTTCTTCCTCATGAATCCTTCCACACACCCTTCCCTGCTCTCCTTCAATTCATGGCCTCTTTCTTCACTAATTGTTATTGTATTCGTGTATGTCTATACATATCTATTTCTAAAGGTAACCTGTTAAGTGTATAATGCTACCTCTATGGATGTTTCCAGGACTGACTGATGCCAGACAAGCAGTTGGTGTCATCTACCCTGAGGAAGGTCAGCTAACCTGTCCCCAGCTTTCTTTAGTTGCCTACAGTTCTTGTGTAAAGTGCAGGCTTGCAAACCTTTACCACCCATCCTGGAGGGTTTATTAGTGTGTTTCTTGTTTAGCTCATGTTTGGGCAATCCCATTGATGATATTTGATAGCTTTTGCATCTGAATCACACAATCTCCTGGAAAACCTCCTGATTCCCTTATTCTTACAATCTTTCCACTACTTCTCCTGTAATGTTCCCTGATCCTTAGGTCTGTGGTTATTTTATAGGCATATCCATTGGGACATGGTTACACAACTGTGCATTTGGATTGGTTAGGGTTTTCTGTAGTAGTGGCAGAGGGAAATTTTCTTGCTGAGGACTGAGGAGTATACTTATCTGTAGATATGAGGACGATTGTTAATAGATCGTTGTTAGGGGTTATGCTGGCTGGATCTGACTTGAATGTTCCCTCCCTAAGGACTAATGTTCTTCCTAGCAGAAAGTGCCATGCACACTTCCAAAAGACAAAGGCAACCAGTAGTCCCACCCATTCATAACACCTGTGTACTTCATCAACAGCCAGTGTAGTAATAAGAGTGGCGGGGCTGCGTCCCCAGCACCCCGGCTGCCTGGCTAGCTTATACCCCGAAATAATTACACGGACACTGTATTCTTTTAAACACTGCTTGGCCCATTTCTATCTAGCCTCTTCTAGGCTAATTCTCACATATTAATTTAGCCCATTTCTAATCATCTGTGTATAGCACCCCAAGCTGCGCTTACCAGGAAGATTCTAGCCTACATCCATCCTGGGTCGGAGCTTCATCGCGTGTGTCTGCCCAGGAGAGGAGAGGATGGCGTCTCTGTCTGAGGCGTCTTACCTCACTTCCTCTTCCTCCCAGCATTCTGTTCTGTTTACTCCACCCACCTATGTTCTAAGCTATGAGCCCAAGCAGTTTGTTTATTACTTAACCAATGAAATCAACAGATTGATATAACACTCCCACATCAGGCCAGCATGACACAATAACCCTAAGGGCGCACTAGTGACACACCTCGACGTACTCTGCAAAAGAAATGCCACGCCTGGTACTGTAAAGTCAGGTAATTACTCAGTGCTAGTGAAGCCATGTTATTGAAGGAGAGGCTCCAACCACTAACTTACCAAAAGATAACAGCAGAGGGCACAGGGTCCTGGTGCTCACAGGTACGCACTAGGGAAACCAGGAATGTTAAACACACAGAGCTGTCTAAAGAAAGTCGTATAGCCTACCTTCCACCTGGAAGTCTAGGAGTGGATGTGATTAAGGACTAGGTGACCTGTGCTATCTGTCGGGCCAGGACATACCTGACTCCTCCAGACTCTTACGTTCTCCCAAAACCTTTATCTTAAACACTGTTTTTAATTCAGTAGAATCCATCCCTCTGGGAAATGTCCCATGTATTTTACAATGAAGCAGAAGTGGCTGATTGCCTGGCGACCTCTGCTCTATCTGTATGGCCAGGCCACACCTGGTTCCCCGAGACTTTTATGTTTTTCTCAGTCATTCTTGCTAGACCCCCCCTTTTTTTGGAGCATTTTTCTTAGTTAATAGAACCCATTTGTGTGGAAATGTCCATACTGCTTTGTGAGGAGTTTCAGTTTAATCATGTTTTAAGTTAGTTTTGTTTTAAAAACAGGAATGAGTTAATTGTCATCAAGAAACTTTTTTTTATTTCAAAATCGTGCTGTGCTTAAATATACCTAAGATAAAGTGCCTGGGGTCAGACTCTAGAAGTTTAACTGAACACCAGCTATTAAGTTGTGTTGAGCTAAATTTCCTTCTTGACTCACGAGAATCAACATTCTGCTGGTCATGGTGTTTTCAGAGACCTCCTACATATAACAATTAATTTTACCTCTCCTTCTACCCTACACAATGTATTCTAATCATCTTCCTTCCCCTCCCCTATTTCCTTTCAGATCCTCTCTATCTCATTACCCACTCAACTTCAACCATTCTCTCTCCCTCCACCCCTATCTCTCTCAACAAACAAACAAATAAAAGAAACCCAAATTCAATAAGACAAAAACACTAAAGCACACAGACACACAACAAAAAACCAAAATTACAGCATTGGAGTTCATTTCTGTTGACCAACCACTCTGGGCATGGGGATTTCCTTAGAGCGTGATTGCTGGAGACATTTGATTTAGACAAAACAATTTTCCCCTTTCCCCGCAGGTATCAATGTCAAAGAACTCTTGGTTAGGAGAGGTACTTACGTTTGCTTCCACTTCTGTGTTCTGGGATTTGTCTGGTTTGAACTTGTGCAATCAGTTTTTGTGCATGCTGTCATAATCTCTGTAAACCCTCTCTCTCTCTCTCTCTCTCTCTCTCTCTCTCTCTCTCTCTCTCTCTCTCTCTGTCTCTCTGTCTCTGTCTCTCTGTCTCTGTCTCTCTGTCTCTCTCTCTGTCTCTCTGTCTCTGTCTCTCTGTCTCTCTCTCTCTCTGTCTCTCTCTCTCTCTCTCTCTCTCTCTCTCTCTCTCACACACACACACACACACACACACACACACATTGGCCCTGCTGTGTCTGGAAGATGCTGTTTCCTCAGAATCATCCCTCACCTTGGGCTTCTACTATTATTCTGACTACTCTTCTGCACAGATCTCAGATCCTTGAAGGAACATATAGTAAAGGGCTGAGCACTCCAAAGTCTCTCACTCTTTGCACTGTTTCCTGTTAGGAGTCTTTGTGTTATTCACCATGTACTGCCAGAAGAGGTTCCTCTGATGAGGGCTGTAAGATGCACTGAATTATTTTAATTCTATGTTCTTTTAGCAGAATAATAGTAGTAGGTTTCCCCAAGGGCCATGGCCTATCTTGTCTTGAGTTCTTGGGTACTTTAGAGTTTCCAGTATGTGCTACACCTCATAGATCAGACTTTACCAAACTGATCCACCAAAAAGTGATCAGTTACTCCCATAATATTTGTGCCACTGTGAAACCAGTTTATCTTGCATGCAGGTTGCTATTGTTGGTTGCAAAGTTTGTTGCTGCATGACATTGGTCTTTGCTTTTCTCCTCTGGTAGTGTGAACTCTGCTCAGTAGAAGTGAAGCTTCTAGTTGAGCTTTCTCCATGGTAAGTGATATAAGTAAGTGGTATCTTCATCAGTACAGCTTTATCATCAGGTTGTGGATGATAACTATGAGCCTTGGAAATAGCTTGTGATGTTTGTAGGGTCTATGGTCCTTTGGCTAATGACCCAGTGTTGGGGAATATTATTTTCAGGTGTGTGACTTTTGTTTATGCTGCACTTGTTTAACTCGGTGAAGCTGTGTTACTGTACATGTCTAAAACACCTGACGGTCCTAATAAAGAGCTGAACGGCCAATAGTGAGGCAGGAGCAAGGATGGGCGGGGCTGGCAGACAGAGAGTATTAATAGAAGGAGAACTGAGACCAAGGCGAGCAAGGAGCAGCAGCAAGAGAAGGAGAAGAGGACATCAGGGGCCAGCCACCCAGCTACACAGCAAGCCATGGAGAAAAAAGTAAAGAAAGGTATACAGAAATAGAAAAAAAAAACAGAGGCAAAATGTAGTTGGGATAACATAAGATAAGAAAAACTGGCTAAAAACTAGAAGCTAAGACTGGGCATTCCTAACTAAGTATAAGCCTTCACGTGTGATTTTTTTGAGAGCTGGGTGGCAGGCCCCCAAAGAGTTCAAAGAATAAAACATCATACAGTAACTCAACAAGATGTAACCCAATCCTGGCACTTGGGGTTTTAGTTGGTGGCATAGTTGGGATACTGTCTTCCCCAATATATGGTGACTACATTTAGATTCTTTTCACATATGTATTTATTTTATGAAGCTTCTACAGTAGTAGAGTTCCATATAGCTTTTATAAAAACCTTTAGTGTCACCAAAATGGTGCTCTTCAAACTGGATAGATACTCACAGAAGAATGAACAAGAAGAATCTATCACCCTGCACAGAGCTCAACTCGAAAGGATTTTAGCATAAGACTTGAAATCTTGAGTCTGATAGAGGAGAACCTAGGGGATGGGTTTCGACTTCTAAGCACAGGCAAAGAATTTCTGAATAAGATCTGGGTAGCAGGAGCTCTAAGGTGTGACAAATAGGACCCTGTGAAACTAATCAGCTCCTATACAGTAAAGGACACCATTTGAGAGATGAATCAACCCACATTGGGAAAAAAATTTTCAATAGATATAAACGCTGATGGAGAGTTGATGGCTAGAATATACAAAGAAACCAAAAGATAAATACCAATAAAATAAAAAGCCCAATTATAAACAGAGTATTCTCAGCAGGACAAATACAAATGACTGAGCAATACATATGTTTTAAAAGTTCAACATCCTTAGTCATCAGGGAAATGCAGAGTAAAACCACTTTATGTTTTCATCTTACTTCAGTCAAAATGGACAAGATAAAATAACAACAAAAGCCACAAATGACAACAAATGCCGGCACAGTTTTTGCCTGTGGGAAGTCTGTTCGTATACTGCTGATGGCAGTGGAGCCTGGGGGAGCCACAATGAAAATCAGTATAGAAGCTCCTTAAAAGCTAGAACTAGATTTACCATGTGACCTATCAAAAACCCTCCTGGGCCTGTTCCCCCAAATTCTTCATATCACTACAGAGATACTTGATCAGTACTGTTCATTGCTGCCCTATTCCTAACAGCCATGGAATGCCAACAATCTACATATCTACTGTTTATAAATAAGTAATGAAAATGTGCTTCATCGGTGCTGGAGAGATGGCTCAGAGGTTAAGAGCACTGACTGCTCTTCCAGAGGTCCTGAGTTCAATTCCCAGGAACCACATGGTGGCTCACAGCCATCTATAATGAGATCTGGTGCCCTCTTCTGGCATGCAAACGTACATTGAAGGAATTTTTTTTGTTTGTTATTTTGTTTTTCGAGACAGGGTTTCTCTGTGGTTTTGGAGCCTGTCCTGGAACTAGCTCTTGTAGACCAGGCTGGTCTCGAACTCACAGAGATCCGCCTGCCTCTGCCGCCCAAGTGCTGGGATTAAAGGCATGAACCACCACCGCCCGCCTGGAAGGAATGTTATATACATAATAAATAAATAAATCTTTAAAAAAAGAAAGAAAGAAAATGTGCTTCATCACACGATGGAATATTATTCATCTCTCAAGAAAAAAGTAAAATTATGAAATTTACAAGTAAATGGATGGAGCTGGAAATAAGAATTTTCAGTGAGATAACCCAGACCTCAAAAGACAAATGATTTATGTTCTCTCTCATAGGTGTATGTTAGCTTTGAGTGTTTAGATGCGTGTACTTAAATTGGTGTGGCCATAGAAGGTAGGAAACTAGCAAAATGGGAGGGTGACTTTAGGGAAAAGGAAAGAGAATGGAGGCAGTATTAAAAGAAAAGGAGGACTATTGGAGCTGGAAAGGTTAAATGGCATTTGGGATGGGAGAGCAGGTGGAGGAGGAGGTACTGTAGGATGAGGATAATTCATGCTAAAGACCTTTAGAAAATGATGTATGAAAACCTACTGTAAAGCTTCCTAAGATACATATACCACCAATAAAAAAAGGATTTAAATCAAATTTCCCTATAATGGGGGTATAATGCTTTCTCCAGAGTTCTTTTGCAGTGGGATGCTGTAGACACTTCCAAACATTACCAGCTATTGCTACTGTTCTTGCTTATCTTTCAGAACTTGATGATAAGAACCTACTGCTGAAAACACCACATCCCTGAGCCATAGGACATGAACAAATTGGTATCAGCTGGAAGTTTCACCCCTGCTCTCTAGCTTTCACGGTGCTAGAAGATTCCATGCAAATGATCAAGGGAGAGAATTTATTAATAGCCTTACCTCTCTGTGAATTTTGGGAGGTACTATAATGACTGGCCTGGTGAGATATACCCACTGGTGTAACAGTGGCATGAATATTATGGGAGCAACCAACCACTCTGGTTTCATTTAAAGACTGGCTCACAAGATACAACCCATTATCTGGTATCTTTAACTGGAGCCATGCATAGTTAGTCCCTGGGGGATAATCTAGCATTATTTTTCAAATTGAGATGGAAATAAGCTGTCCCCTTGAGTTCTTTTCTATACCTATAGATTGATGTATTTCTCAACCTTAATGATAGTTTTTTTTAAAAGAATCAAGGTATTTTAAATTTCATGTACATATATTTACATCAGCCACCCAAACTCCCTCCAAAACTTCAAAACTTCTTTCTTCTTTTTTTTTGGTGTCTAGCACAATTATCTTCAGATGGGGCCATGCAGTAACTGGTGGAAACAGGAAGACCCACAGCCAAACTTTAGGTGGAGTTTGGGGAATCCTGCAAAAGAGGAGGAGAAAAGATTGTAGGAGCCAGAGTGGTCAAGGACGCTGCAAGAAAACTCACAGAATCAACTAACCTTGGCTCCTAGGGACTCACAGAGTCTGAACCAACAATCAAAACTTCTTTCTTGACTCTTGACTCTCCTGGGTTCTTTGGAGAGAAAGATGAGATTGAGTCTGGGTTCTCTATGTTTTCTACTTCATTTTTTTTTTTCAGCTATGGAGGAGATCGAGTTTCCCTTCTTATCTTTCAGTCCATGAAAGGTGCCTGTGCCCTCTTAAGCTTTCTCATGAACTGGTCTGAGCAGCTCTCTATTCATAGTGCTACTTTCACAGTAACACAGGTTTCTTCCTCCCGTGAGAAATCCCTAAAGACAGTGAACTTGTGTCGTTAACTTCTTTCATTCCTAGTCCTTACGACAGGGCGTGCCCCTGAAGAGATGCACAATAAATACCCGTTTCAGTAAAGAATAAATGCATTCGCTCAACTAATGACTAACTCCTCTGCTTAATAAAAAACAAAACAGGAGAAGCTAATGTTGTAAAGGATGAAAAGGCCCTAGAAAAGCAGAAAAGGGAAGCATTGCTCAAACACACTTGAGATGTGTTTTTTTTTGTTGGTTTTTTATTTATTTATTTTTTTTTGATTTTCAAGACAGGGTTTCTCCATAGCTTTTTGGTTCCTGTCCTGGAACTAGCTAGCTCTTGTAGACCAGGCTGGCCTCGAACAGAGATCCACCTGCCTCTGCCTCCCAAGTGCTGGGATTAAAGGCGTGTACCACCACCGCCCCGCAAGATGGTTTGCTTTTTGTCAGAGCTGTCTGCCATATGATCAAGGGAACCTGTGTCTCTCTGCTATTCTGTTGTCTCTGCAAAACTTGATCTCAATGAGAGATTAGTTGTTATTCAAGAGAAGAAAAGTTCATTATACATAAAATTAGTGTATGTATTCTTCTTCCTTATTCAATCATTCTGTGTGTCTTCTAACTTTGGCTTCTAAGAGCTTTGCTCTGCTCTGAATTAAGTAATATTCTCATTCAGTAAAGTGTCTTTTTTAGTTTAGCATCCTCCTAAAAACACCAAAACACTCAAGTTTGTTTGTTTGTTTATTTATTTATTTACTTTTAAGTCTTATGTGGAGAATAAGCAATCCTTTGTCTACTAGGTGGTTTTAATTCCTGCCCACTAAGGCCAAAAACTCTTTCTCAGCCTTAAGTACATTTCATGAGTGATATGGACTTCTATTTGTTTGGAGCAATTGTGATTCTGCCTTTTAGTTTGGAGTCTGTCCTTTCTGAAGGAAACACATTTCAAATGTCTAACAACTTAAAAAAATCAGAGAGTCAATAATTCCATTAGCATTTATTTGATTGACAGTCCTGTAAGATTTGTTTTCACATCAGAAGAACTCTGTGAGCCTGGGAGAATCTCCAAAGAGTCTGAACTTCTGGAAAGTCAGAAAGTCAGACTTAATCACCTTGGAAATTTTTTCTGCTTCGGAGCCCCCACATGAAAGCAGAAGCTCCTCTGTGAGCTTACGCTTTTTCTCCGGGTTTCCTCCCTGGTTTTCTTCTAGACTGTCATGACTTCCGCAAACTCAGTGTTCTACACTGATTCTTTATGCAAGAAGTAAGGCTGTAATTGAGTGTTCATGTGTGCATTTATTTCACATCTACCATGTGCAAATGAATGGGTTAAGTACTGTGGTCAGAACCAATATTGGTTACCTTCAATAGCTGTTGTCAGTACCATTGACTCTCATTACCAAATCCAACCTCAGGAAAACTATTGTAGCTGGAATTACACAGCATATGAGAAAGAAAACGGAAGCTCAGTCCTTTTGTGGTATTCGGGAAAATGAAAGGACATCTACATACAGTTTCTTTAGACTTATTATTAACCTTTATAAAGTTAATTGTACAAGAGGTGGCTCATACTATTTTGTGAATGTCTATGAAATGTGTGCATATGTAAACGTCACAACGAAGGTCCTTTAAGGGAAATCTCCTGGTCAAGAGAACAGAAACACTGGCATGGGTGGGTTGGCCTGGGTGGCCCCATTCCAGCTGGGCCATGTCAATCAACTGGCCAAGAGAAGGACAGACTCACCTTAAGTGATACTAAAGAGATAAGTGGAATCATAATTCCTTTCATAGTATACCGTTCTGCTTCTTCCCAGAATTCTTGGCTACTCTAGTGAAGTTCATGCGAGCTGCCATGAGGTTCACTGGGTCTGCCCACCTGACTCAGAAAGGTGCAATTTTTTTCTTTTGTGTTTTTCTAAGCATTTCTCAGAACCTAAGTATGTTTTTATCCCCCTAATATTTTGGGGTTCCTTATTCTTTGTCTGAAGCCCCCTTGCCTGCAATTGGCCACTTATCCACCACATCTTTGACTTCCGTACCTACTTAACTCAAGTGGCATGGCTTTTTCTCCCCTCTTCTTCATTCTCTCATCCAGGCAACTGAGGTTTCTAGTGAGCCCTGGGGGTTTTCCTTGAAACTCTACTAAAATTGTCTGCAAGCTTCATTTGGGTCCATTCTTTAATTCTTTGAGACTAAACTCTAAGAGGGGGGTCCCAATTTTCCCTACTATCACCTGAAAATCACAAAAGGGCATCCAAAACTTCTGGTAGTGTGTGTGTGTGTGTGTGTGTGTGTGTGTGTGCATATATGTTGTGGTAACGTCTGAAGGTCAGAAAAGGTTGCGAAAGGGTCTTTGTTATTGCTCCTCTGCTTTCTATGTTGGGTTCAATGGCTGGAAATCTTCCAGGGGTTCTCCTCTCTTTGCCTCCCATCTTGCCTTAGATGCACTGGAATCACAGATGTACTCTTCTGTGTCTGGTTTTAGGTGGGTCCTGGGATCTCAAGTTCAGTTTATGCCTCATAATTTTGTGGTGAGTGATTTACTCACTGAATCAATTCCTTATCCTGACTTCTACCACCTTAATCCTTTAGAGCTGTAGAGAAAGAATGTTGTGTAGATTGTTTTAAGATAGCTACAAATGTGGCCCCACAAGAAACTGTAAAGTTGTTTTATGAGATTCTGCCTCCCCTCTTTTTTATAACTTGATTTGAAGGTTTTTCAAGTATTAATTTTGTAGATGATTATGTCAAATCACAAAGTAAAGCATTTGGATGGCTTTTATTTAAAGTTTACATTGTTTTAAGGCCCTTAAAAGTGAAAGTCTTCACATGCGATGCTGCTCTAATACTGTGCAGTTCTTAGGCTTTATGAAAGTATACACAGGCAGTAATGACTTTCCCAGCAGATACACCCATCTCTGAGTGTAAATGAAGCCCCATTCAGATAATGCCTAAAGTCTTCCGCATGCTTTCACTTCTGTGTGGAAGGCTCCTGTATTTTAAATTGTTTCTATCTGGGGTCTTTTTTTTTCTTTTACCCTTTGGTGTGTATGTATGTGTGAATTTGTATGTGGGGGTGCAAGTATGTATGTGTTCTCTCTGTGTAGGGGGAGGTCAGAGAACAGCCTTGGGTGTAGCTCTCTGAGACAGGGTCTCTTACTGACTTGGGCCTTTACCATGCAGACCCAGACAGCTGTCCCAAGAGTTTCCCAGGATCCCTATCTTTTGCTCCCCACCTCTCATCTCACCACCACTGGGATGAAAGGCACATGCTTTTGCAGTTGGCTTTTTATGTAGGTTTTGGAGATCTGAACTCAGGTCTTTATGTGTGCACTACGGGGCTTTGTTGATTGAGGATCACGCAGATCTCCATCATTAAAACATGGAGCTCTTAACCATACTGTTGGTCTCCACCATTAAAATGTGGAGCTCTTATCCATATCCTTGGTCTGTGATGGCCCCAGACTTCATAATGATAGGACTACTTGCATGCCTGCCTTACAGTGAAGCTTCCTTTCAGACTGACATCTTTAGGGGTTTGCAGAAGGATTGCTTATATATGGAGGTGTGCACACAGTCCCAAGAGACTCACTTCTTGCCATTTGCTACCCCAGGGCAACACATATGTAGGCATTTGCATACATCCAGAACAGCGTTTTATAATTTGTTAGCAAATTGTGAATAGAAACAGAATTTTCTCTTGACCCTTGCCTCTTTTTCTAGCTCAACATTTTCCTGCCACATTTATTTGCAATTTGGCCTCTGTTCTTTTCCATTCTTGATCTCCCCTTTTAATTGCCTAACTCCACACAACATGTGTGACTAAATGCCGGCTCTGGGACTAACACAGACTCTTGTTTTGAGTATATAATTTTAATAGAAGTTATTTTTTTCTTCAGCATGCATTGAGGCATAATAAACACACAATAAATTGCTCATGCTTAAGTTTCACAGTCTGACTCATTTTGGTATTACATATTTTGGTATTATTATTTAAATAAATTAAATAATATTAAATATTATAAAAAGATAGACACATAGCTATGTAGTTTTGGGGTGTGCAGTATGTATGTACATGCATATTGGCATTGTAATAATGGAGGTATTCACAGAAAGCAAAATAACTAGAGGCTGCAGAAAGTCTGCAAGTCTATGGAGCAAGTCTAGGAAACCAAAATAACTAGAGGCTTCAGAAAGTCTGCAAGGCTATGGAGCAAGTCTAGGAGACCATACATCTATTTGAGCCGCGAATCACCTTGGGAAGGGTTAAAGTATGAAATAAAAATTTAAAGAACAAGACATTTTCAAGAAGTATAATGAATTCGAGTAAATGAGATATCAGCTCTAATTCACAAGAGACAGGGGGGAAAAGCCACATCAAAGGGGTTGCAGAGTAAATATTGCACATAAAGGAAATTGTTAATCTTGGTAGAATCATCCAATGACAGTAACCGTAGAGTGCTACGGGTTTGGCCAGGATGTGACAAATGCAAGGTGGTAGGTGTTTTCCTCAGTTAATCATGTCCATCGCTAGATCATGAATCAGAGGATGGACTGACTTCAAGTCAGATTCATAAGCGCACTCAAGTGGTCCGTTCCAAGAGCAGAAGAAAATGGTACTATAAGCACCATGCCACACAACCTGGCTTGACGAACTGGACCAGCATGTCAGTTATGACAAAAATGAAGACATCACGGCATCCAGTTGATGGGCACGAGGCACACATCCTAATAGGCAGCAGAGGCTCAGAAGGAAGGATTTGTCCAGATCTTAGGGAGTAGCTGAGCCTCAGATATCTTGCTCTAACACTACCCTGCATTGATGGAGGAAGGTCATTGGTTAAATTAAAAGAAACTGCTTTGGCCCATCTCATTGGTTAGGAGATAGGTGGGAGGAGTAAACAGAACAGAATGCCGGGAGGAAGAGGAAGTGAGGTCAGACTCCACAGCTCTGCTCTCCGGAGCAGACGCAGGAGAGACGCCATGCTACCTGCTCCAGGGAAGACGCACGCTATGAAGCTCCGACCCAGGATGGACTTAGGCTAGAATCTTCCCGGTAAGACTGGTGCTATAGGAAATGGGCTAGTCCAGGTGCGAGAATTAGCCTAGAAGAGGCTAGATAGGAATGGGCCAAAGCAGTGTTTAAATGAATACAGTGTCTGTGTAATTATTTTGGGGCATAAGCTAGCCGTGGGGGCGGCCGGGTGCCGGGAAAATAGCCCGCTGCCCCATATTACTACACTGCATCCACAGCATGCTCCAGCTTTAAAGCTTAAACAGTTTAGCTTTAAAGCTTAGACAGTTCTACCGGCTCTGCTACATATGGTTGAATATTGGTTCAAGGCTTACAGAGTTTTACTGACTTTGTTATATACGATTGCATATTTGTTGCTGTTTACTTTTGCCTGGAGTCTCTTTTACCCATTTTCCAAATTAGGGTCTCCTGCTAGGAAACACATCATTTTCAGCAAAATCGATAGAACTTCTGGAATGTGGCATAGTGGCTTGTGATATGAACATGATAATGGAGGTAAAAATGGGGATCGAAAAACATAGGTCAGCTGGGTGGTGGTGGCACAGTCCGGGCGGTGGTGGCGCACGCCTTTAATCACAGCACTTGGGAGGCAGAGGCAGGGGGATCTCTAAGTTCAAGGCCAGCCTGGTCTACAAGAGCTAGTTCCAGGACAGGTTCCAAAGCTACAGAGAAACCCTGTCTTGAAAAACAGAAAACAAAACAAAACAGAAAAGTTAGGTCACGTAATTCCATCTATATGCTAATGCACAGTTTAGTTTGAACCTAAAAAATAACTTGTTGTTTCTATTGGTTATAAATATAGATATATTTACTATAAATTGTGACTAAAATGTGTCTATTTTGACTAAAACGATAATACTTATTAATATCTAATACACTGATAGCTATAAAGAGTTAGTTAAATTTTGTTTCTGTGATATATGCTATTAGAATCCAAAGGAAAAATAACTTTTGGGTTGCCTGCAATTATTATACAATTAGAAGAAAATGTACATACTGGGCTAGCAAGGTGGCTCAAGGGATAAAGATGCCCGCTGCTAATGCTGGTAATCCGAGTCTTGTCCCTGGGATTCATATAATGAAGGAGAGAAGCCGTTTCAACTAGTCGTCCTGCAGTGCTCACATGTGGAATATGCACGTCCCCAAGCACAAAATAAATAAAACATCAACACTCTCTAGATACTGGAGAAGCTGATCTGTCGGGAGCTGAGGATCGTGCAGTGAGAGAACTACTTGTCGTATGGAGAGTGACATCATCTCTCTGCTAATGCCTTCAACTCTATTCTCACTTCCCACAGTGACTTTACAAGCCATGCACTACAGTTTACATTGTCCAAATGAAGAAGCTCAGTTTCAGAGAGATGGATCCCAGCAACATGCCAAAGCGAGAGTCACCAATAAATGGCAGGGCTAGAACTCAGGGCCATGTCTCCAAGCCCTATTCACTTTCCATTATGTTACCGAGCCAAATTATACTTTGAGATACAAAATCTCTGATTATATATACCTCTCAGAACTACTTTATACAGAAAAGAGCAATGTAAAGGCAGCCATCCATTATGTAGTATAGATCATCTGGGGTATTTCTGCTGGGGCAACTAGAGGCCTGTACATATGTTGAGTCCTAGGCTCAACCCTCTCTAGGATCATGTGGTTTCACTGGAAATAAAAGATGAAGAAGTCCACAATTTTTCAAATCTTTAACAAGCCTCTTTCCATCCATTAAACACACAAGTGTCAAATGCAAGAAAATAAAATGAATCTATAAAAAGAAATTTCTGCTCAAGAATAAAAATGAACGAGCAATATAGGTACAGGTTGAAGGGCAAACACGTTATGCTAAATGAAAATGGTAGACACCAAAAACTCAAAAGCTCCAAACTTCATGAATTTATGGGCACGGCATATTTCCAGGGGCAAAACGGAAGATGCAGATTCAAATCAATAAAGCAGGCTAGAGGTGAGGGAAGAAACTGAAAACTGTTCAGGGTAATAGAGAATATAACAGCTGTGCACATTTTATAAACCCCTGAAACTTTGGAACTGAAAAGAATAAAGTTTAGTATATAATCACAGCTTCCAAATTTGAAAAAAATCAAATCAAAAGGAAAATATAAATCTATAGAAAAGAAGATAAACAGAGTCAAGTCTGGGCTGCAGTAAAGCCTTCTGGGTAAGGAGCTGTGGTAGACCTTAGGAGGCAATTTAAGGATAAAAACGCCAATATTCTAATGCCACAGCGTATAGGAAGGGAAAGAAGAGAGACTCATTCTTCATATTTAATTACGTGCTTAAAAGGCATTTTCAATCTATCTAAGCATATTTTCCTGCTTTGAGTAGAAACTGATAAAAGAGAATAAATGTTCTTTTTATAATCAGTGGAAATAACGGTAAAGCATAAAGCACATGCCTGACTGGAGAGCTAAGTAACCTCAAGAGCTCTGAAGCCATCCCCATCCTGTCTTATTTCTGCTCAAGGATGTCTGCCCGACAGTACCAACAAAGGCAGGTCAATCCAGACCTCCTGTAGAGGTCTCATTCTTGACAATTTCTCTCTCAGGAAAGAGAGAGCATCAGAGTCACAGGTACTACAGAGGCAGGAGGACTCCTCTCAGTGAGACATAGCCCTTTTTTCCCACTTCCCACTATAGCCATCCTATAGCATATCTTTGGACTCTTGCTATAACTGCTTTACCAAAGGTAGAATAAGGATGGGGCAGAGTCACAATGCACACTCCCATCAGCTTCACGTAAGACTCACTCACACAGCCAAAGAGATTCAGCAACTCAAACTAAAAAGCCTTGTGATTTTTGCCCATGATGGCTGAAGTCCCTGGCACAGCAACTTTGGCTCTGCTTTCAATAGTAGATGGCAAAATCAGATGCTGCTCTTTATCTACGAGGTTGGGGCATTTCTTCTCTTCAGAATGTGATTCTAGGCTGTGGCATGTAAATCAGTTTATTCTGTACATATTCAGTTGAACGATCCTGCCACAGAGAAGAAAGAGTAGCAGATCAAAACGCAAACGTAAGAGCAAACCTTTCTCTGTGGGACTACTGCCTTATTAATTGAAGCCAGTGCTTTCTAGTCCAGAGCTAGCTTTGTTTTTCAGTAATTAGAGAAATAATTGGACTATTCCAACTGGAACCCATGAACGTTGCAGGTCCTTCCACACATTATGCAATAGGCATGGTTCTGAATTGTTTATCCTCAAAGATTCTGCCCTAATCTAAATTCCATTTTGAAGTATTAATGAGCCCAGTAAGACATCAATGACAACACAATCAAGTATCTAAGATTTTTATAAGATTAGAATTTAGTCAGCAATCTCTGTGGCACTGAACACATTTTAAATTTTATCTTAGCCAGCCAGTGGTGCTGCATGCCATTAATCCCAGCATTTGGAAAGCAGAGGCAGGTGGATCTCTGAGTTTGAAGCCAGCCTGGGCTACAGAGTGAGTTACAGGACAGCCAAAGCTACACAGAGAGACACTGTCTCAAGAAACAAAACAAACAAACAAAAATCCACAAAAAGTTTACCTTATTTGCCATCAATAAATATAGTCCAGTTCTCTCCATACTTGCACTTCTGATGCTTTGCCCCCATCTCCATTCAGACTACTCGTGCCTTTGCGTCTGAACCCCAGCCCCATTAGAAAGTGCAGTGCTGAAATCTACTTTTTTCAGTCTGTTAATGTCCATCATTTGGTACTGGATGTTTAGACCACTCATCATTTTATAATTATGAATATGGTCAAAAGTACAATTGTCATATTACTGACTGTTCTCTACATGTCTCCTGTCTCATATATTCTTTATTTCTGTCATTTTATTATTTTTGTTGTTTATAGTACAGTGATTCCAACCCTTTTTTTACGGCAAAATATCTTTCCTTATGATTGCCAATAAAACAACAGTTGATTTTGTATAGGTAGAACTGTGGGTGTCAGACTCAAGTGAGATTGTCTGTCATCTTCCACTGTTTGCTTTCTTCCTAACTCCATTTCTTGAAGAAGTAGATGAATAAATAATTATTCACTATGTGGGCTATGGAGAAGCCTTGAATAGCATGTAAATATGTGTCAGTATTGACACACATACTGAATGAAGGTGAGGGGGTAATTATATTATTATCATCTTCATATCTATGGAAAATGTCTGATTGTTAATATTTATATTAAAGACAACTTAAATGTAACATTTAAATTTTTTAAACAAACACTTGAAGCACTTAAGTATGATGCCTCTCTGATGGTGGTTTATAATTGTGTTTTAAATGTTTCTACCCTAAACGGTTCTTCTACTTTTCTAGGGAAAGTGACCAGTATGTAAATTGCCCATGAGAAGCTGAGTTTGAATTCTTATTACTCACATAGAGAGCTGTTAATGGTGGCCTTGGCTCGTTAGCCTAAAGGTGTGGAGCCAGAGACAAGAGATTCTTGACGCTCCCTGGAAAGTCTTGATAAATTGGGGAGCTCTAGGTTCACGAAGAGTCTTTTCTCAAAATTATAGTGAACCATGACAGAAGGAGACACATGATGTTGACATCTGTTCTCTCACACATGTATGTGTATGCATGTACACACACATATGTGTATATATATCAACACATGCAGGTGCATAGGAGTATAGCACACACACACACACACGAGAGCGAGCGCGCGAGAGAGAGTAAAAGTTAAAAACATATGCTTATTCTTAAACAATACAAGTATATCTATAGGACTCACTTCCATGCTTCCTCTCTCCAGAGGGTTCAAGCTTCATAATGAAGATAAAGGAATGCTAAAAAATGTGGCCAGACCTTGTATAAGTTTCCTAATCTGTCTTACTGGTAATCGTGCTCTTTGGATAAGTCGCTGTGATTTCCCAAAGGGAAATCAGAGAGCTTCCAAATAGCTAGACATGTAGAGCCTCCTAGAGGGTGTGGCTCCTGGAGAAATTTATGCATCTTTTCCCACACCTTGCCTTGTGTGGCTCCTGGAGAAACTTATGCATCTTTTCCCAACCTTGCCTTGTGTGGCTCCTGGAGATACTTATGCATCTTTTCCCACACCTTGCCTTGTGTGGCTCCTGGAAATACTTATGCATCTTTTCCCACACCTTGCCCTGTGCATTTCTCATCTATGCCTTCTGTAATACCGTTTTAAACAAGCCAGCAAATATAAATGCTTCTCCGTGTTGTGATCATCTTGAGTTCAAGAAGGGGACTATGGGAATCCTGACTTCCAGCTTGTTAGTTGGAAGCTTGGGTTAGAAACTCTGGTATTGTGATTAGCCTCTAATACAGGGACAGTCTTGGAGAATTGACCTGACATTCCTTCAGGTAGATCACAGAGGATCTGTATTTAGTTAGAAGATGCCCAGCTGTCTGGTTATCTCTGAGAGTCCCTCCAGGTAGATCATGGAGGTCCTGGATTGAATTAGAAGCTGCCCGGCTGGTTGGTGTCCACTCCAAAACTGCCTGCTTGCCAATGGAGACAAATTCCTCACTTTTCAAGGTCAGAGAAATGATCTGTGTTTAGGTTGTGTGGGTAAAGCTGAGATTTATTTTACTTCCTCCGTGGTCTAACCTATTATACAGCAAAAGATGTATTATTAAATCATCTCATTAGGAGAAGGCAAGCAGTCATATAGATTCTGTGGCTTTTGTCTCAAGTTCGCAAGACAATCACATTGCATCTTGTACAGGAAACACCACAGCCATGCTTAATTTGCTTTTTGTTTCTTCCTTGTAGAGTACCAAAGTAAAAGCTGCAATGGAGCTTAAAAAAATAGTTGGTACTTTGGAAGAAGTCCCATTCATTCTGGAGAAAATATGTATTTAAAATCACAGTAATCACATTCTTCTTTGAGTCATTTTTTATTTAAGATATAAAACAGGATGCTCATTTACCTTGACGTAAATTACACAGCTGATGCACAAGATAAGACAGAACTGTACAAAAATATCAAACCTTTGACCTCAGAATAGTGTACAGGATATGCCATCCACATAGCATCCAAATGCTCTTTCACACACTCAGCGAATTCTAATTATACCTCATACATGACTGTCACCTTGCAGCAGATTCCATGAATTTCTATGCAAAAGGTTCTTTATACTTGAATGTCAACGAAGCATTTTTATCTAATCACTTTTTAATAAGTCTATGCACATACCCTTAAGTTGTCCCTTTGATGAGTTCAGTTTGAGGTAAGTTAGGAAAAATGTGGGGTGGGGGGAGTATGGTGGATGCTCCAGGGCAGTAGTTACTAAGTGCAATATTCTTCTTTTTAATAAGATGTATACATGGTGCGCACAGCCTATCAACAGTCTTACAGCTTCACAGTAGTAACGAACAGGACACCATCCCAACAGGCCAGTGTTTCCTAATACTGCAGCTGGGACTGGCTGCTTACGGGGCAAGGGTAGCAGGTAACTCTGACTGAAATACTAACCACCAGGATCTCCTGCATGGAATGTCTCTAGAAGGAAGAATCTGCAGACTGTGGTTTCAGACAATTGTCTTCACATGACTCTTAAGATATGTTAACCCCAGAAAGTTCCCTGGGGTCAATCTGTCAATAAGAGTACACTTTCATTCATATAGTGACAAGTACGTTTGCGTGTGCTATGGGGTGGGACACATGGAGTCTCAGGAAACTCTGGTCATTTTCATGGATTGGGTGGTAGAAATCAAGATAGGTAGGTAGTTTCATTTTCTTGCCTGCCCCATTTCGTTTGTATTTATCAAAGTACAAGTTATCATGTGACATCGAGTCTACATGTGGTGACTTTCTTTACTATGGCTACTCCGTGGAGGAAAGGAAAATCAATATTCACTACCCCTTCCTTCCTCCATCTCTCTCCAGCTCTTGAATACAGGAATGGGGACCAACTGTGCTGATAGGAATTGATGATGAGCACAGTGGGTGGGTTTTCATTCTGATGGCATTAGGAAGCTTTCTTTTAAGATTTTTTGTCCCCAGTTTATATGCATAAATCCAATGAATGAGAGATCAGATATTCAGCCTCAAACTGTTACATATAAACTCAACACTCGTTTCTCTATACCTTGAAGAACAAATACCAAACACACAGTCACAGCACTGAGTGTCATTGGCCCCTGCTTTATCATCATGATTCTCATAGGTTCTCTTCCCACAGGTTGGGAACTTTAGACTTCCCTGGGCCAGATGTTTTTCATAGGGCTGAGACTTGCCTGCCTCCACATGCTTCTCTGCTTTCTCCTTACTGGTGATGGCTAAATGTCTTACTCCGAATTTCTAAATTCGAGGTAAAATTTTAATAATGAGGATAAAAGATGCTGAATAGTTCATAAGATTAATGCTGGAATTTAATTAATTCTGTAGTTTAATGCTATTGCTTTTTAAATTCTTTTTTAAAAGTATGTAATTTTTAGTAGTATGCTACAGTACTTCCATTTGAGAAATGATGGTATGATAATGCCCATTCCCCTCATGTGGCATTAGAATTCAGACCCAGGGCCTTTCATGAGCTCTGTGCACTCAACCATGGGGCCCACACCCGGCCTTGACTGTGGCCTTTTGCAACGTGCTTTGTCTTTCCCTTCAGCAAAGTTAAAGGACAGAGGTGGTTTTTAGATTGTGGGTAGCTAGAGCTTGGGGACCACTGTCCAGTTGGAAGCAAAAGCCCAGGCTATTCATTTTGAAGTGTCATCTGCATTTAAAGTCCCTTATGTTCAATTAATTTGCATATTGAAATTTCTAAACAACAGCATCTTGAGGACGAAGCCTTCTTTCAGCTTTTAGAACTGTCCCTTGGGTGAGGATAAGGAAAATACCCAGTTGCTGAAGGCTTCAATCTCTCCGGTTTCTCCCATAGAATCTCAGAGGACAGTGGCCCATATGGTTGTCAACTTCTCAAGGAAGGATGGTGCATCTCTGAGGTACAAATACTATGGGGTGCCATGCCAACCCTTTGGAGTGCCATTAAGGAATCTGGGTTGGAAAACCGGAGTGAGTGATCTGTTCAGTGAAGCTGGCATTCACTGTAAAAGGAGCACACGTCTTAGTAACAAGCTCCTAAAGCAATCTTCCTGAAAACCATCTGAGGAGACGTGTGATGGGGAGAAGGATGTTTGAGGGGTTTTAAGAACCAATGAAGAGGGCACAAAATGCTATTTTGAACAATTATTTGCCCGAAGTCACTTTCTTTGGACAACAAACTACACCTGGTACACAAGGTAGATTCTGGCACTGGTACATGAGATGGGCTCTGGCCCTGGTACATGAGATGGGCTCTGGCCCTGGGTCCTCCTCTCTTTTGCTCAGCATCCTGCAGAGTAGGATAGGAGTCCATATGGTATTGATGGTGTGTTCAATGAAGACGCGATGAGCACATTGTAATACAGTGCTACTCTATCGCAAGTTATTTTATACAAAGATTTCTGCTTCCCCATTGAGCTTAAACCTGTTTATACAAGAAAAAGTAGAAGGCTTTCTATGAAAAATATATGCACATTACTTATATATATTCATATATCTATATTTATAGATAAAAATCATTCTGGCTGCCTAAACAAATTTTATAAAAGTCTCTCTTTCTACAAGCTTTTTTTCAAGTATACATATGCCACAGAAAATACTTGGGGTCTAAGTTGTCAAGGATCCTAGTGCTCAGAGAAAAATAGTTTAAAAAATTGCATTGCTGATGTTTGAATTGGATAACAAAAGGTAGAAATGGTTGCTAAAGACTTCTCACTTCGCCTTTTTCTTTTTGGAGTGTTTTGAGAAAGTTTCTCTGTGACTCCTGAGTGGCTCTTGTTTTTAGTGGCGTGCAGGCTACCCTCTGTATTTTCTTGCTTTCAACTCTTTCCTCCTGCACGTTCATATCGCTTTATTCATATTAAAGGATGATTAATCTTAGACATTTAAAATTAAAGGATAAATAATCTATAGCATTCTAAGTTCTTGGATTGATACAACCAATTTTTTCAGCATAACTTGAAGTTTGGTTAGAGAGTGTGCTTAGGTGTGTATATAGACGGTGAACATTGATCTGCATCTCTAGACACCACTTTTTCTACTATGTAGGATGCAGTTTACTTCAGTGGTATGCTACAGTATCTCATACAAGTTGATAAAATCTGACACACATTTCTAGGAATTCTGCAATCCTAATAGGGTTTTTTTAAGTGTCTGAAAGTGGCATGTGGAGAGAGCAATGACATCATGGAAGTCAGATATTGGGGTAACTGTCCCTCCTGAAGAACAGTTTGTGGAGTAATTTATTCGTGTTCCTTTATTTGTGTGCTTAGGAAAAAGAATGCACGCATAGTTCAGTTCATACTGGGAGCATCAGTGCTTAAGAAAATCAAATCAAAGATACAAGATATTTGGTGATTTATTTTAATCTGTAAGTTCATAAATAGTCCTAAGTATTGCCCAATTTTATTGTCTTAAATAATGTTACATAATTTAGTAATTTCTTATTTGTATGTTCTAGAATATGTCTATAAAGCTAATTTTGGGCATCTATTATCTTTTTAAAACTCAAAACCTCTGCATTCATAGTTTTCAATTTACAAAATACTGACTAATCTTAAAAACTTAAATATTAATAAAAGTGAAGACTTATGAGAAGCCAAAAAAAAACCAACTTCCATCCCTGGTCTTGCTTTTGTGTGCTTATTTTTTTCCTATCTTAGTAAGTTCTGTCATTTGTTATTCTTCAGTTGCTCTGTGTTTAAATGGTATATGTATGTGTATGCAAATGATTACACACACAGAGTCTCAGTTATGATAGTAGAGAAAAGATATCTGGTTCCTTAAATATTTACTACTAACCAGGAATAACGTACGTTAAAAACTGGTCATCAAGTGGGTTTGGCACCTTTTTATCTGGCCAGACTGCTGTTACTCTCCTTAAAAGTTCAAAATGACCTCATTTCTGTTTTGTCCTTTTGGCTTAGCAACAGTTGTAGTTCAACTATGCACACATAGAGCTCAGTGTACAAAGTTCAGTCCCTGGTGTCAAATATGAATCTAAATGTATCGATTAAATTTTATTTCCAAAGACATGGAGTTAGGAGTAGGGCTGCTGAGCGGGAGTGTGCTGGAGTTGGGCACCATGGTAACTGAGCAAGAAACACCTGAGTTCTGATGGGGGAAGAAGAGCAGGAGGAAACCATTACTTGTGCAGCCGGCGAGAGACAGTGAGAATGGAAAACACACCTTCTTTCTTCTCATTTCCTGTCCACCTTTCTTCCAGCCAAGGATGACTGTGGCAACCTCATGTCCATCCCCTGTGCCTTAGGACTGGAAAGCTGAAAGGTAGGCTGAACCTGGCCCTAAGATAATTCCTCAGAAATACATTTTTTAATAATCCAACCCAAAACACTTAATTTCTCTGTTGGCTTTTTGTGTTTTGAGGAGAGCAGAGTCTAGCTCTTTTGGAGTATTGACAGGTTCTGGTTCTTATGGTATTCAATCAGGCAGAGAAATGGCTTTGGGGCGGGAGGATCAGCAAATGTTACAGCAGTAGTTCACACATGAAGATGCTATACATTCATTCATTGTTATTTATCTTAGAAATGGAGCATCTGGGACTTAATTACAGCAGAGTTCAAGGCCCGTAGGGATTATTTCAGTAACACAGAAGTACATACAGTTGTATCTTTCTGTTGGGTTAAGTTTTCAAAGTATAGATTCTTTAAACTACATTTCTTGGTTTCTTTTTAAATTCTGAGATGCCTTGCTCGAAATCAGTGTGTTCTTAGTAAATCTAAAACTAGCTCAGGAGACTGCTTTTGCAATAGTAACATGAAATGTATTTGGAAAATTCAAAAATAAACACTCATATCTTCGGGTTTTAAAAGAACCTTATACCAAAGCATTGAGGAGTCTCCTACTTTAGTGTAATGTAACATCTGGAAGCCCCAGCATTAAACAACTGCTCAGCAAAGGTGACTTTAGTCTTTTTGGGTTTTCTATCTATGTTCTTATGGTTTATTAAGCCTCTGGGCATCACACATACATTAGTTATGGTTTTTCATAACTAATCACTGTTATGCTACACAAATTGTTTTAAGTGACTGTTTGATTTTTTTCTTATAAAAGAGGTTTGTGTTCTAGAGCTCTATATAAATTAAGTGCTTTTACTTTTTGTAAAAGTTTAAATGAATAGACTCAGTGCACTTGCTTTTAAATTACTCTCTCTATTCGACATAGAATTTAAACTCAACTGTGCTGTACTCTAAGCACATTGGAAAACACTATTTCCACCTACAGAACCCAAGAAGTCACTGAGCGTCGGCTCTGTGGTTTCATTCTATTTTCAGTCCATATTGGATATGGGCTCTGCTGGGCAGTTTTTCTCGTTAGAATTGGGCGATCTTCCCCACTCCATGCCTTTGCTGGCATTTACAAATGCCGAGTGCCACTCTGAAGGTGTCATCAAGAGGAGACCTTAGTTTACATCATGCCTAGAGTCACTGTTTCGGTGAACACAAAGCTATTTTCATGCATCCCTTGAATGCTCCGCGTGGTATCTAAACACATAAACATACATGGACTGGGGATTCTTCTTTAAAACCCTTTGTCATTTCACTTACTCAACAAAAATGAGCAATTATTAAAAGTATTTCTCATCACTTTCTAAAACATATCGTTGGGTACCCTTTTTGGATCATACTTGATCTGTCACTTTCCCAAGGGAGGAATCCCAGCAGCTGGATGATGAATGACATATAGTCATGTGACCATGTCTTTGGTTATATTTCTGAATTTCTTCTCACATGATTGAGGCAAACCTGAGAATAGATCATTGAATAAATCGTTACTGTCCTCTTTTTTTCTCCTGTAAAATATTTCATTTCTCCATTTTCTTCTTTAGCGGCCTTTTGAAGAATCCAATCTGTTGAGAAAATACAAAATATAACACAATGAATTCTTTTAATTCAGGCAACAGATGCTAATCTATTTAGATATAATCTAAGTAATCATGCATTATAAAATCTGAGCACGCAATTAATTCAGAAAACCGATGCATATTTTATCTGACCAGTTAATACTGAATGCAAATTAGACAATATCTGTCAAACTGCTACTTCATCCTTGGCCATTTCGCTGCACCAGCTACTTAGGAAAAACCGTGCACGTGTGCAAGAAGCAGCGTTCTGGGAAGTGTAAGACAAGCAAATGACAATGAATCAACATGGCTTCTACGTTGTCATTGTCGTTATTTGTTTTGAAGTGGCAGAAACTTTTCCATAAAGAACCAATGGTGAGATATTGCAATTCTTAGAGTTTACAGTGAGCCCGGTAGATGACCATGAGCAAGGGGCCAGGAAAATGTCTGAATTATCTAGATGTCTCTAAGTGGGTTAGAATGTTTCACACAAGCTCTCCGGGAGAGGTTGCTCGAAAGACCCCGTGTCATTTACCTATGAATATAGAGCTACTGAGGGTAGGGAAAAGAAATCACGTGTGGCTAACGTAAGTCACATTTCATTATTTTCTGTCACTGAACCATCAGCAAAAGTTATCAGCCTTATGTTTTTATATTATATTTTTTATTATAAAAACATTTGACACTAGATACGACTTTGGAAGTGACATTGTATTAAAAATTGCCAAATACATTAAATCTCATTTTTCTTTTTTTTTTTTTATTAGACTCATGGGACTTTAATGTTGTCATTGCTAACATCAGTGTTCTAGTTCCCATCCTATTGCGGTGATAAAACCCTTGGACCAAAAGAACCTTAGAGATGGGAAGGGTTTACTTGATTTTCAGGTGACAGTCCATCATTGCGGGACATCAGATAATTAGTTTAATCTTCTTTAAACTTAATAAAAACACCTAAGGGTACTAGAAAAGTAGCTTTTAAAATTTGTGTATTCTAATTTTTTCTTAATTTGAGTGAGTTAATTATTTGGAAATGTAGCATGCCCATATCACGTGGATCTATGGATTTCCCAGAGTGTGCTATTATGGGAGTATGTCTGGGTGGTGGTGCTGGTGCAATTTGCACGCAGAGGACAGAAGCTAAACTTGGGCACAGTGCCTTAGGCGCTGTTGATTTTGCTTTTTGAGACAGCATCTTTCATTGGCGTGTTAGACTAATCTGAATAGCCAGAGAAGCCTGCGGAGGGGGAGGGTACTCTTTCCACTACCAGTGCTGGGATTACCAGCACATTATAGATAACTCCATGCCAACATGCACAACTTTTTTTTAAAGATCTATTTTTATTATGTGCAATTGTGTCTGTGTCTCTGTCTCTGTATGTGGGAATGTGTAAGTGAGAGTTGGTGCCCTCAGAGGCCAGAAGTGTCGGATCCCCTGGATCTGGAGTTACACCTAGGTGGGAGACAATGGACACAGGTACTGAAAACTGAACGTGGGTCTTCTGTAGGAGCAGTACATACTCTTAACTGCTATGCTATGTCTTCACTCCGGCCACCACTGCTTAACCATCATGAAGGGTGTGTGTGTGTGTGTGTGTGTGTGTGTGTGTTCTTGCCTGGAACTTGGGTCTTCATGTTGATAAGGCAAGCACTTTGCTGACTGAGCTCCCTCCCCAGCCTGGGACTACACACCTAATATATAATGATTGAGCCCTTGCAGACATGGAGGGATGAATGATCAGCAATAAGTACTTCGAATTTAGGAAGCTTTAGTTAGGGCTGGTTTCTGCCAGAATCTAGTTGCTAGAAGATGAGGAAAGGGCGGTGACAGAAAACACAAACTTGGAAACCACCATGAGGTTATGTTTCCCTGAACACCAGTCATTTCCTATGAGGCAACTAAGGAAGCTCTGGACTTGGACCAATCACCTTTTCACCTTTGCCCATGTGCCCTGAGGACAGCAAATCAGGGAGGCTTTCCCCAGAGTGGGAGGCGAGTATTTAAGAAAAGGGTGTGCTGTGTGGGACTCTGCAGCTCCCAATGCCACCAGGACGAGTAAAGAGTTGTTGAAGCGGCAGGAAAGACGGAGGAGAGAAGAGGTTTTCTGTTCATTTTGTTTACTTTTTTGTTCATATTTTCTTTTGTTTTTGTTTGCTTGTTTTGCTCTGGTTTGATTTTTTAAAAATTTTCATTGAGGGGGCACACTGCAGTGGGAAGGGGAGAATATGAAGGGAATGGGAGGTGAGCAGAATTAGGGTACATGAAATTTCCAAAGATTCACTTTAAAAATCGTTAAAAAATCTGGTTCTTCCGGGCTGTCCAACAGGCTCTTTTTCCTCTAAAGACCAGATCCTTTTTCAGTCTCCTTCGCTTTAAAATGTTTCTAAATGACCATCTTTGAGCCTGAACTTCTGTGATCTCATCTTTTCCATTCAACAAATCCTCTAAACATGAGTTTTATTAAGGGAAGCTGGATATTTAGACCAGAGATTAAGGGGATGTAATTTGTAACTCCTACAAACTAAACCAAGACAATTAGCCGGGGTTCGAAAAACAAAAAGTTAAGTGTGTTTTCTCTAGGGTTTTGCTTTTCTGCTTTCGTTTCTGTATCCTAAATGATCTTCTTTAGAATTAACCTAGTTCAAAACCCCGGGGGCAAAGTAGTGATCAGTGTAAATAGTGGGGCAAGTGTTGGATAAATGAATAGCAGAAAATAAAGGATGAAGAAGTGTGGCGTCGCTACCCCAGCCCCTTATCTGCAGGTCTGTACACCTGAAACACTGCAGCACGGAGTCTCAGACACAATGAGAAATTAATAATGAAAAATAAAAGAGAATGATTATAACATTGTGTTATAATAAAAGTTAGGAGCCAGGCGGTGGTGGCGCACGCCTTTAATCCCAGCACTCGGGAGGCAGAGGCAGGCGAATCTCTGTGAGTTCGAGACCAGCCTGGTCTACAGAGCTAGTTCCAGGACAGGCTCCAAAGCCGCAGAGAAACCCTGTCTCAAAAAACAAACAAACAAACAAAAAATAAAAGTTAGGCACATGTATTTACTTTTTTAATTTCTCAAAGCATCTTATTATACTACATTATAGTACAGTTGACTGGATCCCAGGACTAAGCTGGGGCTATGGGGGACTACCATTCTCCTTAAGTAAATCACACTGGATGAGGAACAACGCTGTAGGATTAATAACTCATCAATGGGGGACTTTGACATAGGTGCAAATCAAGTTAGAGAACTTGAAAACACATGTTCTAGTTTCCCACAATTTTTCTTCTGACTGTGGCATTCTGCTTTATGTGTTACTCTGAATTGGATTAGGAACTTTTATTCTAAAACCAAGTAATTTATGTTTCAAAGAATTTATAACCCAGAGCCCTGTGCTGTATAACAATGGAATCTATCTAAAAAATACAAAGTTTTGGAGATAATTGTTAGTTGGATACAGTTGTTCACTAGTTGATACTCTTGGGGAGTTATCAGCTTCCTTAACTTTGTTTTAATGTTTACAGGTATAAAATGCAGTTACAATACATGGTTACAAAAATTGTTGTGTGGATCAGTGAATAAATATTCAAAATCTTATCCAGAACATTACTGGCTCTGTGGCCCTGGTAAGCATGCAAAACTTGTCTGTACATTCACTTCTTCCTCTACAGACTGAGGTTCATAAGAGTGAAGATGCATTAAGGGAGATTGCTTGGCACAAAGTAATCACCTACTAAATGCTTGCTCCCCCTGTTTGCCTTGAAATCCCAGTTCTAATTTAAAAGCCTATCACTGAGGTATTTGAATTTACTAAACACACTTATTTTGACAGCCTGGAGTTGGTTAACTGACCTTTTGTGGGTGGTAAAAGAAGATCTTAGAAGCTGTAAGCATACATCAATGCAAAATTTACTGGAAAATGTTCTCATTTTTACACTCAGGCTTTTTCAGACCAAGGATGGAAGAACAGGTGGGTGAAAATTCCGTCTTGTTTGTTTGCTTTAAGCAGAGGTGTGAAGTCAGAGAGAATCCATCCTAGAACCCGCTCTGGCTTTCCTAACTAGTATTCCAACTAGTCAGCTCACACAGGAAGCTCACACTAGGTGGCAACATCAGGCCCAGTCTGTAGCAGAGGTGCTTCCCAGTGGGGAACACAAGCTGTAAACCAGGCCTTGGGTACCACGGTGTGGCAAAGCTCGGTATTGCAGAGAGCTCTGACATGCTGGAACTTTAGAGGAAGGGATACTGAATGTGACCTGTGTCTTGGGACTTTGCTGGGGAAGAATCATAGATTCCGTTTATGAAAGCCAAATGCTATTTGGGCACGTTCTCCTTGAAGAAAATCCCCCAAAGATGAAGTTTGTCATCACAGAAGCCAGGAAGGATGGTGACTGCTATAGCTCAATACGAGAGTAAGTTGCTATAGAAACTATTTGATTAAATGGTTCTGTTTTTGTACATTAGAAAAATGAACATGTAGCCACATTTCCATATTTGCATAATTTTATCTAGCAAAGCAGTGGTGAGATATAGGAACATGTTAATGCCAGACAGAATTCAAATTCCATATGTAATTAATAAAAACGCTGAATTCAACTTTTATATGGATTTTTCTAGTAAGTTCATCCATCCTAAAAGCTATCATCACAGCCTGTTTGAAAATGGAGTGTTCTTGCATTTCTCACCTGAAACCATCTCAGAAAATATCTAGATTAACTTGAGAGAAAAGAGGTTACCATTTGGTATTCCAATAGGATTTGATAAGGGGTCTTTGAACTTTATGTTCTTCAGTACACAAGCCAACTAGTTTATTACTTGTTCCTTATACAGCCACACAATTACTTCAGAAAATGTGGGTTTTCTGTTTATGCACCAAAGAAGCATTTTATCTTTAAAGCAGACAGAGTGCTATAGCTAAAACAAAGGTCCGTCTCAGTCTTGATGTCCTTCACCAACAAAGGAATTCAATCTTTCTTGTTTATTTTATTTTATTTTTTGAGACGGGTTTCTATGTGTAACCTTGGCTGTCCTGGAACTCACTCTGTAGACCAGGCTGGCCTTGAACTCACAGAGATCAGCCCGTCTCTGCCTCTTGAGTGCTGGGGTTAAGGGCATGTGCCACCACCATCCGGCTGTTTTTCTTACTTTTAAAAGTAATAAATACCCTTACTAAAAGTTTAGTTTATTGCTAAATAGTCCTCAGTAATCCCCCCCTGTAAAGAGGTTACTCTAGGAGTTTAGGGTACACAAATCTCCAATTGGGGCATACATTTTTTCCTTTGCAAAAATGAGATGTGTGGTACTCACGATATGAGATATTGTATGTTTTAAAATTCTTGTTTATCATCTAAATGTGTATACGCTATTCTATTCGGAAGCATAAATAACTCATAGTCTATTTTGCTGTTGGTGGCTGGAACAGAGCGACAGTGGCCGTGGCGCTTACCTTCCACAGCGCCAGTATCAGCAGCATCAAGAGCAGTAGTCCAGCGAAGGCGCTCAGGAGGATGACCCACAGCGGCACTTGGCCCGGGACTCCATCTTTGGATATTTGAATAGCCAGCTGAAAATGATTAAACCAGGCAGTTAACACTGATAAACACCCCTTAGAACTCCCGGAGCCAGGAGTTATTGCAGGCTATATTTTTTTCTACCAAACACTGTAATTAATTACATGACTGTCTAGAAAAAAAAAACCATCAGGTTTACATTTGAAAATGCCTTTCATTTACTCAAAACGTCCAATAATATCAAATTTATTATCGCCAAAAAGTAGAGCCCTTCAAAACAGAATCTTATAGTTTATACAGTCTGGCTCACCCAGGTGGGACATCGAAATTTTCTCAGGACAGTATGAGAAAATCATGCCTTTGTCTAAACCAAGTCCTTTGGCTTTAAAAAGTCACGAATAAAATACTTTTTTTTTTTTTTTTACCAAGGACTCTGCTTGAAAGGCCTCACTTTTGTTTGTGATTTTCCAATGACTAAGTGAAGAAGTTTTAAAACCTTATATACATATACTTATACAGACACACGCACACACAGCTCCATATACACAATATACAGGAATTTTCTGTAAATAGATATAAGGCAGCCTGCATTGTATAATGTGAGACCTGAAGGGAAAAACTGGCAAGCATCCCCTTTGTCACTAATGCGAAAGTGGAAACATCCGGTTGCTGTCATAGGGAAGGGAAACATGGCCGAAGAGCTGTAAGCATCACCTTGTTCTAGCTTCTGAGGGGTAACAAGCCTGAGATCTCATTAGAAGCCAATGCCAAGGAAATCGGAGTGTCTGACAGGAGCGTCAAATCAGTCACTGCTTCAGTCCCTGTGTGCGAGCATAAAACGCCACGGGCAGGTTTGGAGTGTAATGTGTATTATTTCCAGGAGTGCAGCCGCACCTACCCCCTTGTTTCTGGCTGCCAGAACACCACGGACAGACTGGAGTGAGAAGCAGAAAGTTTTCAGACACGTAGCCTCACTTACCTCTCGCTTCTGGTTGCTGCTGCTTAAAACCAGCGATGTGTTTTGACTCTGAAGTTCTCCCTTGACAGTGAGATTGAAGCTGGAAAAATGTGTCTGAAAGGCAGGTAGGAGTCGTTATTAATGGACCGTGCTAATCAAGGTGAGAGATGGCCATATGTGAGCAGTCCAATGACCCCATGTGCTGCAGTCCACCCATGCAAGGGTCCGGCAAGATCAAGGCAACTAAAGATCCAGTATGGCCTGGGGAAGAGGCTTCCTAGCTGCCGTCTCTATCAGAGCAACTGTTGATAGCTGCTGGGGTAGGGAAAGTTGCTTTTCTTTTCTTTTTAAAAAATATGTCTTAAGTTAAAAATATACTTAAATCACCCCCCTCCTCCCGTAAATCCCTACTCCTTTTCCAGTCATTATCTTTTTCATTATTATTGTTACCTATGAGTGAATATGAAACACAGTGTGCTATTTAGTATTGCAACAAGCATGGCCCTTGTTGGGTTTCCCATGTCCCAGTGGATCGACCTCACACCCATGCATATGAACAGCACTAATTACAATTGGTGGGTTAAAAAACAAATAAAAGGTTTTCTAAGGAAGATAGGATGATGGGGGTGGTTCTGGGAAAAGTTGGAAGGAGGAGTGAGGTGTAGATAGGATCCAAATACATTGTGTACTTTCGAAAAAGAAAATAGAAAAAAACCTGAGATTGTTCTGTGAGATTAATACAGTGATGCCTGGGGGCACCTCCTCCTTCCTTCCCCACCCCCCACCAAACTGTCCCTTAGATCCTTCTTATAGAATGCGAATAGGAACTTCAAAATGATTTCTAGCCGGAGTTTTCTCTAGAAAAAACAAACTTCAAACTTCGCTTGCCTCTCACGCCTCTAGGCTTGGGACAACTACACTCACATTCCAATAGTGCGGACTACGTGTACACACTTATTAAGAATTGTGCATGAAATTAGCAATATTAAAACATCACGACTTGCCAAAATATCATCTTAATGGGACTGAACCTAAAATTCTCAGTTTCATATGATCGACTACATATTTCTTTAAAGAGAAACAAAAAATACCAAATGCAAGAAACTGTGTTTTAAAACAGCCTGCATTCAGATAGATGTGGTTTTGTGGGGGATAATGAATATACTCACATAGAAATTTCAAAAATAATCACTATTCTATAATGTATTCAAGTTCTCTCTTTTGTTAATGATATCAAAAAATGTCACTCCATTACTTTTTGAACCTTAACCAGGTTTCAAATTATTAAGATAAGCATAACCTCCAGTATCGGAGAAGCAGTTCTCTCTTGTGGTGCACAGACTGAGGAAGACAGAGCCCTAGGACACTGCATCTGACAGAGGACTCTGGTGGCAACTTTGTTATCGACAGATGGGGAAGATGAGCCCCACACAGCTGGTCATAGGTCACATTATCAGAGACCCCCGTCCCCAGTCTCATGTTCTTTCCATGGCAATACCGTGGCTTTCACAAACACACTAATAGTGAATTAATACTTAACGATCAGATTCCATAACTGCCTAGTGCAATGTGACCACTTACTTTTATGAACGTTGGTTTCCACAGGATGAATGATACGTTCACTTGACTCACGTCAGAAGGGATGAGATGGCATGTGATGGTGGCCAGCTTACAGGTGCTGCAATCCTGTTTGATTGTCAGAGAGACATATCAGGGTGCTTGCAATCCCATCCCAGGTTCTATATCTACATGCTTCAGCTAGGTATTTACTTCTAAGCCGACACCGGATGTACTGCGCTTGGAGAGCATAACATACAAATTAGAATTCAGTTTACCTGGATTGTGCCTCTTTTGAGATCTTCAGACTTTGATATTGCCATTTTTTTCCCAGAGTTGATACCAAAAGGATCCTCAAGGCTCCTGGGATTGCAGTTCACATTCTAAGAAAGGAAAATATTTCCCTATTAGAAAGTGGCAAAGTCCAAGGAAAAACATCAGTTGGTGTACTAACATGAAGAATCTTATGAATGACAGCCAGTGATATACAAGTGATATACATGGAAGATCCATTTGTGAGTGTGCAGGATAGAGAGAATGCAAGATAGCCGCAATGTGTTCCCACTCCAGGTAACCATCATTGTTTCTGTGACCCTCGCAATTGCAACAGATGAGAGGGATGCTAGTAGAATTCTCTGTCTTACAAGTAACATAATTATCAATTTATTATTGCTCAAAGAACAGCTGATAAATTCCAATTATATATACATACATATATATATATATATACATATACACATATATAAATTCCCATGATATATTAAAGTATACACACACACACACATACTCGAATGAAAAAGAAAGTGTTAGCATGTTGCTATAGGCTCAATTTGATGCCTCTTTTGTTGGACTAGAGGGAAATTCCAGAGATTTTTTTCCTTGGCATTAGCAAAATATTTAAATGATTGGAAACTAAATACGACAGTTGCCATGTTTTGTTTTGTTTTTAATTCTGAGAAGGATTTAGCTTTTCAAAACCACATGAAAAGAAGGCATAATGTTAAATGTTGAATTCATGCATATACTAGCTCAATAATTACTGTAGCTGTCTGTGTTTTACACATAAACAGAATAATAATATTAATAATAATGAATGTCATATAATAATATTTTTAAAACAGCACATAGTCTATTTAGTGCTACAAGCTCAGTGGGGTTGCAATGGTGGGGTTGTTTGGGGTAAGTGAATAGTAGTAACCTACCTTTTGTGAACAGCTATGCATGTTTAGAAAAAAATAAGCTTTCCTTATTGAATCCCTCAAACAAATTAAGTGTGGCAAATATTCCATGTATCCATCAACAGTTAATTACCTAAGATTGACAGGATTATACCATGATTCCAAAAGGGCATGGATAGCCGAGTCCTAAGAGTCTGAACCTGGAAACATGACCTCATTTGCGAACTGAGTCCTCAGAGACGTAATTACATTGAGGTTATGCGGGTAAGAACATCTTGTATTTCAGGAAACCCCAAATTGAATGGTGGGTGTACAGGAAAACACTGAGGCAAAAAACGAACCCAGAATCCCAGGAAGAATGGAGCCAAGGACTACAGAGAGTTCCCAGCGACACTAGATGCTGGGAGGGAAGGCGTGGTCTAGAGGGAATCTCCATTATCAGCACCTCGATACCAAACTGCTGACTCTCAACATCACTAAATAATTAACTCTCATCTTTAATTACTCATTTTCTGTAGTTTGTTTCAGGAACCCTGGATATTGAACTTACACATTCTAAGTAGTTGATAGGATTTGTTAATTTATTAATTTTTAATAAATATATAAATCAATTAATTTTTTAAAGCATCTCCATTTGTTTTAGACTAAACTTACTTATCCCAAGTATCCTACAAAACAGGAGGCGAGGAAGGCAACAGTGGGTTGGAGAGATGTCTTAGCAGCTGAGAAGTACTCACTGCTAGCCCCGTGACGTGAGTTCTGTCGCAAGGCCTCTGGTGAAAGGCCACTTGCTGCCAAGCCTGATGCCCTGAGTCATCCAGCTGCAGGGCTCACAATGTAGGAGAGAACTGACTGCTGCAAGTGGCCCTCTGACCGCCCCTGTGGCCCAGACATGCCACCCCTCCCAATACAAAAGAAGTAAGTAACTGTGATTTTTGAAGAAGAAGGCAACAGAGTTGACATTCTTGGAAAGCACACATGACTTACATCTGAAGACGACCATCCAGTTGGGTACAGTACAGGATAACCATCTGATGTCAGGTTGGGGAATGAGATTGACAGCTGAAGTTCCGGCATTGGGAAATGGCCCCTTTTTCTGATCTACGGGGGAAGAACAGAAGAATAGACATACAGTCATCTTTGGCTCTTTCAAAAGCATCCTCTCCGTGTTACGTAGAACTCTGGTTCTTTTTTCCTCTTTCATGCATATGTGCGTTGCGGTATATGTGCATTTGTGTCTGTGTGTTCACATGCATGTGGGCACGTGCATACGTGATCATACACGCATATTTGCGTGGGTGTGTATGTGGAGAGGCCCGAGGTTGGTATCAGGAAATTTCCTCCACAGCTATTTAGACTTTTTCTTTGAGATAGCTTTCTCAATCAAACCCATAGCTGCCCAATACACCTAGCGTCCATAACTAGCTTGCTCTGGGGATCTCCTGCCTCTGCCTGTCTCAGCAGGCTTGCTGCAAATACAGTCAAGCCGTCATACCCATCCAGAACTTATGTGGGATCCAGGAATCTGAACGCCAGTTGTCTTGCTTGAGAAGTACATTGACCCACTGGGCCATCACCCCAGCCATTATCACCCCAGGACTGACCGACTGTATCTCTCACTTTCTAGACCAGGGCTTCCACTTCTGGGTTCTGGGATAAAAGATAATTTTGGTTCTTGTTTTGTTTTGTTTGTTTGCTCATGAGACAGGATTTCTCTATGTAGTCCTTGCTGTCCTGGAATTCATTCTGTAGACCAGGCTGGCCTCCAACTTAGAGGTCCTCCTGCCTTTGCCCCCTAAGTGCGTGTGCTGTCACTGCCCAGAAACTTTGGTTCTTAATTGATATTAGTTATATAAAATTCTGAGTCATACACATGAAAGTGGCTCATGATGCTATGTGGGAATTGATCTGATTAACCCAGCAAGAAAGTATGAATGCCCATCAATGGTCATATGTAGTTGCCATTATTATATTGTTTATTCAGGATAATAGTAGGATTGCTAATATTATGCATGTGGATAATACTAGGGTTAGGCTGTCAGTTTGGACACATCAATAATAAACTCAGTCACCAATACTGTGTTGGTGTTGAACTAAGAAATCAAAGCATTACCCTTTGTGTCATTTAAGCAAGAGTGAGCCAAATTTGAAATCTCTGTGTTTTCCATCATTCCTGTCTGCATAAACCTGGATCTACACTGTTTGAATTCTGTTTGTTGGCTCCATATCTGTGTCCATGAATATCTGTCCCTAATAAAGGGCTTCTCTTCCTCTTATTGAACCTCATCACAGAAAGCATCACATGAGGAAGAAATGTTGGACACTTTACAGAAATTTTCAACAGAGTTTTACAAGTCACTGTCTCCAACTGACCCCAAATGACCTAAATAACAAATAAACCACAAACACTACCATGCGCTATCTGAAAGTTGCTTTCAGAATTCATTTTATAAACCACTTCCAGCCTATTTATGGTTTCCAGCAAATGATTATCATAACACATATACAAACATGCATTATGCTGAATCAGGAGCATGAAAGAATCTATAACTTAACATCATAATACATTAGTTGCTGTTTATATAAGAAATTCGAGGCATGTAAGGTTGGTTATTACACTGTTCTCTTACAGGCAAGTTAAACAAACAGGTCGAATACACAGTAGGAGAGCATTCTTAGGTGTTAAGTGACTTTGAAGTCAGGCTTTAACTCAGGCTGAGATGCGCAGTGAAAGTATTAGTGGGAAATCAGTAGTGAAAATTATCTTTATTATTATTCTCTAGCCATGTCCACTATCATTTCGTGTGTGTGTGTGTATGTGTGTTTATCATGTACACAGACATATGGAGCTGCTTATCCATGTGCAGACCATGGGAGGTCTATCACACCATGCCTTATTTCTTTGAGACATGGTCTCTTGCTGATCCAGAAGTTCACCATGTAGGCTAGTCTGGCTAGCCAGCAAGGTCTTCGTAGTCGCATGTCTCTGCTCCCCAGTGCTAGGGTAACAGGAACAAGGGTAACAGGAACACATAGCCATGTCTGGATTTTTTTAAAATTAAATGTTGGAGTTCTGACACCAGGTTTTCATGCTTGTACAGCAGGAGCTCGTAACCGTGGTGAAGCTCCTCTATCCAAGTTTTTGCAGGTGGAGATCATTTACTTGATCCACAGAAGGAAAACTTGGCATGTTTCCAATAGCTTTAACTTAGTTGATTGCAATGCCCTTAAACCCATAAGTCACCTCTCACCTCAGCTAGATGGGACCTGCCATCGCTGCTCAGGTAAGCCAGACACCCACTGGCTTAGTTCCACAATTGTTCTATAAGCTATGGATACTATCTCTCTTGTTATTGATAATTCAGTCTGATAAGCAGGTTGACTTCCATCTTAGTTTCTAGGTGTTTTGATCCACTGACTCAGAATCCACACTTAATGTCCCTGAGTTGGGACCAGTGTGCCCCCTGGATACCATACAAGTATAATGTCCAGGTTTTACATATTCTTAATGGCTTCTCTGGGCAATTTATTTAGCCATATGAAAGAACACTTTGATCTTCACCAAGAGATGCCAGGACTGCCTAGCTAGTAAAGCAGCCTATATTGAGAGCTGCTCAGATCTGTAGTGATTCCCCATGGCTGCTGAACATTGGATCATTCATCAACCTTGGAACTGTGAAGATTCCTGAAGCTATGCCGGCCTCTTTGAACAAGGTCTGCAACCATCTTAGGGTAATACACCTGGGGCTTGCCTGGCCCAGCCTTTGCTTTGAATGCTATCTGCTTTTGAAATTCACTTAGGAATCATAAATTCTGATATTATTTCTTTCTTACTAAGACGTACTCCTTCTTAAAATAAAACAACTGGAAAATACTGAAAATAAGCAGAAAACAAATCTGCAATCCAACCACCCTAGCAGAATTTTGCTGGATAAAATTATTTGTCTTTATTATTTGTACAAATGATATAAAGCACCTCACATACACAGAAAGAAAACTTTGTTTATTAAATCTATTATGTTATGTTGCCCCAAAACATCATGGTTACTTGAAAATCTGGCTACTGATAGCTAAATAACAATTACAGTATTATCTACAACATGTGTTACCTATGAGAAACTCACTATGCTAATCATCTGGCTTGCAGTACTGCCTTAACTCTTAACTCTAGGACTTGGATCCCTTATCACTGTTTTATCTATGAGCAGCGATGTGAAAACATTAAAAAAATGTTACAAGCATGGAAAACTGATAAGTAGCAATTGCAGTTAAAATATTATAACATATTGTCTTCCTGCAGAATATATAACAATGTCTTCACCAAATGAATGACAGTTCATCTAAGTAACTTTGTAGTGTTGAGTTAAAAATTTAAGCCTTTTATAAGAGTGCTGCTAAAATTTTTAATCATTAATAATTTCTTAGGGAAATTACCAGTAGTAAGTCACTAGATCTCACCTAAACATCTTGTTTTACTTTCATTCTAGATGTTAAAGCAGCAAAATAACCAGAGATACAAAATATTATTATTTCTGTTATCATTGCTTGTAACACGGAGCTCCTATCTCAAGCCTAGAGCCTAATAAGTTACAATGAATGAAGATCTACAATGGTCAAGTTTTTCCCTTTCTTTTTGTTTGTATACTATAGAAGCCTAATATTCTGAATTATACAATCATATCCCAGAATTGAGCAAGAGTTTGCACTCATACTAATTTCCAGAATGTAGTTTATCATCATAATTTTAGTAGAGAACACAAATTCCTCTCAAGAGGAATTTATTTCTCTTGAGAATATGGGAAACTTATTCCCATCTTGTAAGAGAACTTAATCCTTCATAGCTGACCATTCCCCAAAAGGTTAATACTGGCTTCATTTATAATGGTGTTGTATCACTTGATGAGGGCATATGCTCATAAATCATTCATTTGAATTGAATGCTCCTTTCTCCTTGAGTAATACTGAGTTTGTAAGTGTTACCCAGTCTAAAACTCCTTGACAGTTTTTTGTAGAGCTTACATAAAGTTTGTAGCAAAGAATTTAAAATAAAAAAAATGAGTGTAGTAGACCTATCATTGAAGAAGACTGTAGTGGACACAATGGTAATTCACAGCATAATTCACGTGAAAGAGAGCAATAGACAGACAAGTGACAAGGACACATTGAATAAAGAAAAATATTCCCACAAGAATTACAAAAAATCATTTCTGAGATTGTCATGAGTCTGTGAAATGTGGTTTTCTGAGCCATACTAAAATGAATATAAAGTATATACACTTTGCGGTTGTAGCATCTGTCTGACAAAAGAGCGACTTCTCTTCTAGGAGTTATTTTAGTTAATATGTCTTACTATAAGGAAGTTAGAGACTTTGGCTTTTAAATTTGACTCAAGGTATAATTACCAGTTTGCACTTAATCTTAGCCAGAAGGCCAAGAATTGATATAATTATCAATTTGGACAAAATAGCATAACATAGTTAAATTACAAAGAAAAATATTCTAGGATGTGGAGATTAAATACGGAAACACTTCCTTGTTTCCTTAATAGAAATAATCTGTTTAGCATATTGACTTAGAGACAGCTTCTTACCATGTAGAAGACATTAATTTCATTTCCAATGTCAGCAGTGGAATTAATAAGCTCAGGGAGCGTCTCATTGGCCGCAATCGAGATGTGGTGTTCACTCGCAGAACTTAAAAGAATTAATGGGGGAAAATAAGATAAAATGCAGCAATGTTTAAGTTTATTTGACTCCATTCTTTTCTTAGTCTCTATCACAAGATCCCATAAAAATATTTGCAGAGTTCAAAACAGAGAGATTCTTTTACCCCCAAACCTCAATTAAATATTTGAGGATGCTAACAGTCACCAAATTCGATAGGCATTGTTGCTTACTTGACTCCAATATTTTAAATTATATGTAACTTTCAAAGTAGAATCTGTTATAAAGTGAAGAATCTCCATGAATCTACTAACATTTGAACTAGGGGAAAAAATCAGACTAAAATTTGATATATTTAGTCATGCTGAAAGTGAAGAAACCAGTTTTTTTTAAAAAAATGAATGTTTACATTTATGCAATTTAAAATTCCTGTTACTGATAGATGAGAAAGCTCAATCTCCCTACGAAGGTCATGGTCTTTGGATGACCCCGTAGAACTTAAGACTATCCCTCAAAGCAGCACTTCAGCCAAGAGAAGACAAATAAAAGATATTTACAAATGTGTGCCAAAACTCGATTTGAATGGAGTGGAAAGCTGTTCGGAAAATCTTTGTGCTGACAGAAGCATATGCAGCAAATCAGACAAAAGACAACAGACTTCAAAGGCTAAGGAAGATATGCAAGTCTCTGTGCCTAGCCTATAACCCTTGCTCTCTGATCTCTCTCAAAGAGAAAGTGCCATGAGAAACCAACAGAATGGTTGGCTGGTAGACTTGGCTGGCCTTGACTCTGGCCCCCATTTTTTTCTATACGCATTGCACATATTTATTTAAAAGAGCTTGGAATCCTGCTTCAGTAAGGGACATCATAAGCAAGGGGCTCTGTGGAGCGGGCATTCACTAACATGATTGGTACTTGAAAAGAAAATACGGTCTGAACTGAAAGAATGGTTTCCCAATAGTGGAAAGAAGCAGCAGCTGACCAATGAGAAGTGCTTTTACCTCGTGCGACAGAATGGGCGGGTAGATCCCGTCCGCAGGATGAGAACAGAGACCCAGAAATATGCTGCTGACCTGTGACAAAACGCTGCATTTTGTCAAGGACTTTGGCTTCTGTTTAGGAGCAAAGACCTGCCATTAGCACATTTTATGTTGATGTTTAGTGCACACAGGTTCTCAACGGTACAGATGCGTGTGGATTTATGGACGACAATGAACATGGTTGCCAGGCACCACACCAGAATTGTGTACTTGGCAGGTCTGGAAGACACTGAAGTACCTGCCACTTTAGGTGAGTGGTGATGCTCTCAGGCAGGGACCACACTAGGAAAACCATTCGGTGGCCAAAAGGCTGTCAATGAAAAACAGTGGCTTCTCCTACCTGTGAAACTGTAGTCCGACTTCATATTTTACTGGGATGGAAATATTTACTTCATTATCATAAAGAGATTCAGGTGGTTCTTCGCTGTCACTGGAAAACACGGTACATTCACATTAGACATTACATTTGTTTAGCCACAGACCAGCTCTAAGCATTTGAAAGAGAAGATCCTATAGGAAAATTAATAAAATACAAAATCGTAGAATTCTTCATTTGTTTTTATTGAGAGAAGTTAGAGTGGAGATAGGCATTATTATTATTATTATTATTAATGCTTCAAAGATGATTCTACTGTGGAGTTAAGAGTTGAAAACCACACTGATTCAGACCTATGTTTAGAAAATTGTGTGAAATAATTAGAATCTACAGGCTTATTATTAAAATATTGAGATAGCTGGACTTCTGTGGCATAAAGACTTGGACACAAATCACCTTAGTTTGAATTTATCACACATGAAGACCTTGTACAGAGACTCAGCTAGGCTCATACAGCTAATTGTGGATCTAAAATCTTCTTTTGCCTTTCATAGTCTTTCCAAAAGAGCAGTCAGTATGCATTCTACTTCAATTTTTATATATTTCCTTGATTTGAGGTGTAATTTTATAATATTTGAAACTTTATTTATATTTTACACACATATACATTATATACAAATATACCTCATACTCATGAACAAAGCATGGAGGAGAAATGTAATTTTATGACCAGATAAAGGAATGGGGTTGTTCTTGAACACTGGTACCTTTACATCATTATTTAATTTCTCTCTGTCCTGGTTTTTCATATACAAAACAGACAAGTTATCACTTAATTTTCTACAGCGGATGTCAAATAAATAGATGCTGAGCTAAACTGAATTGAATAGAATGAATTAATTTATCCATTAATTATTTTATTGCTTGTTAATTCATTTTCTATCTATGGAGTAATGACTAAATACAGGGGCCATGCGGGTTACTACAACAAAACCACTTGACATCGCAGGACTTGTTCTGGTGGAAAATGATATTCAGCAGAAAGTTAAAACCTACTTTAAGTTCTGTATTAGTCTTTTCTCACTTTTTTCCTTAAAGAAAATATAAGTAGTATATTCTTTCTTAAGCCAGGCTGAATTCAACTTAGCAAAAAAAAAATCCAAAAAACCCAAAAGTAAAACATAAATTCTTCATTCAAGGTGACACCTATTTTTCTTTTTTTTTAATTTATTTTTCCTCTTTTTGCAAATGGATTTTTTTCTCACATAATGTATCCTAATTATGGTTTCTTTTCCCTGCACTACTTCTAGTTCTCCCCTACTTCCCATCTTGTCTGGACCCATTCCTTTTTTGTCTTCCATTATAAATCAAAGTTCTCTAAGGCATAATTAAAATAAAATAAAAGACAAAACAAAAATCAGCACATAAGAGTTGGACAAAACAAACAAAGAAGGAAAAGAGCCCAAGAGAAGGCACAAGAAGCAGAGCCTCACTTATTTGTACCCTCAGGAATCTCAAAAAAAAAATACTAAACTGGAAGCCATCATATGCACACTGAGGACCTGGTGCAGACACGTTCAGACCCGTGCAGACCGTGTGCATGCAGCCTCACTCTCTGTGACTTCAGATGAACTTTGTTCCTGTTGATTTAGAGGGCTTTCTTTTCTTGCATGTGTTCTATGATAGTGCCAAGAAGCCTTGAATGATTTGCGTAAAATTTATTGAAGTATGAATGGGTATCATTAAATTTTAAGTCCGTGTGATGACTCAGTTGACTTTGATAGACAGCTAGCAAATGTTTGAAAATTAGTAGTTCCTGTAGATCATAAATGCAGTTTGGCAGATATAAGTGGTGTGTAATTACAAGATAGTCTACAGGTAATATTAGCAATGATTTAGTCCAATAGGTTAAATTATTTGAGTATGAATTCCCCTACTGTTGCGAATAACTCCCAAGGTATTTTTTGTGAGGCAAAGTGGTCCATGGGCTGTTACTTCTATTGATCTTACACCAGTTTCAAAAATCTGCCCATGACACTACAAAGTAAAATAATCCAATTACACGAAAGGAATGATATGCACACATACATGTATGTTCACACATACACAAACTAACCTTGTTGCACTTAAATGAATGACTGCATTTTCGGTGAGATGTGATGTATTAAACTGGAATATTATTTTGAAGGTTACCTATGAAATTAAAATAGACATCTTAAAAAACAGATCAGAAAAACATCTACTTGGAAAAACCATAGTTTATATAAATTCACTACCTGAATAGAAATCATAAAATTACTCAAGAAACATTACCTTACAAAATACAACCACATCATAAATGCATACATTCAGGTACAATATACACATGTACTTCTAAATGTGAGTATGTAATATGCTTTACATATTGCTGTAGTCTGAATGCTTTATTTTTTCAAAGATTTTATGGTCAAGCTTAGTTATCAGTACTAGGGATGGGTCTTTTTGGCAGGTAGGAGATCATGAACATTCACATGAGTGGGATTTATGGTCTTATGAAAGAGGTACCAAAAAGCTGCCTTTCCTTCTCACTCCCCAAGGATAAAGAGAGAAGACATATTTGAACCAAAAATATCCTCTTTGGATGATGGGCCTGACATTGTCTTGATTTTGGGATTTTCAGTTCTGTAGCTATGAAAAATAGATTTCTCATGTATGTGCTGCTCTATTCCTGCTAACTTTTATAGCAGCCTGGATGCGCTAAGACACGTGGTAACATTGAATTTAATACCTTATTTAAGTCATGGTAACAAGAAGTCATGCAAGCCACAAATCAAGAGGAGCCATTCTACCTATTTTATTACCATAATTTCCCAAATACCAGTAATGAACATATCTGTGGCATGTTAGTCATTAAAGTCTCTTCAGTATGCATGTTAGCCACTATTATGAAACAGGGAGACACTCTTGATTCATTAATTTTATAGTGTAAAATTTTTTGGATCACTAGACAGTAATCCAAGAAGATAACACAAAATGGCTTAGCTCTTAGAATAAAGTGTTATGAAAGGACATTGGTTTGTAAGAGTTTTCATGCATAAAATAATGCCAAAGGAAAAAAATGTTTTTCTGTATAGATATCATATACAGTCAAGTCTCTTTTGAGAACCTCTACCTGTACACAGGGCCTGTATATGAATACCAACAGTCACACTAAAATGTAAATTACTTTGAAAACCAAAGATCACCTGTATGTCCTTGCCCAATGATCTCATCATAAAGCTTATGAATTATATTTCTTGATTTCAAAACTAATCTTATTTGGTGCCAATTGAAGAATTAAAATTTGGGCCAGAAAAACATTCCAGGAATACTGAATTAATGGAAACCACCTACAATTATATTTTTATGATTAATGTTAAACAGAAAAGTTGTGATAGTTATAGCTTGTGAACAATTGGGGCCCAGTCTCTGCTGTGGGACAATGGTTTTACCCTGTAAAGATTTGTTTCTTGTACTTATTTAATAAAATGCTGATTGGCCAGTAGCTAGGCAGGAAGTATAGGGGGGACAACCAGGCAGGAAGTAGAAGCAGGGTGGCAAAGAACAGGAGAATTCTGGGAATATAAAAGCTCAATCTGCAGTTGTGACCCAGATGCAGCGGACACATGATATGACTGCCTTGCCAAAAAAGGTACCAAGCCATGTGGCTAACACAGATAAAAATTATGGGCTGATGTAAGTTATAAGAATTAATTAATAAGAAGCCTTAGCTACTGGGCCAATCAGTTTATAATTAATGTAGACCTTGGTGTATTTATTTGGGACTAAACAGCTGTAGGACTGAGAAGGACAGAAAACTCAGTCAACAAGTCCCAGATGGCATGGGGCTATGAGGTTGGCACGGCTGTATCATGGTACATATGGAATTTTCTTCCCTCCCATATATAATCTTAATTTACATTTCAAAAGAAGAAAGTGAATTCTTTTAAGGAAGATGGCTTTTCTCTTGCCTTGGAGTACTGCTCTCCATTCTAATAAAGGGACCTTTATTGGGTGGTTCTTCCCTGTCTCTCTTTAACTTCAACACCTAGCCTGGGCACTTGGCCCTTCGTATTCTCCATGGCAGAGATGAAGGCCTGATAAAATGCTTGCTTTATATCCACATGAACCCGAAATACTTAGATGAAAGTCTGTATCTTTAACTCAAGAATATTCTAAGCATGAAACTCAATTTGAAATTGCTTGCAAATTCCTCCCATCACCCTTTGTAGAACCTAAGAGAATATTTTGATTTAAGCTTTTATCACAAGCACAAAGAATTGTTGGATAGAGGATGAAATATTTAAATTCCATGCCTTTCTTGAATGGTGCAGGGAAACTGGCTACTCAGATGCCAAATGTCAGGCTCCCTTAGTGCACAACACCTAGTTCTTTCTCATGGATCACAGACCTAAGAGTAAGCAAAAATCATCTAATTCTTGGAAAAAACCACTAAGAATTTCTAATCATGTATGTGGTAAGAGACTTGAATGTTGACTATTTGAAGAAGACCTACAATGTAATAGCACAAAGACAGCCAAATTTAAAAACAGAGGCAGAATGTGACACAGTGGCTTATGCTTGCAGTCCTAGCACTTAGGAGGCAAGAGGACTGCTGAGAGTTCATATCCTGGGCTATACTATAAGCTTAGGACTAGCCTGGGCTCCAATGTGAGACCCTGTCTCAATAAAAATGTATGGGAGCAGGTATTTCTCCAAAGGCAGCAAGAGTATGCATGTGTGCATGCATGTATGCATGTGTGTGTGTGTGTGTTTGTGTATGTGTGTGTATGTATGTGTGTGATGAAAAGTTACTCAAAATGTCATCACGTGCTGCTAAGGTAATGTAAATCTAAGTTACAGTAAAACATTGCTTTACATTCACCGGAATAATCATCATCACATCATTATCATCATCATCATCATCGTGGAGAAATTAGAGCTCTCATTCACTACTGGCAGGAACGTACAATAGTGCATCTGTTTATCTATTATTGATTTAGCCTCTGTATTTGAATATGACTTATTAAACGTTTAGCATTTGATTATGTCTTAGTCTTCCTGAGCTTCTATAATGACATAATTTGATTGTTAATTTATGTAGTTCATAAGCACTGGAGGTTTCCTTCTCATCACTCTGGAATCTGGGAACTCCAAGGCGAAAGCCCTAGAAGACTGGAGTGTAAGAGTGGCCTGCTCTGGAGACACTGTATGCCATGTGATGAGACAAACAAATCTCTTAAGCCTCTTGTGAAGCCACAGTCCCTCAGGCACCGCTTCCTACTGCTGTCACACTGGGGATGAAATTTCAGGGTACGGAATTTACAGAGACACAGGAATCATACTCTAAAAGCATTTTGCACCCAAAGTGTCTAGCCTGTATCATCACAATTCACCCATTATAAGGATTTATGTGTTTATCTTTGAGTATATCACCACTGACTGGCAATGGCTACTTTTGTTTGTCCCAGGATTCTCACCGTTTCTCCTGTCCTCAGGAAAGGATAGCCCACTCTGCATGTGATATTTCGATTGGACTCACAACTATCCTTTTGGATACCCTAAAATGGAAAATAAAAAGATGTAGAGAAGAAACACATTAAATATAAAATGATTTATATTAATCATTTTAGAATTTTCCCAGCTATGTGTTAGCAACTGCCTTGTCAAGATTTGTGTCTTGGTTTTGCTGGGAGACTCACAGCACCAAGAACTGCCTATTCCAGAGTTCACGGACAGCTGAAACCATCACTTGGGGGCTCCTGAGTGACAAAGCACACCTTTGTCTGGCATGAGTAGTCAGGGTAACTGAGTACCAACAACATCAATGGACAGAAAACTGCAATGGGGGGGTGCCTCGCCCATACATCTGCACTGGTGGAACATCACACAGGTAGGTGCAGGAGTGTGGAGCCCTGAACAAGAACGAGGTTCTAACTGCAACCACCAGGACTCACCTCCTGACTCCACCCAGCACTCAATACAACTAAAGAAAGGGTGGCCTTAATACAAGGTTAAGGACCTCCTTACATTAACAACTATGAACTGTAGGTATTCTTCCCGCCTCTCTGCCATGGCCAAAGAGATTCACTGTGAATATTCCTGCCACTTTGCCATGACCACACGTGTATTCCTGCTCCTCTGCTATGGCCAGAAAGCCAGTTAGAGAGGATACATTTTAACACAGCTCCCTTTCCAGAGAAAGTACAGCAACAACAGACATCTCTCTACATTGCATTTACATGTTGCATTTCTGCAATTATTTCATATTCATAATAATGTTCTAAAACCAAAATATTATTGTAACAAATGATCCCTATATCTTAGTTACTATATCCCCAAATGATATCAGAACAAATGGAGTGAAATGAGAGTAACAATTAAAATTGATGGGAACTAGACAGCAATGTTTTAATGCTACACATTAATGTGTGAGTATATTACAGTTCTGGAGATTAAATCCAGAGTCTCATGCATACTAAGTAAATTCTCCATTATTTAACTTATTTTTAGACCTAAAGGTATTGATTTTTAATATAAATAAAAATATTCACATTGGCATGATTATTTTAATGTGAATTAAAATACTTTGAAATTAGTCATACACAAAATTTTAACTTGGAGATACATTTGGGAATCAGAATACAAGCTAAATTCAAATTTGCAAAAACTGACAAATGATCCAGCATCTTATGCAAGGGATTATTGTCAGATTAATGGAAGGTTAGATACTCAGATGTTATTGCCAAGATGTACCATTTTATTATAAATAAAAATAAAACATGTCATCTAACAGATATCTTTGAGAAAAGTAAGAAATTTTTGGCTCGAGCTTTTTCATAGGAAGAAACAATTTCTTGATTTTCTCAATGGAAATTTCTTTCAACAGATGAATTCCTCTCTGCATCTTTGTTAAATGGTTTTAGCTTTGATTATTATGTATTTTATTTGACTGAATTTCAATTTCATTGACTTGATGACTCTGCGAAATACAGAAATTTTGAATTATCAGCTATCTTTCTTAAGTACTTAAAATATTAAATACAAGAAAAGAAAAGCCTCTCCAAAGAGATAAAACAAAAGCTTGGTGGGGGGGTGAAGACCAGAGAGCTGGCCCTGTGGTTAAGAGCACTGGCTACTCTAGGCTGGTCTTTCCAAAGACTTGAGTTTGAGTCCAAGCACCCATTTGGCAGTTCACAATGGTCTGTAACTCGAGTTCATGGATCCAACGTCCTCTTTTGTCCTCCTTGGTGCTAGACACCAGGCACACATATGGTACACAGATATACACGTAGTCAACATACCCACATGCATAAAATAACAGTTTTAAATACTTTAAAAGCTTGCAATTATGACCATTAGTGTATTCTAATACTTAACAAAAAATCCTTTCTGCTCTTCTCAAATCAATGTTATGAAATTAATTAGTTCAGTGGCATGAAAAGTGGTTCAATTAAATTACCATGATTAGAATGAATGAAAAACAGCAAGTTTACCTCAATTCCTGAAAAAATGAGATTCGGGGAATGCCGCACTACTGTCCTGGTGTTGTAGGCACTGTCTCTTTTGTTCCTCACTGTGAGACTGAGATTGAACTTGTCGTTCTGGGACCTGACAATCAGCAGGCTGGCTTCTGTGGTGGCCACGTCCAGGCTGAGGTCTGAGATGCATTTTTCCTTGTTTCCACAGTCTTTCGCAAAGGGAATCTGAAAGCGGCACAGGCACAGATATTTCATAGTATAGTTAAACATCACTGAAAAACAGCTATTAGTTTGTGTAACAGAAATGGCATAGCACCCAGGGAAGAGAGAATGCAACAAGAAAGTTGATTGCACGGCTGAGGTCTTAAGGGGTTTCACATTATTGCTGGCTTTATAGGAGAAAGAATAAATGTTGACTTGTAGTCTTAATTTTCAAGACCTTTAAAGGAGGTAGATTTCATAGGTATTTTACACTGGCATCTGTTTCCTTGTGAAGGACAGTTTCCAAACTGCAAGTCAAGAACTCCAAGATCTAACTCTACACAGCTTCAGTTAAATGACTTCCTACTAAAAAGAAGGGAATATTGAAGAAGCCATGGCAGGAAAATGGTTCAGCCACATATCTGGAAGCTTCTTCACTTGTTTCTTCTCTTTAAATTTCACCTTCCCCTGATCCAGTCTAGCATCACACACATGTCTTTCCTAGCCTCTTCTCTGTATCTTCCAAGTCCCCTGCCCCCTCTCCTTCTCCTCCTCGTGTTAAAGCAGACCCTTCTTCCCGCATTCTGTACCCTTCAAACATTTAACACGTTGCAGCAGCTGTTTTTTTTTTTTTTTTTTTTTTTTTTTTTTGGTTTTTCGAGACAAGGTTTCTCTGTGGCTTTGGAGCCTGTCCTGGAACTAGCTCTTGTAGACCAGGCTGGTCTCGAACTCACAGAGATCCACCTGCCTCTGCTTAAACAGCATGCATCTGGTACCCACTGAGCTCAATTAAAACAGTCAACAGCACCACACTGTCCTTTAAAACGTCTATAATCAGGGTGGTGGTACCAAACCCCGGAAGATCTCACTCTGGCCCGTGAGTCCAGCCGTCTGCTCTATCACCTTCACCTCTGTGCTTTGGTTTCAGCTACAGTAGCAAACATCTTCCGCCCCTTTGGTGGGTCAGTATCCTCACACTTACTATCATCCAGCCACACTGCAAACAGGGTGGAAAATCACCCCGTCTTTCAGGCGCGACTTAAAAGCTGCAGCTACATGGGGGAGTTTGGAAGGAGGATGAATGGGGAAAATGAACTTTCCATCTCTACAGCTTTTCTCCATATGGCTATCCACGTGACATGCTTTCTCCTTCTGTTCCCTCGGTCGCTCTCAGATGTGTGTGTACCAGTGAACTTTGGGAGCAGAACAGAAGCAGCGCAGAACAGTCTCTTCCCATCTCTTTGGTTTTAGGGGCAACGTTGTGCCCACAGGAAGCAAATATGCTCTGCTTTTTCATTTTGAAAGCTGTGGAGGTTTTGTTGAGAATGGCTTCCCTGGGTTTCCATATTGGAATGCTTGGTCCCCAGCTGGCCGGACTGTCTGTGATAGATTAGAAGGTGTGGCCTTGGTGGAAAAGGTTTGTCATTGGAAGTGGGCTTTGAAGTTTAAGAGCCCAAGTCAATCTCTCTCTCTCTCTCTCTCTCTCTCTCTCTCTCTCTCTCTCTCTCTCTCTCTCTCTCTCCTCTCCCTCCCTCCCTCCCTCCCTCCCCATTCCTCCCTCTCTCCTTTCTGTCTGCTTCCTGCAGGTAAGGATGGGAAGTACTCAGCTACTGCTCCAGTGCCACGCCTCTCTGTTTCTCCCCACGATGATCATAGATTAACTAGCCCTCTAATGCTCTAAACAAGCCCCCAATTACATGCTTTCTTATCTAAGAGTTGTCCTGGTCATGATGTCACCACATAGCATTAGAACAGTGATTAAGACACAAGCTTTGACACCACAGGCCTCCGCCAGGAAGGCCAGGGATGAACCTACACTGTTGACTAAGGGTTAGCTGTGGTCCAAGTATGAGGTCCAGTATGAGCGCATCGTTATTTCTAAACTGTGTCTCATAACTTCATGCTTATTAGGGCAAACACCTTTCCAATTGTTTATTTACAGTTCCCTTCAACCCCAGCAAGGAAGTTAAAGGGTCTGGGGGAAGTCTAGAATTGTCCAATTCTCTCTCTTCTCCTCTCCCTCTCACTAACACACAACTGATTTGAATTATGTGTCTATGTGTTTTGTCTTACGTGTTCGTGGACTGAGTTTGGCAGGGCATCATCCAGCACGGGTCCGTTTTCTGGGTCGGTAAGATTAAAATCCAAAGTCACTCTCACAGAGTCCTGGAAGTCATGCTTATCCTACAAGGTGAAACAGAACATTTGTCAGTGGGCTCAGCTTTGCTGGATGTTATGACTCTGTTGGAGCATCCTTCTGCCCCTCTAGTTTACTGGAACCTTCTTGATCACTGGTGTCATACCTCAGTAGGCCTTTGCTTTGCTGAAGTGGTATAGCTTTTCCAGTTTGACAAGAATAATAGCTGTGAAATGGCTGCTCCAGAATGACAGGTCACTCCCCTAGAGCTCCACAGAGGGACTTGCTGGAGTTCCCCCCAGGAACCCCCCCTGCCTGAATATACCACCCTGAGCTACATAATAAAAATATTGTTGTTCTTGAGACCCATGCCAGTACTCACTTCTGGGAAAGCGTCTCTCTCGCTTTAAGAAGGACAGACTCACCCAATGCACCTGTATTTCACTCATATACATCTAAATGTATGGAATTTTACAATGCATAGATATGGAAATGATGTGAACATGATTAATGTTTTCCATTTCAGTAAGAACCATCATTTTTGAGGTCATAAACCACGGTCTTCATATACATTGCTGTGAGCTGTGTCAGTGCCCTCTAAGATGGGTAGCTATGAGGAGTCTTATTTTACACAACGCCTCTGAGACTAAATGACTTGCCCATAGTCATTCAGACCCTGGGGCAGCTGGGATATACACCGCATCCCCTTCAGTTCCACAGCAAATGCTAAAATGCCTAGGGCAATCCAGAGGGTTTTGGTAATGTTTGAAGCTAGTTCATTCCTCTTAGCACTGGTCCCTGGACACAGCTCATACGCTGCCCTTGTGCACATGGCTGCAGTCAGTGTCTGCAGACTGGAGTCAGATCTGTCTGCTGTTCATCAAATTTTCTAGTTCCGAATAACTTCCGAGGACGACAACTACACAGCGTGCCCCCCGCCTCTCGACCTGGAGTAAGGCAGCTGTAATACATGATTTACTTGCCAACATGTAGAAGGAGTGCCTAGTGCATTCTGATTCCCGAACCGTGATGTTTCTTTGAATCTTTCTTTCCTGAGTTCCAGAGAAAAAACTCCGGGATATCTGTCTCAGTGAGTCGAGGGTGACGCGGTACTGCAAATCTATGAACAGGAAGGGACATTGGACAGACATGTTTATTTGGGAACGACTTTCCTGTGATCCTACTCCAATTAACATTGCAGTAAAAGCTCTCGAGCAGATGAATAGATAAAGGGTCCTACACTGAGAATACCTATATTGCTACAGTGCAGACACAGAGGCGGTCGTGGACATAGCCTTGAAAGCCTATGCAGTGGCTCTCTTACATGACCATGCATTTAACATTTAAGTCATAATTGTGTGTAATGTACTCATGCACACACACTCACATACATAAATTATGAACATACATGTGAATTGTGGTTTGAATTTACTAAATTTACCAAGTCTGAATTTACTAAATTTGTGTTCAAGATCATTTTTTATAGTTTAGAAATGTTGGCAAACAGCCTGGGATACTGTTTGTTTTTATATTAGGTTCAATATAGACAAAAATAAACAAAGGGCATTTTTACCTTTTTGTAGAAGCATGCCAACTTAGATTATACCCAAAACATAAAATTCTACAAAATAAGCCCTCGTAGCTTTGACCCCAACATATTTCAACATCATTGAAGACTGTCTTAGACAGTCCAGGGCATAAGGCTGAGGGGACACACAGATTGGCACTACACATCCAAGGGCCACACACAGAATAAGTCTGGACATAAACAAGGGCCTCATCTGGACGTTCTCACTGAGAACCTTGGACTAGGTGTGAAGCAGTCAGGCCATCTGCAATACTAGTCTTCACCAGCAGGGGGCAGGAGAAGGGAGAGGATTCTGTTTCAAACAATCTCATTTACAGACCTTTTTAAATGCTCCCTGTGAAGAGTGTACAAAATATAAATATATGGGAGGCACAGGAAAAACATGGAATTTCGTAGCCAGTGCGTTCTAACATGCAATTTCTGCTGCAGAATTTACTAGGTTCCAGAATGGTTCCTCCTAGAGGAGTGGTTTCAGGGGTCAGCAGGCTCATAGGGCAAATGCTTGGAGCTAAAAAAGTTAATGACGCTGGAGAGAGGTCCTCATGCTGGAGCCAACACATTCTCTTCTGCCCCAGAGTACTTACTGCAATCATGATGCTTACCAGCTTCGTAATCTGAATCTTCTTTAGACTTTAATTTTGCATAAAAACATATTGTAGCGTTTATGCATACTGTTTCTTTTCCCTCCACGCGGCAGTTTTTCTTTTGAATATTCACTTTGTTGGGTTCAAAACTCATGGTCACTTTAACTACAGCCACATCCCTGGCCCTGCAAAGGCATAAACAACGGGATTACTCACACGGTAGCATTTAGCTGGGCAGGGCAGGGAGAGTGCATCAGAGGCCAGTCTCCTCTGTGTAATGTGTGCTTTCAGGCTATTGTTCTCTAATGACTGCTTGATACATAAACCATCGCATCTCATGTCCTAGGAGACCCCCGTTGTTTAGAACCATCTCAGACATTTGGTTCAAAGACAGACAGAAGACTTAAAATGGAACCAACTGGCCAGGTGCAAGCTCAGAATCAAAATAGTATGGGGGGATCTCTGAGTTTGCTTCCGATTTGGGAACGGTTCAAAGGCACCTAGGAAATTAGCTGGACCCTGCTGGCTTTCATCAAAACTAGAACACCTCTCTGTTCTTGAAGATGGGGCCTTGCTTTTGTTTCCTGGAGGAAGAGCTATGTTCAAGACCCTGTGAGAGTCTGCTGTTTCGTGTAACTGCTAAGTTAGCTTTAATCATCAGACACACTGTAGTCCCCGCTCCTTACCCATGGCTTGGCTTCCCATGGGTTTCGGTTACTCATGGGCAGATCGCCTGGGCCCAAAAACATTAGACAGAAAACTCCAGGAAGGAAAGAAGAATGTTTTAAATTATGCACTGTTCCAAGTGGTGTGATAAAATCTGTAATTTTGCCATTGTTTGTCTGGACTGGGAAGCATTCAGAGTGCCCGCCTTTACATTTTAATGGCAATTTACTATACCAGTAAAGGCACATACCATGTTGCACTTATTCTCTTCCATTAGAGTTTTACTTTCTTTTCTGTTTTTTCCTCCTTGTGTGCCTGAAGTGCCTGCAGAGAATGGAGGCCGATGTGAGGTTTCCTCTTCCATCGGTCTCCATCTTTCTTTCTGAAAACAGTCTTTCTCTGAACAGCCCACTGATGCAGCTAGGCTACTTGGCCACTGGACCCAGATAGTTAGGATCTGCAGACACAGCTCCTTTCCAGAAACTCCCACTCACACCACCCACATAGGAATGACACGGCAATAGATGGAACCCTGGTGCAGGAGAGGTGGGTAAGCAAGAATCCCCAGGGGCCAAGTACATAGTTGAGAACCAAATTAAGAGTTCATTCTACCCACTCCTATTCAGCTTCTGTGTTCTTGGGATTCCCTGATGCATCAACCCATTGAATAACTTGCATCTTGCCAGTACAATAAATAGACATTTGTTACGACAAGTGTTCTATTCATACTATGTGGTCTAGAATCATGAAAAATACTGCCATTTGCATAACCAGATGTTATACCATACATACCAGAAGAGGGCCGCTCCCCCGAGGCCTCCGATGGTCACATCAGTCAGACCATCACCATTTAAATCCATCTCTCCATGGATAGACTGGCCAAAAAATTTCAGTGTCTTGCCATCCCCACCTGATGGAATACGCTGTGAAAATCCCAACAGATAGGTTGATGGTGGAAGAGACCGTTCAAAATAGTTTTGAGTAAATCTGAGAATTTGGATTAGTGCATAAAGTTGGAAGTAAAGCTCCTTTGGGGACTGAGAGGGCCCTGGGTGGAAGCAAGAGAAAACACAGAGATAGTCCCAAAGGAAATTGTTCTTCCTATAGCCCAGACTGTCATGTCAGAGTCAGAGAGACTCAGAGAGAGGCATGTATAATGTCCTTCTGTCTACTGCTCAAGAGGAATCTGAGCCACAGGCTCCATTTACACTTCTTTGTCAATTCTAATAAACAGATATAGTCTAAGGTCCTGGAACCTTTAAAAACACATTGTATATGCAAGAGGACAAACAGATGACTGCATGGGACAATTCAAAAACTGTCCTAGAACACGCATCTCTACTCACATCCACGCCAATGCAAGGAAGGCGCCGTGACTACACGGTTCTTGAAGGCTCACATATGCACCTATGCACCTCACCTTCCACGGAAAGTAATCTTTCTGTGCTCGGTAGCTCAGTGCTTGTCCAAGCAGATACTAATTTGATTGAACCTGTTGGCAGGGAGACAGGACTAACAGACTCTTCCTAAACTTTAAGTATTCTTTTCCTTCTCGAATCTTTTTAAGTAACAAAAGGGAAGAAGTCAAATAGGAAAATATTCCCACAATTCTTCAGCAAACAAATCAGGAGATTTGTGCCCCATCAGTCCTGAAGGAGCTAATGCTGCTTGATTCTGGGTTACACTGCATTTCCAGAAGTGGGTGGAATACACCCTCGCCTGTGCCCTGGGAAAGCACTTTCCACTCAAAACAACCAAACTCTAATACTGTTTGGTTAATTTGTTTAAAGCTGCATTTTGATTTACCACTCCTTTAAAAGTGCATTACTTATGACAATTTATTTCATTAAACAATTAAACATCTTTGCTCCAAATGCCATCCACTGAACCTGCAGGATTCATACTGAAAGAACAAAGCAACAAAATACAAGAAAGTTCTTTGTATGTATTTCCTGGTTCCCCAAAGCCCCAATGGTTAATGTCCCAATGCCTGCCACTAGTTAAGTATATAATCCCACACAGATTTTTAACCAAAAAAATCATTTGTCAAATGGACAGAAGTGTTGTTACTTATATAAGCCTTTTATTTTGTTCACTATTAATTTAATGTCATTATAACTTATAAAAAGTTAACAAAGTATTACATAAGTAGGTTTTGAGTATTCTGTTGACTATAAAAATAAAAGAGACCATTGAAATGTAAAAATAAATAGCTAATGTCTGGATTCTCTTCATGGCTTAGATTCTAAAGAGTGCTATTTTGTTGAATTATATTTATTCATAATCACTCATTGCTTAACTAAATATGATTATAAACTTCCCATTACATTGCAACTTCTCTAAACTCTCTTTTGCTTATGATGTGTTAAACATTTATGTGAGTGAATATTTTTTCTCATGCAGTAAGAAATTAAATTTATAGTTTAGGTCAATAAATGTCAAACTGCTTGACTATCAATAAATTTAAAACAAGAACAACAGAAATCCCCTGCAGGTCCAGATTAATCATTTACATGTTTTCCAAGAAGAATTACTTGAGAAAAATGTTGTAAACCTCAGAAACCCTTATTAATTTGATGAAAATATATAATATTAATTAATAATTATAAATTTAATATAATTTTGTTAAATAACAATATGGGTACTGAATAAGAAAAAACAACACAATCTCATCTCCTTTATTGACTAAATGACACTTTTTTTTTTTTTTGGTTTTTTGAGACAGGGTTTCTCTGTAGCTTTGGAGCTCTTGTAGACCAGGCAGACCTTGAACTCCAGAGATCCACCTGCCTCTGCCTCCCGAGTGCTGGGATTAAAGGTGTGTGCCACCACCACCCAGCTCTAAATGACACTATTATTTCTCCCTTACTCTTTGGGGTTAAACGCACTATAGGTGACAAATCAAATTATCACCAGGCGTTCTTGTGTTCTTTTATTTTGCCATTTCAAATGATCAGGTTCAAGAAGGCAGACAAATAGTCACAGAAAAGAAACCAGACAACAGCATAAAATGCTAACTAATTCTTTCAAGAAAGAACACAGGAGAAAATCGCACCTAGCTTCCCCAAAGAGTCAGAATAAAGAACCAAAGTACGGTATGAGCTGTGGAAAAGATGGATGAGACCCCTGGCCGGGAAGGGTGAGAGCTTAGGGTGACCTCGTGTCTTACTTGTGCATAGTCCTTCCTTATGGTCTTGTCACTGCCGTGATAGATGTACACAGCTCCTGCGTGGTCGTCCTCCAGTGGAGCTCCGATCACCACGTCATTGAACCCATCCACATTGAGGTCTTTTACAGCAGCAATTGCTGTTCCAAACCGGGCCCCGCAGGGCTCGTTCTTGTTTTCTTTTGTGCATGAATTATCCTTCAGAGATGAACAGCACGTCTGCTTAATTGGTTCCAGGCTCATTTGATATTCAAACCTTGTCTGGAGGGAAGACAAACAGAATGCTTAAGCGTTCCCAACACTGCTACAGAGGTGTAGGCCTATTTTTAAGAGCATGCTGAACCAACCTGACAAAGTAACCATTGGAATACCAACGGCAAACCTGTAAAATATAGGAAAAGGTAGGAATGCCAAAGGAGCCCCCGAGAGCAGGCATGCTCAGAATTCCAACGGGCTCTTCTTAATGAAGCCAAGGGTATAATTAGTAGCATGTTTTCGACCTATTAAAGAAGTAAAAATGAAAATCTCCATTGTGTCCCCGGCCCTGCTTGCCCAACAATGTGCTTCTTGGCCAAGACTGTTCATTCTCCTCCGAAGACAAGGACGAAATTTACTCTGCTCAAAATGCAAACCTTCAAAAATTGCTTGGAGCAGAAGGAAACATATACAATGCTAACAAAGAACACTCTTTTATTGGAAAAAGAGGGAGGGAGGGAAAGAAAGAGGGAGAGAGCGAGCACATAAGTTCTTTTAACAAACATGTGGGAGAAAGGCAAGAAAGAGATAGGAAGAAAGGTATGCAATTTGTGATTTAAAATAATTAGTATGAGATAAAATAAGAATTAAAAAACAAAACAAAACAAGCCACGAAGGCAAAAATTACTTCTCCAAACAAATGACGTCTAAAATTAGGATTGAAATCAGAATCTCCCTTTGCCTGGCAAAGTGTTCCAAAACCCACACTGTCTCCCAGGAAGGGCTTGGTACCGTTGTCTATCACCGTGGTAAATGTGTAAGCCTCCAACCTACGCAGGCTCTTGAATAGGTTTATGAGCAGGATTATGTACTAGGTGGGTGACATTTGCATTTGCCATATTTTTCCTGTATATTCCAGTTTTTACAAAAGGACAAAACAAAACTGGGTAGTAACAGCAAAAGCAAACAAAAAGCGTATTTCATATTTTCAAGCAAAACATAATTAAGGTCTGAAAGTAGTTTTCTAGGGTTCTAAACGTTCCTTTTGAAACTGAAGTTAACTGGGACTTGCAAACTTAGATCTTTTTCTCCCCTCAAGCAAGTGAAAGTTAGTCCAGCTGCATTAGTGGGAACTGAAGGGAAGGGTCTTTCTGGATTCACCAATCTCGAAGGCTGTTACCTGGTTCACAGCGTAGACATACACTTTGCCCTGTTCCTCTTTCTCTGTCCCCATGTACATGGGAGCCCCGACGAGAAGCAGGTCAGTATAAGAATCTTTGTCAATGTCAATCGTTGTCAAGACGCTACCAAAGTAGGAGCCGATCTAGGACACAAGATAGAAGAAGCGGGGATGAAATCACAGAAGCTACCATGCTCACTATAAATGACACTTGGTTTTCATCCTTGCAAGTTTCTTTCTGTCCTTTCATCTCCTAAATTTTGTCCTGCACTAAAGGACAGGCCTGTATTCGTCTTTGGATTCTCTAAGGCTAGATGGAGATGCTTCCCCAGTGTGTTCGCTCTGCACTGACCGTCTCCTTTGCCAGGCTGGATATGAACGAGATGATGCATTTTATAAAGCTCTTTCGGTGATCCTTTAAGGTACAACTGCACAGACATTTGAAAAGTTTATAATTTGAACTAATTATACATTTTAAAAAGCCAAAAAAAAATTCCCCAAGTCCTTACACTGTTGGGTATTCGTTTCTAGAGTCACTGGTCCTAGGCAGCTCAGAGTGAGTTCATGAACTTCTGAGGTCCACGGTTTCCCAACTTCCCCAGTCTTATTCCCAGCAGCTTTGGTCATTAGACTTTGTGTTGTCACAGGAAACATGTCTAAGTATAATAATTAATGTTCTCTAATTACCCCAACTCAAGAATGGTTTACCTTGTAATCTAATCATGGAACAAGCTTTTTGAAAGAATCTCAGGCTTAGAACAGAAATTATTATTATTATTTAAATAGCATCCATGACATCTCCCTTTACTTACCATAAGTATGTTTGTTTCATATTTTTATATTCCCTTATACTTGCAGACAGCTTCAGAATGGTAACAGGCTTCAGTTGTCAACAACAACAACAAATAGCATTTTCTAATTCTTTGGCTTGACTTATCGCCAACTTACACCACTGTCCCCTTCCCTTTCCATTTCATAATGTTGATAAACCATTTCAGGAGGTTCGAATGTCATCTTGAGCTACAGTGACAGCTGTTTTATTGTTGATGACTTTCTGAGTGGATATATGGCTAAATTAATAGAATCCTTTCACCTGAACATGAGGAACGACCTCTGCCTTATTCTGGGATGCCTCAGGAGTCTACTGAGGACAGCCTTCCTGCACTGCTGAGCCATGCTGATGTGGGTGAAAATATCCTTGAATAGGATGCTGCATTGAGGCTGGGTGGAATTGGAAGAAAGCTCTTTGTATATAATGTGGCTTCTCAGACTATGGTGGCCCAAACAGAGCCTCTTTGAGCTATGGCTATGCTACCATAAAGGACACTGTTCCTCTGGGGCTCAGGACTTTAACACTAGGGTCACTTCTAGACCTCTTCAGTGTGACTCCTGATACCTGGCTGCAGGTTATCGATTTCAGATCTGCCTACCAAGGAGTGAGCAGAACATCCTTGCATGTGGCAGAATGAAGTTAATGAACACTCACTCTGGAATGCTTGGAAAACCCACACAACCATGAGAAGAAAAAAGACAAAAGTTACTCAAATTATTGTTCAAAACTAAACACTGAGTAGCACAGTCACACATATTTTTCAGTTTAATGCACTAGAATTATTAGCATTTGCCTACTGTATGTGTAGTTTCCTAAACTTTTAATATTTAAGGATATTTTAAAGAATTTTCCAATTTTATATGTTGCATACAATTCCCCATTCCCCACAGTATGACCTGATGCGCTGAATTGGACACTTAAATGTTGACACAGTTTTAAGCCTTTCCCCTCAATCTTCTCACCTATTTCCCATCCTTCCTTTTAGAGCCCTTTTAGAGCCGGCACAAAGTTTATCCCTTATGGGTTTCTAGTACCAATCATAACTTAAGGCCACTTTTCTTCTTGTGAATGCTCTATGCAACTGCCCTCTCATAATTCTTAATGTTTTTAGACCTTAGTATTTCTCGCATAGTTTGAATAAAACTGCAGGCGACACCTAATATATATACATAGCTACCTCTTCCTCATTCCAGCTGTTGTGCTTATGACATCTAAGTTATGACTACTTCACACCCCTCCAAAGAATCAAATAGAAAGCCTTCTACACAATAGGTTTTGAATAATTGGGATTTTAAAATTCTAGGTCAAAAGTCACAGAGGACATACAAACGACACAGAACAATCTATTTCCAGTTTACCTGCTCTCCCCTGAGTGTCTGGAGAATTTTGACATTCCCATCCTCCATCTTGTAGATGACGACCTGGCCCGTGTGATTGTACCGAGGCTGTCCAGCGATGTAGAGCACGTCTCCAGGGAGTGTGGCAGAGTTCACTGTGTAACCTGATCAAGAGAGATCCCAGAGTGTACCTGGACCCTCAGAGTCCTAGGTAATACAGCATGACTTACTTTAGATGGTTAGTTAGTCTAATCATTTGTGTATTTTCTTGCATTTTGTGCTGGTGAGAAGACTTTACTGTGCTCCCTGTTTCTCTCACAGCTGATGGCTCTGAAATGCTGGTTTTCCCCAAACCGAATCTTTCATTGTTTACAGATGGAAGTGATACTACAAAAGAGATGATGGAAAAGGGGAGAAGGTTTCTCCATGCAGGTGTCGTGCACACTCACGCCCACCTTAAAATCCTCTGGCCACCATGTTGGAGCAAATCAATTATATTTTATTTAGATCAGTGGTTCTCAAACTGTGGGGTGTAATCTCTTTGGGGTGGAATGACTCTTTTACAGGAATTGCCTAAGATCCCTAGAAAACATAGATATGATTCGTAACAGTATCAAAATTACAATTGTGCAGTGGCAATGAAATAGTTTTATGGTTGGGGGTCACCACATGAGGGACCGTATTAAAGAGTTGCATCATCAGGAAGGTTGAGAACCACTGCTTTAGAAACTGCACTATCAACACTAACAGTTTAGTATCCTCAGGATAACAGAAAGCATAATCTGCTCCTGCATTACTAACCAAATTTCTACACTGCAAATTGAAATGGATGAAGGTGGTTTGTATTGTATTATAGAGGTATTGCCTTTACTTCCTGGCCATTTGCTGATGGGATAATGGAATTTTAGTATTTTTTTTATTGTTGTTATTTTGTTTTTTGTCTGTTCTAAAAATTTTTGCACTGTAACTTTTTTCTTTTTTTGAATATTTTTTTACAATAAGTTTAAAATAATAGATTTCTGGATCAATTTCCCACATTCTTACAATGTGAGGTGAGTTGCTTCCATGACATCCAGACTAGGGTTATTCTATGAACTGCTGTATGGGAGCAGTTTCGTTTCATTACAGCTTCCCAGGTATTATATGTGAGTACTATGGTTTTATATCTATGGATATTTGCATGACTGTAAGTTATCTAACAACAGTTCAATGCTGTAATTTTTAACTCTTTTTTAATTAAAACTGAGGGTTTTTCCCCCACAGATCTACTCATCTCACTTTCTCCATGCTCTGTAAAATGTGATTTTTGTACCTGCTTGTATTTCATCTACATGCACTGTTTTATGTTGACTTTTCTCATGAGCCATGCAACTTTCTTCCTACCATCCTTTCTCTCCCAGGCCACCTCCACTTAAGGTTTCAGCACACCTCGTTCCAGTTCAGTCAGCATCGTCCTGTTATGGCAGAGTGAGCTCACGAATGGGTCAGTTTGATCACGGGCTCTGTGCTCTCATGCCAGCATCACAGCTGCCTCTGTTGATTTAGCTCAGTAACCAGGGATCGCATGGACAACTCCCAAGTTTGCCATTACCTTATATATTTTTATACAGGTGCAGCAAAATTTCCGCACCCTTGTTGGGCATTCACCCTTTTGAGGCCTTGGGCCCACTTATAAGTCCGTCGCTGCGAAGATGGAAGGACCCACGGTACAACAGTAAAGTCACTATTCAGATATGTGGTGGCTTTTCAGATATTCATAGCCTGGATGGTCTGGGGAGTTTCTCAGATGTTATTATTAATAATGAATACGATGTCTTGAGTGTCTTGATATGCATGATTTTTGAGGGGAGTTCTGGCTCAAATGCATAATGAAGAGATCACTCTTGGCCAGTTAGGAAAAGAGTTTGCATTGTGGCTTTAAGTCAGATTATTATTATTTCTGAAAGAAAAGAATTTTGTATTTTGTATCTGTATAGAATGGAGCTAAATCAGTGGGAAATTCACGTTACACAAAAGGTTGCTATCTGCAGAAGGAAGCAGTGTTCTAATAGCCGGAAGAGGTTTGTTACTGGAGAAGACAAGTATAGTTCTGAAGTGTGCCACAGAGAGCCACTTCCAACTGTGAGAGAGATCATATTTTTAATTTAAGTAGTACCTATTTTACTATAAGTTAAATAATTCTACTTTTATACAAGTAATATGTTTATAAAAATGCTAAAGGAACAACATCTGTTAGGTATATTATCCTTTGTGAATTTTTCCATCTGTGTCCGTACCTTCAACTTCCTTTATGAAGGATGAGTTTTGTCTCGCTTTGTATCTCCTTGACAGAAGCAAGAGCTGCGGTGATGGAATAGGAATGTATGACTTATCTTCATATTGTGCCTTTACCTTACGCCTTGCTCCTTTCGAGTTTGTCAGGTGTGACGAGAACACGGTATGGACGTATTAGGGAAAGTGTGGATGAGGGTGACAGAGAGGACAGATTTACCCACATTCTCACCACCAAACCCAGACTCAACAGGCTAAGTACACATTGAGACAGGTTAGGGGGGTGATAAGAAGATGGGTGGGTGACTCTGTCCTGGAAGCCACACGAATGCTTCTTTTTACACTGTTTCTTTTGCATTGATAAACACATGTATTTCCAAAGTGGGTGGGCCTCTCAGCTTGCTTCCTTCCGAAGCTTTCATATGGCCTCTCTAGCTGTCTTTCGCCCAGATTTCCGAGCAGTGAACTGAGTTTCTTAGTAATTTTACAATATCCACAATGAAATATTTGAAACCCTTATTTCAGATTTGAAAAAAATCATTTGAGGATGGGTTAGTGGAAGCATATGAAAGATATCTTACACCTAATAGACACCTGTAGGTAAATGTCTTATACCTTAATGTTTGACTAAAGTGATAAAATGAACAAAAAAAGACATTAGAAAACTACAGATAGCATACGCAAATTCCTTCCTTTCCTCAGCATAGAGGACCCATAAATATGTGCATCTATTTACATAGATGTACGTTGTCAACTAGTAATGTTTCCAGTTTCATTAAGTTGTGAATGATTAGAGGGGTGAATAAAGAAGTAAGGCTTATGTTTTCTTATGTGCAATGCATCTTTAAATTTTAAATCATTTAAGCATGCATTAATCAACACTAACTCAAAGTGTAGGGTAATAACGGATTTAGGACTTTGATTGAAAGAATTAGATCACAGAATCCTAACGCGGAATTCCAAAATACTGCACTGTGCAATTAACAATTAGAATAAGTGAGTATGGGAAGAGTAGAGACAACCACGTCAAGCACATTTGGGCTCCGCATTCAGTCTTCAGCTGTCAGAATACTTAATAGGAAGAGGATCAGTGCTAGAAATTGTAATATTCCACAAACCTGTGTTAGTTTTCTGCTGATGCTATAACAGATTAGTATAAACTTACTAGCTTACAACATCATTCCAAATGCCTTATTTTGCAATTCTGTAAGCCAGAAGTCCTACATAGTTCTTTCTCTCTCTGGACTATAGTGAGAGGCAGGTGGGGATATGCTCCTTTCTGAAGACTGTAGAGAAAACACACTTCTTTGTCCTTTGTGACTTAGAGCTGACATGTGTTCCCACCTCCTCCTTCATTGCCAACAACACTGTATCTCTCCGATCATCTCCTATAAATCTATCTCCCTCTAAACACATCTAAGAAAGATTTTCTACTTCATCATTTGGTTGTATTAGACTATGGCAGTGTGTACTGGCTGGTTGTGTGTGTCAACTTGACACAAGCTAGACTCATCAAAGAGGAAGGAAATGTCTCCATGAGATTCAGCTGTAAGGCACATTTTCTCAATTAGTGATCCATGGGGGAGGGCCCAGCACATGGTGGCTGGTGGTACTGGGTTCTATAAGAAAGCAGGTTGAGCAAGTCAGAGGAAGTGAGTCAATAAACAGCTCCCCTCCATGGCCTCTGCGTCAGCTCCTGCCACCAGGATCCTGCGCTCTTTAAGTTCCTGTCCTGACTTCCTTTGGTGGTGAACAACAATGTGGATGTGTAAGATGAATAAATTCTTTCCGCCCCAACTCTCTTTTGGTCATGGCGTTTTGCCACAGCAATAGAAACCCAAAGACACAATAGATCTAAGAATGATATATCTCAGGCTCCTTCATATAGTTACAGGTGGAAGTTCTTTTTGCCTCATAAAATCACACATTAATAGGTCCAGGCATTAAGGCCAAGACATTGGATTTGATTTTGTTAGTTTTTTGTTTTGTTTTGTGTAGGGTCCTAAAGTGAACTTCTGGCAATGTAGAATGATCCTTCTTGTGTTTCTGCAAACACATGATCATAGGAATTATAATAATTTACATTTACAAATCCATCCAATACGTGATGATAAATGTTCTGTAACTGTTCTATCTAGGACAGAAAGAAACTTCAGGTTAAATTGGCTTTTGATTCCAGGGTCTTTCACATATACAAGACCCAGAATCTTCGCTTATGAAGAACTTGGCAAGCTGTGTGAGCTGGGCCCCCACCACTGGCTCTCAGGTCTCCGTCTTAGCCCATAGCACACCGAGAGGGACTGCTTGTTTCTTGACTGTTTCTCATCCAAAACAATACCTGTATCACTTTGCCTTATCCATTTTGCCATTTTTAATTTGCCTAATATTTCTGGTACAACATAGGCACTCTGTATTTGTGGGTGCTTTCCCATTCAGCCCAGAGTCAGGTATTTTGCTACAGGGAAATGAATACTAGTGTGAGCTTCAGGGGACCTGACTGGCACGTCTGAGCTGCTCCAGATAACTGGGGTGCAATCGCTTTGTCCTCTGATGATCACTTTAGAAACCATATTGAGTGTGTCTCTCACTACTAAAGCTCAGCATGAAGCGTGAGCTCAAGCCTGGCAGCGTGGACCACACATTCTCATCTGTTTCACACACACCGTACTTCCTGCTCCATCTTCCAGTCACTTGGGGATTTGGAAGAAGGTGAAGCATTTCCACATCTGTCTTTACTCTAAATCATTTTTGTCATTTGGACTTTGAGTTGTTTGTTTCTGTTTGTTTTCTGGGAAGAGGAGGAGAGGTGATGACTTTTGTGAGGAAGAAGGTGGGAGCTTTGTTTATGCCCCTTGTTGGGTCTTAGGCTTTGTGATACCTCTTCTGCTATGTCAACAGAGACCCCAACTCCCAAGTCCTGCCGCCTCTGCAGCTGTAACACGTGCTCTGAGTAAGAAGAGATGTGGAGGCACCCAGAAAGACTTGGGGCTTTCCTCATAAAACAGAAAGAAACTAGGATTTAGGAAGGAAAGGACTTGCTTCGAGGGTAGAAAGCTCCTTGAAAGAACACAGTGATGGTAAAAAGGGGATAATGCAAGACCAAGGTGTTTCCTTTATCACTGTCCCCTAACACTGAGAACAATGGTAGGGCAAAAGAAGACCTAAGGACCAGTGTGTTAAGGGAGGACAGGGAACAGTATGAGGAGGGTCCTTCCCATTTTAGATTAGGCCTCCTACCTGTTTCCTGTGCCCTCACAATGATGAGAGGACCCTCACTTTTCCCTCCCCCCCAGCTGGTTCTGAGCCTGGTACAGATAGTGACATCATACATGCACCCCATCTTCTTATTGTGGCAAGTGTTCAGACTCCAACAAACTTCTGAGCTTAAGTGCTACATTGTACTGAATGTGAATAGAAGAAGCTATAGAAACGGAATAGAATAGACTCAGAGAAGAAGCTGTAAGGTAAAGCAATTGAAAATTCTCTTTCACAATGAGAACTTGTAGAGAGAAATTGAGGATAAATATTATGTAGGCCATGTCAAGGTTTATCTAGCCTCGTTTCCTGTCAGCAGATCCAAAGGTCTTTTGGTTTTAAAGGAAATATTGGATGCAGAAGGCACTCTTAGACAGCCCACATCGGCTAACACTGCTCCTTACTCTGGAAACGCCTCAGCAGGCACTGAGCTGATGACCCCTCAGCTTCTGTCACCTTGAGAAGTCAAGGCTCCTCAGAAGTCTGAAAGCTTCCCTAGGTCTTTCAAAACATCTTTAAAGCAATCTTATTACATGGTTTATAACTACCGACACAGGAGAAAACAATGCTAGAGAGAACAGTCTTTTGAAGAAGCTTCTAGCAGTTGTATCCAAGCCTTACCTAAATAAGAAGCAAGAGGTTCGTTCATTTTGGTGGGCTCAGTTTGAAAGGTGGTATTCTGAGGGATGACAATCTGGTTAGCCTTCTGCATGACTACCGTTCCGTTCCAGTCATAGGCTCCCACTGCTCCAAGCATGACCCAGTCCTAACGTGTGAGTTCAGAAAACAGTAAAATGGCATTAGCAAACCCTTATGTTGCATTAACAGTGTGATAGGAATGGTTTGAAGCGCTTTATTTAAATTCATTCATATAGTCCTCAAAATAACTTTCTTTACAAGAACCCAACATTGCAATCCCTATTTTAATCTCTGTGGTGGTGGGCCACACCTTTTATCCTAGCATCCTGGAGACAGAAGCAGGCGGGTCTATAGAGGGAGTCCCAGGACAGCCAGAGCTACACAGAGAAACCTTGTCTTGAAAAAAAAAAAGCAAGCAAACAAGCAATCAAACAAACAAATGAAAATCCCAATATTAACCAAAAAGGAAGCTGAGGGTCACTATGTAACTTTCACATTGAAATGTTGATAGCCCTATATAATGACCGTGATGTCTTCTTTTCTTGCCTTTCTTTCTGTTATTCTGGACACACACATGTGCACACACACAAAATCACATCTTAGTCTTCTAAGGAATGTTAGCATGACCAATGACTAATGAATACCTTAACACTGAGAAAAAGATTCTCCATTTTACACCAATGTCTTATGTATTTCATTTCATTAGATGCACAGTTACATTCAGCACAGCTCAGACCATATGGTTCATAACAATTAATAGTTTATAAGTATTAATTGATAAAATATAGGAGCTGTGGGAAGTATTCTAATAAGAAGCTCAGAGATGCCATTTTCCCATTTGCAGTCTGCAGAGCTGGCCTCACCGTAAACTTCAGAGCAATCTTACTCCGTCGATGGCTGGGCATGGCTTAGAGGGAGCCAAGTGTGCAGGAAAGGTGTTCCTTCCCTGGGCATGATCCACATACCTGTGAATAATGAGCGCTGAAGCCAGTCTGAGACATTTCCATCTCGAATGAAGCTGCTGACTGGTCAGCTGTAGCTATAATGTAGGAAAGATAACACACACAATAAGTGACTAGCAATGTCATTTAGGCTGCAATTGATCTGCTGAACACAGAACTGCTGGAATCTGGGGACCTGCCAAGCCGAACTATGGAAGGTTTAGAGCACTATCAGCCATGTACTGCTCAATCAAAACTCCTGGGCGGGGCTCAGGAGAAGACAGAGGTTAGTGGAAGGATCTCCTCTCCCATTCTTACTCATTGGCTTCCCACCCTTGCTGAGGGGGTGTTGATCTGCTTGCTTTGAGTGAGTTTAAATGGTCTTAAAAATAAGTTAAAAATAACATATAATTTTAACCAACTCAGCCTGACTATCTTTTCTACACTGTAGTTGCCTGTGTTTCCTTGGTGCATTGGAAAGTTGAATTACTGCAGTAGGAGTCAACTGTCTTGTCTGCTGGATCTAGGAGCCCTATCAGAGCTAATTTGATACTCTACAAGGCTGAAAAATACTTCACCCAACTATCTAAAAAGATTCCCGACTCATTAGTCCCATCTCCCTTTGAGGCCATGCATCCTCTCTAGGAGATACTGTCTGAGAGAGCTGAAGGATGTGGGTACCATTCACGTTAGGAGGTGACTCCTTCATGTAGCTTCCATCTGTGTCCCACCCAAGTCTCAAGTTTTAAAGAAACTTTCTATCTTAAAAACACCACCTTTAAAGCTCATTGCTAAAGTCCAGACAGATTAGAGCATTGTATGGAGTTGTGTTCTTCTCAAAATATTTACAGGCCAGAAGCCACAGTTTCCTGGGGGACCCGTTGGGGATGTTGATCTACCCACTTCCAGGGAGTTACTGGTTTACTTGGTCTTAAAAATAAGCTAAAAATAACATAAAATTTTGGTCAAGTCAGTCAGACTGCCAATGGATTCAAGAGAATCATAAAATTTGTGAACTCAAACATGTTTATTTATTTACTGGAATAAAGCTATAAAAATGCATCTGTGATTGAATTTTTATAGGGCTAGATTAAATGTGACAACCAATCAAGAACCCGAATGAATGATTTAAATCCCTCATACAGATTGCCCTTTAAATGACCAAGATGCATTTTACCTTAAATTAAAGTGTGTTTTTGATACATAGCGATTTAAGCTACTTCCATGCTTACTTGGCCGGACTGACAGCAAGGACGTGTTAGTAGACACCAGAATCCCCAGCCTCTGCTGCTGTGTTTTTGGCTGAGAAAAGAGGAAGATGCTGCCTGGCCTTCTGCATGCTGCATTAGCATCATGGGAATAGCCTGGCCATAATCCCACTAGCCAAATTTCTCACTTTCAGCCTGTTCCTGGCAGGCTCATGGGGAGTAAACCAACTGCTCTGGCCCTTGCCTGCGTCCGATTAGGAATGTGAGCATTTTCCCTGAAGCTGATAAGAAAGGGAGATTCATACCTTTCCCTGATCTAGTTAGTCAAATCCTGCGCATGCTTGACTCGCTAGGTGGCTTGCTCTTGGCAAACCAGACTTCCATAATTGTTGCTATTTGCTATCTAAAATACGTATTGACAGGAAATGGAGATTTTCTAAACAACAGGGGAGAAAGCCTTTTGTGATCTCGTTATGAAAATACTGGGAGGGAATACCCTGGAAGCCCTGCTGTGTGACGTCAGCACCAAGGAAGCTGAAGCAAGAGGGGCAGCAGGGGCAGCGAAACTTCACCTTGAACACAAAAACAGAAACAGAGACCAGACCCAGAAACAAAAGAGACAGCTCACATGACTTTAACCTGTGTTAAGATGTAGAAAGATATTCTAATCTTTGGAGAGTTTTATAAAATGATTTCATATTTAAATATAGAGATTTCTGGAAGTGTTTGGACATTCTAGTAAGGAACTTCAACTGTGATTTGGTTAGGTTATAATGAATCTTAAAATACCATTTCAGGCTAAATGAACCACATCCCTTACAATGTAGGTCACATTCAGCCAACTCTAGGTTATATTTGCTTGCTGACCTAGAGAATACTTAGAAATGGCACTTCCTATGTTTAACTGACTAGTGTAATAGTAACTTAAAAAAACAACTCTTACAAGTAGTATTATATAGGTTAGATTAAAAATCCATATGTGTACACATATACATATAAACATGTAATAACATTAATAAATAAAAGGCCATGAATTTGAAGGAGAGTGAAGGGGGTTATGAGAGGACTTTTGAGGGAGGAATGGAGAGAGGAGTGTTGTAGTTATATTATTGTCTCAAAAACGAACAAACAAACAAACAACAAGCAAAAAAACCAGTCCTTTAAGCCCTTTCTGATTCTTTCTTGGCCTGTGTTATTAAAAGAGAAAGGTGCACAGTAATTTAGAAGACCATCCATATTAAATCTAGGCCTCCCCTATTGATAAATAACATCTTGTCTCAATGGCTATTGAAAGACCAAAGCCGTGTAACAGTGACTTGGACTTAGAACACAGAACAGCTGAGCCATTCAGAAATGGCTGGGAGTATAGACTGGTAAAGGCTCAAGGGTTCTGTCTCTAAAGGCATTGGAGATAAAGGGTGCCAGAGAAATCCTTCTGCTTGGGACGCCAGTCCTTGTCATCCTCGGAGTAAAACAAGCTCCTGAGCAACTGACTATGACTCAGATTGAAAGCAATAAGGTGACACCATCATTGAAAGAGGACATTATGAGAGCAGGAAGAGGTGAGGGCAGCAGAGTGCCCTGTAAATAATAGCACAATCATGAGCCCTACTGAGAGTGGCTTTGTTTTTATGTGCATGAATATGTGTGTCCTGAGTTGCGAAGCAAAACTTTTGCTACCAGGTGCTACTCAGGAAATATTGCAAACAGTTGCTTTACATCATTTTCTTGAACTGGAGATATAAGGAAAGTTGTAGAGCAGTCGTCCAGCATATGTAAGGGCCTGCGCTTAGTCCTCAGCCCTCAGCATACACACACACACACACACAACACACACGCGTGCATATTTTTCTTGTTTACTGGATAGTCACTTGAAATTGTCTACCCTTTTTAAAGTCATGCCTCATCCTCAGATTCTCTCTGTTTGTTATTAACAGGTTCTGTGAGGGATCACAGGATAGAGTTTTTGACAATTATACAAGCGACACTTTCATAGTGCCCCCTTAAAGACAGTCAGTGGACTGGGGATGCCCCATAAGGGCAAAAGAATTCTCTGTGGTTTCTGTGGAGCCTGAGTTCTGAGTCTGAGTTTCCAGACCTTGAAAAATCTAAAGAAGACTTTACCAGTCAGAGGACATTAGCTCCAAAGCAATTTGTTACCGGACACCTCCCACTGAAGGGACTAGCATTGTTCAACAGCTTCACTAGACAGTTACCGCTGAAAAAGTCAAAGAAAAATCCTCAAAGAGGTGGCATGGATAGACAACCATAGCAAATGAAATTTTGCTACCAAAGGACTTGAGGCAAAACTCCATGGAGATCTTTAACAAATTACAGTGGAAATGAACAAAGAAATGATTGGATCAGAACATTCTCCTAGCAGAAAAGACAGATGGAAGACAAAAGTTGAGTCGATGGGTCTCTGTTCTAAACTTGTGTCACAGAAAAGGAATAAAGCATGCTCATGCTGGGCCATTTGGGTTCTTGCATATGCCTCTGCTGACCCCTGTGGTCATCAGCTCTCCCAGGCATCAGCACAGTCTAACAAATACTGTGTCTAGCCATCACGGTTGTCTGTAAAGTAGTTCCACGACAGATTCTTATGACAGAGACTTGCTCACTGATGGCTACTGCACACGGTAAAAATAGGTTAGTAATGTGTTGAGAAGAATACCCCAAACCCGTGACGTTAATATTGAATTTTAGAAGGGACATTCCAGATCAGGAGAGACAGTCATACCTTCCAAGGCAAATATCCTTTCTCCCAGAGCTTTGACAATGGTGACCAGGGCCAACTCATCTGAGACATTGAAGAAGTGCTTTTCAGTGGGCTCGCTTGCGATAGATTTTATTTCCTCCACAAATTTCTCAGTGCTTAAGTTCCCTCGGTTATAGTGGCCAAGGATCTAAGGCACAACAAAAATGGCAAGAACATATTTTAACTCTTATATGTTAAAGTATTTCAAGCATATATTCAGTAAACAAGAGCATTCAGGATATCTCATGCCGGTATAATGTTATGTACTCATGGGAATCTTTATGGAAGAGAGGCTTTCTGAGTACATGGTTTTGCTCATATTGACTCGTGTGAATATTTAGGTTATTTTTGATTATGTGTGTGTGCATGTGCTTGTGTCAGTGGGTGTGTATGTGTGTGCACCTGAGTACAGATTCTCTTGGAGGTTGAGGGATGATGTCATCCTAGAGCTAGACTTCCTGGCAGTTGTGAGCTGCCTAATACGAATGTTGAGGAACAGACTTGAGTCCTCTACAAAAGTAGTACCTGATATCAACCACCGAACATCCCTCCACCCATATACACTGATTCTTAGAACCATGGGTGAGGCAGGAAAATAGTCTTTCTTTTTCTGCACTCCTGTGTCTCTGTGTAACAGCTATAGCTTTAAAATCATCTGACCATTCAAAAGACATGTTAACTTTCTATATAACTGAGATACAATTGCAGCTACTGACATGGCCATCTTCTGGCAGAGCAACCAACAAGGGAGTTATGGAAGTGTTTTATATGTTCTCACACACACATATATATATACATACATACATACATGCACATATATATATTATACATGTATACGTACACATGTGCATGCCTGCATTTTTTCTTAGACACCTGTGAAAGTTCTGCATATATATTCCGGCATGAAGCATTTTACACTTCTTTCATTTTTCTATGAGAAGTTTTAAATTTTCATGAAGTCATACTAATCATGTTTCTTCTTTAAGATATGTACAATTTTACCTGGTTAGTACTGGTGTTAAAATGTCTATTTTTATGAAATTATGTAAATCTTAACCTAAAGATTCCCAATACAAAGATATGTCCTAACTTGTTATTTTAAAATATATAGCAATGTGGGAATAGGAAAAAGGTCCAAATACTATATTATCTTTTAAATCTGTTTATAATATTGTATATTTCCATCTTTGATTAGCCCACATATATTTAAAGACTTTTTTCTTTTATAATAAAAATGTTAGTGTTGTAATGAAGCATGTTTAATTTTTATTTTATTACAAATGACAGTTTAAGGTTACTAGTTCTTGCTTTTAAATATTCATGTATCCTTTATTATACTATCACAAATCGAGAACAACTTATATATCTGTAAATAATGATGCAAAAAATGAGGTCTAAGAGGGTAGGCTACAAAATGATATTTTGGTTAAGGTATATAGATAGATACCTTAAAAATGAGAACTCAAGTTACTATTTACATAGTTCTTCTTTTGTCCTCTGACAGAATTATTGTTTCACAGGATAAATGGTGGTTGAGAGCAACAACTTAATCACCCTGATGCACACTATTAATGTAAGAATTTGAGTCGTATCTGTTCCAATCAGCAGGCTCATGGAGGCTTCCTGTGATGAGCTTGCCCCTTTCCTGGGGGAGCTTCAGTGACCATCACTGAAGAAATGTCACATTTCCACACTGTGGGACATCAAGCTCACTCGCTTCTCTTCACTCTCAAGACCCCAACAATCCAGTCCATCCTAGCTCCTTCCCATATTAAATGCACTTATAATAAATGACATATGAACATCTGAGAAGGAGCCCCCTTTGGGGAATCATTTGTTTAAGGAAACCTGCATACCACTTAGGCTCTGTTTGACTTCTGTTTTTAAGCTCACTCTACGATACCCAGACTTTTGGTAAAATGGTCTAGGCTGGAACTTCACAAATTATTTCAGAAAACAAAACCTAAATTCCTGGATATTGTGATGAAAAGTCAGGGCTGAACTCTCTAAGTGTTTAGCCTCGGAACAGAGACCACCGGGACTGTCTTGCAGGCCAGCTGTGTGATGGAGGAGAAGAATCAGTGAAGAAGGCAGCGGAGAGATGTCAGACAGAGAAGGAAAACCAAGCTCAAGCTTGCAGAGCATTGAACAAAGACCCTGTCTCATTTAAGAAAAAGCTGTCAGGATGCCTTTCTTAGAGCTGGATATCTCACTGAATCTGGTCACAGGAGACCATCTACAAGTTCCAAAAGAGCCACACCCCTGCATTTCCTGCTGAACGTGGTAAGGCTACTTTTTTCTTTTTTCATTTTGATAACCTCCGTGTTTCTCTTAGATTCATTCAAATTCTGGATTATGTGGATTCCTCTGAGTCCCCCACTGATTTACTTAACTTATTCTACAGATCTTGTGACATCCTGGGACAATAAATCGTCCTTGCTCCTCTTTGACTGTTACCTAGCATGTTCTAGATTAACTATTGGATCAACATATTAACTCCCATTTTATTTAAAATTGATAAAATTCAAAATATATGCAAAACAAACATAACAGCTGAGAATTTTGGGGAGTGTGTGGTTGAAGCTGCTATATGTGAAGTGAATGTTATCAGACATTTAGGGGTAACTGTACAGGAGGAAGATAAGTAGATTTAACAAAGTAGGAAAAATACCCACAGGACAGATTTAAAGAGCAAGAATAAAGCAGAAAAGTACAATACACGAGAAAATACTCAGAGCTGCAGAGTTTCTGGGATTCCTATTCAGGCTTAAACCACCCAACTAATATCACAGATGAAAACAATAACAGAAACCTATTGGCATCTTTTATTCAAGGGTTTGGTAGCTTGTAAAATGTTTTCTATAAGAAAAAACAAGAAGTTAAATAATACACCTAATTTTAAAAATACATCTCAAATATGTTGAACATAAGCGTTTGAATTCTGGTAACATTTACCTGAAAGTCAGAACTGAAATCTCCTTAAAGCAGATGTATCAAAGTAAAATATGTACTGTATTTATGTGCAACATCATGTCTTTTATTTGACAATATAAGTATACTTATTGATGTCTCATTTATGCTTGAGCACATTTCTCAACCATTACAAACTAAGAGCAGGATATGACTATCTAATATTCTTCATTGACAGAAATAAAAGACTGAAAGCCAACTCATGGCTTCTCAAAACATGAAATTTTAACAGGAAATATTTGAAGTTTTAAAACAAGGAACTTAAATTACCAATATTTAATCCTCTTGGGGACCTGTTTCCTGTCAAAACACATTTCTGTATTGTTCAGGGTCAAAGAGTAGGGAAAAGAAAAAATAGAAGGAACAGTCCAGACAATGACTGAGACAGGGGGACAGTCCAGACAATGACTGAGACAGGGGGACAGTCCAGACAGTGACTGAGACAGGGGGACAGTCCAGACAGTGACTGAGACAGGGGGACAGTCCAGACAGTGACTGAGACAGGGTGACAGTCCAGACAATGACTGAGACAGGGGGACAGTCCAGACAATGACTGAGACAGGGGGACAGTCCAGACAGTGTCTGAGACAGGGGGACAGTCCAGACAGTGACTGAGACAGGGGGACAGTCCAGACAATGACTGAGACAGGGGGACAGTTTAGACAATGACTGAGACAGGGGGACAGTCCAGACAGTGACTGAGACGGGGGGACAGTCCAGACAGTGACTGAGACAGGGGGACAGTCCAGACAGTGACTGAGACAGGGGGACAGTCCAGACAATGACTGAGACAGGGGGACAGTCCAGACAATGACTGAGACAGGGGGACAGTCCAGACAGTGACTGAGACAGGGGGACAGTCCAGACAGTGACTGAGACGGGGGGACAGTCCAGACAATGACTGAGACAGGGGGACAGTTTAGACAGTGACTGAGACAGGGGGACAGTCCAGACAGTGAGTGAGACAGGGTGACAGTCCAGACAATGACTGAGACAGGGGGACAGTCCAGACAATGACTGAGACAGGGGGACAGTCCAGACAGTGACTGAGACAGGGGGACAGTCCAGACAATGACTGAGACAGGGGGACAGTCCAGACAGTGACTGAGACAGGGGGACAGTCCAGACAATGACTGAGACAGGGGGACAGTCCAGACAATGACTGAGACAGGGGGACAGTCCAGACAGTGTCTGAGACAGGGGGACAGTCCAGACAGTGACTGAGACAGGGGGACAGTCCAGACAATGACTGAGACAGGGGGACAGTCCAGACAGTGACTGAGACAGGGGGACAGTCCAGACAATGACTGAGACAGGGGGACAGTCCAGACAGTGTCTGAGACAGGGGGACAGTCCAGACAATGACTGAGACAGGGGGACAGTCCAGACAATGACTGAGACAGGGGGACAGTCCAGACAATGACTGAGACAGGGGGACAGTCCAGACAGTGACTGAGACAGGGTGACAGTCCAGACAATGACTGAGACAGGGGGACAGTCCAGACAATGACTGAGACAGGGGGACAGTCCAGACAGTGTCTGAGACAGGGGGACAGTCCAGACAATAACTAAGATAGAAGAGTAGTTGACACAATAATTGAGACAGGGTTTTTATTCATGTGAATATGTGCAGCATGAGTAGATCCTATGAGCTTCTTGAAGTCTGTCTGTGTTATTGCTCAAATGAGGAAAAGTAATACAAGTGTCTTGTTTTCTAGTTTGGTCTCAAACAATACCTTTTAAAATAAACACAAAGTAGGAAAAGTAACAAATAATTATGGTTAAATGACATTTTCTTGCTTTTTACTTTTATAGAGTTCAAGAGCAGTTTGATAATAACACACTGGTGAAATGGAAAGCACATGAATATATGGTTCTCCATGAAGATGAATAGGATGTTGAAATCTCCTCTGATGCTGAGATGAGAGAGACAAATAGGACTCCCAGTAGGCAAAACTGTTTAAGACAAGGAAAAACTAACTATGTCGTCAGACAGGCTACAAAACACAGAGTTCACTTAAAGTGGTGTGCTGTTTTTGTCTTTCCAGTAAAACTTCTCCTAGTGCTGGTTGTGTGTGTGGTGTGTGTGTGTGTGTGTGTGTGTGTTTGCGTGTGTCGCACTGAGTATAAAGTGTTTCCACAAGGGAGACAAGCAATCTATGGTTGAACTACATCCTCAGCACCAATACTGTTAATTCTGATGATAGCTGATACTGTTTGTGGCCTGCATCCACAGTACTTACAATGCCAACTGGTCCTCAGGGGGAAGAAAAAAAAAACTGAGATCATCTCTGATACTCAGATGTCTGGAATCAGTGAACAAGCTCTGGCTTTCTACACTGACAAAAGGGACCGGCCGTAGGCTTAATGTCATTCGTTATTTCGTTATTTCGATATTTTCCTGAGTGACCATTTGAAACTATTCTCAACCATGAAATCAAAATGCTTACATTTTCACAGCAGAAGGGGTAATAAAAAATTTGAGAATAATTAGCAAATGGAAAGTTATAAAAATAACAACAGAGAATGAGAGAAACAATTAGATGTTTAGTGAAGTTTTTTATATCTTATACACCAAATAAAATAAGAAAATGTTTCAGTCAGGTTTTATCACTTTATAACCAAGCCACCTTGTTTATAAAATGTGCGCCTTGGCCCTGGGGAGCCGTGCATCACATCCTTGGCCCTGGAGAGCCGTGCATCACATCCTGGAACGTTTTTCTGTGCCTAAACCCCATCTTCCACTTCTTACATCATCCATGCCTTTGAAAGAAAGGCAGATTCATTGACTGGATGTTGAAAACTAAAGCAGCTAATATTTGATTACCGTTTGTGAAGAGTTCAGGGGTTGGGAATCTTTTCTCCTGAGTTCAAAACAAATCAATTGAATCAATTTTAGTGAATGAAAGAACAATTGATTTCGGAGAAGAGAGTAGCCTCCCCCTAGACTGCGGGTGGGACTATGAGGTGGAAGCTGGAAGGAAGGGCCAGATGTTGTCCCTGGGGCGATTTCCTGAAGGGTTCTGAGCAAAGAGGAAACCTTTTATCTCTAAACGCTAGGTTCTTATTAGCTCACTGTGGTGGCTTCCTTGGAAGGATCAGAGAGAAAGACAATTTTTATCGTGTGCCTCACTGGCCACTGTCGTCACTGATTCTTCGTGTGTTGAAAGAGAATGACTGACAGAAATAACATAATCTTTTAACGAAAGATTACCCTGAAGCCCAGTGGATTAGAACTTGTTCACTTGTCCCAGAGATGACAGGGAAAAAAGCCTGTACAAAAGTGTTTCCGGCCCTGAAACACAGTGTCCTCTGTCCTTCCCCACACCCAGCCTTCTGTTCCCTTCTGTTTCACACACCTGGAAAATGGGACAGCTTGGGCAGCAGAAGCAGACAGATAAATGGGGCTTCAGAAATATAATGATTGGCTTGCTAGTAGGTGCTTATAGAAGGCATCTTCTGATTCTGGCTTCTCAAACCTCAGGAAGAATTATTAACTGAGAAGCAGTCTTTCTTGCCCAGTATATGATGTCTGTCTCATGACAGATACGGAGAGTTTACACACCCTTTGCTGGTGAGGTACTTACAGCTATGGAAAATCGCTGAATGTTCTCATCCTCGCAGTCCTGGATGACCTGCTTCAGTCGGTAGTTGTCGTGTGATTCTCCATCAGTCACTATGACCATGACCTTTTTAACGCCCCTCCTGGCACCCCGAGCTTCAGTGAAAGCCTCTTTCCTGAAGGGAACACAGACCAAAGGGAGGCTGATCAAACTCAGCCCAGAGTCAAGCAACATAAGAAGCCCTACAAAAATACATTAACTCTGCATAGTCTGGCACTTCCCTCCGAGATGACTGTGGACTCCGCTGTCAGAGGCAAGCGACACCATGACCCCACTTGCAATGGTTCCACAGAATCACACATGATGGGGACTGTATTACCACTCGCCAAATATGCCCGTATAAAGCACAGGTGCATACCTTCTTTGGATGCTGCATTATAGGGATGTCGTGACTGATGACAGTGTGGGAAAGAATACTCGTGTCTATGGTCAGAAAGTGAAGCTTGGATGGTGGAGACCACAGAAAAAGGAACAAAGCTTTCCTCTTCTTTGCTTACCTTCAGTAAGAGCCAGGTTGCCTCAGGCCAGCATAGGACAACTTACATGATTTCTCCTAGTGAGTATCCATCATAGACCCCCGACTCAGTCCCACATTAAATCCTTACTTGTCCTTATATTAAAAGCTGAGCCAAACGTCACTCAATTGCAACAACCCACTGCAATGGTTCCCATCTCAAAGAACTGCATGAATAACTTTTCTTTAGCGTGTACTTATGACACAGATTTTCTGATTTCTTTAAATGCTTAAACAAAGGTGAAGACAGATATCAAAGGCTAAGTTTTAAGAAGTTTAGACATGAATATTCTATGGGATTTAGTCCATTTTGCAATTCTAATTCCTTCGTGGATGCCCAGAACTTCTGACTCTCTGGAAAACCAAGATCCTAACTGAAGTTAATGAAGATCGGCAGAAGGAGATGGTTACAAGTCATTTTCTTAGAGAAATTCTGGATGCTCTGAAACCAGAGCTGACTTTATATAACAGGAGAGCAGCCGGTCACAGACCCACCGAGTCCACCCTTCACATCTCGAGTCCGTTCCTTAAGGAGGTAGCATGTCTAAAACACCAACATCTGACGTCCTTTCTGAGAAGGAAGCAGCAGCTTCCTCCCCACTGGCCTTTAGTATCTCAGGAAAGCCACTTACTTTGAGATAGGAGAATTCAGGATTTCTGAGTAATTAAATAACTTAAACCTAGTTACAGGGATGAAAAAGAAGGGAACATCCACAATGATTATGAACTGAAGTGAATGAATTCACTGAAAATGAAGATAACAGATGCCAAAACATTCAAAACATTTTTTTGTAATGGGCTTCCCTTAAAAGGCATAAAACGCAATCAAAACTGTGCTTACGCATGCAAAATTAATGTGTGAGAAGAAAAGCGCTGCACTATCATTACAGTCTCTTTGTGTAACTCCAAACTGAACAGATTGTCTGCAGATAGACCATGAGCGAAGTGTGGGCAACCCCATATAAGGCCATGGTATTTCAAGTAGCATTTATACAGGAGTGGAAAGCAGCTACGATGATTCTTCCATTAGTTACAAAGATAAATATTCATTCTTAAGCTTTTGCCTTTGGAAAATGCACAACTCTTTACAGGCTCAGAGCTTTCAAAGCAAGCTTTGACGTCTTTGAACATGCATTCACGTTCAGTCAGCTACTGAGGGCACTTTCAGAATACCTACACATGTGCACGCCTTGTGCAGGCTGATACACATGCTTATAAGGATATAAATGCCCAGTTACCACAGCTGTTTGTGGATGGTTGTGTGTGTGTGTGCACGCACGTGTGTGTGTTCCCATAAGATTGGAAACATGTGCCTTTGTGGCATTTATGAATGCCGTTAGCTTCCTTAGGGAATCGGCTCTCACAGGCAGGTAGAGTGTGACCATAGTAAATTCCCTTTGCAAAATCAGCTAGGAGTCCAGAGGTGGAAACTACTAAACAGAATTATTCTTAAGATGAATCAGAACACATAGGAAGCTTCTCGTGGACTAGGTTTTGCTTGGGAGTTTGCTAGGCTTGATAAGAAGGACAGAAGGAAGAGCTGTAACAAAGAACTGAATGAGACTGGAGAAAATACAGGAAATACAGTGCTCTGCTTTTGTAAAAGAGAAAAGTTTGAAGGTTCTTATGAAACAGAATTAATCACAGAGTGATAAGCAGGAGGCACACAAGGCACCACAGATGATGGAGACATCTCAATTTTTAAAATGGCTGTGATGAGATTATTTTTGATAAGGCAACAATTAATTTGGCTTCTTAAAAATTCTTCTATGAGGAATTGGTCAATAGCCCAGTCACTAAAGTTCTGACCTTTTAAACACGAGGACCAAGTTCGGTCTTCAGAACCCATGTAATAAGAAAGCTAGGCTGTTTAGCAGCAAGCACTTATCAATCCCAACACTAAAGAGCAGAGGCAAGATCCCTGATGCTCCCTGGCCAGTCAACCTGGTCTCCTTGCTGCGTTGTATACCATGGAAAAGGTCCTGTCTCACAAAAGTTCAACAGCCTGTAAAGTATGACTCCTGAAGTTGACCTCTGACCTCAATTGCACAGGCACAAGTGTGCTCGTGTGCGCTCATGTGTGCACATGCACACACACACACATATACACACACACAGATTGCACCGGTGTAACAGATTCTTATGGTCTCTTTTCAAAAAGAGGTGTACTTGCATTGTAACTGGGGTGCATTCATCAGAGTTGCAGAAGGGCTGGGCCTGTCTCTCCCCCAGCATTGTCTGGTATCTACTTGTCTCACGACTCCAAGTTTGAGATAAGTTACAGATGGTCAGATACATGACTGATCTCAGGATCAGAAAAGTGGAGTGGGGGTAACCTCAAACCCCATACTGTTTATTGTACAAAGCTTTGTGCCCTAGGCCAATTAGATGTGGGGTTTGAGAGGAGTACAGTTCCAGTCAATAGGAAAAGAGAATAGAAATTTTGTGGGGGTGGTAGAAGTTTTAAAAACTGAGTAGCTTGGTCCAAATCACCATTCTGCAGAACAGTACTGTAAAACTACTTCATTTTTGCTAGTCTCTTGACTTTGTAATTGCCTTATTTCCACACACACACACACACACACACACACACACACACTAGTTATATGAAAATTACTAAAATCCTTTATCAAGAGCTAGAGACACAAGAACATAGTAGAATATATACGTTGAGTAGACATAGGCTATATTTTAATACAATCATTGATGTGCCTAGAAGTTAAAAATAAAAACCAAATGGCTACAAGAATGTCGCCAGGCCTTGCTGGCTGGTCAGAGGTTACAGTCTATCATGACCTGGTAGGTTTTCCCAAAGCTCGATGACATGGAACTTCGTCACCACCAGGGAAACTTCCTGCTCTCTACCTGTCCTTATATGGAGAGTGTCCCTGGGCCTGGAAGACTGATGTTGTTTGAAAGCTGTCCCTAGGCTGGATGCCTGATTCATCTCTCGGGTGACCCTTTGCAGAGATTCCTGCTAGAAGCCTCCCCTGCTGCACATATGGTAACTTACACTTGTACTAGGAACTCTGCTATAGGACCCGCTGCCACATACAAAGCCTTATGATAGGAGAATGCTCTTATTGCAAATTGGGGTTTGTCCCCAGGAATGAAGATGACCTAATTCACCGAAGTCTCTTCCAGAGGACTGTCTCCGTTATGTCCACATGCCATGTAAGGATCTCTGTCATCACTCTGTCCCTTTGTCTTTGCCGACTGATGGCCAACTGACCACAAAGACAAAGCAGAACCCCCACACAAGAATTAAAATTAAGCATCAGTTGACAATATGATGCAACCAACTATTAAGTTTTTGATTGATTCACCATCAGTTAGACCCTTGAAATGAAAGAAAACGATAAGGAGGGCCATGGGAGTACATTGCCATAGAATTTGATGGACTAATAGCAAATCTTTTTAATAAAATTTGAAAAAAATGTGGCATTGAATATTGTCCAGGCAAACACCAAGTTACATTCAAAAAGCGAAAATAGCTAGCAGTGGTACTGCATGTTCTTTTGCACTTTTTTATTTTCATTTTTTTGTTTTCTTTTAGAGATTATAAAGTCATCATTTCTCTATTCCCTTTCCTCCATCTAAGTCCTCTCATATAACCCCTTCCTTGCTCTCTTTCAAATTCATGACCTCTGTTTTCATTAATTGTTTTTACATGCACACACATTATCATGTATATATATATACATATATATATATATATATATATATATATATATATATATATATATATTCCTAAATGTATTTCTAAATATAACCTGCTCAGTATGTATAATGTCACTGGTATGGATGTTTTCAGGGCTGGCCAATGAATACGTCTAGAAGACAACTCCTGTACTAAGGCTCAAGGAACACTGCAGAAGAGGGGACAGGAAGACAAGCCAAAGGACCAGGAACTTTGCTGTGAGATTTTGTCTCCTAGGAATGTCAGAAGCTATGACCATAAAGTCTCATCATCAAGATTGCTAATCCATACCTGGCTGTGTCAATCCCAAGGGCTGTCATCGTTTGGAGCCCACCTCTCCGGCCTATTTTGTTTGCTGCAACAAGTACCTCTTCTGTTGATGAGTACTTATTGAGGTTGAACTCGTGGGTTACATTTTCTCCATACTGCACAATTCCAACCTGAAATAACAAGCCACGGTTGAGTCATGTGTCCAGCAAATACCCTGTTTATTTTTCCTGAGTTTAAATATATAGGGCCAGTAGAGTACCTGTGAGCTTATCAGCTGAGTGTCAGAATTGATCACTACCTAAAGTCTTCTACCTTGATAGCAGTAATCATGGATGCTTTGTGACTATGAACAGTCCAAAGGAGAACAATAAAATTGCTGTACTATCTATCTAATAAAAATTTTTACAGAATGATTCCAGTAGGCCTCCAGAGCACACTCTGCTATTTTAAACATTCTTTTGTCTTATATTCTTACATATTTTATATTTTATATTATGTTCATATTATAGTAACAAATTGTCATGTTTAGTAAATGAGGAAACAGAAGCAGAATCTTTTTTTTTTAATGGAAACAGTCTGAAAAACTAATTTTCTGGCTGGGGATATAACTCAGTGGTAAAGGACTTGTTTCTCATGCATGAAGCTGTAGGTTCAATCTTCAGCAGGAAAGGAAAAACAAACAAATAAAACCAAACTGAAGCTTTACAATAAAGGGGTAGAAAGGAGTCTAGTCTCAGAAATGGTCAAAACTGTTCCCCTTTTTTTGTTCCCCTTCTTTAGTTAACATGAGCTGCAAATGTCTAGTAAGCAAAAGGAGACACTCACGCTACACTAGAGTAAATAGGCAAACAAATAAACCAACAATATTTTAAAAAAAGAAATAGAATCTGTTAATTATCCCTTATTTAGTTGGTCATAAGGATAAAATGAAGGAACTGGAGAATCTATAACTGTGAGATGAGGCATACGTTATAAGCCGTGTGAACATGAACTCTGAATAGTTTATGTATAGGATAACCTTGTCCTCCATGAATGCATTTTTTCACCCCATTTCTTTACTATACATTCCAAGACTATGTGTTGTTCAATTGGATTTTTCTTCCTTATGAGAATAAAGGGTAGGATGTAGCCAACTAGTTACACAAAATACTGAAAACAAATGAGGACAAACCCATGACTCCAATTCAGGTTATTTCCTTAACTGTATTTAAATAGTTTTATTATCTTCTTTTAGACTTAAACTTATTGTCCGTAATTACAATACAGATTTAGATTATCAATCCTGATGAATATTGACCTCAGAAAGATAAACCCATAGATATTTTGATTTTTGCTATTATAAAGGTACAATATAGATTTAAATTAAATCTATATTGTACAAAAACTTTTGTTACTAAGATATTCATTATACCTAATCCTAAGTACCAAGCTTCTTAAAGACTTCTATGAAAATCAATCGTTCATGAATATAAGACATCTCACAGAGCTTGTGTCATTTTTATTTTAATGTTTTTAGTTAATTAAAAAGGAATCTAAAAAACTTGAAATTTTTGCTTCCCCTCCTGCCATTATTTTAACAGTACTGAATATCCTCGTTTCTCATGCCTTTGACCTCCAGAGATTTGAGACTCTTTCCCTCTGACTCATGGATGACATCGCTGCTCAAGGACTTCCTGTCTTGGATTCTATCACCTGCAAGGGTAAGGGTCTCAATTCTGAGTGTTCTCCTCTCCGGCCATTGACATCACCTCATTCGCCTATTCCACTTAAGCTGTCAGTCACTTGACCATACCAGAACCTCTTGATTGCTGATACCTTTAGTAACCTAAAATTTAAGACTAGATTTCAAGGTACAATGACTGTAATCATCTACTTGCAAAAATCTAGCTCATTTACCCTCTTTTCTTCTTCACCAAGTCACCTGGCTAACTTCCAACTTTAGCTAAATCCAGCTATCTCTGTATGTGGTTCTGTGGTGCTGGGTGTTTCTACACGAAATTCACTCCACTTGTAGATTGGCCTCCTACTAAAGTTTTATCTATGAATCTCAAATGGGGCCTTGCATTTGAGCCCCACCTAACAGTCACACAACTTGCAACTAATGGATGTACTTTGTTCCCATTGGTTAATTTCAATCAGATTTTTGTTAAGAGCTGTTAATGCTCACAGGAGAGAAGTATTTATCTTAACTGGTTTGAGAAGAACTTGCACAAAAGGGACAGAAGTCATAGCAACCATTCAAGGCTGCTGATGCCAAAGAAGTGTCAGGGCGCTGTTTTCACTCCATGCCTCACATGGCTCAAAGAATCGGCTCTGAAGGTTGGATTGTCTAAACCAATTATCTTCACCTTACATACTAAAATTCAAAATCTTTGTGATGTTTTTTGAGTGAAAACGTCTCTTGTGGAGTAAGATGCTTGAATACTAGTCCCCAGGTGGAGGCACTGTTTGGGGGAGATTTAGGACCTGAGGCCTTGCTGGAGACATTATCCCTGGGGTGGGCTTTGAGAGCTGATGACTCACACATTTCTGGGCTTCACACCTGCTCTTCAACTTCTGCTCCAGTTGTCACACCTGCTGCTTGCTGTCATGCTTGGGCTTAGTCCCCTAGAACCGTAAACTAAATAACCACTTCCTTCTCTAAATTGTCTTGGTTGTGGTGTTTAATCGCAGCAGTAGATTACACTCTGTAGAGTGTAATCTCACACTCTGTAAATCAGAGACAAGTGCTTTATATTTTATTCTGATCATCTGTTATCTATCAAATCTGTATATCTATCACATATCTACCTATCATCCATCTGTCTATGCTACCTACCCATCTATCTACAGTAATTATCTATCTATCTATCTATCTATCTATCTATCTATCTATCTATCTATCTATCTACCTACCTACCTACCTATCTCTTAACACACGCCTCACTTTGGCAAGCTTATTCTTTGTAAACTACAGGTGAGCTCACAGCAGTCAATTCCCTCTCCTTTTCTCTGTGGCTGACTTCTAACTATCCTACCCAAGACTGTTTTCACCTCACTCTTAGGAACCCTTGCCTGTGTTGCTTTGAAATTTTACAGAACAGGAACTCAAGGAACGTTTCTTTCTCCCAGCCCATCACCCTCTCTTAGGCAGGACCTGAGTGCAGAGAGCGGCAGTGTGGTGCCTGGACTCAAGCTGCATGTCTCTTGTCCCTTTCAGGTGGGCCTGAGGCCTGTACTCGACGTGAAACCACACTGGGCTTATTCGCTCACTACTCTGCTTGACCTCCCTGGATCCTTGCTTATTTTCCACAGGATGTGCTTCCTTAGCAATGCACACCTGGCGAACCTCTTCCCATCATCTGCTCTCGGGAACCTCAGGCATTGTCTGTGCTCTCCTCTATTCCTACCTAAGCCCAGAGCAGACATCATGGACTTGAACCTCAACCACAGCAGTGGCTGTGCTCGCTGTGCCCGCTCTTAATGCCCCACTATATAACACTGGGCTATGGACTGAAACAATGCAGCCATTACATTAAATCCCCATTCAGAACCCCCAACTGTTCTCCACTGCTGACATCAGGGACTCGGAAAAAATCGTTTCAGATAGTATTTTTACTCTCCTTTTAAAAATAAAAGAAAGAAAATATAAAGTCATTCATTGAAATGCCAAGTTTCTTTTTTAAAAAAAAGGTCAATGCCAGGTAGTGGTGGCACACACTTTTTCCCAGTACTCAGGTGGCAGAAATAGGCAGAACTCTGTGGGTTCAAGGACATCCCGGTCTACAGAGTGAGTCAAGACAGCTAAGGTTACACAGAGGAACTAATCTTGAAAATGGAAAAAGAAGAAAGGAAGGAAGAAAGAAAGAACGAAAGAAAGAGAAAGAAAAGGATAAAGAAAAGAAGGAAAAGGCAGAAAGACTCTCTCTCTGCAGATTTGTCCTTCCATTCATTCTGTAATATTCAACTCTACCTTCCTTGCAGAACATTTCTCCCCTCGCTGTCAGCATAGTTCATCATAGCACCATTGACCTTCCCCTTCTGAGAACTCAGGGCAAGCCTGTCTACACTGCCTCCTTCTCAGTTGTACTGTGTGCACGTCTTATCTTTACAAGTGCACTGAATTTCCCAGAGACTAGCAGGGTAAAGAGCGTGGACTATGTCACAGCTTCTCATGTTCCTTTATCCCTTCCTGCCACTTTGTTTTGCTCACAGTTGACCCTCATACATTCCTAATAGATGACTGTCACAGTGCAGAGACGCAAGTGGAAAACTGAGATAGCAAAGAAGCAGTAACAGCCAGACAAAGAGTGTGGGAAATCAGACGGAGAGGCTGGAGAAATTCAGAGACTGGGGGAGGTGCCCTTCAGTGTTGATTGATGGCCAAGGCTGGATGCATATTGCCTTAGAAACTAGGCAGAACGAAGCCTACTGTGGGTCTTCACTGGAAAGGGGACCATTCATTAATTTTATCATAAGAGTCAAATGATAATACATAAACATAATATTATACTGAGTGCTGGTAAGAACCAATTCAATATAGATGATTTCAAATCTAGATTAGCTTCTAATTTAGGGCAGATAAAACAAATCCATACAAGCACGATATATATGAATATGCACATGATGTTAAGTAAATATGAAAATTAAAGATACAAAGTGAGTCAAGCAATGAAGATAGGTCCTTGGGGTCAAGAGGAGAAGGAAGCATTCATATTCACTCCTTCATAATGAAAACCTTCATAGATGAAGGCACACCCAGGTAAGAAATATAAAGCAGATTAGAATATGCTATGGAGAGGAATAACAGGGCATTGATTCAGAATCAAAGTCAGGGGGATAACAAAAGGAATCTAAGCCATTTGGGCACTTGAAGGAAGGAAAAACAATCAACGATTATACTTAACCTGAAGGTGTCAAACTATTAGAATGTACAGAAACTCAAGAGTAGAATTTAAGTAGGGAATTTTGCTACACGATTCACATGGGAATGTTCTAGGTATTTTTGTTAAGTAGGTGGGGGGGGGGGTAAGCAAGAATGACAGCTGGAAAAAACAGGTGAGTTCAATCTGGACATTCTTTATGGAGGAGGTCAAGAGAATGGTGTGTATCTGGGACAGCAGATGCATGCAGTAATACTGGACTCTGGTTCTGCAGAGGGCTGAAAATCAGTTACAGGGACAGTCTCATTCAGAGATAGGTGGAAGAGTCATGGTTAACACGGTGGAGCTGTGTTTGACCCTCTTGATTAGCAGAACAAAAGACATAGGGATGGAATGACAGCCTAAGACCAAAGCTTGACAGCAGCACAGACCTGTAATCTCCAACAGTCAAGAGGTGGATGAAGCAAAGATCAGTAGTTCAAGGTCACTCTCAGCTACAAAGTGTGTTCTAGGCCAGACTGCCCTACATTAACCCCGTCCCCAGAAACAGACAAACACACAACAAGAAAAATCTGAAAATAACAAGCAAATAAAACAAAACAACAACAAAACAGTCTAAAGACAGGGACCCAAGAGCCAGCTAAGTCTTCTACATAAAACAGACCAACTATTGACCATGGATATTTCTTCCATGTGACATTTGTTGTAATTTTCTACCAAAATACCGGAATTACAGTCTCCTTTGTATATCCCTCAAAATCAATATCCCTTTACATTTTATCTCAAGAAGTCCTAGCATCCCAGTCTATGTTAATAGGTAAGTTTTTTTTTAAAAAATCCATGGGCAATAATAATCTTGAAAAACATAGAGAAAAAAAGTTAAATAAGTGTCTTTACAGCAGAACCTTGCCACCCCTGCTTCTCTCTTATTCGTACAAAAATTTAAATTGTAGAAAAAAGAATTGTTTGAACAAGCCCTTGACTACAAGAAATACATCGAGAGAGAGAGAGAGAGAGAGAGAGAGAGAGAGAGAGAGAGAGAGAGAGAGAGAGAGAGGAGAAGAGGGGAGGGAAGGAGAGTGGAGGAGAGGAGAGGAGACTGTTCTCTTAATTCTGTCATCAGCTGTGCTCCTCAAACTCACAAGATTGTTTTGAAACTGTTCTTTTTGTGTTTGATATTAAATGTTCCAATCACACATTGGAAAAAAGGAATGATGTATTTTAATTTTACTTAATGGAATAATTTAACGAGAGACATAGCCAATTCACTATAAAACAGCTCGGAAAACATTGCCGTACAATACTAGCAGCTATCTCCCTTCAAAGATCAGTATTCTCATCCCTATTGTGTTTGTGAAGTAGCATTAGATATGTAGCTGCACCAACAGGCTTTTCATTGTTGCTAAGTTGATGGTTGTTTTTGCTTATTTGCTTTAAAGCAAAAACATAATTTTGGAGTCTTTTCTTTAGTGATCATGGCACCTAATATAATATTTGATCAGCTAGATACTTTAAAAATACCTGCTGACTTAGAATCATAGAGTTGTTCAAATGGCTTAATTTCTTTTACAGCAAGAGGGAAAGAGACAAGTGAATGTAAAACATACAAAAAAGCACCATTAAAGCAATAGATAGAAGGGTGATTCTGATTGTTCTGTCCCATGACAAAGTCCCATATATGATTCTAATGTGTTTCCAAGATAACAAGAAAATTGAGGAAAGAAAAACATTTGAAAGTGGTTATTAGGTATGTCAATGTATTTTTAACAGTATTTTCTTTAAAAAAATCATATGTATGTGTGGGTCTATTTGTGGATGCGTACATGTGCATTCAGTGTCTGTGGAAGACACAGTTATCAGATCCCCTAGAACTAGTATCAGGGGTGGTTGTGAACCACTGCAAACGCTGGGAATTAAAGCTATGTCCTTCCTCTGGAAGAACAACACATGCTCTTAACCGCTGAATTGTCTCTCCAGCCTGAAGTCAATGAGGTTAAAGGAACCATTCCCGCACTCAGAAGTGTGCTAGCCCCTTCTGTTGTTGAGACACTTGCAACACTAGTTGCCTACGTTTTAAAGCTTAGTGTGAAGGATGTTTCAGACTACCACTCAGCAATGAATATCAAATCTGTAGTTTCTTCAGGGAATGAATGAGAATTAAAAGCTGTCAGATTTTCCATGCTTCAGTGCGATGCATACCTACTTAATATTATAAGAACTTGGGGTTTGTTATCTGTCCAATATGAGCTTTCTTTTTTATCAAATGATACCAAGAATGCCCCGCCCCGCCACATGGTTTTTGCATGATTAAGACAGGGCTGCAGTTGGAGCTAGCTGTCAGCACAAACCTTTCTGGAACTGTTAGCTGAAGCCAGGATTAAGCTTTTGTCACTCTGAACAGGGCCATAAATATGACTGGTTCAAAGATACATGCCCATTTCTAAGGATATGTGCTCTTAGCCTCATTTAGTTGACTGATAAAGATGGAGCTCCCAGCGAAGGGGCAACTTTAACTCGTGTGTTGCTTGATGAAAGAGGCTGTAATGAAGTCAATCCTGGCAGAAAACTCCAGACCAGAGTGGTGACAGCAAGCACTATATTTGTGGTCAGGAGGCAAAGTCAGTAGGACAAATCACAGCTGGAACAAATGGGACAAGATGAGTGGCACCCGCTAAGCAAGTCTGAAACACTGGAAGCCCGCCAGAGTTCCTCCTAGTCCCTCCTAGCCCAGGGTTCCGTCTGACTTCATGAAGCAGAGTAGAAGAAAGGAGTCACTATAATGTTTTTGTCTGTTTGTTTGTTTTACTATGGGAGAAACTGCCAGGATTCCATTAAAAAAAAAATGAGTGGTCTGATTATATGTAAAATCTACCCTGCATCCAAGAAATCAAAGAACAAAGGCACAATCCTTTCATCAAAGAATTCTCAGACAGCCAGGAGACACATAGCCATAAAACAAGTAGAAAAGCTACAAAGGAATGAGAACAATGGTTGAGGGCATGCGAGTACCGTGGAAACAGGAAAGGGGAACCTGAGGGTGGAGTCATCCCAGGGAATTCGACAGAAGGGACATTGGAAGATATTTAAGAAGTCCACCTAGTATACAAGGCTGGGATGGCAGAAGGTGTTCCAGAGGGAGGGAATGTGAAGAGTTGCACACACTAGAAGCAGGGCAGAGAAGGACCAGGGAGAGTCCAAAGAGTAAGTGATGCGGGCATCACTAGAGGCAGCAAGATGCACTAGAGATGACTGTGGTCAGGTTGTCAGTTGCCTTTATGTGTCCTGGGGAGCCTGTACATTATTTTAAAGGGCAAATAAAGTGGACTTTTATGTGAAGAAATTATCTGAATTTTACTTTGGGATGATTATTCAAGTACATGTTGAACAGGGATGGGGAAAACGGAGACCAAAAGACAAGCCGGGGTGGAGGGTCATCTCCTACCGTATACCACTTGCAGAAATTCTACTGATTGACAAGGCACTGGCTGGAGGACTCACTCAGGCTTCATTTTGGACATAAAGCCAATGAATCCGGTGCCACTTTTAAAGCTTCTAGAAAAATGGCCATAAAATGTGCCGTAAAAAGAAAGATAAATAATATTCCTAAAATTTAATTAATCTCTCTCTTTCATTTTGCCTAGTTTAGTGCCACGCTGCACTCCTGGTGGGAACAATCTAGACATTGTTCCATTAGTATATTTCACTTTTATACCAAGCCTCACAATTTACTGGTTTTATTTAGGGTAATGCACTTGTTTTTGACATATTTACATCCTTCCCATTTATTATTCAAAACAATGTTATGCTTAGGTATTGAGGATCAATAAGACCTCCATAATGTTTATGCCATCATATCTTTTATGGGCAAGCTCCAAGTATTTCAGGTTTGTTTTTATGGGTGGGTTTTTGAAAAGGCAATTTAATAGCCTTTACTCTGCCTTAGGTAAAAAAAAAAAAAAATTGGTTGGCAAAATTCCCCTGACTTTGTTTGCAAAGTCTTAATGTGGCCACACGGAAGCATGGAGGGAATTGTGAGTACCTAATTAAAGTGATATCTCCATCATTTTGATGCATTTACCTAATGTCTACAAATTGCCATATGACAATATTCACATAAGATTTTTGTTTGTATTCTCCCTTCCCTCCTTTCTTTCCCTGTTTCTCTTTGAATTTTTGGACTAAGTGTGATTTTTGAAGAAAGTTTCATAGCTCGAGACTCTTCATTGATGGAAATTACTAAATGATGAATCTGTAACCGCAGAAACAAGGAATCGCTAATCTCATAGAATTAAATGTAATTGTAGTCACGACAGAAAACAAAACCTCACAGCCTGCCTGCAACCTTCCTTTTGAAGTGAAGTGCTTTTGTTATCCCTGGATGAACAAAGAGATGTTCCAGGCCTTTTCTAATTCTTTGTCTTAAGATGTCTAATTTTTTTAAAAAAATACTACACTTTAATTTTGCATGAAATCACTGTATTTGTAGGTTCAAAGGGGAAACAAATCAAGTAGTAACTATTTTACTTGGCTCTATCTTGCTTAAAACAAAGTTAAGACAAAACGCCAAAGTTCTCTCTTCGTTCAACCTTTCTCCTCCTCCTTCTGATGGAGGTCAGAAGTTGGCAGTTAAAGAAGAGGTGTGGCATGCTTTTCCCTTACTGGCCTTTCCCGTTGTTTCACTTAGGCTGTGGATCATCATTTCTGACCTTTCCAGACACAGACTTGGGAAGATAAATTCTCAACTGACTGGTACTGTTCTAGGATGAGCTGGGGTCTCGTAGCTGTTTTTTGTGGGTCCCTTTGTTGAGATGTCTCACTTCACCTTCACCCTGAGCTACCTGCATCTCATGATCTCTGTTCCTGGTGATGATAGAAGACTCCTGTTTTTCTCAGCAGGTGCTTTTACTCACTTCCAGAAAATTCTTAGAGAGTATGTAACATGACCTCATGCTGGATCTTAGTGTGTGACCCGCATTGATCCACAGGAAAGACACACACTTAAACAAATTCAAGGAAGAAAGGCAGATCCCAGTAGAGCCATCTCTGCTTTGACTCGACTGGCAATAACTAAACACAATTATTGGTGTCACAGTTACCTTGGGGATAAGCCCATTGTGTAATCCATTTCTATAAACACATCACAACTACTGTCAAGTTTAGTGGAACAAGTGTCAAGATCACTGTAGGGCTCAGGTGAATCTGGACAGAGAAACTTCACAGATCCATAAACTCTATCCTTTTCGTATTATTTTGTCTTATTTGTGTGTGTGTGTGTGTGTGCGTGCATGCCTATGCATGTGTGTGTATGTGTGTGTGGTATATGCACATACTTATGCAGTTGTGTGCCCATGTGACAGAGGGTGCTCATGCATGTGTGCATTCTCACACACATATGAGGGCAGATGCTGACATCAAGTTTCTTCCTAGATTGCTCTACATCTTGTCTTTGGAGACAGGTTCTCTCATTCAACTTGGAGCTCATCAATTTGGTGTGGCTGGCATGCAAGTAAATTCTAGGAAATGTACTTGTCTCCATCCTTCCGATCCAATGCTGAGCTATCAGACATGTGCCAAGATGCAGTGTTTACATAGGTGATGTGGATCTGAATTTTGGTAACATGCCTGAGCAGCACATACTTTACCTACTGGGCCATCACCCAGCCCCTTAATTCCATCCCCAACACAGTTTACCCTTGATAAATTCAAATGCCTGAGAGTTATCAGTTGCTTGCTCTTAGTTGCATGGATTTCCAGCTTCTGGAAACTCTCTCACACAAACTATTTTATATTTTGTTCCTCTCATGAATGGAGGTATAAGGTAAGAAAAGGGAAGGGAAATTCTAGGAGCTAATTCTGCAAGTCAGTAAGAATTGAATGGTTTCATCACAACAAAAGCAAAGCAACCCATGAATAAAATTTCTTTAAATTGCATTTGTAATCAGTCCGAAAATAAATGGTTGTCAAAACAAATTTTCCATGTTTGAAAAGATTTGCTTGAGACCACATGAGATATTAGCATACTTTTCAGTTCCTATCTTTGGAGAGGAAATATTTTTCTAAGTTTTATATAAATGAATGATTTTTCTGAATCCATTGAAAGGAGATCAAATTTTTAAGAGTTTAAAATGTCATACTGAATGTCTTATTAAATGTTTAGCAGATGTAACTGGCTTAATGTGTCCTTCTAAATGCTTTTACTTTAGAGAAGTGTTTATGAAACTAGTCATTGATATATCTTAAGCCAGAACATGAAGACAGTATAAACAACCAAATTGAAATTAATATGCTAAGAAGAAAATTAAAAATGCAACTGCAAAAAATATCAAATATTTACCATCTGAGAAAAACAGAGCAAATGTTATGCTGCGCACATGTATTTGTCAACTGTTCACTAAAGTTCATTGTTCCCGCTGAGTGGTGAACTAATGTGGGGTAGCTGAATCACGCTGTGCCCTTGAGTTGACTGTAATCTTAAGAGGCTAATATAGACATCAATATGAGCATAGAACACTAAACTAAGGTTTCCAAAGTTTAAGATATTTAAGAATCCTATAAGATTCAACTTCAATGTTCTCACTACAGCTTCACAAATTCTGATTCTGGAAGTTTGGGCTTTAATCCAAACACCTCTGGCATTTTGAGGCTGGAATTCCACAAGGTGTGTGTGAAGGAACATTCCTCAGAAGTCCCACTGAAGCAATAGTCACGCCTCTTTTTTCCCCACAATAGCAAAGCCCTCACACTGAGCTGCCACCCAGCAAACATTCACCAATTATTCCGAATAAATTAAGGAGCCACTGTGGTTAGGCTTCACCGTGCATGGTACAAGCAAAATGTGCTGTGTAAATTCAGAAATATGGTCAGTTTCCCTATTTTTATTTTTGTAAATTAAATTAATATTTTGAGACAATGTCTCACTGTGTAGCACAGATTAGTCTGAACTTCCTGTGTAGCCCAGTTTGGCCTCAAGTCACAATGACTCCCCTGTCTCAGTCTCCTGGGTTTTGGGCTTACAGGCACATACTACCATAACCTGCTTAGTTTCTCTCTTTAGGAAACAGGTCATCTTGGGTAGGGCTAGAAGATACTGCAAATGACACTGGGGATAATGTTTCAGAAATAAATATCTGTGGAATGGAACTAAGTGAGTTTGATTCTATTATTTGCTTCATAGTGAGTACATTTCCCTCCACTGACATGTTGCATCTAGCTCTTGAGGGCTGACCTCTGTTCCTCTATGCAGTGTCATTGTTCCATTCAAGGAAGACTCAATACTCTTTGAAGCCCACCCTAGCAAGCTGACTTTCCCCTGCTGTACAAGCAGAGTAGTCCCTCTGGGTATGCTAAGACAAATTAACTCCGTTCTAACCGTGAAAAACATATAAAAGTGTAAATTGAATGTGTAATTATGTGATTGCTATTTCCAAACCCCAGTCTTTGGCACCACTCTTCAGAGAGGCAATGGTGTTTATTCTAAAACATTTGCCCTGGCTTCCACAAACAGCTACAGATATTTGAATGGTAAAATAAACCACTGGAGTTAAAATTAAACTGAAATATTCTGATGCCTAGACAATATTAGAAATGAAGAATGTTATAAGGCTTGGGATGAAAAGATGGGTTAGGACAGTAAAAGTGGGTGAACGAAGTAGGTGAGGGAGGAAACATCACAAGGAACAGGGAAGGGGGATGGAGGGAGGGACTGTGAGCAAGCCCTTCTTTATTAGTCATGATGGCGGAGGGAACGGAACACCATGGAACACAGAGTGACCCTGGGACAGGAGAGGACGAGTGATAAGCTAAAGAGACGCAGATGGGACCTGTTCTGAGACTTTCCTAGAACTGAAGGTCTCAGCAAAATCTTGGGACTTCAGTTTTCCAAGCATCCTATTCTGATCTGCGAGAGTCCGCCAAGTGACTAGGAACCATTACTGAACTTCTCATACTTTGACACAAGGGAAAATGAGGGGTTTCAGGTAGAATATACACCTGAAGAAAGAACAAGTCAACAGTCGTGCAGGTACAATATCCTTTCCTAGTTTAAGACTTGAGAAGATCAATTACATGCTGAAAGCCACATGGAGGAACATTTATAGTTTGTGGTAGATAAAAGCCTAGTTTCTTTTCTTTCTTTCTTTCTTTCTTTCTTTCTTTCTTTCTTTCTTTCTTTCTTTCTTTCTTTTGTTTTGTTTTTCAAGACAGGATTTCTCTGTAGATTTGGGGCTTGTCCTGGAACTAGCTCTTGTAGACCAGGCTGGCCTTGAACTCACAGAGTTCTGTCTCTGCCTCCCAAGTGCTGGGATTAAAGGCATGAGCCACCACCACCCTGTTTAAAAGTCTAGTTTCTTTAACTGATTTCAAGACGTTCCAGTTGGGTATTTATAATATCACTTTTCTAGTATGACTTCCTAGGGAGTTTCCAGTCTTGGAACACAGCAAAACAGTTCACATTTAAGGCTTCATTCCCAATTTAAATTATTCTACCATCATTTCTTTGGTAAATTGTATGTATACAATATAATATATGTTATAAACACATATGTATTTATATGAAACAGATTAAGCCTCTACACATGTGCAGACACATTTGTAAACGTGTGTAACTTAAGTTCTAATTTTAATGTAGACAGGATAAACATTGATGTCATCAGACAGCTCTGTCTGTGCTTCGGAAGTTTCTCCCAAAGCCATCTGGAAAAAGGGAGGGAAGAACGGGGCCAGCAGAAACACAAAGCCTAAGGCTTCCTGTGCTCACCTATCACTGCCCTACTGTGCCACAACCTTTTCAACTCTGACCTCAGCGCTGACTTGAGCCTCCTAAGCCCTGAGCTCACCCTAACAGCTTACTTGCCTGTTACTCATTGCATCTATGTGAATTTTTTTTAAGGTAGCTGAATGGGTAAACTTATAGACACTAGATTAATTCAACACAAACTCAGTATCTGGGGTGAAAGAGAGGTATGAACAGTTCACCTCCTTTATAGACTATAAAGGCAATGAGCTTAGAATCTGTACACCAGAAAACAGCAACTATTTTGCTTTCTGTGGCTAGAGCTGGGTATGTTTCCTTGTATTTAGGGACAGAAATGACTAAAACATGGAAAACAGACCTTAAGGAGTAGCTGGAGGTCAATTAGTAACTCGCTTCATTTGTTATAAGAAAGGTGACTATAACATGAAAATCCTCTGAGATTTCATTTCATTTCTCCAAATGTTGAAACCTTGCTCTGATTTCACCAAAGGGTTAAACTGTCAGTTTACAGAGATCTACAAAGATAAGCTGCATCAAGATTGGTGTTCACATTTTCTGTTTGGTAAATAGGATCCAGAATAATGTTCTTTTCCATAAGTAAAAATAGGGACAAAATTCATCCTTCTTTTTGTTTTTTATTAGTTTACTTTCAGAATATCATGTTTTATTAAAAATCTGAATTTTTTTTGTCTTTTTAAAAAGTAAGATCTTTTTTTAAAAAAAGTTTTTTTCAGGCCAGGACGCCTGTGTAGCTCTGGCCTTGCCTGGAAGTGGCAATGAGACCCAGGCTGGCCTTGAACTCACAAAGATAAACCAGCCTCTACCTCCCAAGTGCTGTGATTAAAGGCATAGTTTAGCACACCCAGTCAAAATCACTTTGATTCAATTTAACTCACAAATATAAGCAGTACACATCTAGTTTAAGGGAGTTACCCAAACACTTGCCCAGTCCAAAACCCTGGATTTTAGTTTTAAAACACTGAAATGAATATGTGGAGTCACACACCTGCGTCTGTTTAGGGCCAATATCCATCCTCTTAAGAAGGTCATTTAAGAAAGCAGTCACACTCTCCCAGGGGTAGATGCTGTTGGAGCCGTCTAGGACAATGACTATGTCCAGCTGAGTGCTGCATTCTACGACAGAAAGAAGTGGCGTGTGAGCTTGAAATCTACCTTCTTCGGAGTAAGTAAAATATTTTCCTGGCTGGAAGAAACTCATCTTAAAAGCTAACACTGATGTTATACAAAGTGGACCCACTGTTTTTATATTATTTTAGAAAAAAGAATAAGTGAAGTCAGAAATACTGCACTTGGTTATAATCACTTTGTGACACCCCCACCCCCCTTCTGAGACAGGTGTCTCTGTTTAGCTCTGGCTGTCCTGGAACTAGCTCCGTAGACCAGGCTCACCTTGAACTCAGAGATCTGCCTGCTGCTGCCTTCTGAGTGCTGGGATTAAAGCACCATGCCCAGCCTTCTAAATTTAATTTTATTAATGATATGCATGTCACATTTGAGAATGTTCTCATCACAGGTTTGATACTGTTTTTATTCTATACATCCCCAGAAAAGTTATTCTCCTCAAAGGGATTCACCCTTTAAATAAACCAGCCTGACAGCATTAGCCACAAAGTTTAAACATGATTAGCAAGGTTATATACACGAATAGCAATTCCAAAAACAGGAGCAAAGTTTGGTTATATACTGGCAAAGCAAATATTTGCCCAAGTTGGTAATGCGAGCAGATGACAAAACCAAGAGTCTGTCTGGTATGCTCTTGTGTATACTTCGAGCTCACGCGTTGCTCATGTTTTCCAAGGTGCAGGGGCGTTGCATAAGATGTGTACCTTGCACAGGTGCAAAGGAGTTCACAACTTGAAATGTAGGGCTGACATCAGAACAGATTCCAGTTGTATAATGCAGATGTCCACATCTGTAGGCGTACAAAGGCCCACATGCCTTTAAAACAATAAGAAACAACACCCTTTAAAACTGAACCTCATGTAACAAGTTTCAAAGACATACACAACTACATTCCCGTTTTTATAAAATATATCACTCTTTTCTTTCTCACCAGAAATCCTCCGTTTGGGTTGGTGACTAAAGTTGATCCGAATGTCATGTTTTCTTTTATTTCCGTGACGTTGGGGATTGACGTGTTTACTACAAAACAGAGCAGAATTCCATGAGTGTGAAACTATAATATCATATGAAGTGATGTGTCTCCTCATTAAAACATTCTATTTGCCTTGCTCATCTCAGAGCGCATTCTTGTTCTGGTTCAGCTAAATAGACTTCCCGGTACTGGGGAATATAATGAACAAGTTAAGGCTGAAGATCTGGCTGGTGGCCCAGAGACTCTGTCTCTATCACTGTTTCAAATAGTTTGGCTGGACCTCGAAAGAATGCAGAACTAGCAGGGCCACGAGAATGCAGGATTGGTTTTCACATGTTTTTGCTAATTGAAACAAATGCATTAGTGAGAGTTTCTTAAGAGTACAGAGATAATTTATCTTCTGCGTTATAAACAACCAGTGGCAAAATTCGACTCCTGGGAGGAAAACTGAATATGCATAGAACAGAAAAGTCCAACAAAATGTCTTTATCGTGACTTTCAATATCATAGGGACATCATGAGAGCTGCAAAGAAGCTGGATCAAGAATAGAGAAGTGTTCCAGAAGTTTGAATGGAGAAAACATGGTGAAGGGACTTCATTGGATGTTCCAAAGAGGAATGCGGGCCCCACAGCATTCCAACCTGACAAAACTGACAGGAAGCGCTGCTAAAACATTCATGCTAAAAACTATTAAGACTGGACATCAAAAGTGAAGACTTTTAAATTCTGCTTGGAGAGAAGTGGATAAATATTTGAAAGCAGCATGATTTAAGCTTAAGGAAGACTCTTAGCTCGGCTCATGTCTGCACATATTCTTGCCTACAGGCTCACAGTCAACAGGGAAACAGGTTCCTAGATGGTCCGTCTCACTTTCTATTCTGAGAACCGGGTTTTGTTCAAGCATTAGGTCTGTCTTCCTTTGAAAGCATCCTTCTTTTTCCTTTCTAATTTTCTTCTATTGAAAATAGAATTTTTTTATACAATATATTCTGATTGCTGTTTCACCTCGCCCAACTCCGCCCAGACCCTCTGGGCCTCCTGTTCCATCCACACCTTTTCTTTCTCTTGCTGGAAAACAAACAGGAATCTAAAGAATGGTAATAAAATTAGATAAGGCCAGATAAAACAAAACAAACAAAATGAAATAGGACAAAACAAACAGAGGGGCAAGAGCCAAAAGAAACACATAAGAAACACACAGACACAGAGACACACATGCTCACACACAGGGAAATCCCATAAAGACACAAAACCAGAAAAGCAATATTTGTGCAAAGGCCCTGTGATGTTAAATAATACAAAAGCCTTGACAAAGCATTATGGGTCAAAGGACCGGCAAATGAAAGCATCACAGATTAGGCTACTATGTACATTGGTATCGAATGACCTGTATTTGGACTTTAAATGAGGGTTGTCTAAGAACCGTATTGCTGGGACAATTAGTGGCTATTGAAATGTTTCTTAGTGTTAAAATTTCCAGGCTAGTTTAAAAACTATTCTGGTTTTCAGGAATGAAGGATAAATCCTAAAAAGGGGGGAAGAAGCCATCTGAAGGCATTGGGAAGTGACCTCAAGCTGGCAGGTGCTACAGAAGACTCCTCACATGGGAAAGTAGAGACTGAGGCTGGGCTCCTTGGTTCTGTGCTTCATTATGTTTTTTTTTTCTTTTCTCTTTAAAGAAAGACTCTATTAGTTAATAAAACTCAAACAGGAGTCCCAGGCCTACTGTCTTGATGAAAACGAGGGGAGAAATTTAGGGTCAATTTACCAAAAAGAGCAGGGAGTATCTTGAATAGGAGTCATAAGAGGTCGATTATATGTTTATGTATTCTGTCTATGCATCTGGATTGCCTGAATAGGCAATGTGGACAACAGAGTCCACACAGCCTAGTGGAAATGAAAAGAACCAAATAGAACTCTAAGAATTCCTAGCAGGAAATATATAGAAGTACACTCTGCCAAGTATATTGCCTGTTAATGTTTTAAAAAACTAATACCGCTCAAAGGAACATAAAAGACTGAATTTCTGTACTTATAATAAAAAATATAGTTCATTTTGTGTTGCGAAAGTATGAACAACTAAGGAGAAGCCAAACACTTTAATCCAGTGTCAAGGAAAGGTAGCAAACTTGAACGTGATGTTGAAGACTTGCTTGATGCTGCCGTTGTCAGGCAGGGGTGTTCAAACAGCTAGGCTGTGCTCATGCATGCACAGGAGAAATAGTCACAGTGAAGAAAGAAATAAGAAACTGAAAGCCAGAGATCTGAGAAACATGCATGATCTATAGTGAGCTTGTGGGGATATAGATAATTTCATCATTTTAGTATTGTACAGATACTGAAAGAATTCTAAATCCTCTCTAACTTTTGGAGCAATTTTCTAGTCATACTGCAATCAAAGTGATATTTTATCGAAACAAAGCTATTTTGCTATAGCTATATCTCATATTTTTTAAAAATCTATTAATAAATTGAATTAATGTAATTTCTCTCATTCATTTTCCCTTAAAAGTCTCCTATACTAAGTTGCATTTTGTGGGAGGACTGTGACAGAATTTGGCAAACCGCTCGTTTTCAACTCTTGAACAATGGTAAGAAGCAAAGTTACAAAAGGAGTAAGCAATTTGGATTCGATGAATTGTTTCCCAATGCAGTACAGAAACCAAGTGAGGGCAGAGGGATCCATGGCGTTATTATTTGTGAATTTTAGACAGCAGCTGTGGAATGATTTATTTATTACTTTTAATACTTTATGTTGATAAATTGATATTTTATTTTAATATTTTATATTGATAAAATAATATTTTGTGTCACTTGAAAGTTTATTTTCTTCGGTGAAAATATGGGCACGAATTAGAATGGACTATTTGATTTAACATACCTGGTAAATCCAACTTCACACAAGGCATTGATCTTTCTCTCCCAACTGGGCACTTATAGACATCTCCGGTTCTTGCTTTGGGTTGACCAACTAGAGGAGAACCAATAAGAACCCTGGAAGTTGAATAAAACAATTAAGAAAATTAAGCATAATGAGGCATTTTTTTTAATTATTTTATGGTAAATTCTGAGACAGTTTACAGTTATTCCCATAAACATCACAATATTGTGGTGACGCTGTTAGTAATTTAATGTCATCTAAAACAAGCATGGTATCACCATCATGTTTCAGATTTCTAGTGTTGCTTTAAATCTTAGCAGTCAGTCTGGTTAACATGAGAAAAACAAAGAAGAAATGCCAGGAAGAAAGGGTGTAGAGGAAATGAAATCTACAGAGACTGCATTGAGTACAGTCATTAGTAATGAGTAACTTAAGGTGGGGTTAGAGATGGCTTAGCACTTCATAGTGCTTATTGCTCTTGCAGAAGACCTAAGTTTGATTTCCCGCACCTACACAGTGGCTCCCAAATATCTGTGAGTCCAGATATTTGGGGGATCTGATGCCCTCTTCGTGTCTCTTGAGGACTACGTGCACATAGTATACAGACAAACACACAAGTAAAACACCCAGACACATAAAATAAAAATAAATATTTTAAACATTAAAAAGAAGTACATATAAAAAATCTTGTAAGGTACATTACCATCTGTTGCAGCTTTACCATTCTGGGATAGACATATAGAGTTGAAGGATCTTAAGCCAGCATGTACAGAGATACCTACACATCCATGTTTATTGCTACACTATTTACAATAGCCAGGATATGACACTGGCCTTGATGTTCATCAGATGAACAGATTAAAAATATACAGTACACACACATACACACACATGCACACATACATACACACATATAAACATATACACACATACACATGCACACATATACATACATACACATGTACACACATATATATGCACACATACACACATATATACACATGCATATACACATACACATAAACACATATATACACATGCATATACACATACACATAAACACATACATAATGGAGTTTTCTTCAACTGTAAAGGAGAATTAAATTATGTCCTTTGCTGGAAAATGGAGCTAAATATCATTGTGTGAATCAAAATAAGCCAGATTCAGAAAGATAGGTATTTACTATTTTCTCTTGTATATGGAAACTAGATACTCTATATTTATATAGATATTTACAAATGACGTGAAAGTAAAGTAGAGGTAGAAGCATGTAGGGTAGAGCAAAATTGTTAAAAAGTAAAAGGGTAATGAGGAGAAAGACAAATATTAGGTTCTCTCTGTTATGGAGAATCTAGAGCTAAAAGATATGATAGGAAGCTGCAGGGACTTGTTTGGGAGCAATGGAATCAGCAGGGTGGGAGGGGGAGAGGTGAAAAGAGTGAAACCATATGAGTAATGTAGTAGAGAGGTCGCTTGTTGGTTCCCAGCTGCCCGGCTAGTTTAGACCCAAATAATCACACAGAAACTACTAAATAAAACACTGCTTGACCCATTAGCTCTAGCTTTTATTTGGCTAACTCTTACGTATTAATTTAACCCATTTCTATTAATCTGTGTATTGCCACGTGACAGTGGCTTACCAGCAAAACACTATCCTGAGTGAGGTAAGCCAGACCCAAAAAGAGGAACATGGGATGTACTCACTCATATTTGGTTTCTAGCCATAACTAAAGGACATTGGGCTTATAATGCATGTTCCTAGAGAAGCTAAGTAAGACGGTGAACCCAAAGACAAACACATAGGCATCCTCATAAATATTAACCTTCATCAGGCGATGAAAGGAGACAGAGACAGAGGAGCACGGGACAGAAATCTCAAGGTCCAAATCAGGAGCAGAAGGAGACGGAGCACGAGCAAGGAACTCAGGACCGCGAGGGGTGCACCCACACACTGAGACAATGGGGATGTTCTATCGGGAACTCACCAAGGCCAGCTGGCCTGGGTCTGAAAAAGCATGGGATAAATCCGGACTGGCTGAATATAGAGGACAATGAGGAATACTGAGAACTCAAGAACAATCGCAGAGGGTTTTTGATCCTACTGCACGTACTGGATTTGGGGGAGCCTAGGCAGTTTAGATGCTCACCTTAGGAGACCTGGATAGAGGTGGGCAGTCCTTGGGCTTCCCACAGGTCAGGGAACCCTGATTGCTCTTCGAGCAGATTAGGGAGGGTGACTTGATCGGGGGAGGGGGAGGGAAATGGGAGGCGGTTGCGGGGAGGAGGCAGAAATCCTTAATAAATAAATAAATAAAAAAAAAAGGAAAAAAAAAAAAACAAAGGAGTTCTTTATTAATTAACCAATAAAGGCAACACATAGAAGGAACTTCAACACCAGAGTAATGTTAAATGACAGATATGTATAAGCAGTGTACCATGAATCACCATTCTCTATACTAATGAAACATAATTTACATAATTAAAAAGATGCATATGAGAAGTCATAGATTTTGCTTTATTGTTTTATTTATCACCACCATATTTATTTCAGGTAAGCCTACTACCCTGTTGCTTTATGAAAACAAACAAGTATAAATGAATTTTTTCCCATGAGAAACTGCCAATTTCAGAGAAAGCAGGAAGCATAAACGTGAGATCATTCTGGGATTTAAAATGAGAAATTCTAAACTATAAGGACTTGGGAAAGAAGGATAGTTCTAAGACACAGGATAAGATTTTGTGTCTTTTTAGACACTGATAAGGAAAATAAAGTTATGTTTCAGCTTCTCCCTGCTACAGGCAGCATTCAGATCTGTGACATTCACTTAAATAGTCTCCCAGAATATCTTCAGGAAAAGACACTTTATGCATGATTGTTAAGGCCCTTGGGTGGATCCCAAACTGATGCTGCCCTTAAGGGCAAACAGCTACATTCAGTCTCTAGGACGCTATCATACACTGTAAAACTCTGAACTTCAAGACTGTCTGAGACTATGTTCTTACAAGCTCTAAAGTATATAAAAACCATATCTATATATAGATGGGAGTATAAATATGTTTCAACATTCTAGAATAATAAATACAGATTAACTAAAACTTAATAGGAACTTAAGTAAATAACTTTACCAAGCTGCTCATTACTGTCTCCATTCATACAGGATGTGGGAAGCCTGATTTAATGGGAGTTCATGTGAAAAGTCATGGAGGATTTGGTTGACAGCACAAAAGCATGGGCCCACAGGGATTTCAGTGCCAAATATGCTAATGTGACCTTAGGCTCCATTTCTGAAAATAGACGGTCTGGTCAAGGAACGCGATAGCCCCTCTGTGTTCTGCCCTGGTCGTGTCTGGAATCCTCACTCTAAGTGGAACATAGGCACAATGGAGTGCATTTAGGAGCCTGTGACTCAGATGGGGAAGAGTCAGGCCATTCTGTCAGGGAGAGATGCTCTAGAAAAAAAATGGTTCATTTAGTAAAAAGGAAAATGCCCGAGAGAAGAACTAAAAGAGTAGAGGGTGGTACAAATGGCTCAAGCAAACACTTCCATAATTTTAAATACTTGTAAGTTTGTCATACTAACAAAGGATGAAAATCACATTCTATAAATTCTTTGTAAGGGCTTGTATTAATATAAAGAAAGTTATAAATTATAAATATCAAGCTATTAAGCAGAATTCCTTAAACTTATAGTATGATGTACTGACTGAACAATCTCTGATTGACACAAAGACCCACGAGAGTATTACTTTTAAGCTACAGTTCTTCTAGGAAACCATCATTCAAAATGGTCTAAGAAAAGAAAAAAGCTTGATACACAAAGGCAATACTAAGGGAAAATTAAGAAATAAGGATAACAGCAAAAGTAATAGATTACTGTAGGCACAGTCTGTAAAACCTTGTTTTACAGACGTTAATGAGTGTATACAATAGGATGAAAATTTCTCTGTGACCTAATTCAAAGAGAAACTCTAGCTAATTTACGTGAAAAACTGGTCTAATTTAAAGGAGATGAAACCAAATTACTAAACTCATTATGGTAGCATTGATAACAGCCAACAATTATTGAGTTTATGCCATGTGCCAGACACTGTCCTAAGTGCTTTCCATACCCCAAATAATCAAATTCTCTCTGTAGAAGACAGAATGTGCCTTAGTGATAGGCTTTGGGTGTTCAAACTGTGGCTGCAGTGTTTACTAGCTTTCTGGTTTAAGATAAGTCAGTTACCCTGCTTGAGTCCTAATTTCTTCATGTCCAAAATGATGGCAGATCCTTATCTCACACGATCATCATCGCAAAGGTCAACAGAGCTGAGATACGCAAAAGGCTTAGAATAGCATCAAGCTCATTATGAGCTACCTAAACATCAGATATTTCAGTTGCTGTATCTTTGTTTCAGATTAATAGCAATTGAGATCTATGTAACACATTGATCTAAAAGAGGGTGTGGAAAAGCACAACTTGTTATATCTAAGATTCTAAGATTAGTTTCTTTTACAGTATTTTGTTTTATGCAAAATGGCTGCATAAATTGCTGGTTAAAAACAGGTTAGAGAAATTAGTGTACCCTTATTGAAGCTATTTATCATGAAGCTGGATAAGTTAATGCTTATTAAAAATGGGGCTGGAGAGATGGCTCAGTGATTGTGAGCACTTGCTGTCCTTCCAGATGGTTAAAATGTCCATAACACACATCTGGTGGTTGTCAACTGCCAGGAACTCAAGCTCTTGAAGATTCCACTCCCTGTTCTGTCCTCCGCAGGCAGTAGCACGCACACTGACATACACTCATGTGCATAAATGAAAGAAAAGAGGAGTCTAACTAGGTATGGGGGTGTGTTCTGGTACCTGGGAGTTATCAGCAGAAAGAATGAGAAAGCGTAAGTTCGAGGCCATTTCCAGGCACGTAGTGAGTTTGAAGCCTCCTTGAGCTATATAAGACACAACTGAAAAAAGACATAGGCATCTCACATAATACATTTCATTTGCTTTAAACACCTGAGGCTTTGTTGAAAAGGTAAGTTCAAATTTACTAGCATAGCCTCATCTCCTTGATTTTTAGCCAAGCTACTGGAAATAAAGGGGCTGTAAGCTCAGAGTTTCCACTCTCGCCTGATGTTCTGGACACCTTTTCTTCTGTCTGTGGTGCCACTGGCTTACTGACACTGTTCACACAGGAGTTAAGCAATCTTGCACCATCTGCATTTGGTTGAGGTGCTAACTGACTGAAGTCAAATGAATGAACCCAAGGGGCAGAAGAATAATCATAAACCTCAAAATCTTGAGGATTATAAAATCAATGATTCTTTAAGTCAGGAAGTAGTGGGGTGATTGGTTATCCTGCAACAATAAATGAAAACAGGAAAGACCTTTCCTGTTCCCCTGGCTTTTACAACCTTTCTTTCTCTACCTCCAGAGTGCTCCCTAGGCCTTGGGTGCAGGGGTTGTGCTATCCTGTGTTACTTGGGACTGGGCTTCTGAACTCGGCATTTTGACCAGCTGTGGTTCACTGTAATTGTCTCTGATGCAAAGAGAAGTTTCCTTAACACAACCTGAGAACTACATCCTGTGGTAAGATCTCAGAGGAACAGGAAATTTGCTGTGAGACTGTGTCTCCTAGAGATGTCACAGAACCTATATCTGTGAAGTCTCACCAACATGGCTGCTTAAATATGACCTGAACAAGGGCAACAACAGCAGACATGGACATGTACAAGGGGAAAGCTCACAAGGCCTCAACCCCACAAAAAGAACTGTAGGCAATTGGAACGCTGAGAGCAGGAGAGATAGGCTTCCCCAGGGAGAGTACTTCAAATGGCTATTTAATAACAAATAGTCACCCTGGAAGGGAAAAATTATGTATGTGTGGCATAACAAATGACAAGGGAATCCTGAAAAGCAGGTTATTAGCAAAGAAGGTGTGAACGACAAGAGAAAAGGAAACAGAGAAAGTGCACAGCCCAGGGAATGTGCCAGGGCAGGAGAATGGAGCCTGAAAGGACATGATGGGAGGTCTGGGTGGCGAGGACCCAGCAGGAGTCGACTTCCAGTGCGCACTGGAGCAGGTGGGCTAAGAGTCCATAGCAAATAGAAAGAACTGGAATCTGAACGTATGCAGCAACCATAGCCAAGGTATACTATGACTTCCGGGGAAAATGAAGATCAAGCTATGTGAATTCAGGAAGCGGTGGAACCTGGTAGCTGACGATTGAGACAGGAAATTTGGCGGTGGCGATCAATGGTAGAGAAGGCAGCAGCAGGATACAGCAGGTAAAATGGTTATTTACTTTCCTGGGGACTGTCTCTTCGGGCAGCCACATGCTCTTCTTGAATCACACACACCTTACCACTCTAAGCCTAAGTCAGCCTCATTTTTCCCCAGGCTACATAAAAATAACAAGACCTAAGGAAAGTATCATCAGTGGGTTTGTGGAATTCCAGCAATCCCATGTCTCAATCCCATTATCATTATTGTCTGGCAGTACAGACCACATTCTGTCATAAAGTATAACTTTCCTCTTTCTAAAATTATTTATTTGTTCTGTGTGCCTCCTTCTCTAATAGAACCTCAGCACCCCAGTATCAGTAAATTTTTTTGTTTACTTATATATCCTCAGTGCAGGTGACAATTTTAGATATTATATAAAAAAGGGAATTTAGTGCTATACCCATAGATCATTGCCTGGCCCAGCGGTCATCAGAGAGGCCCTTCCAGTAACTGATGGAAATAGATGAAGAGACCCACAGTCAAACATTAGACAGATCTCGGGAATCCTGTATGTGTGTGTGTGGGGGGGGGGTACGGAAGGGGAGATTCCCAGAGGTCAAGGCACCACAAGGAAATCCACAGAATCAACTAACCTGGGCTCAATAGGGGCTCAGAGAGACTGAACCGCCAAGCAGTGAACTTGCATGGGACTAACCTAGACCCTCTACCTATATATAATAGTTGGATAGCTCAGTCTTCTTGTGGGACTCCTAACAGAGGGAGCAGGGGCCGTCTCTGACTCTGTTACCTGCTTCTGGTACCCCACTGGGTTGCCTTGTCCAGTATTAATAAGAGAGCGGTGCTTAGTCTTGCTTTAACTTGCTATGCCATGGCTGGCTGATATACAAGGAAGGCCTGCACTTTTTTGAAGAGAAGGGAGAAAGGAGTGGGTAGGGAGGGAGGGAGAGACAGGATGAGGAAGAGACTGGGAAGAGAGGGGGTAGGGAGGGGAAACTGGGGTAGAAAAAATAAATTAACCATAAAACGTTCTAAAAAGGAAATTTAAGTGAGAATAATAACAGGGACTGTGATCTTCACTATTGAAAATTTTGAGTCAAGTTGACTTATTACACTTTTGCTTCTATGAATATGTTTGTTGTTTTTGTCTCTGATTTGAACACGTTCTCATTCTGAAGCCGTGGCTATTCTGGAACTTGCTATGTAGACCAGGCTGACCTCGAACTCATGGAGTTCTCAGCTCTCTACCTCCTGAGGGCTGGGATTAAAGGGACGTTTCACCATGTTCAGCATAAATTTTGATTTTATATAGAACCATTGAAATATCTTGCCTGTAGGTGAAGAGAAAAAAATATTTTGGATATCATTACTGTTCTCTAGAGAAACACCTAGTGAATTCAAGAATCTTTAAAACTAAAAAAAGATTTCTTTTCTCTATGTAAAAGTTCCAGTCATAATAAAAACTTAGTGAGTTGAGATGAAATGTGTTATTCATACTTGTAATTTTTGTTATTGTGACCATTGCTCCATTACTTTGAGGAGTGGGTCATGTCTGATGTCATTCTACAGGAGAAATCTATGAAGAGGGGTTTTCCAGAGTTACAGTATTCCAGAACACCCCTTTTAGCTTAGTTTTTCACTGATGTCTGATAGGGTCAACCAAAGTCTCTCTCAGACTGTCACAGCTCCTGTCCCAGCCAATTTTGTTTCTGTCTTTCTTTTATGAAAGGAGTAACTGTTCAGTGACCTCAAAAACGAAACTTCAACAGTGACCCTATTAATTATAGTGATTTTTATAAGAAAAAAAGGCAGAATGCTATAAATGAAATGAGCCAAAAAAGAGATAATTTTGGTAAGAGAACATGTAATTTTTGAAAGGCACCATAAACAATGTAAAATGAATACTGTGTTAAACTCTACAACAGAAGAACTTGAGGACGTCTTCTCCCTCTGAGCTTGAATAAGTTTTATCCAAAAGATATACATACTGGACACAGCCCATCGGCCACATACGTCATAGTACCCTTTCCTAGCACAGTCTAGGGTCCTGGGGAGGGGAATCAAAGTACAGCAGAGTTTTGATACACTTTGAGCTGAGGATTGGGTTTGGGGGAATCTATCTGTCTTTGTCCTGACATCTACTGCTGAAGAACATGTCCAGTGAAGTCATTGATGCCTCCAGGGTAGCCTGGACAGTCATTAAAATCCCAGCGTGGAAGAAATAAAGGACCAAGACAGAATAGTGGAAAGCCCCAAACCACATCTTGCATTTTCCCGAAAGCTTATGCTGGGTCTTGTATTGTTTACCAGCTTTTCTTCAGACTGAAGCTATTAGGCCAAGCATGCTCTTCTAGATTCTTCCAAAGGGCTTTGCAATCCCTTGGATGCTGCAACTCATGCTAGCTTTGATGAGCAACACCGATCTTAATCAGAGGTATGATGTGTTCTGTTACTGAGAAAACATGTGGTTTCTCGGCAAGAGTCATAAAGTAAATTTACACTTGACAGTAAACTTCTGAGAGGTAAAGGGGACATAAAGCTGCTTTAGTATTATTTTGATTCATCCCAGAGAATTTAAGCAATGTTTTTCAAACTCAGCGGACACACATATAGGGACCCAAGAAGAAGTACTTCCTTCTTTAGGCATGATACAGAGGTAAGATGAGTTAGAATGGGTTGTGTGTTGTGTGTGTTTAACCTAAATTGGACAAGTTTCTAAAATACGGGCAGTAAAGAGTTATGGAGATGTTCATCCTAAATAAAATTAAAACAACAGAATCCATGTTCCTCAAAGCACATCAGGTATTCCATAGTGCGTTCTCCAGTGTAAGCCTGTGTTCTCTCTGATTTTATAAGCACTTGCAGAATATCCAAACATCTTTCTCCATCACCAGTGCCCGGGTCTCTTTAGAGCCACAGCTGGCTACTGTGCCACCCATTACAAATCAGGAATTCTGGGATGGAAGTTTTCTTATTTGTAAATTCAGTTATCCATACCCTTTTGGTTGTTTCAGTCTTTTTACTTTACCATAAATATCTTTAGAAATGTAGGGTGTTAAACTAGAAAGAGGCAGCTGATACCCATATACATCCAAAATGCTCACAAGCCCCCATATAGGTACTGACATATAAATTCTGGTGCTAACAACAAAAATAGCAATCATCAAAACTGACTTTTTAAGATATTTTTAGTAAAGGGGAAGGCACAGAGAGGCTTAAGGTACAATTCTAGCCCTGCTTGATGCAGTTCCATTACTGTTGTGGGACAATGGTCTTGTACCCTGTAAAGATTTGTTACTTGTATTTTCATAAAAGGCTGATTGGCCAGTAGCCAGGCAGGAAGTATAGGCGGGCTGATGAGAACAGGAGAATTCTGGGACGAGGAAAAGGCTGAGTTTGCAGTTGTCATCCAGACACAGAGGAAACAAGATGAGAACACCTCGCTGATAAAAGGTACCAAGCCACATGGCTAACATAGACAAGAATTATGGGTTAATGTGAGTTACAAGAGTTAATAAGAAGCCTGAGCTCATAGGCCAACCAGTATATAATTAATGTAGACCTTTGTGTGCTTCTTTGGGACTGAACGACTGTGAGACAGGGCTGGACAGAAACCTCTGTCAACACATTCTTCTAGGAGAACCACTCTTTATTTATTTGTATGTAGTTGTGCCTCATGGATGGTAAGAATGTGTTACACAAGGTTTAGCTGTTTAGCCAGTACAAAATCATTGAGTGCTTGCTATGTATGTGGCCACATGTCAGTACAGGGCAGGATACTGTCTATAAGGGTAGGCCCTAAAGCCAATCATCAGCTTTTCTACTGTTATCTTCTCTACCTATCAGCATCCCACTTTAAAGTTTATAACTATCTAGACACCATCTTGAACTCAAACTATTTAAAAATAAACTCATCAACTTCCTAAGATTGATTTTTACATGTATTTACATAAACATGTCTCTGTCAATGACTTCCTGTTTCCCAATTGTCCAATACAGATTTTGAAATATATCTTATCCTTTATTGCCTTCATTTTCCATTTCTAAAGCTATATCAAAACTTAAAACTCATCTATTTGATCTATTTGGGTATCCATTTATTGGATTCCAGTCATAGCCTAGTCTTGGGCATCCTCTCTCTTTTTGGATTGTTTTATTTATTTTTTATTAGTTTCTTTTGATTTTGTTTTGAAACCATATTTCAAGTATATCAGATTGCCTTGAACTCCCTATGTAATGAAGAATGACCCTGAACTCCTTATCTTCCCATCCCTGTATCTCAAATGCTAGGATTCTAGGCTGTCCAACCAGACCCTACAAAGTCTCATCTTTTAAAGACTAAATTGGGTTCTGGCTTGCAGGCAGATTTCCTAATTTGTAGGCAATCCAGTCAGATCTATGTTAATTTCCTAAATTATATTTAATGAAACAGCCACCAGTGGTCTCTCCGCGTACTAGTTTTGGTTCTAAGATCTGTTCCTTGTCCTTGAAGGTCTACCTTGTCTCCTGTGGATCCCCAGCTTGGGGTGACCTTTTCTCTCATCCACAGACAAGTCGCCTTTCAAGACTCAGATCACAAGTGAGGAACCACGTTTATTTTTTTCCTGAACTCTCAAGGAGCTCCCAGTGTGTCCCACACTGCTTGGCTCTATTGTTAGTTCTTAATTGTTCTCTATATACCCTCTAGATTATAAACTTCTATATTTCTTTAATATTTCATTTCCTACAGAATTAGAACACTGCTGTATATGTCGGACATATTTGCTGCTTGACAGATCCATATATATGTTATCACTAAAGAAAAAGTCTTACCGTTTTCAAAACCATTTGTAAAGAAAACTAAGCAACATTTAATGTGTAAAGCAAAATCTGTAAGGACATGGTCTCAGAACTAAGAAAAGGTTGAGCCCTTATTATTGTCTCACAAATGTCTTTAGAATTATCAGTGTGCTTAAAGTCCATTTCAGTGCAACTTCAATCAGACATACAATTAGCAACATTTGTTTTGCAACTCTGGTTTTCTAGTTAATCTCTGCAATCCCTTTTTCTGTCTCTTTACTATGTAGCTCTTTGCCTCTGCAAAGGCAGGTTGTTTCTGGGAATGAGATGCATCATATCTTCAAAGTCTCACTTGGAACTGACTTCATCTCTTAATCCTTGGCCTTTTGGTTCCATGAAGAACAGGGACTGGAGAATTCATGGGACGAAACCCTTATAGTAGGGTATGAGATCTTAAAGTCCTTTGTTGACACCCATGGGAGGCCTGCCCCTTTCTGAACAGAAACAGAGGAGGAGTGGATGGGCTAGGGCAGAGGAGAGGTTGGGGGAGAGATGGGAGGAGAGAAGAAAGGGGAAACTGGAGTCAAGTTGTAAAATAAATGAAAAAATTTAATTAAAAAATGTGAGAGCCTAAAGAGGTCAGATGGTTCCAAAATCGTAAGGAAAATACTAATAAAAAACTTCTGATGGCAATATTCCCTTAAATCAGGGAGTCAATTCTACATGGGGGAAGAAACTTGCAGTTACCTCTCATATGAAGGATTAAACAAAATAATATAACAAAATTGAAAAGAAATTTTATAAAATATTTTGTCAGTATTCGCCTGACATTTAAGTAGGTGTTTTAACTCTGCAAAGGTTGATGCTTACTACAGTTTCCTTTAAATTTATGTATCTATTAGTGATAGGTAAAAATTGACATTTGGATGTGTTTTCTGCATAATCAAAAAGAAGCCTGGATAGCCAGTGCACTTACTGTTTCCCCCCATGGGTTGAGCATAAATGGTTGTCTGCTGTTTAAAAGGATGACTGTACTTAACCCTCGACAGAGCACAGGAGTGTAGGTAGTACAGGAACAGGAAAAGTGGGCAGAGGATGGGAAACTCCAGAGCAATCTTGCTCAATGTCTCATAAGTGGTAATGTACATCTAAAATACAATATTCACACTTGGAAAATTTGAGAACTCAAATTATTAGTTTTGGCAGTCTTTAGGGGATTACAATCAAACTTTAAAAGTCTAAAAGAGAAATCAAAATACACATTTTCTTCTGTGAAATAATAATTGTGGACTGGCACATCACTGTTCTCCTATTTGATACGTCTCTTTTGCTAGGAAAATAATGGGCTCTTAAGATTGAGAAACAAAGAAATATTAACTAACTCATAAAGTTTTTGACATCAGTTAGGTAGGATGCAAAGCAAATGGTCTCTCCTATTCATTTTGTGAAGTGGTTAAAAATTAAATATATTCTAAATTTTGTTCTAAAATGGACTTAACCAAAGGTTCACAGTATTAAAAGTGTGTCAGCAATTCAGAATAGTTTATGGTTATCCTTAGACAACACTTAGAATATCACTCAAATACCAAAAATCTAAGCCACCACCAACTAAAGTAATAGTAACTGTCTCTGGGCATCCCATCTCCTATTGTGTCCTTCTTCACGAATTTCAGTCAAGCATCCAAGTAACTGAAAAAACAGGAACAATCCAGGAACGCTTGTCAAAGCAACATAGTGGCTGAATACATACTGAAATACGAAACTTTCTTGAGGTCAGTCTAGTAGCGAAACAGCAGAAATAAGTAACCACTTCCTCTAAAAATCCAAGGAATGCTGTTCTTTAACTTCATGTCAGCTTCCATCACCAACCCACTAGAATACATTTCTAGCACAAACGAGTCGTTCAGTTAATGTTCCATTCATAAAACAAGCTGCAAATATTTTCCATTTTTTTTGTGTGTGAAAGAACTGGACAACAACAGAGCCTGTTCGCTTACCATTTTCCTTCTTCATTTTCGTATTGTTGAACACTGTATCCAAACATGTCCTCCACTGGGCCACTGAAACTCATTGAATTTTTCACATCAACGTTGAAGGAAGTGCAGAAGCCTAGAATAACTGAGAGGGGAAAGAAAGTCAAGTTACACAAGGCGGAGAGAGAAAGCATCACATTTGGGGTCCTGGAAGGCATTCTTAACAGAACCACGGAAAGCTGTGCTCTTATGAAAAAGAACAATTGAAACCCAAGAAGATGAGAACTCAAGGAGGGTTCTGGTAGGATGTTATATTGAGCACCAAAAGGATGGGTTTTTAAAATGTTTGGAAATTAAAATCTGTACCATTCCCAGTAGTAAAATTTCAGGATTCAGTGGGAATGACAAAGATTAAAATGACTAAAGAGTTAGTTCGAAGATGCTTTCCCAGAAGCGATCCCTCCAGTACAATGTGACCAACAGTGACTTTAAACAGCTCCCTTTCCCTGCTGCAAATTCTGAAGATGCAGGCAGTTGCATTTAAGCCTTTCCAGCTAGACCTTTCTCCTGTCTGTTTCTGAAAGGAACGTGCCTTTTCCTTTGCATCTGAAGGGTTCCTTTCCTCTGGGTGATCTTCAGGGGACTATTTCCACTCAGGGACGGCTTCCTAGGCAGACCTGAGATAACTTCTCTGTCTCCTCAAGAAATGAGCAGTTGATGGAAGTTTCTACTTATACAAAAAAGCCTCCTTGCAACTGTGTTGACGGTGGTAAACTCACAAACATTTTGTATTAAACGAGCTATAATATTCTCAGTAGTCCATGCCCTGTACACATTATATATACAATGAGAGTTTATCTCTTTCTCTGTGATCCAGATATAAGAAAAGTTTTTAAAAAGTGTGACCACATACAGAGATTCTGAAATCACAAGTTTAGAGGGAGGATACTACTTCATTTGGTCCTAGTTTGGAAGAACAGACTTACAAGTTTCAATATCCCTGTCCTGAATAAAACCAACAACCCTTATCAAAGAACATCATCTTATACAATAATAGCACACTCTAAGGCATGTTCAGAGATGATTAACGTTCAATTCTCAAAACTAGATTCAATCACACAGATTCTGGAAACTTCTCTATTCTAAAGATGGAGGACAGGTAACATATCCAATCTCTTAGCTCTTATCCACTCTAAACTTCTTCCATAAATACACTCGAAATCCAGGTTGCTCTGACCCATAACCTTCAAATTACATTAACACTAGTACGCGCTTATTTGATACACAGGAATCTAAGTTAATTTAGAGAAAACATTTCCAGAGGAAATCAACCATTCTTTCCATTTGTAGATTTATCTATATAGCCTCCCTTTATCTTCTAAAACCTCTTCTTTGATTTTTGAAGAAACTTCCTACCAATATGACTATTAAATACTATTTATATTATTATCTGCTGGAGATGTTCCCCCTGGACTAGGAAAGTCTTAAAACTGAGGACAGTTTTACTCCTCTTTTTATCCCTCATAAAAATCTGGTGCGGTTCCTCTCACACAGATGGGCAGTAACATGTTTATAGTCTGAGAGATAATGTGTTGCAGAGGGCAGGGTGCCAGCTGTGGCTGGAGATGCACTGGCAGCTAAGCAAAGCAAGACTTGTTAATGTCCTAAGGTAAGGGGGAGATGGGACTTGGCAGTGAGCAGAAAATTTCTACCCAGGATTTGGAAGGGTCTCTGAGCGTAGTAAGAGACACGGGACAAATATGGTTGCAAGATCACAAAGCGATCTTCCTGGCTGGCATGAAGGAAGTAGACAAAGAGTAGACGGCCAGGATGTATCCTTTTATGTACATTTCCTCTTTATTCCTCAAGGGAGATGGAGCACAGCTGGCCACCATCCCCACATCCTCTTTTAGATACTGGGAGGTCATTTTGCACAGTGCTCGGCCTCTGCTCCAAGCTTTGAGTACATGCGCTTAACCTTTCTTCTATGGTTTTGATGTTTTGAACAGTTTCAACTTAGTACTTTTTTTTGCATGAGACATACACAAAATATCACCTCCACAGTGTGTTTTCTCAGCCATGGCACTAAAGGCAATTTTATCATGAGGACTCATGCCGAAAGGTGCCTAGCAATATCTATGGCCCACTGCACACAACACTAGTGGCCTTCTGTGAGTTTTCACAATCAACATTATCTCTAGACACTGCCAAAACCCTGTGGAGTCAAAGTTATCCATAACTGAAAACAACTGTTGAAGAGATATAAGAATCTGAAAACTCCTACCCAGGACTGTACGCCAGCTGTGGCTCAGAGATCAGAGGATGCCTAGTCCAAGGCAAGTGAGCATCATCAAGTGAGCTTGTGAATCTCGGGTCCCACCCAAATTTCAAGAACCAAATCTCCATGGTATTGTATCCCTCTTACTGTTTAAAAAGTATATCTGTGTGGCCTGTTGTTTCTTCATCACTATGTCTACACAGGTAGAAGAATTGATCTACATTCAAAGGATCCCCTTTTTAGACAAAATGGGAAACACATGGTTTTTTTGGAGGGGTCAGCATCAATTTCACTTGTTTGAAGGATTTCTTTATTCAGTACATTATCATTTGGGGAGCGGGGTTCTCTCCTACAGGCCACTTGAGCGCTCGATATCCTTGGGCCTGTCTATTCTACGTGTCGCCTGGAATGCCTGAGGGTGGGTGCTGCATTGTTTTCCTGTCCTTAGAATTTACGGGCGCTTTGCTCATTGTAATTTTAAATCTGTCCCTTGTATGTTTTCTGAGACACCATGGAGCCTGTGGCACAGGAGATGACTTTCTTTTGTTGTTTTTTTAAAAAAGTAGTTTGCAATATGTCTTTTTTATTTAAAGGAGTAAAAAAGCAGTGTCTCATAACTTTTAGTTCAATGCATAGTTTATTAGAGTAGATTTGCTTGGAACTTTATTTTATAGAAGTAAGGCAAAATGGTGCTTATCTCAACGAAAGGGAAAAACAAACAAACAAAAATCATAAAATGAAACGTAACAGTCTGAAAGGCTTGGGAGTCCAGATAAGGAAGGTATTGAAAGTAACCGGAAGTGAGTAAGTATAGAGATAGATGTCTAAAGAGAACGCTAATCTCACATGTACCCCTGAGAAGTCTTTTTCTAACAATCACTACACCATGTGCTGCATGCCATTCCTCCTTTTCAGTCTACTAAACTCATCAAAAGTCCTGCCAATACCATTCTCATCAGCACCATGTGAGTGAGCAAGAGCATCAATAGCCAAGAATAGTCCCTGTATTTCCATGGGAGTCCACAATATAAAGCATCAGTCACCATTCACATTGACTAAGATTTTTCCCTAAAACCAGAGTGACCAGTAACTCAGGGCCATCTTTGGAAGAAAGTGCCTTCTCATGACCAAGAATTGGTTTGTGTAGTTCTGTGTTCGCAGAGGGCAGTTTGAGGAGGAAACTGTACTTTAGTGACAGCTGGTTGAGAAGGATTTTGAGGAGGCTGGTATGGGAAAGTAGCCATGGCAACAGAGCTCAGACCAAGTTGCTGGAAGGACTTCACGGAAACCTATGTTTATAGAGAAAAGAAAGCAAGGCGTCTGCTCCTTTTCAGGCAGGACCATAGTTACGTGTGTCCCAGTTAAGAGCAGATGAGAAAGATGGGGTGGTTGATATCGAAGGTTATCATTTGTAAATTAAATCATTTTTTGTTCATTTCCCCCTTTTGGATAAAATTTAATGTGCAAGGCAATAAATGAGTGAAAGAGATACATAGTTCCCAGGTCTGGGTTTTTTTGGGGGTTCCAAAATAATGTTTTTCATAGAAATAACATATTAAGTTATTGGCTGAAAAGGGTAATAGCTATAACTTCTTTTTTGTATTTGAAACTGAATCTCAGAGAAATTAAGAGATGAGTCTAAGCTGAATGTATCAACAGCAGACAGAGGATGCCAAGATGGGTCTCCTTGGGTCCAGTTGTGGACTTGCTGTAACGAACTCTAGACTGTCTTTATTTCCAGAATGGTTAGAGTAATAGGTCAGATTAATAAAAATGCAAATATAACCCACTTGAGAACAACACTCAACTGGCCCGTGCAAGTTTTAACCCTGTATAGTTTTGGAATATTTGAGATGTGACTGGAAAAAAAAGTTGAATGAAGGTAGAAAACTCTGAGCTACTTCAGCGACAGTGGAGTCTGGTGGAGGCCACACCCTCCTTCCCTCACTTTCCCAGTTCCAAGAAGAGTCACTGTGGCCTATGAGCTCACTTCTTAAATAAGAAAGTGGGGGCCTGAGCATCTGGCCCAGCAATGCTGCTCTAGTCATATCCAGATGGGAATATATAATAGCTAATGGAATTTTCTACCTGGCAAACTCTGAGGCCAAGGCAAGTGAGCATCAAGTAAGTGGTGGCAAAGAAGATGCTTTATAATGATATTATTCTCCTTTGATAACTTCTTATGTATATTTATTCAATGTAGCAGCAGAGCTCATAATTAACATTACTTTCAATCTAAAGTTTGAAATGATGACATTTAAAATGAAAGTAATAGTTAAAGTGTACAGTGAATTGATGAGTCCCAGAATAAGTTCCTTCCTGTCTTGTCATATGTAAAAAAACTGGACAATATCAATGCTTTGTCTCTGAAATTTTCATTAATTTACTTCTCAAGGATCAAATGATTGGATCTCAATTTTGAGGTACATGATTTCCAAAAAGAATAAAAATTTGATTGAAATTACAACAAGATCTGACCAAAACAACTATAGGATAACATCTTTACAGTTGATCTGAAAGTTGAAGAGATTATTTTTTATAGCTTTTTGTTATGAACATGATCCAAAAGCCTCCACTAGCCAAGAAATGGGAAATCAATAGTGAAAACACGACCATAGTAGAGTCTGATCGGAGAGCACAGAAAGAAGGAAGGAATCTGGAAATGACATCGTAATTTCAAACACAGAAGATCTGTACTTGCCATAAATAGAAATATGTCTAATTCATGCTCCTTGAAACAAGAAAAATGTCCCCATAGAATGACATAAAGAAAACGCACAATGCCATTCAAAGTCGCTTTCATCAGAAGTGATGGAATATGTCGGCAAGATGTCTCCCTCCATCAGCAAGGCCGGAAAAAGCCAACTCAAACACCCTGGTGTGCACATGTTTTCCAGCTTCACCCTGGGAGGCTGCTCTGTGAATTCGGTTTGCTGCAGTCGGTGAATTGTTTTGTCTTTGCTTCTAAAGTCCATGACCTCTAGTTGTTAACAAATGGCATTTGATCTCCAAAGTGCTGCAGGCATGCGTGCATGCATGCGTGTGAGTGTGTGAGTGTGTGTGTGTGGTGGTGTGCGTTTGTGACTGGTGAGAGGACTCAAGGAAGCATATTTTTTAAAATCTAGTAGGTGTTTTCTACACATTTTTAAGAACGACAGGATAAATGGAAAAAATAAGGGTTTTTGAGCAGAGACGTCATCCTGACTTGTTCCCTTTCAGACTAGCTACCCAAAATACTCAATTCCACCAAGGTGTTTCCCAAACATCACTTAAAATACCCCTTTAAAGTTTTTCTGCGGAATCTGCTCTTCAGTGGTGTTTCTTTTCCTTTGTAGTATCTACAGACATCTGCTCATTGCCCATAACCTCTCCCACCACAAATAATTGCTTGCTTTACCAGCTCCTTTCAAACTGTGTCTACTCTGCTCTCGGAAATTCTGACTCTCAGGACGCCACCCCCCTCCCCTATCAGCATCGTGTGTTTGACGGGATAAAAAAGCTGCAGGACCTTAGGAGTCCTGGATCCCACTGTGGGAACACAACTTGCGTGTTTGTGCAAGCAACATGAGCAGAGGGCTGTTTTGCAGCTGCCAGGGCATTCTGAGAGCTGAACTCATTAGGTCCTTGATGATTCAGCTGAGCACCGCATATGCGAAGCCACACGGCGCTTCAAAACAAATCAGGGGGGCCGAGTAACATGCAGAAATAATAAGGTGGACAGTCTTTGGATATAAAAAAAAAAACACTGAAAAACAGCTCTATCGTTGTAGGTGGAATCTTTTCAAAGGATTTTACTAACTTAACTCCAGGCTCAAGCTCCGCCCTGCCTCTGTGTGTGTGTGTGTGTGTGTGTGTGGGGGGGGTTATGCATTTGTTTATGTGTGTATCAAGATGTGTGTTCCACTGCACACTTGTGCATACGCCACAGTATACTGATTGCTCTACTTACCATTCTCTGCCTGATTTCTTTGAGACAGATTTTTCACTGATCCTGGAGCTCAGTTTTTTTTTTTTTTGTTTGTTTGTTTGTTGGGTGTTTTTTTGTTTTTTTTTTTTTTTTTTTGTGCCAGGCTGGTGACCCAAAAATCATATGATCCTGTCTCTGCCACAACTTGCCCCTTCTGTGTTGAGGTTACAAGCCCTTGCAGACACAACTGAACTTTTGTCCAGGGTGTTCAGGTCCTAACTCAGCCATCTCCCCAGCTCTTAGAGCCATGGCAGTTGGTGTGCACAGCAGGCATTTTCGAGAGTCAGAAAAGCAGGCAGGCTGTGTGCTGCGTGGTGAGCATCTTCTCCAACTCACCCAATAGTATTACTTGGCAATTTAAAATTCCAGACATTAAGAGATCCCATTACTGATTTTCCTAATCTATTAATTATCATTTTTGAGGTCTGAAGTGTAGGGCTTGAGATAGTTCTCTTTGTTTTTATGTTTCCTAAACCCAATAGCATTTTTAAACCTGAAAAACTCACTTGTACATGATCGTCTATGCCTTCCTGACCCATGAAACTGCTTGTGTATGATAATAAAAATGAACTTAGACTGATATTTTATTTTTGGCTTATATATCTCTTGGAGAAGGAATTCTATGCAAACTAATAAAATCTATTTCAAAGAACGTCTTAAGAAAGAGATGACATTATTTTGTTTAAGCTCTTTCTCCTAGGGTATGACAATTGACAGAGTGTACAGGGTAGGTAGGTAAAATTCCACTCTGAAACAGAGCTAACGACATCGCCAAAATGTGGGGTGGGAAGATTACTCTGTCCCCTGATATACAATGGTACAAGAAGGCTCAAAAGTGGCTTTCTCTTTTCTCAATATACAATTTTAAGAGTGCAGCAAAACCATACTTGGGCATAAGAAAAAAAATGAAGTATAAAAGAATGGGAGAGTAAAGTTATGGCATTTTAAAATACACAGTATTTTAAACCATTTATTTAGGTTGTTAAAATTTGAAGAATTAAAGCTAACTTTTTTTCATTGTGATCATTCCTGTTGCTACGTCGTATCAATTTTAAACAGAACAATTTGTTCTTTAGAAAAATTCCAGCATGTAGAAAGACTACCCAACTAGTTTGTGGTTGTTTAGATTAGAAAATAATTACAGGCAGCCTGAGTTAGCAAGGACATTCTTTCAAATCAGGATGAAGGCTACACTTAAAGAAGTGTTTTATTTAGAGGTGAGCTCAGTGACCGACATCTATAATCCCAGGACTTGAGAGGTTGAGGCCTAGGAACACAAGTTCAAGGCCAATCTGGGCTAGACTGAATGTCAGGCCTGCTGGGGCTATAAAGGAAGATGGCATCTTATCTGAAAGCCTACCTGCATTCTGTTATGCCTGGAGCCCCAAAGAGACCTTGCATTTTGCACACCATTGGTATACTGACCTCTCTTACCTCATGGTCTTGTTTGTTTTGGTTTGGTTAATTTGCCATATTAGAAGCAGGAGGCCAAGAAGACAGATTTATCATTGGAATACAGTTCACCAACTTTCGGCTTTAACACACAGGGGCACGACTAACCTTTATAAGTACTTCCGTAAAACTAAACATGGAAAAACTGTGCAAACTCCAATCGCACACTTACCACAAAACCAGCACCCATAGGGGAATAACTGTTCATCCAAGGATTCGCTAGAATTAGCAACCACCAAGTTCATACTCTCCATGTAATAGCTGCATTAGGAATCTTATTATACTATATAAAAGGTTATTTTTTCCCTGAATAACTAGTATTGCTCTTATTCACCCACTGACATTTAAACATACTTTTCATTCCTTCTTAGCTACTGGTCATAGCACATTTCCATGAGATGATTTACTACCCAACATTCTGTTCATTCAAAAGCTTCTTGGTGTCTGCTCAACTTCACACAAATCCAGACTATGGAAAGGAAATAATGTAAGCCAACTGAAAATAATGTTACCCACCTGAGACCATTTAAAAAACAAGTCAGAAACTGTTCAAAGATGGACGGGCTTGTGGGAAATAAAGACAAGTCTTGGTAGGCTGGAATTCTGAAATATTTTAGCGGGATGGAGTCAGGGGTCAGAGATCAGGGTCAGCAGAATACTTGTTTTCTTTTCAGAGGAAAGAGATAGCTTTTGATTCTTGCCTTTTTGTTTTGAGATAGCGCTAAATGTTGTTTTCTTAGCTCTAATTGTTGCTAAGACTGCCAGGATCTCTTAGCATTTAAAACATTAGTTTTAAATGTTTCAAACAGGAAAATCCTTGGATCCAGACTCTATTCCTATCTGGTCACATCATCTTTTACATTCTTTCCGTTAGCCCACTTGAGGATCTTGAAACGCAAGTGAATGCAGATGTTATAGCCAATATTCCCAAGAACTACATACATCTCCTATTTCCCTTAAATGGAAGCAGTCTGGTGTTTGGAGCTTCACAGCTGCTATTAAGTACCTGTTATTTACAAAGAGCTTAACTCGAGGTAGAGTTTACCTCTGATCTGAAGAAAGGGGATGGGAATATTATTGAAAAGAAGATAAAAATGTGACTTTAAATTTGTATTTCAGGACTGGAGACATGGCTCAGTGGTAATAGTCTTTGCCTAGTATGTGTGAGACCCTGGGTTCAAACCCCAGTACCACAGGCACACACACGCACACATTTTAGAGAAATATGTTTGTTCCCATTCTTGAGGTGTCTTCCCATTTGAAGAGTGTTTCACTGGCTGAGCATTGGTTTATATCTACACCCACGTTCCTCCCATTCTTGATTGGGAAGCCTGGAGGGGGAAATTGCATGTTTAGTCTAGTCTTCTCATGCTCTTTCTTTTTTTATTCAGAAGGGAGCCTGGCTGCAGAAAGAACACGGTTTTATATGCTCCACTGAGCGTCTCAACTGGTGCTGCCAGGTGAGGAGTCAGCTTGGTCTTCAGTGCAGTAGAAACTTCACGTATTAGTTAGGACCCATTTGTGTTGGAGAATATTATTTTCAGGTGTGTGACTTTAGTTTATGCTGCATTTGTTTAACTCTCTGAAGCTATGTTACTGTGCCTCTCTAAAACACCTGATGGTCCTAATAAAGAGTTGAACTGCTAATAGCCAGGCAGGAGCAAGGAGAGGCAGGGCTAGCAGGCAGAGAGTATAAAGAGAATGAAAAGGCAAGCAAAAGAACAAGGAGAGGACATCAGGGGCCAGCCACCAGCCACCCAGCCAGTCATGGAGTAAGAAGGAAAGAAAGGTATATAGAAATAAAGAAAGATAAAAGCCCAGAGGCAAAAGGTAGTAGGAATTGTTATAATAAAAATAAAATGCCATGGTTTCCCAAGGGGAGCAGCAGCAGGCCACAAGGGCCAGCGGGCCAAGAGGTGCAGTGGATCCCAGGCAGGGAGCCACATGGTGGGTAAGAGACCAAGATGGATAGGCATGCCATGCAGAGTAAGGTTGTATATTTATTTAGTAGGTTATGGAGGGGAAGAGGGAAAGGGGAGAAGAGGAAAAGAGAGAGAAACAGAGAGAGAGGAGAGGGAAGGGGAGAAGTTGGGAGAAGAGAGCAAGGCAGAAGCCTTCAGGAGAAAGATGGAAAAGGAAGGACTTGGGCTGGAAGCATAAGGAAGATCTGTCTGCCTCTGTGGTAGATGGGGAGTAAGGGGTGGGGAGGCAGGGCTTGTCTCTTAAAGGGACAGGACAGACCATTACAGGGATAATTTAAGAAAAGCTGGAAAGAAACAAGTCAAGCTAAGATTATTATAAGTAATAATAAGCCTCTGTGTGTTTTATTTGGGAGCTGGGGGCTAGGTCCCTCAAAAAGCCAACAGTAAAATTTCACACAACACATTCGAATTCATTTCCCAATTGGTTTTGACCATACATAAAGAAGAGTTATTCTGATGACTGGTCTCCTCAAAAATCCTAATGAAGTTTTTTGGTTTGTTTTTGAAACAATCTTATTTTACATACCAATCCCAGTTCTCTCTCTTTCCCATCCTCCAGCATCTCCAACCTTCTCCCCACCCCAACCTCCATGCACTCCTCAGAGAGAGTGAGGCCTCCCATGGGGAGTCAACAAAGTTTGTCCCATCAAAGTCTTATTGAAAGAAATTGTGAGGAGAATGTTCATGTTCTGCAGAGTCAGGTCATAGACCCACTGCTCTTTGTATGAGGACAAAAATATTAAATAAACTGAATGGCTGGTTTCTATTATTTTATAACAGAGACACAATCTAGTCTCCACTGTCGTAATACTTTTCGCTACACTGAGAGCAAGACAAAGAGCCAACAGAAACAAAGGAAGCGTGACCAGAAGGGCATCATGTGATTACTTCAGAGGCAAGGAAAGTGAACAGCAACCTGGTAAAATCAGGCCAAGAGTGGGTTTGAGGGAAGCTGTCATATCATACACGTGAGAGATGTGTGCATCTCTTTGGGTCAGCCTACAAGGCAAACAAAGCAAGATTTGGGGGATGAAACAGACACTTCTACTAGCTAACATTCACCCTACCTTTAAAGAAATACACCTTCCCCAAGGGATAATGACTACTCAAATTTTCCATCGGCACCTGTACATTGTCTAGTTACTTATATCATACCTTAATTCTGTGCTATTTAGTCTGGATAGATTGCTGTTTCTTTATATCTGGAATTGTGGGCTGCATTAAGAAAGCAGTTGGGTTTATGACTCTTTACTCTTACAAGTTTAAAAACTATCAAGATGTAAGTCAACCCTTACTGATGCTTCCTACTCCCCTCTGGACAACTCTACTTATGAATGCTAAACATTCAGGAGTCATGCAAAAGAAATATATCAAATATAGCGTCACTCAACTTAGGACTTCCCATCTTGCTAGAAGTAATTATTTCCAAAAACTTATGTCAAAAGAGAACGGGAAGAAATACCAAGGAGTTTCTACAATTATGAGCAACGTTCACCAGGTTATACCAAGATTAATGTAGAAAACTGAGAATGTGTTGGGTAATTTTCTTCGAAACATAATTTTTTCTAAGTTTTTTGACAGACTGCAATCATTTCTATGTAGTTTTCTACTCTCTTATGTTTTACATTATCTATCCTTCATGGGAGGAAACTAGCAAAGCTGAAAACAACAGAATAAAATGCAGAGATAGCGCGTGACTGCTGTACCTATGACAACTGCCAGTGCAGTCTGAGTCTAGCCATTTCTGACTTTTTCTTTTGTTTTTAGTCATTAAAAGGTTCTGTGTTACCTAATGCAGACTTGCGAGTAAATAAGATATTGAGACTTACATGGGGTTATTCTCTGTGCTATGAAAAGAAAACTGGGAAAAAATTCCCAGAGGGCTTTACATTTCAGCCTACAGATTGAGAATATTATGTCTTTGTAAAAAAAAAAAATAAAATAAACCACCAGAGAGCAAACTCAAAGCAGAACAGAAGAGAGAACTCTGCTGCCTTTTATCGCTAGGTTAGAGGAACACTGAATTCTTCCATTGTGCACATACGAATAATTTATTTAAATTGATGCAAACGAGCAAGAGGTGATGTTATCAAAGAATAATTTTGGCTTGGAATAAGTTTTCTTATTAAGACACAGCTAGACGAGGCTCCCATTAATCCATCCACACAGACTAATAGCCCTGCTTGGTGTTTAGAAAGAATGGTACCCGAGTGAGTGGTTCAGATTGATACCAGCTATTTCCTAGACAAGCCCTGTAGCACGTTACCCTCCTATCTTGAAGGTCATTACTATTTCCGTTATGATCAAAGACCAGCAACCCAGCTCCAATGGACACTTTGTAAATACTTGTCTCTCTGCCGCTTTAATGCTATAAAAGGGGCTCTGTGAAAACAGAAAAAAAAAAACTGAACGCCCTTGACTTTTCACCATGGACCAACAATTATTGCCTTTCTGGATGGATTTCGATGAACTTAAAAAAACATGTTGGCTTTAAAAACCACCTGTCAAGTAAAGCAAGGTTTTTTGCTTTTGTTTTTTTTTTTTTTAAAAAAAGAAAGAAAGAGTCATTTTCTCTGGTGAAATAATTCACCCCTTCAAAACCTTTATACACTAGCATTTATGAAAGCATCCGAAGTTTATCTTTGAAATCCTTTGCTATGGAGTTACAGTTACAGAATGTGATTAGGCAAATTTTGTCATCTATTTCTTAAGAGCACTTTCCAAGAAAAAAATCTACAATAGCTCTAGCATCCAGTAAGTGGGCTTCAGTGACTTCAGTTTTCTGAGAAAGCCATTGGACATATCCTTGAATTTCTTGCATACTGAACTGACTTTCACAGAGTTTCCACATCCTCCCAGGGATTTTACATCTTAATAACTCAATACATTAAGAGAAAGGATTGATACACTTACATATGTACTTAATTATATGAAATGAGACCCTGACAGGATTGGATTTAAGCTCCATGTCATGTTAAAATATGAACAGGCTGGGGGAAAGTGTTAAGTACAATATTCTGTTTATGACAGGAATCCCCAGCCAGTTGAAAACAAGACCAAAATTGGGTCTTACAATGGTCAAAATGCACAATTCCAAATACTATTGATAATTTAAGGACAAACACAGAAAAGACAGAGAAAGGATGATAAAAATGTAAACAGAAATCTTACATATACCCTGGAGATGTTTAAGTAGAGTCAGCTGTATATGGCAGCATCAAAGACCACATTCTTAACTATATATGTGAGGATGAAACTATTCGCATTCCTGTCTCTCAAAAAGTAAAAGACAGCACAGAAATATTCATTGATAATCTTAATTTTTTTCAGAATCATAATTATTAAAAACATTTTTCAAAACTATTTAGATTTCTGCTCTTTTATAGGTCTCTGACCTATTGATTCTTTGACTTTGAGATATGTCACTTTTTTCCTGAAAGTAAATTTCATTTCCTTAAAAAAATTCTTTTTATTTTTAAGAAGACATAACTTATACGGTATAGCAGGTTGGAGTTTTGTTATACCCCAAATATTTCCAACTCCTCACTCCTGGTCATTGCAAATTTGGCTTTATTTAGAAATAGGCCCTTTGCATGTATTAGGCCTTGTTCTCTCAGGGAGATTACCTTAAGATTAAATTCAGTGACTGGCCTCTTGATAGGGGAAAGAAGAGGATGATTTCCAGGCATCTAGACACAGGAACACAGAGGGGAAAGTTGTGGAAGCTGAAAGTCGAGATTAGTGGGATGTATCTACAAGTCTTAGAGCATCCAGGAATCCCAGCGACAGGCCCAAACTACAAAAGGTGGTGGTATATCCTTTAAAGCTTTCAAAACTAGGAGCAGAATCCCAGAGGCCAGCCCAAAATACAAAAGGCAGTGGCATATTCTGCCTTTCGAAGCAAAGAGCTCACACACAGCTTGAGTTTGGACTTCTGGTTCCCAGTGCCAAGACAGAATAAATTTTTGCTCTTTAAAGTCACCGTGGTTTTGGTGATTTGATACAGTAACCCCAGGCAATGAACACATTCAAGGAATAAACAGAAGGGCACAAATTCACAAAATGAACACATCCTTGCCCTGAGACCTACAAAAAGAACACTTGGAAGCCTCTTGGGTTTATTTCTTTTTAGAGTAGTGAGTGACCAACCATGAAAGAAGTAAGCAACTTAATTTGAAAATAGACAAGGGATTTTAAGAGGTATTTCTCCAGGTAAACTAACTCAAGTAGCCAAAAACACATGCAAAGAATGCCTCCCTTTTCTAGTCGTCAGAGAAAGCTACATCAGAACCACAATGAGATGCCACTTCACTCCCAGTCAGATGGATGCATAAAAAGTAAGAAGAAATTCATCAGAAAATAGCTTCGAAAATATGGAAAGTAGTTAAAAAACCTTATCCATCACTGGTATGAATATTAAAATGGCTCCATTGCCATGGAAACCGGTCTGGTCATTCCTCAAAAAGTTAAGCATAGAAATAATACACAACCCAGCCTTTCTACTTTTATATATATTACTTCAAAGAATTGAAAATATACTCCCAGAAAAACTGGTTCTTGATTGTTCATAATAACCCTCTTCTCAACAGTTAAGAAGTGGAGGAATACAAATGTCTGTCAACTGATAAATGGATAGAAAATGTGATTTCTTTCATTTAAAGTGATATCAGAATGTTATTCATACACATAAAAGAAGGAAGTCTTGACACATACTACCAAATGAATGAACCTTGAGAATACCATAGTCAGAAGCTAGAAGCAAAATTCAGAACAATACACGCAACTCTAAGTTTACAAGATATATGGAGTTGGTATGTTCATCGCAAGAGGAAGCAGATTTGTGGGTACCAGGTGATAAAGAGAAAGAGAAATGGGAGCGATTGCTTAAGAAGAATGAGGCTTCTGTTAAGGGTAATAAAGTGTGCCATGGCAGAGTAAAACGTTAAACAGTATCACTGAGTTGTCATTGTTTAAATGATAAAGTTTATGACTATTATACCATAGTAAAGATGTAGTGATACTTTACTTGTAATTTAATAAATAAAGCTTGTCTGATGATCAGAGTGCAAAGCAGCCACACTGATCAGCCATACAAGTCAGGCAGTGGTGGTACATGCCTTTAATCCCAGCGCTAGAGAGGAATAAAGACAGGAGGACACAGGAGCTCAGGGTCTCAGTCTGAGGTCAGTCTGCAGTCACACTGAGGACAGGATTGCCCAGCCTTGGTAGAGGTAAGAACTCTCTAGCAGTTGGCTCCTTTGCTTTTCTGATCTTCAGCTTGAACCCCAATATCTGTCTCTGGGTTTTTATTCATTGAGCTACAATAGATAAGCTCAGTTAGCCGCCCAAAGCATGTAAAATGTGCTCTCTTTAAAATTAAATTCATTTTGGTTTGAGGTAATATAAATTCACATGCAGTTGTGACAAACAGTATCAGCATCTTTAAGTCCTCTTGAGTTTTCTCTTCAGGAATCTTCTATAGTTTTTACCCCTAAAGTAGTACGAGCATAGAATTATTCCTCTTTGGTGGCTAATATAAGACTGTGTAATTGAGTATTCTGCAACTCTGACTTCCCGCCACTCACACTGGGAGTGTTGTACTTGGTTACTCATTAGCTCACTAAGAGGGAGCAGCCTTCCTAGTTATTTCATCATTAATAAGAGACAAAGGAAGCAAACACAGAGGAGGATGGAAATTAAAATTTGAATGATTTCATATTCAAATGCATTTTCCACGTTTAATTCATTTGTTATATGTTGAACAACCATGTGGCTTAATGATTACTGTATGCACTCCTCCTCACTGTTTCTCTTTAACCCTCGAAACTTCACGCATCAGGGCTCAAAGCAGTCAGTTCGCAGACTATTTAGTACGGGAGCATAAGACGCATAGTGTTCTTAAGGCAGAGTGTGTTTTATTTAAGCTACAGATTCTAGATGTGACCGATACACCAGCCATCTCCAGACAGAACATGCTAGTGGTACCTTTTGGGCTCATGAAATAAGTCAGCAAGTGTGATAATAAGCGTAAATTCTCTCTATTGCACTAGCACACACTCAGAAACAACTCTGTCTACTTTGTGAGCAGTTAGGAAAAAAATTAACAGGCAATTCTAAAGACACATTTCCATTTCCTCTTTTCGTTTTCATAGTCTTCAATGACCCCTCTCCTCCAGCTTTTATTTCACCATTCTGTCTCCTCTGGGATAGCTGAAATCGCAACCACAGGCTAAATACTGACCAAGGAAAGAAACATTTTATTCTTTGTGGGATTTGTCTTCATCGAGCTCATGAGATCAAAACTCAAACTACCAGAGGCCTCAAGGGTCAGCAGACTCAATTTTCTAATATGATATGTCAGAAAGTATTGCTATACACTGTAAGTGTGTACTCTTAAATGGCTGTGATTTAAGTAGGTGTGCTCAAGTCATGGCCCAGCACGATTGTAAGATGAGTATTACAAAGACTTTCACAAGGCATTTGAAGATGCTTGTCTTCTCAAACATGAATGAAAATTTGATTTAGTCCCAAACATAGTACCTTCTTTATGACTGGCTCTACATCTTAAGTATCTCTGGTTTCAGTAATAGGTCTAGTAGAATGTCTAAATAATGCATCCAGACCTGGTGTCCCATCTTGGACATTCTTTTTCTACCTCCTAAACTTACCTAAACTTTGGAAGAATTTGAGGATAGTCAAGCCTCATTGAGAGATCTCACTTATGACTGGATTCAGTGAAGCTGGATCTTTGGAATCTTTCTATAATGATTTTAAACTCAAGGGTGTCCATGAAGGAGCTCAGAGAAGTCTTTATTAAACTACCCAATTAGCCGGTGCCCTCAAATGGTGGGAAACTAAGGTCTAAGCCATTGCGCTAACGTGTATAATGTGCGTGGCTGCTTTATTGATCACCCAAGGACAGACCAGTGTTTCCTTGCCTTTATTCTTTGTCCACTCTCCTACACCAAGAAGTCTGGGGAGCAGCGATGAGCCCTCATCAAAAAGCATCATAGGATGTAAATGCAGCTCATGCAAGACAGTAAAGATTGGCAGTGCTAAGCCTTTTACTGTTCAGCCATGTTTCTGCTGGGTAAGACTGCATTAGAGTTGGAGACCAAAAAGGGGAGTAGAGAGGAAGCTGAGACAAGTGACAGACTTCGGTCAAAACCAGGCTAGGTTACTTAGCCAGCTGCCATTTAAAGACCTACGGCGCAGTGAGGTGTTGTCAGGACAATTCTGCCTCTGCCTGTTCAAGGCAGTTACCAAGGCTGGAGCTGTGCATTTGAGATGAGCTAGCTCTGCTTGTCTCCCGGCTAAAAAGGGGCCCTACATCAGTGTAAGGAAGAGAAGAGGGAGCTGGCTAGAAGAGAGCTCAGTTTCATTTAGTTATCTCTGGGTTTCAGCAGGTTCAATAAGGAACTGCATAAATTATTCATTCGCACTGTTGGCAGGAGCCTTCAGTGAGATGGGACATGTGAACAACATTTGGGGAGCCTGATAGACAAGGATGCTTTGTTTAACATATAAAGGATGAAAACAGAACCATACCCACATGGCAACTGCTCACGTAGACACCTTGTCAGTCTTATCGCTGGCATGCTTCTAGTCCACAAGGTTCGCACAGTTTAAGCTGTGAGAACACAGGCATTCCTACAACAGTGTGACATACTTGTCCCTAACAGCAATCTTGCCTTTTCTAGAACATCACATGTAAAAACAGCAGAGCTTATGATAAGGGTATATCCAAGACATCCAACTCAACTATAAACTTTTATAGTCAAGGCACAAACAAAGCTAAATAATAGCTCAAATAAAAAGACACGTCTGATTTCAAAGACATGTTAAGTCTTGGTCAAATAGACTCTATACTAAGCATGGAGAGAGGTGAGCACATATTGAGGCTGCAGAATTTTGGGGACAGTAGCAAAATGAACGAAGCGTTGAGCCAAGCATGCAATGAGTTCCTCCCATAAATCATACACATGTTAAAAAATAAACCAAGCAGAACACAAGAAAAATGGACACTGTGTATGACACCATGTTAGTCTATGCTTGTGTTCACCAATCATTGTCCTTGACACTAGTAACATATATATTACAGTGACATCATCTTCCACTTATGAATATGAGTGACCCAGTTCACCCATAGATATATGAACTAGAAGTGAAGAGATTCTATTTCAGTAGGACCACTTTTATGCAGAATGGTGCATGGGGGACCTGTTTGAAATCATAACACTTTGAGGAATACAAGCTTGTGGAATCAGAGCAGAGTTCTGAGTTGAGTCCATCGGATAGATTATGAGAAACACTGGTCCGAACTAAAACCCCCTCGGCAGTCTAGAAACGCAAACTATGTGCACTCACACCTTCTTTTCCTGCTCTTGAGGGTCACTCGAGTTTACTGACTGTAAGCCTGAATGTTTGCTACTGTATATAAACTTGTCAGGATCGGCCAACATGTGTATAATGTATAAAGCAGGGCTGGTTGCTGACAGGATACATAACTGCTTCCATTTGGTTCAAATGGAAAAATACGCACCATATACACACAGTGGTATATTGATGCAAAGGGGTGTATAACAAGTCCATTTACTGACATAAATGCTAAGTATTATACAGCTGGATCAGTTTCATCTTCTTACTAAAGAGCACAGAGTTTTAAACACAATCGACGACATTAAAATTGGAAAAGAAGAGGACATTGGACATTCTACCATTGTATGGTCTCAACAAAGCCAAGTCGATAAAAACTAAGACAATGACAACATTATATAATTTTACTCTTAATTTGATTGATATTTAAATCAATAATTAATATAATAGGTACATAGTTTCAATATTTTCCTGCTTAGCAACTATCCCTTAATACTATGTATTTCCCTGTTCCCCATATTTCCCAGCCTTCCTTGCAAAGGGTGAAGCTAACTGGGCTGCTTCGCCTCGGTGGATGTTGAGCAGAGCTTGGATTGTGTGTCCTCTAGATTGGGCTGAAGGGTTTAAAAGTCCTTTTATCTTCCTCTTCCCCTTGCCTGTGACTTTAGGGTTGTATGTTTGCAATGGCGCGGAAAACAGTGAAATCATCCAACCCACACTGGGATGAGAAAAATGAGTGAAATACCCCTTGTTATTGTTATGTTATGTTAACCACATTCTGGAGTCTTTGTGGTAACTAATGTCTTGAGCCTGTTATTAATCTTGGGATAGGTGTCTGACTTTTAGATACTCGCAAAACAGAGTAATATAAAAATTGACAACATCAAAATATTAAACTCTTAAGAGATTAGAAACCCCTTTAGTACTGTATGCTTCGTAATAGTCATATAGAATGAATTGGTTTATAAAGCAATTATGACCCAAACAGGAGGGTGTGCACCAGCCTCTAGTTCTCACACTCTCTCGGGGCATAAGCATTTCATTGTTCTCTATCTCTCTCCACAGAAAAGAATAAAAAAAAATGTTCTCAAAGAGCATTGTGCAAAGTGAATGAAGGAAAGAGTAGTCAGGCTAAAGACCCCTCCACACCAGTTTGGCTCCTGCAGGAAATTCTTTGCCACACAGTGTAACTCAAGAGCTGTCAGCTAAGCTGTGCCTAACTGTACTTCCCAGAAAACCTGTAAAACAGTCTTGAGATAGCAGACGGAAATCCTGTACTGGATCTTCCTGTAATGAATCTGAGTTAAATTTCAAAATTGTTTTACCTTGTGCATGATGCATGCATGCAACACACACACACACACACACACACACACACACACACACACACACACACAAGATAAACAAACATTAAAAGCTATTGGTCCAAATAAGCATGGATCTATATTAGAAAAAGGCCTGGGGAAGTGCCATCCATTTCCAACATCATTTCCATACTCTCATCTCAATGGAGTATATTGAGAGAGCTATACTTTTTGACTCAGTACGCCACTATATAAATGTTCTTTTTCTTATCATAAGTTATTGTTTATCTCTACTGTTGGCAAACCACAGTTATATAAGACTGCTGATTTGTATAATTCTTTGTCAGTACAAAACCATTTCAGTTTCTCTGGGAGGAAGTTAATAATCTCTTTTTGGCCAGGATGTAGATTTTTAGAAGTAATATACTCTTATTTTTTCTCTGTGTTGCCCTAGTTGTTCTGGAACTTGCTCTATAAATCAGTCTGTAAATCAGTCTGGCCTCAAAGTCAAAGATTCATCTGCCTCTGCCTCTGCCTCATTTTACCTCTCCTTAAACAAGGAGGCCATGCAAAACTGTGGCCATCTGTCTCTATGGCAACAGATTTAGCATGTGTTGAGTAAATATCATGTATACAAGATGCTTACATAAGGAATTTTTGAAATTAAATCCTCCCTACATTTCACCTCATATAAAGAGGCTGATAGTGGTTTAGTGAGTGCCAAAGTAGTAGCAAAATCCAGGTTTGGGTCTGGCTTTCCGGAAACCAAGTCTAGGGTAGTTTCTTCCCAATTCCTTCCCTGTATTCAACCATTTTGGTATACTAAACTACAAGTAGCTTTTAGGAGAAGTAAGGAAACCAAAACTGGGACAAAGAGCTCTGGAAAGATTAACATCTGAGTAGGTCTGAACTAGACTAAATGTTTAGAAGAATAACATTCCTCAGATATGATTTCTTAGTGCATAGCCTCGAAGCTTTCGAATCTATCACCCACAAGAGATTTTAAGTAGCGCTACACTGGGCCCAGATTGATGCAAGTTTATCGCCTCCGAGAGTGTCCATCTCTCTTTATATTAGGACATCAGTTCCGTCAAAGTGAGGGACCCCAGCTGCTGAGTGACACCACTTGAAAATGTCACGGCAAAGAAAACCCCCACCTGCTGTAACCAGCCATAATGAAATGTTTAAAGGATCCCTCCCCTGCCCCGCCCCCCCTCCCCCTTGTGTGTGATTCTGAACACAAGCGAAATAACTCAGCACACTGCTTTCCAGAAACTCACTGGAAAAGTGTGCAGAAACTTCAGAGGAACTTTGGGAGGAAACTTGAAAATCAGTGAGCTTAGAGAGTTAGTTGTTCTGCCCTCAGGATGTGGCCATTTCGTCCTCAGTTGCTCTTCAGGATTTTGTCTCTAACGGAGCAATGGTCATGATGGCTGGTGAGGAGTTTCATTGACAGCCCTTCCCAGAAGTGAGTTTAACTAACAAGCAATCAGATTAACAGTCCCTGCTAGGGTTCCTACGGCTGTGAAGAGGCACCATGACCACGGCCGCTCTAATAAAGGGAGACATTTCATTGAGGTGGCAGCTCACAGTTTCGGAGATTCAGGCCATCATCATGATGGAGGGGAGCAAGTAGTTGTGGTGCTCACTACATCTTGATCAGAAGGCATCGAGAAGTGGACTGAGACACTGAGTGTGACTGGGCATATCTGAGACCACAAAGTCTACCCCCACAGTGACATACTTCCTTCACCAAGGCCATACCTACTCCAACAAAGCCACACCTCTTAAGAATGGAACTCCTTATGAGACTTTGGGGGTCAGTTACGTTTAAACTACCACATCACACCCCTATCTAGAGAAGAATGGAAGTTTCTGGAGCATCTAGCTAGTCAACATGAAAACTGTATGTAATGACTTGAAATAATTCCTTTGGGTTAAAAAAATAACATGAACCTCATGGGTAAAGCATATTTAGACATTATCGATAGACTGTAAGATATTTTTAATTATTATCCTTTCAAGGAAAAAATTGTCTTTATTTGAAAGCACAGATATGAGTTTAATTGCTGTTGGCATAAAAGTGTCCTTTGCAAACTGACAAATATGCTCAGCCTTCAAGGAGATTTCTTGAGACCTAGGAAGATATTAGACCTACAGGTCTGAACCAGGCTTTTAGCTAATGTCATTAGCCTTGCAAATTAACAACTGTAGAGTCAGTATTAACACAGAAATCAGTGGCATCAATGTCCAGATGAAGGAACTGAGATCAGTCAACAAGCAGTATTAGAGGGGTCAAGCCCAGATACTCTCATTCCAGAGCCTTCACCATTAGACACTAGCTTCCTAGATGTTGTCCACCAGACTCTGAAATTTGGGGTTTAGTTTTTGTTAATGATATATTTTCAGTTAAGCATCCTCAATTTGTCAAGATCATGATGTTGGCACTAATAAGCTTCTTATGTAAGAAAGCTTCATATTATTTATTTTAGACACAACTAATGCTACCAGAGAGCTATTGCAGCTAGGCACCTCCTTGGAATACCTTTCTTTTTTAAAAAAAATGAAGACAGAGTCCCATTATGTATTACTATATATCTCTGACTGGCCTGGAACTTACTCTGTAGACCACTCTGGGCTCAAACTCACAGAGATCTGCCTGACTCTGCCTCCCCTGAGCTGGGATGACCTTTGAGTAATGTAATTTTAAGAATCAGTGATTGATAACTAGGCTGTCATTTACATTCAAAGCTATTACTGAAGGTTTTCCAGCCATGGGGAAGGGCATCTCTTCTCTTCTCTTTCAACTGAAACTAGAGCCAAGTGAAATTCGGGAAGACACTTATCAGTGTTTCTTCTAGACTCCTCCTAAGCAAAAGTCTCTTCTGCCCATGCCAATAGTGGTCAAACGAGTAAGTCAAGAAATGGGTAAGTGCATGTAGGGATGCTACCTGGGGAAAATTCTCCCCAGGTGGATTTTAATTTCAGATAAACAGATGGTTTTTAGAATTATATATTGTATTCACTGTTTCTCCAATCCAGGCCTTAAAAAAAATCTAGCAAATATAGGAAGGTGGGAAAAAAGCCCCAGGCTTTGTATTGTTAAGTTGGGTCTATCTCTAATGATTTCACATTGTGTGTGTGTGTGTGTGTGTGTGTGTGTGTGTGTGTGCGTACATGAGTACTCATCACAGATAAAATATGGAGTCAGTTCTTTCCTTCAAGCATGTGTGCTCCCAGAGTCAGACTCTTGGGCGGTCAGACATAGTAGCAAACACCTTCATCGTACTCTCAGAGCTGCCGTGTTGCTTCTCTAATTTTATAGTTTATTTTTGGAGAGTAAAATTCGCAGCAGACCTTGATCTTTTAGGATAAATATTTGTGGACTACTCTGATTAACGTTTGATAACCAACAGGAAATGTGGACATGTTTGCTGGCCCAGTCTTCTTTAAATTGGGCTTAAATTTAGCCAGCTGGATTGGATGACAATATTCAGGTTCAGAACACGTGTGTGTGTTGGGAGTCCGGAGTCGGGAAGCTTAGAACTACCTCCCTCTTCCCCGGTCACCATTTCCTTTGGGCCCTGAAGTCAGCTGGGCAGGAGCAGAGCTGAGAGATGCATGTGACCTGGGCTGACCCCAAGAAGAGCTGAGACTCTGGAGCGAGGCATTTCCTGAGCTTTCTGCACTTCCTTCCTGATGCTTCAGATTAATGTCAAATTCCTCACCCAGATGTCTCCATGCTGAAAACCTAAGAAGGCAATTGACTCTGAGTTTCTAAAGGAGACACCACTTAACAATCTACCAATAGAAGCAGCTATTGTTAGTGGACCAGGCACTACTTCTAATGTAAGCATCTTATGATAAGGGGAGTCAGATTTAATGCAAGTATTCAGAAAAATCATATTAAAGTGATGGGGGGAAGCTTTGTTAACCAATCATCCTTAAGAAGTGGAACCTAATTAAGGTGTGGTTACCTGGAGCACAGGAAGAAAAACTGGGACGGACCAGGTGCTCGCTCTCTCTGGGTGATTTCCGCTGGACACAGCGGAACTTGGACTTCCTATTCTTGTGGCGTGAGTTTCCCTTTATAGTAAGTAAAAATACAATTGTTTATCTTTAAGCTGGCCTGGTTATTTCCCGAATCAAGTTAACTTTTACGTTAAAGGAAAAGTAGTTTTATATTTGCTACTAGGTTAATTTACCTGGCTGGAAAATTTTTATTTTCTAAGCAGGTACAAAGCCTGCGTTCAGACTTGCCTCAGTGCCTAACTCAGCACCATAACCATATTTTCAAGCAGGTGAATCTGGACATGCTGGTCTGGTAGCAGGGTTCTAACACCAGGGCAATATATGATGAATGCCCCCAACACAGGACAGTGCCTGACCTCGGAAAAACACTTAGTAAATGTTCTTACTGTTGTAAAGTGGTAAGTGACCGTTTTGTTTAGATTTGTTTTCTCAGTATCCACACACTACCTAGTCATGTTTGAAGACAAAATGTCAAGCTGTGGCATGGAAGGAGATATAGACTATAAATATGGAGCCAGCTTCTGTCCTCCCTCCTGGACCAGGGAAAGAGTGTATGTGACCTCTGGAAGGCCAGTCTGATGTTCGCAACTGTTAGTGATTGCTCTCAGAAGCTCTAGCTTAGTTCTAAGCCCAAAAGATAGGTGATGGGTGAATTAAGGTGGTGATTCCCACACAGATGATGTCAGTAGCAAAGTTCTATGTTTCCTTCTCTTTTTTCCTATTGCAGCTTCCTCTTCCTCCAATGTTCCTTCAATATTTGCATTACCAGAGTAGATTTCTACATGCAGCTAAGAAGTGGGGAAAGAATTGGGGTTTGTTTCTGACTTACCCATGGCTGAAATATCCAAGGAAGGATACCAAGAAGTAAAACAACTTTCAGATAATAAACAGGTGCCCTAAGAATTGTTCACATGAAGAGAAAGGTAACTACCATTTAATGTAAGAATTAACATTAATATTATTTGACTTAATTTAAGGATGGATCAGGGTTAACAAAGTATTCACCTCTATACCATGGTGCTGCAAGGCTTCTATTGTTCACCTCCGTGGTTCCTGAGGGTCACAACCGACTCTTAGGAGGTGCTGATCAGCACTCTTTTCTCAGTAGCATCTGATGGGATATTATTATCTCCAACTCACAACTCAGAGGATTTATGACAGAAGAGGCACATGTACTTTTTGGGTCACATTCCCATGGCTACTGTGGTAACTATATTATACATGTGATTTAAAAATTGGCAACAGGAGGAACAAAACTAAGTTAATTAAACTATTAAGTTTCCAGGTATTTTTTATGAATATGTTTACAAATTCCTTGCCAATCTGAGGAAACTTTTATTGCTTCTCTCTTTATAAATAAAAGTTCATGACATTGAACTTGAGGATTGGAATGAGAACACTACTTGCCAACATTTATAGAGCCTACAGCCAATGTTCTCACCACACCAGATTAGCAGAGAAACATTCAAAGGCAGAACCATTGCCAATAACCACCTTTTCACATGATTCTAACCAGTTCTGGTATCTTCCTGCTCCCAACAATATTGGTAACCATCCTATACCATGAAAACTTATTATAATCTTCTATATTATTGCATCCTCAAAATATTATAAGTTCTCTCTTTTGGGGAATAGAAGTTTCTCTCTCTCTCTCTCTCTCTCTCTCTCTCTCTCTCTCTCTCTAACACACACACACACACACACAATCCTATTGTAACTCACATATACAGTAAAAAGTCATCATTATTTATAAACTTACTAGTATTACTCTTGTAAAGATGCTACAGCAAATTCAATAATGCATAGAAGTAGCCAAATCCTATAAATGGTATTAAAGAACTCTTCTCTCTCCAATTGTTTAAAGTTGCTTTTCTGCAGTGCTTACATCCGTTTTCCTTCCCTAGCCAGCAAAGCTAGTTCACACTGGGGCCACACAGAACACATTAAAGCCAAATGACCTTCTAGGGGATGATACTTCCCAGGTCTGCCAGAGACACAATTAAGAAGCGGTTGCAGCCGGGTGGTGGTGGTGCACGCCTTTAATCCCAGCACTCGGGAGGCAGAGGCAGGCAGATCTCTGTGAGTTTGAGACCAGCCTGGTCTACAAGAGCTAGTTCTAGGACAGGCTCCAAAATCACAGAGAAACCCTGTCTCAAAAAAACCAAAAAAAAAAAGAAGCGGTTGCAGAGCTTGCAATCTGTGTAGATGCCTAGCCTCCTTTGCCCAAATAGTCCACTTCACTTGAGGGTAAGCTTTAGTCATTAGTATGATGGGAAGCTTTGTATGTAATTGGTACGGTCCACTTGGAGAAATCACCAGTCAACTGCCAAGAATACTGCAATCAAAATAAAGACTCATGTTTCCCCATTGCCTCTTTCTTTGGGGGAGTGGGCAGAGATGGCAGGGAGGAAAATAACAAAGAGAAAGGGCCCTGCAACTTGGCAAGTCATTGGTATGTGGCAAACTATTTAAAAAAAAAAAAAGCCCGGAACCTCAAGATTTTAGTGTGTCTACTGAAAACTGATTTAAACAACTTTCTTCATAATATTGAAGTTCAAATGCCCCTCCCCCCAGTAAATTTGGGAATATGGGAGTGTTTGGCAAAACATTCCAAGTCAGTGACCCCCAGCCCTGGAATTTTCTCCTAACAGGCTGCACTTTAGCAGCCAGCCAAACCCAAAGCTTGGCAGCTCTTGATATATGGTACAAAACAGATTGTTTTTTAAGCCTAAGTCAGTAAAATTTTATTTTACACAGCTTGTAAAAATAACCCGTGATTATTGTTACTGCTCCAAGCCAAGTCAGTGGAATCTTCAGGACTATGACACCAAGAGCCCTCTTTACAGTACTCACCCCTACCCAGATGGTGGTAGCATCCTTCACTCATAATGATGGACTCTAGCCACAGACCAGTGATCCTAAAGCAGCCCACCTAAGGTGGGGATGCTCAGGTGTCAGAGGACCAAGTCACATCTCCCACTAGTGACTAAGGTGGCAGTAACCAAACAGTCCCATTTTTGATTCTTTGTCTAAGCTTATATACAACCCCAAAGCAGCCCTGGGCAACATCCTCCCGGTCACAGGCTATGATCCAATGATCTACTTCATTTAAAGGCTACTTTGTAATTAAACCTCTTTTTGATAACCTATTACCCAATTCTTCCTATAGTCTTTTATATCATAAATCTGACTTCTCCCTGTCCTGTGACGCTTGTACCCTGAAATCATGCCCAGCCCTGGGGAAAGTCACAAAGTGGCAGGAGGTCACCACAGCTCCCATCTTGCTAGTCCCTATTCATTTGTTAAAGATTTACACGTGTGTGTGTGTGTGTGTGTGTGTGTGTGTGTGTGTGTGCGTGCAAGCGTCTCCAGACATCAGAAGAGGGAGTCAATTCTCCTGAAGTTGGAATTACATGTGGTTGGGAGCTGCCTGATGTGGGTGCTGGGAATATAACTTTAGCCCCCTAAAAGAGCATCAGATTTTTTACTCTGCTGAACCATCTCTCCAAACGTCACCCTCTTATTCATTCTGTAGCAGAAGAGAGCAGAACAAGCCACAAACAAAGAGATGATTTCCTGAAATCAGCATCTAAAAGCGGGACCTGGGCACCTTCTGATGTGACACTCACAGCTCAGTTCTCAAATGTCCTGAGAATGGCATCGACGACAGTCTGGCATCAGCGGCTTAATCAGAAACGCAATGTTGTTGGCTAATACCTGTCTTTGGTATCTGTAGCAAATAGTATTATTTTGTAACTCTTGGTAAGCTGCATCCTTTCCAGGGTACCAAACATAAAACTGAGTTTTGTTACTTTGTAGTTTCCAATTCACCTACAAGAAGGTGTGGTGCAAATCTCAGTGCTCTAAATGTAGAAGCATTGTTAAGAAGTCCTTTTCCTGATCACCCCATTTCCCACTTTATTTTCTGTGATATAGGCACATATATAAGGGTGAAAATTGTCAGAATATATAGGAAAAATATTAAATCCACTAAGTCCTATTAAGTTGTAGGAAAGGAATTAGGCTGGGAGGGAACTATGAATATTTTATGGCTTTTGTGAAAATATATGTCTACATTTGATGAGACAGCTCCTCCTCATCCTCATCCTCCTCTTATTTATCCTCCTCTTGTTTGAGATAGAATTTTCCCATAGTTCTTGCTGCCCTGAAACTCAATGTGTAGATCAGGCTGGCTTCAAACTCATACATTCCCTAGTCTCCACCTCCCAAACACTGGGATTAAAGGTGTGTGCCAGGAAGACCCCGATCAGTTATTTTTTATCTTTATCCCTCTTCCACAGTTCTTCACAGGAGTCTCCTCTTTTTCACTTCAGGCAGGGAATGAGAACCTTTGAGAAACTGGCACCTGGAGAACTGTTCACAGCTCACTCCTTCAGGGACAGGACGCCTCTGGGGAAAATATCCTTCTCTTCTGTCACTCTCGTCTCGCGTTGACCATTTAATGAAATATGTATTGCAAGCAGAAGCAGACATAAGTTCGTCGCAGATGTTTTACTAAATTTTACAACTAGGGGCCAAATGATAAATGAGAAGATAAGAAAGGCCCCAGTGGGTCTTCCTTTTGTCCATCCTGAAATCCTTCCCTAGGTCTACAAAAGCTGTCTGTCTTTTCTTGCTTCCTGATTTCTACCCTCAGTTTGTTTTCAGAGAAGCCCAAGGTGGTAACTCTCATCCACTCTATCTTTGGTATGTTTTTCCTCTCCTCTCCTCTCCTCTCCTCTCCTCTCCTCTCCTCTCCTCTCCTCTCCTCTCCTCTCCTCTCCTCTCCTCTCCTCTCTTCTCCTCCCCTCCCCTCCCCTCCCCTCTCCCCTCTTTTTCTTTTCTAACAAGAGTACCTGTCAAAAGTAGTATTTTAGACTTATCAGTCACTATTACTTCTTTTCTGTGCTGCAGAGAAGCAAGCCAAACTCCCTGTTCTAATTCAGTATTCTCCTGGGATTTGCAACACAGTAATAGAAAGGATAACAATATCACGGATACCACCAAAGGCTCTAGCATTGCCCGAAGTCCTCTCAGTACTTCCCATTAGACGTTAACAATTTTCTCTTGTCTCTAGGGTGGGAATTGATGTAATAGCCCCCCTTCCATGTCTTTTCTTCTAAGTTTGTTAATTACACTATAAATATGTAATATCCAGAGAAACTAAAGGCCAAAGGACCACACCTTAAACAAATTAGTAAAGGAATGCCGAGGGAATTTAAAAGGAGAATGCTCTCAACTCCCCATCTTTGCCTCATCTCTAGAGAGCAATGTGAGATGGTCATGGGCATCCATGTCTTTATAGTTTTAGGTCTGGCAACAAGTCTTCACGAAGGCAGGCTGGGTTAGTGACCTGTCTGGGCCCCCACATTCCTGGCTGACATGTCTTCATTTTGCTCTGGAAGGAAGAGACTGTACTCTCTCTTTGCCTTGGACCTGTGGAGGCTCACAGTGTACTGACACACAGTAGGCATCTGGTAAGTGGCTTGGGAAAAAGGCAGGCAGGTTGCAGAAATGGAATTGAAAACATGCCTCTGAGTGTCATGTATGATGCTGAAGAGAACTACCCTCCCATAAGATGAAGAACAGTTGGCGAATAGGAGGGCTTAAAGCCCAATAAAATCCTGATTCTGTCTCGTTCCTTTAGCCCATCCAGTATACTCCTAATATGTGCTGGTGGCAAGGACACACATTTGAAATTGGAATGGGATAAATCAAACAGAAATGCAGACATTCTGAAAACCTGTTTGTGTGACTTTGAGCATGTGACAAGCCTGCTTGGCCTCAGATTATACCTACTGTTCAGAGGTCCTTTCAGATTCCACCAGTTATGATGCTAAAAAGCTGGGCATGGTCTACTGAAGTATATTTTAGTCCTTCTCTCCTTGCCCTCTTTAAAAACACTCTTACACATACTTGCAGAAGGAAAATAAGCTATAAATTACAGTGGCCAGATCAAATGAGCTGAAACACAAGGTTAATGTTTTGTATCCACAGAGCAATCTTTCACAGTGGTGTCAAGCAGAAAGTTCTGCTCAGTGTTTACACGAGGGCCTGATGAAAAATTCCAGACCTAAAACGTCTGCAACTGAGACTTGAACTCAGAAGGACCTCCCGCCTCCGAACACATTTCATAACCGGAATTCTACTGCAATTGTTCTCCTTAAAGACAATCCAGCTTCCAATATGCATTTGAATTTTCTTTTGGAGACTCTTGTGGTATTGGGAAAACCCTGGCTATTTGAGACTATCATCCTATCCACAACACTACGTACTTAGCAATAGAGTACTTGCCTAGGAAGGAGCCCTGGGTTTACTCCCTGGCACTGCAATCATCATCATCATCATCATCATCATCATCATCATCACCATCATCATTTTATAGACAAATCATTTTGTAGTTTCTTGACTTCTTTGACAGAATAAGTTAATGTTAAGTCAATCTTTTCCTCACTGGGAACACTAGCTGCTATTCCACAGAAGGGTCTGCAGGCCATAGAAAAAGATTAATTAACCCTTTACATATCTCTAGATAGGGTCTCAGGATTCACCTGGGCTGTTGTTGTAGTGGTCACTTCTAGCAGCCACTTTTCCTTCTCTGTAAGCCTGGCCTTTTGTGGCAATTGTTATCCAGTATCTAATTTGCATATACATGTATCACAAATGCAGCTATGAAGACACGTAGTAAATGAATATGTGTTAAAGTCATCATGTTTTGTGATAAGTTTAGGGGCTGGAGAGCTCGCTTGATGGGGGGGGGCAGTTGCTTTGCAAGCAGCAGGGCCTGGGTTTGACCCCCAGATTTCAAACCATAAAAGCCCAGTGTAGTGACATCTTGTATTTGAGCCCTGGAGAGGTAGAGACAGAGACATTCCTAGGATTCCTTGGCCAGGGAAGCCTTGCCTCTTTGGCAAGTTGCAGGTCAGAAGAGACCTTTTCTCAAATAAAAAATAAAAGTGCTGGTGCCTAAGAAACTACACCAAAGCTTGCCCGGCCCTCATAGGCACAGGTGCCCACAGGCCCACCTGTAAGCACACTCCGCTATAAAGAGATGCTAAAATTCAAAACTGAAACAAGCTTGCTAACTTCCTGTCAGACTGGAGGGGCTTGCTTCTTCTGTACAAACTTTCTAATGCTCAGTTATGTTTTATGCAGAAAAAAACCCATAGGATTGAACTGCTGATTTTTTTTCAGTAGATTACATACTGGAAAAGAAATAAACTTAAATAAATGTAAGTTCATTACATCATATAGTTACCTCATTAGTTTTGCTCTAGACACAGACATGACCAATACCAAAAAAGACAACTAGGAATCAGAATTGGCATTCTTATGCACTTTAATGGAGCAGTTATATAGGGTACATTTTACATTCACTGGTTGTGATTTAGGTCATTAACTCTCTAATTTTTCTCATATGAAAATGATGATAAAATCTTTTTCAAAAGGTTCTTGGAGAACTAAGGCATTTTAAAGCCCTCATCACAGGACCTGAGATTTAAAGACAGAGCTACTCCATTTCTGCATTGGGGGCTGTGAAATCAGTCTGTGCACAGCAGGTATGGGCCCTCCAGCTCACATTTCTGTTGTATTTGCAGCCTGCTAGATGCTGCAATTGCCTCAATATTGACTGTTTCTAAGACAAGTATGTCACCCAAATCAAAGTAGTCCCAAGTCCTCCAATTCTCTGACATTATAGAAAGCAGACATTTTTCATTAATTCATTAAATTAACATCCTAAAAATAGTTGGAATGTGGGCAATCAATCTTAATGGATAATGAACGAGCAAGTGGACAGACAACTCAACAAATTTTTAAATAAAACATGCTAACACAATCCAATTATATGAAAACTTGTTATCTACCTGCTCAGGAATGAGGCTATGATTGTAGTCTTGTCTCCTAAACCACTGTTTCTCTAGGAGCACAAAACAGCAGTTCCTAAACCTACAAGTGTCTCAGGTGCTTTACATAGGATTCACTCAAACTGGGGTGCCAACGCGGCATATTCATGTTAAATAAAATGGATTTGGCTAGAACTTCCAAGAACTTATGAAATGTTCCTAAATGTACCTCTATTATTTCCTACGATGCATTCATGACAACTGGCAGTCTCAGCACTGATTATATAAGAAATGTATGGATCGACTCCAAAAGTGTTGAAGATGGGTACTCGCCATCCACAAATATGTGATCCCTTACGTCAAATTAAACACATCTACTTCATTCATCAGTAAACTTGCTTTCATCTTTAAATTATATATACACCAAAAATTGTTTAACAATAAAGGTATTAGTAGATGTTTGACTTACATCCTAATCTCTACATGTACAGTAAACATATAGGAAGCAGTCTAGGAATCTGTTTCAAAGACTATACAATCAAAGTGCCAAATCTTGTTCACAGGACAGAGATTAAAGCGCTGAACCAATGCTAAGGAAACTATTCTGCTAAGAATTTTTTAACCTAAGCTGAAATGCAGCTAATTTTCAAGATAAGATCTTGGTATGTTGCTGAGGTTAGCCTAGAACTCATGATCCTCCTGCCTCAGCCTTCTGAAGGCTAAGTAACAGGAAAGAATATGCCACCCTGGATTAGCAGTTCTTTTTAGTCATGTATTTATGAGTTCTTCACTTTAGGTGGTTTTCATTGCTGGAGAACTCATTTTAGTGGCAAATATGTCAATAAAATTGTAGGCTAATTCAAATAAAACGTCAAAACAAGTACTTTCTACTCTTATGATAAAAATAAAACTTGGAGCCGGGCGATGGTGGCGCACGCCTTTAATCCCAGCTCTCGGGAGGCAGAGGCAGGCGGATCTCTGTGAGTTTGAGACCAGCCTGGTCTACAGAGCTAATTCCAGGACAGGCTCCAAAGCCACGGAGAAACCCTGTCTAGAAAAAAAAAACCAAATAAATAAATAAATAAATAAATAAATAAAACTTGGCCAAAATTTTTCCACAGGTCTAAGATAGATGCAAAAAAATTTAAGATACCTATTATACTAGGCAGCATGACGTCTTGGGCAGCAACTAATTTCTTGGCCTGAATTAGATCTTACAGCAGTGGTTCTCAGTCTTCCTACTGCAGCGCCACTTTAACGTGGTTCCTCGTGTTGTACTGACTCCCAGCCATAAAATTACTTTCTTTGCTACTTCATAACTATAATCTTGCTACTGTTATGAATTGTAATGTAAATATCTGTGTTTTCTGCAAGTCCTAGGTGACCCCTGTGAAAGGGCCACTCAACTCCCAAAGGGGCCATGACCCTTTGCTGAACAGTAGAGGACTCTGGCTTATAGTTTGTTAATGCTTGCTTGCACTAAAAATAGAATAATAAAAACAACTTTTAGTAAATTAAATCAGAACATCCCAATACTTTTTTTTTTATAGTAACAGCTCTACAAGACTGATGTGGGAAGACCTCACTGAGGCCCCAACCTCAAACAGAAAGAACACTCCAGGAGTTCCGTACACGTCAATGTGATAAATTATTTCTCCTTCCAAGTCAGCTTCTCTTACCTCCTGTTTGAACTGTTGCTTCATCCTAGCACTAGGAGAATCTGAAATTTATCTCTAGAGTCTACTTTTTTAACTCTGAAAATAATCCTGCAGCCCAGGTCACATCCTTACATCCCGACTGTAGGCTGCGCTGCATGGTCACGGCTTTCATGCCTCTCCTTTCTTTACTACAAACCCTTCTGAGCAGTCTTCCTGTTTACACTCTTGCCTCTTCCTGTCCGTCCCAGATGGAGCTGAGCGGTGGCTATTTGTAAAACAGTTCACTTCCATCTGTCTGCTTGGCTCCCTTTCTGGTGGATCCAGACTCCTTCCTGCGACACGTCTGTGCTGAGCACACCTGCCTGCCCTTCAGTTGCCCCACGTCTCAAGGTCTCAAGTTTCTTCTCTCTCTCTCTCTCTCTTTGTTTTTTCAAGACAGGGTTATTCTGTGGCTTTGGAGCCTGTCCTGGAACTAGCTCTTGTAGACCAGGTCAGTCTCGAACTCACAGAGATCCCCCTGCCTCTGCCTCGCGAGTGCTGGGATTAAAGGTGTGCATCACCACATCTAAGGTTAAGGTGCTGCTGTTCGTCCTAATGACCAGCAGGCAAAATTTCCCAAAACTTAAGTTCCACTCTGAATTTTAGAAAAGCCAATGATAATTAATATAGTTTTAAATTCAATTTGCTTTTATCTTTATTTTTGTATTGCTCCTATGGTATAGTACGAATTATACTTTGGACAGAAACATAAAATGTGAATTTAAAAAAAGGAGGATTCTGTGGGTGGTGGTGGTGTACGCCTTTGATCCTAGCACTCAGGAGGTAGGAGGATCTCTTGAGTTCAAGTCCAGCTTGTTCTAGAGAGTAAGTCCCAGGACATCGAGGGCTACACAAAGTAACTCTGTCTCAATAATAATAATAATAATAATAATAATAATAATAATAATAATAATAATTAATTAATTAAAAAACTAAGTGTTACATTTCCTATATACTTTATATACATAAAAACTGGCATTTACTTAGAGGTCTTATAGCCACATCAGAATATTCTGTTGAACTTAAATCTGGAAACCCAGTCTGACTTCCTAATTCTGCTTGGAAAGGCTATCTCTGACATTTGTATCAGATTTTATTTCACACAGTAATCACCTGTAGACGCTGCAACAAGCTGGGGCTGGCTCCGAGCAAAGCATTGGATTCAAGGTTCTAACAAGTCTGCAACAAGTAAGCTCGGAATCAACCTCTCATGCAAATACCAAGTTCCGAATCAGGTTCTCGGCCCTGAAGCCTACGGCAACCACCCTGGTGACTTTTCTTTAAGACACAGCCCCATCTATCCTTGAACTCAGAGACCCACCTGCCTCTGCCAAGCTGCCAAGATTAAAAGCACAGGCTACCACGCCAAGCTTATCTCAGTAATTGGCAGAAAAGAAGGACTTCTCACCCACTTCCAGGGGTGAAAGGCTGTTTAATTGCTCTGGGCTGCAGCTTAGGCACTAAGGGTTCCCAACGAAAAGCTACTGCCGTGCAATGTGAACTTTTGCTCTAAAAATGTACTCACAGGTTTATTAGACTTCATTTTAGTACTAGAGATATTACAGAAGTAATTTATGTACTGAGACCAGGATTCATTACCAACCAGGCTCTAAATTTAAGACTGTAATGACTTCCTCTCTGTATTCCTATTAAGTTATTTTACAAGTCTTAATATTAAAGCTAATTATTAAGATGAAATGACAACCTGAGTTTTTAGAAGGTAGATATAGATCATGATCGTACCAGTTCTTAGCATCATAGGAAAAATCTAAACAAGTTAACAAGTTTATTGAACTTATTATAACCCCAAACGTGTTATACCACAAAGCCCACAGATTAACAATAACTTTATATGACGTAGGCATCGCTGATCCAGACTGCAGAAAGAATTCCTAATCACGTGCTAAACTGAGCTTTGTCAAAGATGAAGTCGCAATTCCCTATCTCTGAAGCTCCCAATCTAAGGCACACACATATATAGTAAAAACAGTCTTAGTGGTAATCTGCATAAATTCTGTATCTACAGTTAGAAGGGCAAGACTACAACTTCCACATAGTTATCCAAGGTACTCAACTCCCTGAACATGCTTTTCTTCACGTATGACATGGACCAGTATGAATGAGAGAGCACACACTAACGCCACAGGCACCACATAAAGTGTAACGCTGGCCAAGTCACAGTAAATAAAGCTCTCGGCAAACGGAAGAACGTGGCAGGGTTTCAGTGTAAAGAGCTGAAGTCCAGGTTGGAGAGGTGCCCAGAGATGCAGGAAGTGAACCACAGGCTCTCATCTCAGCTTTAAGGTCCTGAGACTATGTTGGGAACCCTTGGTAGAGCAGACCTCCACTGCCTGAAAATAAATGTTTGTCTGCAAAAAATATGATTAGAACAAACACAGAGCAACAAGAGTTTTAGAAACGACTAGTTCAACAAACCTCTAAAAGAAAATAGTATCTCAGACTTGGCTTTATTTATGGTTTGGCTACCACTTAAGTAGTATAGTCAAATTTTGAAAAATAAACTAGAAAGAAGTGAGAAAAGAATCATTAAATGAAATGAAAAACTGTCATTTAGAATCAAACCCAAACGATAGTAATCAGAAAACACAATGCTTGGATGTTCTTTTCTTTTGGTTTATTTAATTTGAATACATGTCCTAGTGTGTCCAACACACAGGAAATCCCAGCCCGATCAACAAGTGTGGCTCTTGCACCTGTCAAGCGATGCTGAGAAGTAACGGAGCAGAAGCAACTATTAAATGTCAGTCTTAATCCTCTTCAGAACTGGAATCGTCCTCCTGGTCAGAGAGTTCCGGCACAGGGAAGCGGAGAATGGCAGCTACTCCCGTCAGCTGGCCAAGCTGTTCCCCAGACACATGGAGACTGGAGAATATCCGAACCGTGCCTGCATTGTCTTTCACGCTGTCCACCAGCCTGACGTACCGGCTGCGGGTGGCCACATCCTGATGCCGGAAGAGCTCATCGCTGATGAGCAAGGTGTCGATCGCCAAGGCTTCGTTGGCCCTCTCCACCTGCTTGAGTCCATAGAAAGCACGGTCAGGCTCGTGCTGCAACATTTTATAGAAGTCATCCAAGGCTTTCACTTCCCCAGCAGCTTTCGTGTCTGAAAGGCGGCTAGCTACGGTGGGGTCACAAAGGGCCTCCTTCAGGGAGTACTTGTGTCCAGAAGAGGCGTGTACCTAGAATCACAATGATGAAAGACAAAGAAACGTTGAAAGCATCCATTAATCAGCCCACATGGCATAAGTCAAAAGCATGAATAAGCGTTACCTATTTAAGGACTTTAGCAAAGGTTACCTTAGGAAGGTGCTAGCCACTAAACCGATCTCTTTGCTAATTCGATTTTCATCCCAGCTGAACCAAGTTTTAAGCCTTCTGCTCCTCCCAGTTCTAAAACAGCAGGAACCACTCATAGCAATCCCTCTGCCCACTCTTAACTATCTCTGAGTAAGAGTTTTACCTGAAGGAATTTGGAGCGGTTTTCCAGGAGCGTCTTGTTGTCTGTCTTCACCGCCTGTTGAAACATGTAGTCACAGAACTGCTCTCGTACAAATCCCGGGCTGGCCACCAGAACACACTTTACAACGTCAAAGTTGATGTGGCGCTGGATGGCCTGGACCACCTGTTCATAGAACCTCTCCAGGGCCCGGTCATGCTGGGAACAGTTGCCTTTCCGCTTCCTGGGGATGTTCACCTCCACCTTGGCACGGGTGAGGGTCATACTGGGTGTGACTAGGCAGACGTGGGCGAGGCCCTCCTGCATGACAACAGCTGCCACATCAGCACTCCAGGCTGGGTCACAAGCCTGCTCGATGCGCTCCAGAACCACACTGTCCCACTGTTTCTTGGCCAGGGTGAACTGGCGGTTGGGCTCCAGTTCGATGGTGTGGTAAGCCCCCATCTTCACGTACTCATTCTCTTGGATATTGGTCCCCTTGACTCGCAGCTGGCAGGCTTGGGAGTCAAAGTCTATGGCCTCCACGCAAAGGGTGAGGGTGGTGCGGACACGGTTGCTCCCCACGCTGCCCGTGGAGGACTCGGTCTGGACCTTGCGGATGGTGGAGGCGCGCAGGCTGTCGCCCACCTGCACTAGATTGTAGGTGTGCCACATGTCCTCGGGCTCCTCGGGGACCAGGGTGACCTGCCCCGCACTGTCCTTCTCGATGTCCTTCCTCACAAGCTTCATGACCTTGCCTGGGGCTCACTTCAGAACGGGAAGCGCGGAGGGGGTCCCCAGGAGAGACTCAGGGTGCGGGGCGGGGGTATGGTCTAGGCTGGGAAGGGGACAGGAAAAAAACACTACCTCTGACTCTTGCAGCCCAGGACAGAGCTTTCTGCCACGCTTTTCCCTGTTTCCGAGCGCCGATCCACGCTGCGCGGCAGATTCCCCCCCACGATGAACACACACGACCCGGTACTTTCAGTCACCGGCCCCGCGCAAGTGGCTGACGCGGCGATCGCGCATGCGCAGCCCGCCTCCCGGCGCACGTTTGTCGTCCCGACAAGAGAGGCGGGGCCTTCGGTTTGCGCGCCTACGCAGGCGCAGTAGACGGAAAGGCGCACCCTCCGAAAGTCAAGGGAGGCGCTTAGCGGCTCTGCCACTTTTACAGTGAAGCTGAGCTCGGATTTGTAGAGTTTTCCCACGCATTTCTGTGTCCGAGAAATTGCGGAGCATGTGAGTGCTAGCATATGTATTTAAACTGAGTTTGTCATTTTGCACCTCCTTCCTTGATAGGGAGCCAGCTTCAAAACTTACGTAAAAGTGAAAAGCCTCCTCAAAAGTGCACTTAGTTTCCAAAGTCCAAACTCTACCCGATCTTGCTCATTCCTTTCCCGCGCTCAGACGTGACGCATGCTACTTGGCACTGGGATTTCCAGAAGCAGTTTCTAAGAACTAGTCGTGTTCAGTCTGGCCTCAGCCACATGCCCAGCTGTTTTCGGCGCCTAGTGACCCTGTTTGCACGACTCAGTTAACCCAGATGTTAAAGGACAGAGCCCAGAGAAAGCAGAAACTATGCGTGGAATGTACCCCTGGTGGACCTCTATGTGGCTTGACCTGATATCCTGGGAATCCCAGAATCCCAGAATTGGCAGGCAGTAGTCTCTGAGGCGCTCAGTGTGGGAGCTGGGCTGCAATAGATTAGCACTGATCTCCCCTGCCAACGACTGGGCAAAAGCTGAGGCTATGGGAAGTTGAGATAAACCGATCTACTAATTATGACCACCCCTAAAGAAGAAGCCACAGAATTGGTTGTAAAGAAAAAGAAACTTTTTATATTCCCCCTTTCCCCCCTCTTGGTGATGGAAATGCCTCTTTCTTGAGACTGAAGACATTGGGAAGCAGAGAAGTCGGGAATATACTCTCACTGCGTTTTGTGTAAGGATCTTAAAGCAGAGCTCTCCAGCCTTAATTGAGGAGACGAGGTTAAAGGGGGGGGGGGGGATGCATTTATGTTAGCTGATATCAGCTCTCTTTTTTAGAGGTTGGCACTTCCAAGATTCCAGATTAAGTTAGCACCTTTACTTGTTTGTATCCTGTCTCTGTCTCCCCGTCTCTGTTCTGTCTATCTCTCATTCCTGTTTTCCCCTTCCCATCTTCCGGTCACAGAGTCCCTCAGTCATAATGCCTTCTTCCTCCAAAGCCCCCAGCCCTTACAAGACACTGGGCCCACTAGATCCAGAAAGTGGCTTCATAGGCTCCTAATGAATGAATGGATTTCATTGACCTGCAATCAAGTTTTGAAAACTTGGCGAGCACTTTCCCCCACTTTTCTTATCTTTTCATATGCCGAAAATGCTACCCTAATTGTTAGAAAGGTAAATGAAACTATGGGGAAGTTGACAAATATCTTCAAGAGACTATAACTGGCCTTCAGATTGAGGCCTAATTAACTTCACACCCTGTTCCGCCAACCAGCTATCTGTCTTTTCTATATCTAACCATCTGTGCACACATACGTTACATGCTGTTATCGCCCACCACCTTCTTTAGCTGACACCTTTACCAGTTCACTATGGACAGCCTGGGAGTCAGCCTGGAAGGACTGAAATACATTGACCCCCCCTCCCCCCACCTCAACATTTGTTAAATCTTAAACTCATTATATTCTTTGCACACAGTTTTATATCTACTCAGTGAGTCATTGTTATGTTTGGGAAATCTTTAAAAACATGCGTGCATTTATTTCTAATTTGACACACAGAAACCCTATAACAACTTCACTTCCTATTTCTTGATTCCTCTAAGTGGTAAGGCAGACATCTTTGAACTGATTATTTTTTTTTCAAGGTGGAGTCTCATGTAGAAGAACATGGCCTCTAACCAGGTATATAGTAAAGGATAACCTTGAATTTCTGATCTTCCTGCCTTCACCCCTGAATGCTGGGATTAGCGGCCTGCGCCAGCTATATTCCCAGGCTTTTATGAGGCTCAAACCTGAAGCTATGGAAGAGTTCTGCCTACTGAGCTAGATCCCCAGCCCTAGACTACCTTTTAAAATGTCATAAAATGTCAGTGTCCTTGGTGTTTGAGCACATCACAGTATTTCTTAAAGACGTAGTTTGGTCTGAAACATTCTGCAACAGCTAGAATGGCTAGGAACTTTCTGTTTGTTTTTGTTTTCTTACTTGAACTTAGTGTTGAGTGATCAGATACCCCCTCCAGTATTTTATGTTACCCTTAGTACATTTTAAAATGAATAATGATACCATTATTTTAAGTTACTTGGGGTCCCAATTCCTAATTTCAATCACAAGTCCTTTTCAAGGTGAAGTGCTCTGTCTGTAAATGTTGCACTCTGGTTTTGAGGCACATTTTGTTTTGCAAGGAGAAAAACCTTCATTTCCAGTGTGTCCTAGGAATCTTTATACAGTACCTGTTCATCCTGTGGTCAGTACTTCCTATCTCATGTGGTTTCATGTACCTATCTGGAAGGAGCAGCTGAAATAGCTCATCCTAAAACTGCATCCATTTCAATTTGATCGCATGATCTGGCCTTTTTGAACTCTGAACTGAGGATGTTTTCTTTCGTGTATCCTTCCATGGTCCTGGCAAAGTCCTTTGTCTGCACTGTCATGTGCAATGGTAAGCTAGTCAGGGGTAAAGTGTGAGAACCGTACTAACGTTCCAGATGCGCTTTAACACTCCGATATCGTTATCAAATGTATTTCATGTCACATAAACATGACTGTCAGAAACTACTATGGTTATAGGTGGTTTTATTTCCTCAAGAATCAAAACCTCAAGGAAAAAAGACCATGATGTAGTCTCGCTGCTTGAAGCTGTCATTTGTGCTTATTGACTTTTGAAAACAGAAACCTTCACATGAATTTTTCTAATTACATCTCATTTTCCCATCATGTTCATATTAATCTTTCCAGAAGAAAAAAGTCACGATGGCGCCATCAAACAACTTGAGTCTGTTGTTTCTGGGCGGATTGGGCTGGATGTCCAGAGAGCTAAAGCTCTCTGCCCTTCACTTGTTTCCACTGTGACATGTGGCCCCCTCAGTCTACTGGAAACTCAATTTCTTCTACTTGAAGACTGAGGGAACGGAAGTCAGTTGTTTCAGCTATAGTTGTAAAGGTTATGCTGGGTCAACTTAAGGAAACTAACACCAATGATATTTGTTTTCAATCTCGTACACTCGCTTAAATCCGACTCTTTCTGAAACCCAATTTAGTGATTTGGGGATGAGGGGTTGTGCACCAAGAAATGGTGTGAACTGGGCCCACAAGACAGTGAGATGACTCTAAAGGTACCCACTGCCAAACCTGAGCTGGGTGCCCAGGCAGGAGAGAAATGACTATGGGTAGCTGTCCTCTAACCTCCACGTCCACTCTGTGGCACACTAGAGCTCCCCCATACATATACACACAAAATACATAGATGACAAAGAGGTCTAAAAGCACAAAGATTGGTAGACTTAGGAGGCATTTTTAAGCTGGAGTTTGCCAATGTTAGTCTCTAGGCATTTCTGGGTTTTTTTTTTTCACTTTATATTAAAAACAGATTGTTCCTCTTCTCATATTGACAGTCTTGATGCTCTAACAGGAAAATGCTCGCTGGTCGATTGTAGCGTTCTGTAAACAAGGCACTCTGGTAAATCTCTAAGAATGCTTAGCTCGAAGCTAGAAATCAGATTCCCATGGAAGTAAGTGTAAGGATGAATCTGAACAGGATCGCTTCAGGAGTTAACTGTCATGGGAGTATTCCCTGTCCGGGTTGTGTGCAGTTATGTACCACAGCACATTTCCTATCTGTGCTAGCGAATGCAGTGCTTCATGTGCCTCCTTGTTTGCTGAGCGGGGACAGTTCCTGTTAAAATAATATGCAAGGAATGGATTGTATGACGGCAACAAGGATTCTAGGCTCTTGAAGGGTGAATATTGTGCTTAAAGACCTTGTGCAGAGGCAGGCGGATCTCTGTGAGTTCGAGACCAGCCTGGTCTACAAGGGCTAGTTCCAGGACAGGCTCCAAAGCTACAGAGAAACCCTGTCTTGAAAAAAAAAAACAGAGTTTGTGCTTAGCACTCATTCCTTTTTATTTATATAGATTTGTGGGAGGAGGTGTTGTTTGTGGTTTTGTTTCCCTTTCTGGTAAAACTTACTTTGCTAACCCCCCCCCCCCCAGGAGTATATCCCAGCATTACCTCTCTGTGCCTATTGTGTCTTCCAGACCACTGAAGGGCACAGCCCACCTTCTTTATTCCCCAGCACAAGTGGTGAACGTGTGTTGATAAACTTTCCTGGCACACACAAAAAAGTGAGTGACTGTTCCCTAATTTAGAGTTTTTTAACTTGACCATCATTGAAATCTTAAATGTAAGAAATTGATTTGCATTTGATGCTGTTGCTAACAACATACATAAGACTACACTTAGGGCAAACATCTATAAACCTATTTCAGTTTTACAGATATCAGCACTGACATGGGAAAACAGTGATTTTAAACACATCTTCCTGAACAAAGTGTTACAATATTTTAAAGTAATAAGGGACAGTTAAATTTATTATACATGGTTTAAAATGTGACCTTTACAGCACACATAAGCAGTGAGAGCTCTGGTTATGAATATCTGGGGACAAATGTTATTTTTAAAAAAAGAAAATATGCCAACTTTAGGCTGTACAAAGGCTCCTTGGTGACCTCTACAAGCAAAATGTGTGACAGGGAGGGCTGCTCAGCTAATTATAGGGGAAAGGAGACAGGGAAAAGTGGAAAGTCCTTATAAAAGAAATTTCTTATACTCACTATTTAAGGTTTCTTTTGACTACAAATGCCGACGTGGCAAAGTCAAATGTCTGGTGCCGACCCGCCACCCACCCCACCATCCCCCACTGCCACCTCTGTGTGCTAGTGTGTGCTAGTGTGTGCATGGGAATGTGTGTCTCTCTGTTTGTATGTGTCTGTGTAATACAGGAATAGTCTGCCAAAAATAACATAATAAAATGTTTTTGCAGCTAAAAGTCTATAGTTAGTGAAATAATTTTCAGAATACATTTAACTCGTATTACGGCGGTGTCGGGAGTTCAGTCATCCTCAGCTACAGAGTAAAGTCTCAGACTCATCTGCTCTACATGGGATCTCCTACACACAAAACGTAATTTATAATAAAATATGAAAACCATCTGAGTCTTCTGACCTAATGCAATTTAGATGCTCTATTAAAAATTAAGATTTGTCATTTATTTCAGCAGATCTCCCATAAGTCACCCAGGAATATGTGGATTCATTCCTGATATTTAAATGATCATTTTCCATTTATCCAGGGAGATCTTAATGTTTATAGAAGTCAGGTTGTTGGAGAAAACAGGTTCTGGGTACACATTTCTATTTCTCTTAAAACTTTACTGACAGTTCCAGGACAGGTTCCAAAGCAACAGAGACACCCTGTCTCAAAAAAAAAAAAAAAAAGTTACTGGAAGAAAAAAACCAAGTAACACATAGCTGACTTTTTAAGTCACAGAAAAGATCAGATTACAAATGGGTCCTTCATACATGCCCAGCGCCATCACTCAGGAGCATGCCGGGAAGTCCACAGTCAGCCACCACTGGAGCCATTGATCCCCAGTGCTTTCTCCCCTTCCTCCCAAAGGTAGCTGTCCCCAGGCAGCTCTGTTTGGGAGAAATGGTGAGGCTGCAAATGCCAGAGGGGCAATCATGCCTTCATCATATACAAGATTGGCAGAGACAAAAACTGAGAAGAGGGAGCACCCCAGTGTTGTCTTAGTGTCTTTGAAACCTTAAGGTCCAGTTTTCATGTTTGATTTTCCTTTGCTGATTTTGTTTGGGAAGGGGGTTGTTTTGTTTTGAGAGAGGGTCTCACTATGTAGCCCTGGCTGTCTTGGAACACAGCATATAAACTAGCCAGGCATTGAGTTTCTAGAAATCGACTTGCTTCTGCCTTCTAACTGATGGAACAGAGGCACGAGCTACCATGGTCAAACAAGATGCTGTCTGCACATGGACAGAGAAATGCGACAGAGATGGCCCCAGCAACACCTGTGTGTTGGGTGTCATCTTCCCATGTGCCATTGTCTTTGTCATTTCAACATTTCTCTAATAGGATGTTGGTGACAACCTAGCAAACTACAAACTGATTGTTTCAGTGCTCACATTGTCTAGTGCGACATCACATGATGTAGTCTTCATTGGTGGATGGGTGAGAAATGACATAAAGAAGGGAGGACATGACTATTCCTAAGGATAGTGGAGGAGAAAGTGAGGCCATATGAGGAGGAGAGGCGGGGAGAGCCAGCAATCCAAGAGGCCATGAGGGTAAAGAGTAGACAAAAGGGCCAGGTAACCAAAATGGCTGCATTATATAGGGGAGGGTATCTAGGAGAAGGCAGATTGGGCTGCAGAAGTTTAGGGTAGAGGGCAGGGTATGCCAGCCATACACTGTAACAAGTAAGGAATTGAGGGATGTTGGGAGGACCTGGAAGCCATTTTAATATGTTAAATGGTTAGCCATTTATCCCAAATTTGAGACCTAACAGTAGTATTATTCATTATGGTCAAATATGGCCAAGAATATACTTAAAGGGGCTGGCTCATCTTTTAAGTAGTTTAAAAGTTTATCTATAGTCCATTATTTTAATTTACCAAGAAAAAAGTATCAATTAGTCTTAGATACTAAGGGTAAAACATACACAGTATTTACAGAGCATACAAGCTGGAAGACAGCTACCTATTTCATTATCATGTCGTATGGTGTGGGGTTATATAGAAACAAAGGTGCTGGAGCACGCTGGCGTCTGCGGAAGTGCAGATCATCAGTGAGTCACTTGGGAATCACGTTTGCATGGGAGTTAAGGATCTATAGCAGAGGGAGCAACTGCTCACGTAAAGGCCCAGAGGCAACTTCAGAAGGGTTGGCTCACAGATGTCTGAAAGGAGTTCAGCAACCTTGAGGAAAGGAATATATTCATCTCATTTGCCTCTCTTGGGACTTTGCTGTCCTTGTTTTGAGAATGAATACAGTTCTGCAGTCACAGACAGCCCTGAACAGGCTGTCTATTCTGACTTTAGCACTGTGGGCAACGGTTCCAAAACATCTTTGATCCCAGTTGCTCAGCATGAACTCACATACGCGATTTTGTGCTTCCTGTATTGGAAGAGCAGTTATGAAGAATAGGGTTTGGATTCTAAGTCTCGGAAAACGTATCATACAACTAATTTATTCTATTAACAGTAGAACAGCATGTCACACCATGGTGGACACGAAGCAGTGGCCTTGGGGACAAAATAGAGTCCCCAAGGACTCCTCTCTAAGAACTTCCTTCCTGTAACCACAGAGCAGATTCCACCACCTCTCAATAATTTGTTCAGATTTCACATCCATCTCTTGATCAAATCATTAAGTTAGAACCTCCGTGATCTAATCCTCTCTTGAAAACATAACCCTGAGACAGTCGAGAGGTAGGTTTTACTTATCTTAATATTAACCATCAACATTCACATCAAGACCAACTAGAACAAAACAAACTTGTTTGGTATATATATTTTTTCCTCTCATTGCCTTGTAACTAAACAAATAAACAACTCCTAGTGAATTCATTGTTGCCTTTGTATCCATCACTGAATAAGAGAAATGTCCCCCCCGTTTGGTATCTCCGGCTGATGCATGGCTGCCACTGGGGTTCATTCATTTGCTTTGGATCAGTGACTGCCTCCCCGTGTTCAGCCACCTCCTCACCGGACTTCACTGTGAATAGGAAATGCTGGCATGGGAAAGAAGGCTCAGAAGATGACCCATGCTTCTAGGGAGGAATGGCCTCCACCAGGTGTGCTTCTAGATCCTGGTATGAATGAACTGAGGTGGAAGTAATCTTGTTTAGATTCCACTTAAGGGAGAGTACTATTGTTTAATTTTACTATACACCAACGATCATGGAAATAACACTTGTTTCATGACCTAGATATGGCCTTACTCAAGTATTCTAGCTGTCTGAATTTGCATTTGACTCATGGAGTTGAGAGCAAGAGGAAAATGAGCTTGCATTTCGGCTCTGTTTGCAGCAGGAAACTTGAGGTCAGAGGTGCAAATTGAAGTCATTTGTAACGTATTAGCTGTGAGACTTTGGCCGAGTGCATTTAACCTTAGTATTTTTTTTTTGCTGTTTTTCATCTTCAAAATATGGAAGATGTGTATGCAAACTTTTACGTTTTTAGATTAGGATAAAACATTACAAAGCTCTTGGCCCAGGGCCTTTTGTGTAGTAAGTTCCAGTGTTAATCTGTGCTAGTTATTGTAATCATCTCTCTGAAGGGCAGAATCTAACCATTTGGGTATTTCCAGTGATCGCAATGGGCAAGATATTACATGGAGAAGGAGAGAAGGTATATTTTATTTCCTCTATTTCTTCTTGGCTGGGTTTCAACTTTGATCCAGTTGCTATCTCCCTGGATCCAGCGCTTTGATACAGCGGCCTCCTTCCAGTATTCAGGTTCCTCAAGACTTCTTTTCAGGTCTCCTGTTTCAAGTGATTTCTATCTACCTTGCTTATCCCAGGTGTCCTGCCTTTGTTGGTTCCCTAAGGCCTCCTTCAGGTGGTCTGTTTTTGGAGCTCCCTTCAGTTAAACCCTCCGTGTTCACCATATATTACACTGGGACTCAGACATATCTAAAACAGTGAAAATGACTTTATTTAGGTATAAATGAGAACAATTTTTGGCAAATCATTTAATGTATGTTGGAAGAAACTAACCCAAGTAGTTGTAAATCCTTGGGAATTCATTCAGAATGGTGGTGGTTTGTTATGATCTATGCATAGCTTTGAAAGCCGGAGAGAGTTTGTTTAGATGGCAGTGGGTAGTGGGAAGGAAGGGTGGGTTCTTTTGTAGATGCATAAAACAACAAGATCATATCGACAGTGGCAAGAAGAACAAGAGGATTGTGAGCAGTGTAAGGAAATGTGGCTGGATGTAATGGATGCGTTGTGCTAGGGTTGGGAAAGGCAGAATAATAGTGGCCGCCAAAGATGTCGTTGCCCTACTCCATGAATGCTGAGTATGTTACCTTAGATTAAAAAAAATGGATTTGACAGATGTAATTGAACAGGGATCTGGAGAGAGGTACCAGATGGATACAGGGACCCTGGGCAGGTAGACTTGGAGAAGACGTGACCTTGAAGGAGTCAGAGAGGAAGACTAGAAAACCACTCTAGGCCCTTCACAGGAAATGCCTTAGGAGGGACCTTGATTTTATCACAGTGTGACTTAAAACCTACAGAACTGTAAAACAATAAATATTTCATATTTCGGTTTAAGCCAATAAATCAATGGCAACTTGTTGCAGCAGTAATAGGAAAGGAATATAGGATTCTGATTGGGGCAATTGGTTGAGAATTTTGTATTTTATCTGAGTCAACCATGAACTACCTCACAGGGTCTACTTAAAATAGATACAGAGGATTAGAAGTTGGGAAACAACATAAGCTCTCTAATATCATACACAAGTGGGTGTGTCCGTAAGACACCAGATTAAATGCAGTTCTGTAAATTGCTGAGAGGTTTCCAAGTATGAGCAATTGATAAGAGAAAAGTCAGACCTGAGATCTTTAATGCCATCGTGTGAAATGGACATAAATACACTACTCATAAGGAACCTGTCCTCCCTGGGTCAACAGTGCTCTGAATATTATACACACGATAAAACCTGAACATCCTTTAGACATATCTACCGCCTTTTCTCCTTTAATTCTCAAACAGCCATGAACTTGTAACTCTGTCATCCCCGCCCCTCTTGGAAAACTGTCATTCTTTAGAGAATACACAGACCTCACTTCTGCAGGGACCGAATGTTTGGTAAAGAAAAGAAAGAAAGATACAGCTTGAGTAATTGGTAAACAACTCAAATTTTGCAAAACAACAAGATCCAATCTCTGAAAGCAGGGATTGGAAAAGAAGCCCAGGTCAAGCTTGCAACAAGGGTCACAGCCACAGCTAGTAGGTGGAGCTATTCCCTGGTCTGTAGTGCTCTTCAGAAGTTACCACTGCTTGGATTACTGGACTTTTCCTGAGGAGTGGGAAACGTGTGGATGGAAAAGTCCATAGCTCATTATTAATTTCCCTCCACTGCTTCACTGGGAGAAAGGACGGGATTGCTGATGATCTATTCTTAAGTGAACCTAAGGGTTCTCAGTGGTTAGTCACCCAGTGCTGGGTTAGCTGACCCGGTGATTAACAGCCAAATGTGAAATTAACTAGTTAAGCATGCCAACAATGAAAACATCAAACAACTGAATATCATGGCTTGTTAAAGACAACCAGCAATTAAAGGGCTAACAAGGTGATAATCTGTTGCTTCTAGCACCTCCCCCCACCACCGGCTCAGTTTCACCTCCCCAACTGGAAACTACTACAAAGGTTGTGACCCCAGCTACTGCTGCCATTTGGACAATCCAAACGTCTCCCAGTTTCTCGCAATTGGATCTAACACTGCATTTCGACCATACTAAGTCTTCTGAAAACACACTTTGTATTTGAAAGACTGCATTGTGATAATTGGATACTAAACGTTCCGATTTCAAAGTTTTCGGTCTCTTAGGAGCTAATGTAGAAACGTCACATTGAGACAAGAAGTAGTTTTGCCTGTCTTTCCTTGTTCTGTAGCAAAAAGGGTCCTAAGTTTTAAACAGGAAGAACATGCTATAAAGCCCGCTTCTGAGCGACCCTAGGGCAACAACATAGCACACTAGTCAGGCATCCCCGGTTACTCTCCTTTCCAAAAGTTCAAGTACTTAAAACACAGCTCACAACATACAAACAACTTTAATTCGAAAAGCCTCTTGTACTTGGAAAGTTCTCGGCACTGCCTCCCTCAGTCTCCAGCTGGCCACAGGCGCTTCCTTCAGTACTGTGACCTGGCCGGTCTACCTGAGAGCCTGTCCTGTCTGATCCTCTGTTCCGTGCGTCATCACCCCTTAGGCGAGCCCCAACCAAGCCCAACTAGAGATGATCAGGAAAGCAGGGTCGCTCACCGGTGAGGAGCCAGCAGCAGGCTACAGTGACCTCTAGGCTGGCAGGGCGCCTGGGGACCATGGCTGGAGTCGCCGCAGTACCCTTGACGTGCTGGTTCCAGGGCAGGAGCTGGCAGGAGCTGGCAGGACCGGTCGCTGGTGAGTTGCACTCTGGGTCACTTGGGCGGTCTCTGCGGGTGTCCAGTGGTGGCCCCAGCGGCTGCAGCGCCGAAGAGTCGCCGAGGAGCGATTTCCTGTGTTTTGGTCGAATGCCTCTAAGCCTGCTCCACGCTTTTCACATCCCAGACCGATTGCCACATCTCCCGCCCCTTAGCGCGCTGGTTCTCTGAAATCTCACTGGCAGCCTCCCAGGCTCTATCCGAGACATGGACAAATAAAGCCAACTTCGCGGGATGGTGTTTAGGCTAAAGTCCACGGGCAGCAGCAAAGCAAACCTTAAAGGGACATCTGCCTTACACTAAGAGGGCGATCTTGCTTCAAGTACCAAATCCTTAAGGTGGTGGGGAGGGCGGGACTGGACTTTCAGGAGGGTGTCGCTAGCCTAGTGGCCCCGCCTTCATACCCCCTGGACTTCGCTCGGATCTGGGTAGGAGGAACACTTTAAAAGTGCCCGGGCTTTTACTCCTTCAAGGGAGGCTGCTTGCCTTTTTCCAGCCGCGCAGAAGGGATCAGACCCGCAAGGAAGTCAGCGTGTCGGATAAATCCCTTTCTTGCCACTGGACGCCTGGATTTGGTCATGGATCCTTCTCATCACTGGGGCATCCTCATCTCACACAAGCGCTGCTGAGGGTTTGCTTGATCTTTTAAGAAGATTCCTGATTAAAGGAAGTTATCGATTATGATTTTTGTGTCTGTGTTTGGGGGTGAGGGGAGAGAGTAAGATTATGGCAAAAGGAAAAATGAGAGACTAGACTGTGTGTGGGCAAGGAAGAATGAAGGAAACGGCGGTGGGAAATGGAATGTGGGCTATTTTGTCTAAGCTAAATTAGGATGTTTGACTGTCACTGGAGACTGACTCTAATAGAGAACTCAAGGTACTTATTTTAGTTTTTTTTCCTTCTTGTATGAATACATATTAAGTCATTTCATGCTACTTCTTTCTAGGAGAGGTGGCTCGGAGTTAGTCAGCTTCTCTAGCCTCGTCACTCAAGATTAGTATTAGTTTCAAGAAATACGTGTCATTTTCAAGCGCCTCAGCACCTTAGAGAATTTCAAAGAAGGGAAAGGAACGGATGGGTGGGTTTGTGGTTAGAGCCCTTTGCAGAAGAAATCAGTCAAAATCAGCAAATACTGGAACATCCCTGTCTAGCAAGAATCGGACCACGCCGGTGCCACCCGAAGCAGGGCCCTCTGTCTACATGGCAAGGCGGCTTGCACAGGGCTGGAAGGGCTTGGATGCCCGCAAGCATCATTGAGTAAATGTCAAATGAAGAAACATGGCAGCTCCAAGGGAAAAGGACAAATGATAAGGGAGTTTAATGATCAAGAATAGGGCGAGTTGGTCAGGTATGGTGGCACATGCCTCCTATCCCATCACTCAAAGCCTGAGGCAGGAGGACAGCCAATTCAAAGGCAGCCTGCACCCCAGAGTGAGGCCCTCCCTCAAAAGCAGTCAGCAGAAGTTGAAGAAATGGAACCTCATTCCTGTGACCCATTAGTTCACCGGCAAGGGATTCCCTTTCTCATCTATGCTTCAGGTGATTGTGTAACAAACACGAAATAACACATGCTTACTGGGTTTGGTTTTCATGTCTTCTCTCAGTTCCAGTTTCAAAATTCCCCAAATATCTAGAAAAATAGTATTCTGCGGGATCATAGTTCATCCCCACTAGACATTACTCAGGCTCCCTTACCTGCATTCAAAAATCTTCTGATGGACATCCCATGCCCCCTGGTTAATCCACTGTGTAGCCTCTGCCTGTCTGTAAGAGCCAATGGACTTCACAAAATAACCAGTAAGTATTGATTAATGCTCAGGCACTTCAAACTCATAATAAATACTTTCCAAATAGTATTTTCCCCAAATACTTAGTTTTCAAAATGTAATCAGCCTACATACGTATATATACATATTTGTGTTTATGTGTGTGCTTATGCATGTAGATACGGACACGTGTAAAACAATACATTTCACTAGACAACAAAAATTGTAAATATCATATTATAACATACTGTTAAGGTATTCTAATAATATGATCAAAGTGGTCAGTAGTGAGACCCTTTCCTTTCTTTGCTGGGTGCTGACTTGTACTTCCAATTTAAGTATGTGTGTATCTTCCTGGAGTTAAAACCTCAGTGGTGATAAGATCACTAACAGTAGCATTGCTATGTGCAGTTATGATTTTTTTAATTTATTGATCTTCCTGTCAAATCAATGAAAATGTAGAGATTGAAAAGTCAGCTATTGCTGGAGGATTGCATTAGGATCTGTACTCATTTTCTGAATACCATAAACTTCTGAACTACCATAAACTAAAATAGATTGCTGTCAAATACACATATGCATGCGTGAGCACGTGCACGCGTGCGCGCACACACACACACACACACACACACACACACACACACACAGAGTACTTCCCTTTGTTTATTCTGACTAATAAGAAGACAAGCCATTGAATAAACCAAAGCCTAGCAAACATAAATGCCCAGTCTTAAAAGGTGATTATTCTGTGAGACTCCTGGGCAGGAACCATTAAACTCTAGACTTTGCCATTTTAAATGAAACCCGATCTGATCAGATTCCATTTGGTGTTTAGAAAGGAGTAGGGAGTTGAGGACCAAAGGGACTAAGAATTTGGGAGGTTGAGTCTATGGAGTGAGGCCAGATAGTTGGTTTGGTGGTTTGAACAAGAATGGCCTCCACAGGCTCATATTTTTGAATACTTGGTCCCCAGTCAGCGGAACTACTCGGGAAGGAATGGAAGGTGTCACCGTACTGGATGAATGTGTCACTGGTGGGGTTTCTACAGCCTGTTCCCGTGTCCTTCCCAGTTTGCTTTCTCTGCACTCTGATTGTGGACCAAGTTGGAAGTTCTCAGTTATGCCTGCTTGCCTACTGCCATGCTCCCCATAAAGACTATCATGGGCTCTCACCTCCTGAAACTCCCCGCCCCCCAACCTTTTCTTCTTTAACTTCCTTTGGTCATGATTACCTTTCACAACAATAAAAAAAAGTAACAAAGACAGTTGGTACTACTGGTGCATAGTCTTAAAAAACAAACACACGGGATGGAGAGATGGCTCAGAGGTTAAGAGCACTGGCTGCTCTTCCAGAGGTCCTGAGTTCAATTCCCAGCAACCACACAGTGGCTCACAACCATCTGTAATGAGATCTGGTGCCCTCTTCTGGCATGGAAATGTACCTGCACAAGGAACATTGTCTACATAATAAATAATTTAAAAAAAAACAAGACATAGTTTACCTTAAAATTTGTGTTGGACTTAATCTAATCCACTTAGTATTATTTAGTAGAAATTCACATTTCTACTAAATCAAGTTATTTAGTATATTTATATTTATTGTATACTAAATATATTCATTTATTTGTATACTAAATAAATAAGTTTAGTTTATAAATGTAAAATGAATAAGTTTATATAAAATAGATATTTAGTATGACACATTGAGCATACATTTACTAAAGTTCTGGAGTTAGGGTGCATGGACTCAAGCTCTGGAACCACAGTCCTGTAGCTGTGTGCCAGAGAGAAATGGCCTGGGTTTGCTAATGACGAGAATCACTCCTTTCCCTGAAGACTGGTGTGAGGATTAAATGAGGCAACCGAAAGCATTCGGTGTGAAGCTTGAATCTCATTAAGTGTTCATGAGCTACTAAATATCCTCCTCTCCCATGGTAGAAGAATTGTTATTAGGTCCACGGTGGAAAGTTAGGCAGTTCCTGTGTGAGATGGGCCCTGAAGAGAAACATTGATTGCCATGTGATGGCCACCAGAAGGGAAACTTTAGCACTTTAACTGAAAACAGTCTTCATCAACTCCTATTATTTCTTAAATTACTTTTGGCAGATTTACTGGAAATAATCGAGTTATCCTGAGGATATGCCTATGAAATGGATGTATATTAAGATACCAAACCATGATAACACAGGCACGAATTTGCTTTTCCAATTAGCTAGGTGTCAAATGGATTTTTTATTTTTTCAACAAAAAATAGCAAGTGTCACCAGGATTTGGGAATTAAGAGGGTTCAAACAACAGAAGCCTAATGCCACGGGGTAAAGAGTTCTCCCACCTGGAAGGCGTTGCAAGTTTTGCTCAATAATAAATAACTCTAAAGTTTGTTCCATATTTAAACAAATTCTAAGAAAAAAAATTTAAAATGATGTTTTTTAAAAGAAAAGTTCATCCAGAGCTTTCAAATATGTTTTTTTTATTTGTTTTCTTTTTTTTTCCTTTAAAATAATTCTGTGAAAATTCTGTGCATAATTTCTGGTCCTCTTTCACCTCCTACTATTCTCTCATTCCCTTTCCATTCCCGCTGAAACCATTTAACCTACCAAGTCCTCCCTGTCCACTCTTATATGTTTTTGTATATGTGACACAGTGAGTTTAATTATGGTAGCTACGTGAACGCGTGTTGTATGGGGGGGGGGTTATTTACTGGAAAAATGGCAATGTATCAATGGCTGTTCCATTGGACAAAAACTACACCACTTACCCCAGTACTGCCAATTTTTTAAGGTTCCGTCAAAACGCACCTCCATCTCACTCATTGCTTGCTCTGAGGCTTTAGAGATAGAATTGTCTAGATTTGCATTTTTTTTTACAATGATTCCATAACGTTTTAGATTTTATCATTTCGGTCTGTAGCCAACCAGGGAAGTGTTTCCAGGGCAGGCGCAGTGATGCCCGCTGACAGGGAGAACCCACAACGGTACAGAGTGTAGCTGGCTCAGTTTTTAAGTTCTGCTATGGACTGGTCTCCAACGCTGTTTTCTTCTGAGGTGAAATGGGCAGCCCAGTTGTTAGGCCGCTGCAAATCTGCAGCCCATTAACTTCTTTCACTTGTAACGGGAAACAGAAAGTAAAGGGCCGGCTCTCTATTCTACCCTTGGCATGCTTCATTTCAAGCCTATTAAGCTTCACAGCCCAGATTCATTAATGCTGTTGCATCTTGAAAATTCATGATTGTTCCCTCTGTGACCAAAGCAAGTCCAAGCGATGAGGAGTCACCACTAGACAACCGTTTGTTTTCTGTTCTTGAGGCGCATTCTTGCGGGAGTGTTTTTTCACTTAAATAGGTGTTCCGCCCGCCCTATTTCCTGAACGTATCCAAGCCAGAAACCGTGTCCAAAAGCATTTGGGCAACCAGGACAAGAGGAAAAAAATAATCCTTGATGTTAGAATCCTGGGAAGGTTAGTTGAGCTCTGAACACTGTCTGAAACGTCCCTTGACGTATTGGCAGGCTTCAACAGGAGTGACACACCATGCTGCAACAGAGAGGCTGTGCCAGGGTGGTACCCTGGCAGGAATATTCCATTCGTGGCACTCTCTGACTCAGACGAAAAAGTGATGATAGCCAGAAACAGTTCAGCTGCACTGCTGGGTCCCTTAATTTGAAATACCAGTCTGTGCTATTTTATTACGTGATGCATTCGGACACTTCTGGGGTTGTTTTACCAGGTTCCCCTTTACCAGCTTCTAAAAAGTTAAATAAAGTAAGAGTTTTGTTTATTTGTTTGTTTGCTAAAATACTATGATAATAGAAAAGAAAAACATCAGTATTGCTTATAGCAGGATTGGGTCATTGAACACATTTGTAGGGAAAAACTTTTGTCTCTAATTTAAAAAAGAAACATATCAAGGGAAGAGATGCTTATTGTTTGTTCCTGAGATAACAATTAAATAACTTGTTTTACAAGTCACGATATGCTGTACCATTCTAAAGGCTGTACCCTTCATCAAGTTACCTTGACATAGCCGGGCGATGGTGGCGCACGCCTTTAATCCCAGCACTCGGGAGGCAGAGGCAGGCGGATCTCTGTGAGTTCGAGACCAGCCTGGTCTACAGAGCTAGTTCCAGGACAGGCTCCAAAGCCACAGAGAAACCCTGTCTCGAAAAACAAAAAAAAAAAAAAAAAAAAGTTACCTTCACATATTGGTTTGACTCTTTGACTCCATTCCTGAACGACTCAGAGGTGCTGAAGTGTTAGGCCCATCACGTAAACTCAGAAGCTATCTAGAAATACATCCACAGAATAGGCTTTCTTTTTTTTTTAATTTATTTATTTATTAAGGATTTCTGCCTCCTCCCCGCAACCGCCTCCCATTTCCCTCCCCCTCCCCCGATCAAGTCCCCCTCCCTCATCTGCTTGCAGAGCAATCAGGGTTCCCTGACCTGTGGGAAGCCCAAGGACCGCCCACCTCTATCCAGGTCTCCTAAGGTGAGCATCCAAACTGCCTAGGCGTCAGACCTGAGAGTAAAAACAAGTAAAAACAGGAAAAATGAGATGTGATCCTTTAAGATAAGAAACACGGAAGTTTAGAATTGGGGGAAACAAGAGGACACAAAGAACATCCGGCACTTTAGAGAAGGACCCCGAGCCTCCTAGCTCGCGTCTTTCACGTCTGCCAAATGAGCCCCATATGAACGGTGCTGCCGAGCCTGCTGTCAGCTGAAGATGTAGCCCAGCCCTGTTGGCACACAGTTCCATTGCTGTGCTTTCCGGGCCAAGCCTGGTGAAGCTCTTCCCTGGGCAGCTGTTCTTGATCAGGGCATCCCTTCGGTTGCGTTCTCAGTTCGAGTTCTCTTCTTTCTAAAGGCTGGATTTTCACAGGGTGGAGACGTCAGTTGGTGAAGTCTTGCCCTCCAGATCACTTTCCCCTTATTGTCTCAGTGCCCAGTGACTCATTTTTCTTCAATGGCACTAATCTACAATGACAGATACCTTGCCATCTAAACTTTCATTGTCCCAAACTTCAAAACATATGCCTTTCCTTGCCAAACGTCACATTTTTTTAGTACTTCTGTTCTACTCTTTGCTCTGTCACACTAAAGACCTGGGGTAACAGCGATGAACCGTAACTATGACACAGCCTGAATGTCATCCTGTTTTGAAATGTCCTCTGTCAAATTAATTCATGCACAATTTAAAAATCATTCCCACTCAAGTTTTCAGAACACAGGTAGATGCAGTCTTTGTCACAATATCGTTAGAATCAACCGCAGCCTAGTTCTTGGGAGAATATTCAACTCCCTCCCTCCCTAATGGACCAGGTTGCTACTGTCCACATTGTTCTTGGCATTCTTGTCATCCAAACTCACACCAAGCCAGCCTGCTACGCTTTCTTTATGGCATTTCTGGACTTTTTCAGCCCAAAGTTTCCAACTCTTCCATAGTCTTCAGCAAGTCAGTTCCAAGGCTTAAGAACCATATAGCCTTATCCCATTAATGACCCCATCTCACAAGACCCATTTCCTGTATTTACCTTTTTTATTCTTATGACAAAATTCCTGACAAGAAGCAACTTGAAAGAGAAAAGGCTTGATTGCAGTTAGAGGGGATATGGTCCGTCATGGTAGGGACAAAATGGTGTCAGGAGTGGGAGGACCATTGGACACACTGCATCCTTCATGGAAAAGCAGAGAGCTTAGCAATGATAGTGCTCAGTCCACTTCTTCCCTTTTGTGTAGTCAGGGACACATGCCCATGGAATATCACCACTCGCCGCCAATCTAATTCATGAAGTCTGTAGAGACATGTATGTTTGACTTCAAGACAATGCTGACAAATTGCCAATGAGTCTAAGCTATCACAAGCTCCCATCTTAAAATGCATGCTACCCACCATGACCAAAGCAGCCTCTCCCTAGAGCAAATGGAGACCATCACAGAAAAACACCACTGGCGCAAGGCAGAGATCAACCGATCATTGGGATGCCAGTCACAGAGGCTGTATCTACATCATAGCTCTTCTGCTTGTGGCTCAGGGAATATCTCAAAAATATGGGGAAAAAAATTGCAAGATCCAGAATACCAGGAAGTCTATTGTAAGTCTCTCCCCCCAAAAAGAAGACCATAACAGTGGTAATATTAAAGAATCCTCTTCAACCTACTATTCTTGGGTCTTTTTTCACTTTTGCTATGTGAATAAACATGAAAACATCATTTGTATCAGAATTCAGTATAGCCAGCTTTTATATTGGTTCAGCTGTGAATTTAGTAATACAGAGGACTACCAATGGCTATAGCCCAAAGTTTAATAATGTAGGCTACCTGAAATGACCTAAAGATCTGAATACGTAAATGTGTGTTGGTGGAGTGGAGAGGAAAAGAATTCTTTTCTGCCACACATGTATGCTTTTATATTATTAACTTTACTGAGGTCTCCACGTTGAGTTGCAACTGAGCAAAAGTAGCCGCCATATATTTACCTAAAGCCAAATTGTGCTCACTAGCCTGGAACTGATTTTTTTGGTATCTTGCAAAAGTGAGAATTTAAGTGCTGAGAAAGAGAGCCCAAAAAGCTAGAAGCAATGTGAGTCTGGCATTTGGCTGCATCATGATGCTACTGGAATCTCAGAGTGAAAGGCCAGAGATCTCAATGGACCAGTTGTGGCCTCCTATCCAATCAAAGAAATGAGCAGTGCAACATACAGAATGAGGTTTTAATCAGCATGGCTACTGAGATGAAGAGATTCCATTATCCAGACCTGACTTGAAGACTTTGAGGACTCTTAGATGAAAGCAAAGACAAAAGATGAAGAGTTGGAGAGTTGTATTTTTTTTTATTTTTTATTGAAAAAAAAATTCCTCCTCCTCCCAGCCTCCCATTTCCCTCTCCCTCCTCCCTCTTCTCTCCCCCTCCCCCCACTCCTCTCCCCCTCCCTCTCCAGTCCAAAGAGCAGTCAGGAATCTTGGGGGGGGGGTGGGATGGAGGTAAGGGGATATGGGGAGAGAAAAGTGAGAAGGGTAGGATGGGGAGAACTTGGGGAAACGGGATGATTGGGATAAAGGAAGGGTGGATAGGGGAGCAGGAAAGCACATATCTTAATCAAGGGAGCCATCTTAGGGTTGGCAAGAGACTGGAGAGTTGTATTTAATTGGGGGATTTGCACGTCTGACACTGGAGGCAATCTCCAGCAAGCTAGACCTGGTTGATCATTATCTCAAGACTGGTTCTGCTGAATTCCAGCATGATCCTCACTGTGTTAGGGTCCCTTTAGCCCCCTCCCAGGGTAACGGATCTGCTTTGCAAGATCCCATCATTGGGCTCTTTATGTTCAGTCTCTTGTCATAAACATGTTTATCAACCTGACCTACCCTTCCTAGTGTACAGACTCAGGATCTGACCAATCCAAGGTATGGTTGGAGGGAAGGATTTTTATTGTAGATATGGAAGAGAGTACAGTCAGAGGAATCTGGACTGGAAGAATCCAGAGCACGGAGAGAAAGTAGTAAATTGAACATGACTACCAGTCTGGCAGAGGCTATGAGGGGGTTGGGAAAGTAAGAGAGGAAGAGAAAGAGACGACCTAGAGAGAGGGGACCAAAAGAAGAAGACAAGAGAGGACACTGAGAGAGGAAGACAAAAGGAGAGAGAGCAAAGAAAGCACAAGCAGGTGACCCAAATGGCAAGGTTATAGGGGAAAGAGGAGCTAGAGAGGGAAGGGCAGGAGCAGCAGTAATTTAGAGTTCGGGGTTGGGTGGGGCGGGGTGGGGAGGGGAGGGGGGTGGGCTTGTGAGAAGAGCCACAGGTGCTGAAGGAGGCTGGAGGCCAGCTTGCACTTTGGTATGCCAGCAAGCCTCAGAACCTGACACCTAGAACTCAAGTTAATTACAGAAAGAGTTGACTCAGAGAAGGAGGGGAAAGTAAAAGAAACACAATGGAGTTAGCCAAACCAATGTCTAAGCCCTCACTCAATCACTGGATATTTAGGTTAATCGTTCATAAAATCTTTTAACTCATTTTTGTTATCCTCTCCAGGATCTCTCTCTGTCCTCACCTTGCAGGCTCCCTGGTCCTTGTGAGCATTTTTTAAGTAATTCAGGTGAAAACCATAGAGTGTAGTATCAAAAATAGAAAAGATTTATTGCAAGGTAACATGAAGCACTCCAAAATGCTGATCTGTATGTTTAGATAGACATATTATTGGCAACTGTACTTTCAGTGTAGGCATTGGGTTTCTGATACTCCTGCCTCTGCCTCCTGAGGTCAGGGGACAGCAGTTGTGTACTGCCACACCCAGAAGCTTTGTATTGTTTTCTATAAAATCTCTAGAACAGACAGATAGCTTCCTGAAGGCTGCTTTCCTGCCCAGATGATTGACAGACCCATTTGTATTAACTCTTAAGGGAGGGGACAATGGCATGTCTTTGTTTTTTGTTTTTTTTTTTTTATCTGAAAGGCTCTGGCTAGATAGTAATCTTACAATCTTCCTGGCCATTCAGTAAGGTATGTCTCCACCCTAGGCCTGAGACACATTCTCTTGGCCAACAATTGGGAAACCTTGCCTATTTTGCTTGCTAGATATATTGGACCTATGAGAAACAAAACAAAAAACCTTAAAGTAGGTTTCACAGAAAACACACACACACAAAGAAATGAAACTATTTACAAAGAAATTTTATTTATTTATTTATTTTGAAAAAAAATCTCACAACATAGCCCTGGAATTCACTATGTAGATTGAGCTAGCCTCCAACTCACAGAGATTCACCTACCTCTATCACCCTCAGGCTAGGGTTAAAGATATCACACACACACACACACACACACACACACACACACACACAGCTTTTTTGAGTTCTAAAATACTAGCAAAAATACAATGAATAAAGTAAACATAGGCAAATGATGTCTTACCAAATATCGAAAATAATAAGAGAGCTATAGTAATAGAAATTAAGAAGTTGAAAGGTTGGGGGTAGAGAGATGGCTCAGTGGCTGATAATTCTGTTCTCAGCACTCATGTCAGACAGCTCCCAGCCTTCTGTAGCTCTAGCTCTGTGGGGTCTGACACCTCGGGCTCACAGGACAACTGTACAACCCATACCTACACAACATTAAAGAAAAATGTTGATAAACCTTCAAAAATAGGTGAAGGTACAATATCTAAAAACAGAAAAAGTACAAGAGGAAGTGAACAGCTTTGAATTGACAGAATAACAATGAATTGTTTGCAAATAGATCAACTGAGATAATCCAGTGTGTGGAAGACAAGAGAGTAGAAAATGAATGAATGAAAGAAAGAAAAAAAGAAGGAAGGAACGAAGGAAGAGGAAATGACAGCATTAGTATAGTCATAATGAGAATAGAAGAAGAGAGGAAAGCAGACAAGGAAAGTATGCTTAGAAATGAGATCTTTCTAAATAGGAGGAAAAGTATTAAAAAGTCACATTTTAAACTCCAACCAAAGAGGTCCACATCTTGACTCACAGTCAACTGTCAAAAGTCACAGAAAAAGGAGCATAATCAAGTAGCAAATATATTCCTTCTGTGTTCGAAGTTTCGAAGAATGACAGGTGATTTCTCATGAGACATTGTGATGGTCAGAATAGAATAGAATATCCAAACTACTTTAAGAAAAAAAAAAAACTTTTAACCAAATGCAAGCATATCATCCAGGGCTGGGGATGAGCAATTCAGATGTTCTTAGGTCTGTAGATTCTGGGGAAACTTATTGCTAGTAGCACTATTCTACAAAGAATGCTAAAGAAACCCTCCATCCTGAAAAGACACTGGGCAGCAACTCACATTCACATGAAGGAATAAAGAATGTCACTAAAGACAACTATATGCATTATTGTAAAAGACAACAAACCTATTTCTGTGTACAAATTGTCTTAGAATTTCTATTACTGTGGAGAGATGCCATGATCACTGCAACTCTTGTAAGAAAACATTTCTTACAGTTCAGTGATTTATTCCATTATTGTCGTGGCAGGAAGTATGGTGCAAGCAGGCAGACATGATGCTAGACAAGGAGCTGATTGTCCTAATTCCAGATCTGCAGGCAGCAGGAAGAGAGCAAGACATTGGGCCTTGCTTGAGCATCTGAAACCTCAAAGCCCATTCTCAGTACCACATTTCCTCCAACAAAGCAACACCTACCCCAACAAGGCCACACTTCCTAATAGTTTCACTTTCTCGGGGCCTATGGGGGCCATTTTTATTCAAATCATCACACTAGTCTTACCATATTCAAAAGACAACTGAAGTCATAGAGTGAGTGGAAGCACACTTTTGTAATCCCAGCACTTGTGAAACTGAGAAAAACAATTGCATGATGGAGACCAGAATGCTCGATGTAACAGGTCCTGAACTATTTACTGAGGACTTGTCTCAAAGCAAACAAAACAAAGACCAAATAGATAGCAATCAATTATATAGAACAATAACGATAAAGCTATCAATGTGCGTAAATTACTACAATTTATATGGCAATAATGGCATGGAAGGGAATGGGAAACACAGTGTAAGAAGATGGAAATGAGTTTTCGTTTGAACAGAGATATTATGTATTACTAAAATCAGCCCAACTTCATAATTTTGAATTAAAATGCTAAACATAATTATCAGGACAAATATGGAGAAATAAATTTAAAAGTGTATGAAAGACTCAACAAAGGAAATACTATAGTATATTATAAACTATCTACTTAATAGAACATGAGGAGATGATTAGGAATAGGGGAATTTTTCTTAAACCATCCACAAATGTTAACCCAAATGAATCATAAAAATAAATATAAAAACAACACTATAAGGTACTAGAAACATAGCAGTAAATCTTCACAGCTTTGGGTTACTTAGTGGTTTCTTGGATTCAATGCTAATAACACATGATAAAAGAACAATATACAGAATTTGCATTACATGGAGCTGGTATTTTAATTCTCTGTTTGGAGTAAATATACACAAAATATTTGAATAAATCTCTAGGACGCATCTGTTTCCTGTCCATTGTGTACAACGTGTTAGACGCTTTGGGAATGAAAAGTGGCCGTTGAAAGCCTCAAGAAATGACAATAGCAGTCATGGTGATGTTTTGCCTTGCTCATTGGTAATGTGGGAACTGATGATCTCAAAAGCCCCAGGAGAATCAATCAAGCAATCCGTGGAATATGTTTGTTTAGAAACTAAGCTTTGAAATGATAGGCCTTCCAGTAGCACTAAGTAGGCAACTGAGGAAAGAATTCTGTGATTTTTCTGTTTTCATTATTGATGCTGCGTTGTGGTTATATATATATTTTTTTCCTTTTAGGGAGCGCAGTTGAAGTTACCTGAACACGAGTCTAAGCAGGTGGACAAGTTTATTTTTAAATTGTGGTATATTATAAGCAGGTTACTAACTTTTGATCTGGAAGAGGGTTCATTAATTGGTGTAAATTAGTCACAATAAAGCTTCCCCATTCTTTTTCTACTTTCATCTGTTTGTTTTCTTTTTTTCTGCATTTTTTTTACATATCCAGGCTGAGCTTGGGTTAGAATCCCACCTATTTTTTTTAAAAAAAATTATTTATTTATTTTTATTTGCCTATTTATTTAACATGAATGTTTGTTTGTGTCTGGTACCTGGAAAACTCAGAAGAGACCTCCAGATCACCTGAACTGCAGTTACAGAAAGGATGTGAGGAGGTACAGACAATGGGGAGTTTGCACATTCTACAAAACAGATACTGATGGAGGTAGCTGGGAGAGGGGAGCAATTGGCTGGGCCCATTGGGTCAAAGCCTGTTTCCTCAGGAGCCCTGACGCAGGATGCTTTTGTCGGCTCTGGGTTTCATAAATAAACTTACTTAAGAAATGAACCAGAAGGAAAATCAAGGACCGTCTTGTTGGAGAAAATACAATAGGATAGACAAACTGGAGCCCCAGACTGCTGCTGGGGGTGGGGTAGGGGGAGGGATGAAAGAAGTAAAAAGACCGCTATCCTTTCTGAGTTTGAGGTGGACAGGCAGACGGGCTTAGCAGGGGACGTCTAACTATGAGCAGTTGCATGGGGTGGGATGGAGGTAGGGTCTCTTTAGAAACAGAGTAAGGATGCTCAGGGTGTCAGGGCAAGTAGGCTTATGAGTTTCCTCTGTGTCTGGAAAGAGAGGATGGAAAGGGTGGGAACAACTGATTTCACAGTGAGAGTCTGTCTTCGGGGGTCGCCATGTTTCTTTCCCACTTCTGACTTCCGGGTGGACTCTTGAGGCTGGAAAGCAAGGCATCCCCCTCAACACAGGGGCTTTTTGTCCTTGTTTAGGCAAAGGAAGTGACTTTTCTCTCTATCAAAGTGTATTCTCAACCACTGACCAAGCCATTGATCATGTTCTTTGCAGTACCAGAGTGTCTCAAAGAGGTCAGCACACATGGGTGGCATTTGCTGTCTGCATCATTTCAAAAGGGTCCAAAATGAATCATGCTAGTCTTGCTCGAAGAAGCTGACATCAATGAGTGTCACATCTCAAATGGTGGTTGGGAAGAAGGCGGCTGCTGATAGTCCTTCTCCTGTGACTAGCACCCCTTGCTATTTCCCCCACCCCAAGGAATATGGGTCCTTATCCTAGAAGGGCAGATGGGAAATGCTAAACTCTTCTGTATTTATTCATTGCCTAGTAGTGGCTTCAACCTTACCTCCAGATGCCTCAGATCCAACATTCCTTGTTAACGGAGGAGAGTGGGCACTGTAGCAGGGGAGTAAAGGGCAATCACTACCAGGTCCAGAAGGGTTCTGTTGTGCTTGTGGTAGACGCTGGAACCCCTGTTGTACAGTGATGTGAGGAGAGATTGTTTGGACTCTGAGGCTTTGCTTTCAGCGTCACTAGTGAGGAGAAACAATAGCCCTCAGGCAGTTCACTGCACCAAATAGGAACTCCTTACACTTTACCTTCAGTATTTTGGAAAATAACATCTGAACTTGGACAAGTGAAGTCAGCTAGTAATTTCCTAGCATTTGACAAACAGGGAAGTACTAACTAGACCAGGGAGGTTCCTTTTGAATGCGTTTTGGAAGAGCTGGGACTCTGGCTGTGGAGTTCTTGTGGCTGCTGTGTTCACCTTTGACCTATTGGTGTCCATTTGGGTATATTGTCCAATAGCTGGCATAGTATTCCTTTTGCAATCTGGTCTAGCTCCTTTTTGTTGTTGTTGTTTTGTATTATTATCTGTGGCTTAAGTCTTTGCACAGACCTAACTGCTGAGTGCTTATGACCGCGTAGATAGCTACAAATTCAGTTCTGTATAAATGTTAAAGTCAGCTGAGATGCCTCACGAGTTCCTTTAGGGGCTCTTACCAAGGAGCCGCTGCATCCTTCAGATTTTTCCTGACCAGCGTCATTTACTGTGATGGGTCAGAGTCTCTTTGATCATGTGGCTTTCCATGGAAGTACCGAGGACATTTCCCTCCGTAATGATGTCATTGGCATCTCATGGTATCTCCTTTGGCGCCTTGCAACACTTGTTATCTCTGCTGAAGGAATTCAGCTGAAACACAGTCTAGTATAGAAAACAGGAAGAGTTCATTACAGAATAAAGTAAGACAACTTCAAAGGGCAAGACTAGACAATGACCAGCCAGACTTTTGTGCTGGTTTTCATTTCAGACAGGCCTTCATTAAACTCTCTAGAACAGACAGTTTTCCCAAGGAGAATTTTCCTTTCTAGGTGAGTGGCAGGCCCGTGTGGAATGATTGTTGCAGGAGCTATGTTAAGCTAGATAGGTATAAGATTTTGGGTGCCTGTAACCAGATTTAGATAGCTATCAATTAACAGGCTTCTGCGAAGTTCAGGATGTCTTGTTTCCTACCAGGACCCTCAGAGATAGGACTCATGTCCCATTCCTGTAACCAGTCATTAGTGTATTTTAGTTTCAGTCCCTGGTTTTATAAGCTACATTGGAGAGGTCCAGCCCCACTATCCTTCAGTTCTGCTAATGCCTAACTAGTTATCCAATAACAGCAGTGTGAGCTGAAGCCCCAGGCGAGTGTTCCTCTTCATCTGGAGCCATCTTTCTAGCAACAAGCAGCCCATGGCATCAGAATGGGTTGAAAACATACAGTTACAGCAATTCAGCAAGGGCACAAGAAATACTTGTCTTCTGTTCTTTCTAGTCTCCATGATCCCACCAGTGACTCTTACTGGCTGTCTCCCTTTATAGAGGTCAAAGGGGCCTTGATAATTCCATCCATAGGACCCAGTTTCCCCTTGACACACAGCAGGGTAGGAAATGTCCAACAATGATCTGCAGGACATGGCGGCGTGTGGAGGACAAGCAGTTCCTCTCTTTGGGGCTTCGTTTTTCTGCTGCAGTTTTGATATTTCTTTACATATATAAGGATTCCTTCCTTCAAGACTGGGGCAACTACCCATAAGGCCATGCGATTAAAGTGGGCAAGGCTTCCTATTGGCCCGCTTTTTGTCTACGCCTTAGAATATCGGCAGTGTTGCTTGCAATGATGAGTGCTTCCTCACAGTCCCCTCTGAGCTCCAGGTCTTCATGATGCATTGAACAGGATGAGTCAGTCAGTCGGACTGAAGTCATCTTAGAGTTAGGTAGGTAGACTTCCTGAAGGCTCTCTACTAAATTAGCAATGATTCACATCCTTGAAACCATGCAGTCCCCCAACACAACCCTCAACTCCGGTGAGCCACAGCCCTCTCACTGAACTTCAGTGTGGTCAGGATTCGGTTGCCTTGTTGGCCCACTTCCTGAGATGGAAACAGCAGAGAGTTGTCTCCAGGTCTCATTCATCAGCTAGACAAGAATTAATTGGAGCATCTCATGTGTTCAAAACTCTGACAGTGTTTCAAGAAAAACGATTCTAGAAAATTAATGTGTTTTAGAATCTAAATCAGTCTTTGATCTTGATAAAGATCTGATGAATTTACCCCATCTTCTTCATGGTGCCCCTAAGATGAGCTTTTTAAAGTTACATTTGTGTAAAGCTCTTTTCTCATGGTAAGAACATCTTGTCAAAAAGCACGGAATCTGTTTCTAAAAGCACATTTATTTAGCATCATATAAATATAGGATAAAGTGAAAATAGTTTACTATTATTAAATGCCTGTGAATTTGGTTTTCTGCTATTTTAAAGTTGTTTAAGTTCACCCCCCTTGGAGGTCACTCTGACCCACAGTGGAATTAGCTGCTTTATTCTACCAAATGATGCCGTTGATCCAAAGTTACTCCCCTGAGCAGTTTCCACAATGCTTTCAGGTGACAAAGAAAATCCAGAAATAGTGAGTAATCATTACTACTATACTATGGCCCTCTGTAGCTTTTTCTCCTTTGTCAAAACTATATCAATTAAAAAAATCACAAAATCATGCTTTAAAGTTTTAAAACTCACAGAGGAAACACAGGTATCAGAACTCTCTGCTCTAGGAAGGGTTGTAGCAGAGGTTCTGCTACAACATGGCACAGTGCCTCCAAAATGCCTGTGTCTGTCTAAAACTCTTGAGAATCACAAAATCTTAGCTGGAAAACCTTTGTCTTTAGGGGTTCCCATGGTTTTTTTATTTGTTCTGAAGCCCCTTCTCAATTGCTGGGGCAGAAATAGGGTGTTGCATAAAGGCCAAGTTGCACTGACCTGTCAAGGGAGCCCTGATTGTTTGGAGAGACAAGACAACTGAGCCAGGTAGGGATTTGTTCTACTTAGAGGCATCGTGTTCCTCTAAGACAATGCAAAGAACAGAGTGTTGGGTAGTTTTCAGTGTAGCTGAACCAGAAGGGCTCTGAAATGCTCACCCACACTAGCAGAATCTAGAACTCTTCAGTTTTTGTTTCAGTTTGTTTTTTATCTTGAAACATCTTGGGTCAAGGGGACAATAAATCAGTCTTTCCATTTCTTTGGAGTGAGCAGATAAAAAATACTAGACTGCAAGGCCAGTGACAAGTGACAGCAGGGCAGGTGGCCAGGCCTTGCCATGGTGGAGACCAATGTGAGGGAAAGAATAACCTTGCTTAATTGTTCTTTCTGACTTACAGCTACCAAACACATGCATGTGTTGATATTAATATTCAATAAACCCTATAGATCTGCTTATTGTTATTGTCTGCCTCTTCTGTTATTTAGAGACTTCAGAAATCTTCAGAGAAAAGTGTAGGACACAGGAAAAACTTATGCTTCAATTTCCCTATCCACTGGAATAATACATACTTATGGAGTAATGGCTATCAATGGTCTTACAATATACAGCTGTCATAAATATTTATCATTCAATATCAAACATTTTCTTCTCCTTAATACTTTTAATGCTGGTATAACTATCAGCTACTCATTATATATTTGTGAAAGGAAAGAAATATTAATGTGTTCTTTAAAGATAACATTCCTAGAGAAAGAAAAGCCATGACCAGCTCAAAAATTTTTGGATGGCCACACGGTGACACAAAAACTCAGCCTTACAAACAAGGATTTCTGGAAGTTCGATACACAAGGTCCTCCACCCATTTTCCTGTCACACAGGATGTAGTGGCTTTTGTTGAGATCCAGCATGACACTGAATAGCTGGCTACCAATGAATGTGTCGCCTGCTGTTGGGATCACTCCATAGAGCTGCATTTACAGGAAATCAAATGACCTTTCAGAACTACTGATGCCAAATAAAAAAGATAATTTAAGACTTTGTTGTGACATTTTTTAGGCGCAGAGGTTCAGTTTTATACATTCCCAAACAAGCTTTGTTCTTTAAATACTCATATTCACAATTTATTTAAGTGCAGTTTTAATAATCAAGATTCACGAACTTGCTCCATTTACTTTATGTCTTCTAGCATGTTATCTGCTTGAAACAGCAAGGAGCAATGCAATTTTAACAATGTTTCTAACTTCATGAGCATGTAATAAATCATGCTTCAATAATTTATGAAGTCATATTGTCCTTTTTGGAGTATTCATTTAAGATCAATATTTACCATACTGTTCCTGAGTTTTTCTACTATTGTCCATGTGTAATGGAGTTGTGGGTTTTGTTCTGTTGGTTAACAAAACTGACCCATCATGTCTAATTTCCAGTTGACACTGAGTATGGCTATAACAGTGGTTCTCAATGTGTGGGTCACAACCCATCTGGGGGTCAAAGGACTCTTTCTCAGGGATCTCATATCAGAACCGTTTGTATCAAATATTTACACTAGGAAATTACAGATATGAAGAAGCAATGAGAACAACTTTATAACTGGGATCACCACAGCATGATGACTTGTTTTAAAAGGGGAGGTTGAGAACGGCTGGTCTACTAGTAAATAGCAGGACTGGGTAGGAAATAAAAAGGATCTTTCCCATTGATGTTTGAAGACTCTCCTGGTAGTCTACTGGCTCTTGTTTTTAGTAGGAAAGTTGGTACACATACTTATCCTTCAGCACTTGCTATATAGCCCAAGTCACCTTCAGAAGCTTAAAGGAGTTAGAGAAGGTACTGTCCTCATGAACCTTTTTTTTCCCATGGGGGGGGCAAGGGAGATTTGGTAGAGGATAAGCAATAAATGATAAATAAATAAAAAACACAGGCTACACAGTAATACATATAAAAACATATATAATTACAATAAAGTGACAGTGGCCTCCATTTGGATAGTGAAGACCCACCTGACAAATGACATATGATATACTGTTTGAATGACAGGCCTTGTCAATATCATAAGAATCATCTCGGCTTATATGAAAAGGTACAAACAGAAGTCACCTGATGATCTCATTGTGCCACACATTTCCCATCCCTCGTCCTGTAAGACTTGCTGAAGAAGACTATATATGCAGATACAGAGTATGTATTGCAGGTGAACATATACAGATAATAAGAAAAAGTTTCATTAGAAAAAAGAGCGCATTGAGGTTGGAGAGATGTTGGAGAGATGGCTAAGTGATTAGAAGCACTAGCTGCTCTTACAGAGGACCTGGGTTCAATTCCTGGCATCTACGTGGGGCAGGTAGAAACCACCTCAACTTCAGCTGTAGGGGATCTGATACTTTCTCCTGTCCTTCCCAGGCATCTGCACACATGTGGCATACACACAGATACACAGACTCATAAATGAAAAATAAATCTTAATAAAATGACGAGTTGAAGAGAAATCATTTGAAGAGGTGAATATAAGGTGAAACTGAATCTGGGCATGAGAAGGGAGACTCTGAAGGCCATGCAGCCATCCCTTCTGAGTCTTCTTTCCTGTCTGCTGGACCTGGGAAAGGAAAATATCATCAAAAGCAGGACTTGAAGCAACAGCAACACAATTGGTGCAGGAAATGAAGGGGAATGGTGAGAGATCACATCATGTTATCCATGGTAAGTAAATTTGTTATTGGATTCTACCCTAAATAAAAGACCAAATGAAGTGTTTGTTTCTAGGGGTTAATTATTTGTGAACTATCCAGAGTGGGTTAGTAATAGACCAGTTATACACATCTAGACTCTCTGTCCCCCATGGCTTTCCTCCTTCTTCCATCTTCCATTTCCCCCTTCCTCCCTCCTTTCTTCATTTTTTAATTAGGGGACTGGTATGAGAGTGCTAATTCCTCTTTCAAGTTGTGGTTTCTCTATCTTCTGACTGAATCTAAATGTGGAGCCTTCATAGCATCAAGAGCTCTAAGGAGACATTCTCCATTTTGGAGTCATTAGTAAATAGCTCTTCCTAATTGGAGAAAAAGCTTTCAACAACAAATTTGATGCAATTAGCTCAAACAGGAGAAGGTATGAGCCAACTGTTTCCCAGTTTCTACCTTGTGCTGTACAAACTGACATGACTAGACAAACAGTCAGGTAAGTCTGGTGCGTATTCAGGGTTTGGCCCCATGCCAGAAGAAACCAGCCAGCTTACACTTGGCATCTAGAAATGGAATGTAGAATTCATTAGTATTTTGAGAACTACTGGGCTTAATTTTAAGTTTCTTTTTATCAGAATCATTTCCAATCTAGTCTTTCCCAGAATAAGAAAAGAAAAGGAAAGGAAAGGAAAGAAAAGAAAAGAAAGACATTATTGCCTGAAGCAGAAAAGTATTAGCCTTTGGATATTTAACTATGTAACTATGTGGATAGTCTAGAGAGAGAAAGATGGAACACCTTTGTGTCATTTTATTGAATGAATCACGATGTATTGGTCAATTAACCAATTTTCTAAGAAAATATTTATCTCAAAACATTTGTTCTTTCTCTCTGAGAAAAGAGGTTTATGTTCAATATAAATACAAAAAAATATCTTATGAAATTATTGTATAGTCTTAACATTAAATTATGACATTTATTGATGACAATCATAATCTTTAAATCTTATTTAGTGCAGAAATATACATTTATAAATATGTGGGCATACTATGTATACTATATTCTTTTGATTTATTTTTTCATTATAAAAATTTATGGCTATAATCTTTTTCTGTCATTACACAGGGTTTTACACATCTGAGCTGGCCTTGAACTTACAACTGAGCTGAGGATTATCTTAACTTCTAAGCCAACAGCTTTCACTTACCAAGTGCTGGGAGAGCAGACATAAATCACAACACCTGGTTGCTGTGGGAGAGAGGGCCTGCTTTTGGTCCCGGCTGCCCAGCTAGCTTACACCTGGAATTACCACACAGAAATTGTATTAATTAAAGCACCGCCTGGCCCATTATTTCTAGCCTCTTATTATTATTTATTATTATTGTGTGTATGATATAGGTGAGTGAATGTGGGTATTCACATGGCAGACACATATGAGAAGGTCAGAGGACAGCTTTCACGATTCTTTCACCATGGGTTCTGGGAATGAACTTGGGTACTTGGGGCTGTACAACAACCACTTTGACCCACTGCTCATCCTGCTCATCTAGTTGATGGGGATTTCAAGAGCTGGTCTTAGCAATACACATGATAAGACTTCTGCTTGCTGGTTCTACTTTATGCAAGGTGGATGGGTACCATTGCTTGATGGAAAGCAAGAACTACAGCATGAAGAAATCTGATCTAGAGGGTAAGGGTAGAGAGAAGAAAAGGGGAGCTAGAAGCTGGAAGAAGATAACCTCTGGCCATGTGACTCCCATAGAATTTTTTAGACTGGGTTCCTCTGACTGGTCTGAAACTCTAGACCAGGCTGGTCTGAAGCTCACAGAGTCTTCAGGCACTGGGTCTAAAGGCTGACACTACCAGGCCCAGCTAACAGTAGAAACATTTTAGCAACATTTTAAGAAGACTAGAGGGATATTACAGTTTTCAAAAGAAGGTTGTTAAATATACTAAAATACTGGTTTAGATTAAGCTTAAAATTCAGGAAATAAACATAGACAAGGACAGCTCCCCTTTCTTTGAGGAACTAGAATACTCAGGTTTCAACATGCCTGTGCCTTGAGTCTGTACATCCGATTCCTGTTTGGGACCTAGCCTGCAGCAGCAGATTCATTCACTGACCAGATAAATGGTTGTGGAGTAAGGTCCAGTTTTGGGAGATGTTCTCAAGAAACAAGAAGTGTGAAACCCATTTTCAGTTTCTGCAGAAATCCTTGAAAAATAAACTTCAGAATGTTTCTAGATAGACAGGAGAATGTGGCATGCCTAGAATCTAGTTATACTGGAATTTTGGAGCTCTGTATCTTTCTGGAATGAATGAAATATCCCTGCATGAAAGGCCTAGAAAAGGCTAACAAAATAAAACCAAATGTTACATTTGACCTTGTTAAATAGGGTTTAGAATTGGGATGATAGTTTGAAAAACATCTGCAGTCTTTATTTGAATGCAAGCACTGAATTCTCCTTATTGATCAAAATAGTCAATTTAAGAACTTTCATATCTAAGAAATTGAGTAAATAACACTTACTTTACTTTGACATGTTTTTCACCTTTATTGGCTTTGATTTTATGAACTTTATAAATGAAATATTAATAGAGTCTACACTTGCGTATATTTGGTCACACAATTATTGCTGAAAACTATAGGGGGAGCAAATCTGGTTGTTTTAAAGGAAAGTCGGGCCACTCCCTGCTACACAGTCTCTGAGCTTCAGTTCTCCTGGGCTAAGTTATCTGCTAGGAAGAGCTCAATGCTGGTTCACCAAACACGTGGTTTATGGGGTTTCTGTGTATTTATGAGATGAGGAAGTGTGAGATACAGCAGCTTTGGGGACATTAAGCTCAGATGTTTGTGTGCTGTGGGTTAGGAGCTTTAGTGACACTATCTTTGGATGATGGGGGAACGAACAGGAAGCCAGTGGCTTTCGGTTGCTATCTCTAAAGTGAGCTAGCTATTCATCATCGTGTTTGAATAGAGCAAACTCAAGGCTGAAAACCCATCTGAATTCTTCCCCCCTAAGTCTAGGTAATGTGCATGTTCAAATATGTGTGGCTATTTTCAATTAAAAAATATGATTTTTCTTATTTTCTTTTAATTTGTATGTAGTATCTTTTCAGCTCTCTTCTATTCACTGGGGTTGCTCAGCATTATCTTAAGCCATACAGGTGTTATCTTCCTAAGATCAGCTGTGTCTCTTTGCAAAAGATGACATCTCAGTTCTTTACTTTAAGTTTTTTTTTGAGAATATAATTATATTTCTCGTTTCCCTTTCTTCCCTTCAAACCCTCCCATAACACTCTTCTTGCTCTCTCTTTAATCCCAGTACTCAGGAGGCAGAGGCAGGCAGATCTCTCTGAATCTGAGGCCAGCCTGCTCTACAAAAGCTAGTTCCAGAACAGGCTCTAAAAAATTTACAATTTACAGCGAAACCCTGTTTTAAAAACCAAATATATATATATATATATATATATATATATATATTTTCTGTATATCTGTATCTTTTGATTAGGGATTTGAGGTTATATATATTTAAAGTTATTAATGAGAGATATATGCTGATTACTGTCTTTTTTTCTGTTTGGGTTCTCAGTTCTGTTTTGTGTTTTATTAAGTATAGTTTCATTTCCTGTCTACGGTCTCTTGGCTATGCTTATTTCTCTTTTCTGTCTGGAGTATTGCTTCCAGTATTCGCTGAAGGGCGGGTTTGGTGGATATCAATTACTTTAGCTTGTTTTCATCGTGGGAAATTTTTCTTTCTCTTTAAAATATGGCAGATAGTTTTGCTGAGTACAGTAGTATAGGTTAGCATTTGTGATCTTTTACAACTCAGAGTACATGGCTGCAGATTCTTCTTGCTTTCAAGGTTCTCACTGAGAAATTAGTGTTATTCTGATTGGTTTTCCTGCTATGTGACTTATGCCCCCCTTCCCCATCGCCCACAGCTTTCAGTATTCTTTATTCTGCATATTTAGTGTTTTGATTATAATATGCTGAGGGGAGTTTCTTTTCTGGTGTTACATGTTTGGTGCTATGTGTGTTTCTCATATCTGTGTGGCTGCATCTTTCCTTAGTTGGAAACAATTTTCTCCTATGTTCCCTTTGTAGGTGTCGTCGATGCCCCTTACCTGAGATTCTTCTCCTCCTTCTATGCTTGTAATTCAAAGATTCAATCTTCTAATAGATTCATAATGTCCCTGCATATTCTTTGTGTGTGTTAAATTCTTTTCAGGGTTGGAGAGATGGCTCAGTGGTTAAGAGTGCTTGTTACTTTTCCAGAGGATCCAGGTGTGATTCCCAGAATTCTCATAGCTGCTCACAACAGTCTCTAGGGAGTTCCAGGGAATCTGTTGCACTCTTCTGGCCTCCGTGGTCTCCAGGTAGGCACACGATGTAAAGACACACAAACAGGTAAAACTCCATACACTTAAAGTACACTTAAAGTTAAAAAGTAAAGATAATTATTTTAAAAAGTATTCTTTGCTGGAGTGGTGAAATGTCTTTTCTTTATCTTCAGGTTCGGATATTTTGAATTCTACTTGACTCACTCTCCTGGTAAAGATTTCCCTCAAATTATCTAATTGGGCTCCTGAGCTTTTCAATTCCATCTTCCTTTCAACTTAAGTTCTTGTCAATATTTCCATCTCTACTAGTTTCAGTTTTGAAATCCTTCATTGTTTTCATCATTACATTCAACCGTACATTTGTGTTTCATTAGACATCACGTGGGAGTTTATTCCTAACGTCTCGAAGTTTCTTGAGTTTGTATTCATGTCTTCTTTAGAATCCTTGAATTCCCAGACCATTTTCTATGGTTATTTTTTTAGTTCTGTGTTCTAGGGTTCTTGTAGATGGTTCTCCTTAGAGAATGTTTTAATAGGCATGGTCAGTTTCTTGGCCTTTAATGTGCTTGCGTTCTTGAGATGAAACCTTGGTCTGTGGACCCCTTTCGTTGGTTGTATGTCTGATGTGAGATTCTGCCTGCTTCAGTATGGGATGGTAAAAGAGCTGCATGACGGGAACTAAGCCTGGAAATGTGAGCAGGTGAGGTTTGTGAGAATGTACTAGGCAAGGCCAGTGTATGTCCTACTGTCTGTCCAGACCCAGGCCTGGGAGTATGGTGACTGATTACTGCTCTTCAGACTTCTCAGCCTGTACAATGGTTTATACAAATTCTGTATAATGAATCTCCAATATATAGATATATAAATGTTGATGTATGTACCTATGCGTGTGTCTTATTTATTGTGGTGACAAGACACTATGACCAAAGTAGCTTGTGGAGTAAGATATTTATTGCAAGCTTACAGTTTCAAGAACTGAGTCCATGAGTGTTGTAGTGGGGACCATCGCAGGGGGCAGGTAGGCCCAGCAAAGGAAAATAAGAAGATGAACAACGAGACAAGAAAGATCTATCTTTGTCTGCTTAAGCTGCTGGAACAAATTTTATTTCACAAACCAACAAGGTTTCTCATAGTTCTGGAAATCGGGACTTCTAAGAACAAGGAGCCAGCAGATCTGGTTTCTGACGAATCTTCTTTTTCTGCTTTGCAAATAGCTGTCCTAATTTTATCCTCATATACTATAGTGTTAGGGATAAAGAGTCCTGCTTCTCCACCAGTCGGACAGGGAAGAAACAAGCATAGGACCAAACTAGTCTCTCTGAATGTGGGTGACAGTTGTATGGCTGGGGCAGATTGAGGGGCCACTGGCAGTGGCACCAGGATTTATCCCTGCTGCTTATACTGGATTTTTGGGAGCCTATTCTCAGCCCTGATACCTTGCTCAGCCTAGATATAGTAGGGAGGGCCTTGGATCTTCCCCAAAGCAATGTGCCTTACCTTTTCTAAAGAGTAGATGGGGGTGGGGTGGGAGGATAGGTGGAGGGAATGGGAGAAGGGGAGGGAGTGGGAACTTGGATTGGTATGTATAATGAAAAAATATAGTGTTTTCTTTTAAAAAAATAAAAAGGAAAAAAAGAGTCCTATTTCTATACCTCTTTTTATATGGGTGCTTACCATGCTATGAGACCATGAATTATTAAAATATTGATTGTATCCCCCAACCCAACTTCCAAGTGTTGTAATATCGCAAGTCATATATTCAATATAAGGCTTCCCTAGAGAGGTGAGGTGTAGTTAGTTTATTTATTTACTCTTTGAGGGGCCCATATAAATACACAGAGACTTACTTTTCTTATGAGTGTCTAGCCTTAGCTTGGCTTCTTTTCAGCCAGATTTTCTAACTTAAATTATATTGTTTCCATTTCACTACATTTTGCCTGTGGGCTACTTACATTTTTAATTCTATATTTATATCTTTATCTTATATTTATTCTATATCTTTCTTTCCTACTTATTTCATGGTTAGTTGTGTGGCTGGGTGACTGGTCCCTGGGATTCTCCTCTCCTTTACCTTTTCTTGCTCCTTGTTGTCTTCCCTTGTAGTAATAGGAGTGGCGGCGGGGCTGCGTCCCCAAATCCCCAGCCGCCTGGCTCGGCTAGCTTATGCCCCAAATAATTACACGGACACTGTATTCTTTTAAACACTGCTCTGGCCCATTTCTAATCATCTGTGTAGCGCCCCTAGGTGCGCTTACCGGGAAGATTCTAGCCTAAGTCCATCCTGGGTCGGAGCTTCATAGCGTGCGTCTTCCCTGGAGCAGGTAGCATGGCGTCTCTCTGAAGGCGTCTGCTCCGGAGAGGAGAGCTGTGGAGTCTGCCCTCACTTCCTCTTCCTCCTGGCATTCTGTTCTGTCTACTCCTCCCACCTATCTTCTAACCAATGAAATGGGCCGAGGCAGTTCCTTTATTGCTTAGCCAATGAAATCAACAGATTGATATATGACACTCCCACATCATTCCCTAGATTTTTCCTCCCATTTATTCTCTCTGCCCTCCAGCACTGCCTGTTTCTCTCTCTCCTGCCTAGCTATTGGACCATTCAGCTGTTTTAGACCAATCAGGTGTTTTAGGCAGGCAGAGTAGCCCAGCTTTACAGAGTTAAATAACTGCAACACAAAAGAATGCAACCCATCTTTGCACCATCAAACAAATGTCCCACGGCATAATCGAACATAACACATCTTAAACTAATATTCCACCACCGGGAAGTCTTTGACATTCTGTGTGGTAGGAAGCAAGAATAAATTTGTTAGAGCAAAAGAACTTTGGAGCAAAATCTTCCCCGGTGTGTTCAGGAAACTGGTTAATGTGAAGTGAGGAGACAGTAGCAGAGCATGGTGGGTGATGTGATCAGATTTAATTATTCTCTGTATCACTGTGGTGCCCACTGTAGTGGCTATGAAGGGATTTAGTTTCAATTAACAATGATTGAAAGGAAATAAAATGAAAATTCATTGCCTTAGTCTTAGGCGTGTTTCAGTTCCTCAGTGGCTGCATGTGACTAAGGGCTCCTGGATTTGATGCTGCAGAGCAGGGCAAACCTTTGTGATTGTGGTCAGTCCTGCTGGAGGGTTCTGGTGTGGGCTGCAGTGAAAGGAGCCGAGGTTAGACCTCCCTGCATCATTCTCACACATCGATTCTCACCTTAGGGGAGCTCTCCAACCTAAGTTACTCATAGACATTGGAGGGTTTGAAAAATACCCATGGCCATACCCTAGCTCTGATCGAGGCTTCCAAGCCCTTTCATTTCTTAATATTACACTTCTAGGAAATGAGGTACAATCACAATATTGTGTACATGTGTGCACACAGGAAGTCAGAACCGTTTGCCACAATCCCAAGAGGTCCACAATCTGGCTTTACATAATTCTTCACCCTTTTCAAAAGACCTGGGCCTGAACTTAGAAGGAGTTAATGTACATTTTCAAGGAAATGAAAACCAGATGTTGGGATATATTTATTCTTACTCTTCCAGCTTTTCGTCTGAAGAAGATGGGTGGTGGCTGAACAAAATCTTTGGGGATTTTCAAATGAGGTTTAATATTAGTTTTACCCTCCTGAAGAGGAAGATAAGATTTGCTTATGGGTACGAGATCACAACATTCCAAATGTTTTATCTTGCCGTCAAAGCTTGAATCTGTTCAGAGTGGGCGTCAAGCTTGGCAAGAGATAGTCTTTCATTCATGAGGCTCAACCAACTAAGTTCTTTTTTTTTTTTGACAAAGGACAGTATGGCCTGATTTATAATAAAATTTTTAATTATAGATTGTTATGTTTATAAAAATTTAAAACTTTAAGATATATATTACATGAAAGCTATGGTGTTTCTTAAAAAAACACTATAGCTGGAGTGTGGCAAATCTACCATGAGTTGTTCCTTTGGCAGTGATGCCATGAGCTGATGCGATGGTTGTAAGAGTAATACCAGTCAACCTTGAAGAGACATCTAAAATCATCTAGAAGGCCTGGACAAATGGCCCAGCAATTAAGAAGACTGACTGCTCTTCCAGAAGTTTCAGGTTCAACTCCTAATACCCACAAGGCAGTTTATAATCATCTGTAACTCTTGTCTCACTGGATCATCTAGTCTCTGAGGGAGCCGGCATGCCCATAGTGTACAGAGACACAAGCAAGTAAAGCACACACACACACACACACACACACATATATATATATATGTATAATAAATGAGTAAATACACAAAGAAGTAAATAATAAAATGCACCTAGAACTCTTAGGTAATAAAATTGATAGGCTTTGCCAGAATAGTATAACCAACGGCCTGAATAGTCTGCTTAACTCTGCTAGGCCTACCTTGGTCCAATGTTTGTCAGGTAATTTGTGTTCTCCAAAATTCTAGAACCCATGCTCTATGTTGATGATGTTTGTCTAAGAATATCAGATCAAAATTTGTAATAAAGAACTGGAAAGATAGATTGCTTGGTTTGAAAACTTTGAGACTTACATTTAACCATCAGACTTTTTTTTAAAAGCAAATATGGTAACTCACACTTGAAATCTCAGCACTGGGAAAACAAAGACCCCAAGACTGTCGTATGACCTTCTCATGCAGGTGTACATACATGTTTACACATATATGCAAACAAAACAGCATACACACAAAAGTGCAATAAAATAGTTGCTCGTTATGAATACTTCTTATACCTATTATTATGTAAACACTTTAAAATGTTATGCCTGCGTGTAATTACTCTTGCCTATGTATTAACATATTCACTTGTAGCTGAGTAATTAATGATTAGGTGCAGAACCACACATAATTTTCTGATCAGGTATTTTAATAGATTACACGGAATCATACTTTTCCCCTTAAATTGAACTTAAAACCTATAGAATATGTTATTTGAGTTGTAACAAATTAGATGCATAAACAGAGACAATGTTTCCCTGAGTCATCAAGAGAGTAAATGTTATGTGTGGAAAGAACGTGGGAAAGCATCTGGGTTACTGGTAGAGTAATGAGGAAGCCTGAAACAGGACTGTGCATCCGCAGCTGTATTTCGATTGATACTACACTTGTTTACTCTGTCTGGCTATCAGGCTGTTAGAAGTGTGTGCTGTTCTGCATCTGTACCAACCCTTTTGGGAAACTCATTCACTGGAAAGATTGCTTCAAAGCCTTTACATTTGAAATCTGTCTATTTATCAACCCTTCTTTATTGGAATATTCTGAGTCTTATCATTCATGTTACAGTAAAATTGTCTGCTACGCTCTCTGATACATAGTAAGTAAGCTCTGAGAAATGTTAGTTTGCTTTATTCCTGTTTTGTAGCCGTTCAAACAAAAATAAGCTGAAGCCTTCTGATTTCCATGCTAGTGTAGTACAGGGGACTAGATTCTTCCTTTAATTAAAATTCCATTTCCTACCATTTCCAAATTCCAGGGAGTGATTTCAGGAAATTTATTGCAGTTCATCTGAGGATAAAACCACTGGCATTTGAACTTCTGATGCCATTTGTAGCCCGCTACAGCTTTGCAGAAAGATGCTGCCTTGTCAAACCTTCCTTCTTAATTAGGTCTTTCTGTAAACTGTTTGGTAAGCGAACTAACTAAGTAAGAACCTGATATAGTAATTTTTGTTTCATAGTCAGCAGATTCTTGGATATGCCTACAGAAATAAGAGACATCTCATGATAATATAAAATGAGAGCAGTGACTTATCTAACACATTAGATCCTCCTACTTTCTCTTTTTCTTTCAAGAACATTGAAAGGCTGGAGCCTTTCAGTCTCATATTGTGCCTGTCTTTGCACATAACCCTCTAACTCGTCAGTTTCTGTTCCTCCCAAACTAAAATCCCAGTAAACACAGTGCTGTAAAAGTGTGATTTAAAGAAAAGTTCAGTCAAGTTTTGCCATTTCTATAGTCAGGTCATTAACATATTCTCACACTCTGTTTTTGTCTAGAAAGAATTTCATCCTTTGTTTTTTTCTAATTTTTTTATTTTTTTTTATAAATTTTCACATTTCTAATGTCTAAATATTTGTCACCTACCTGTCTATCTATCATCACCTATCTATTGACTGTCTACCTAAATATCACGCATGATGCTGGTATGTTTGTGTTTCCATTATATTTCAATATAATTTTATTGAATATATATTGAATTATATTTCAATAAAAATATATTTTCACTAATTCCTTGGTAACATCAATCATCTTCAGGCTTTTTACACTTCAGCACATACCATACACACATCTTTTCTTTCTGTTGTTCTGTCTCTCTCACAAACAGACACAAATGAAACCCCCTTCGTGCGCATATACAGAATTCCCATCTCCATGTCTAGGGAATTCAGTGTTGTCTCTGCAAACAAGTTGGTTTCCAAGACAGATCTAGGTTTTCTAATCACAATGTGAAGTTACTGCACCTGTGGAGTGTTTGGGGCCATGTGAGATTCAGGTTGAATCCAGAATGTAGTGCTATTCATCCTGAGCAGCACACAGCTAGTCCATAGCCCTTCTGTCTCCCCAGTTCATTTTACATGTGAAGCAGGCTCACCACATCCATAGCACACACAGTAAGTGAACTTGGGGCTTCACTGCGGCAGGGGTGCTTTGGCTGACTTCTCCTTCACAATTGCTGAATGCTATGGCACAGTTGCAAACCCCTGAAAGCTGTGATTTCTTTCGTTTCTGTTCCTCTTTTGTTTCTCATCCAAAAGAATATCAGATACCCATCTTACACGTGAGCTCAGGTGTGGCATGTGTCTGTGTAATATTCTAACCATGAGTGTTATTTTTTTTTGGTTCATTTCCTGAAGTATAGCACTTGATGATCCATTGGCATGGATGCTTCCTTTTCTTTCCTAGTTTTTGGAAAATGCAGCCCATTATCAGTCCTTGGACTTCTCTTCCCCAGCAAACAATTGTATTTCTAGTAATCCTCAGTTTTCTGTTATTGAATTCATGAAACTGCTCTTGCCAGTCATGGGTGATATCTCACTAGTCTCCATGTTATCTCATTGGCTGCTGACATTACTCTCTTTTTTTCTGTTTATTGCTGGAATATAACTCTCTTAAACAGCTAGAGTAAGCTTCCATGCCTTGTAAACAAACAAACAAAAAATCTCAATGTAAAAATGTAAGGTTTTAAAGAGTTAAAGAAAATTTTAATCTTTTTTTTTTTTGCATTCAGCTAATCTGATTTTGTGACTTGCTATCACACAACTCTGGGCAAAAACTTAAACTGATTAAAATGGCATTGCTCATGGTCTGTCCTCTTTCTTTTCCTGTTTTCAGCACAGTCTCCCCAAAGCTCATCTGCTGTCTTTACATCCCACACCAAGCACAAATGCTTCCATCGTTTCGCACATACCACCTTTACCTCTTTCTTGAAACATCCTTCCATTGACTTGTTTTGGAAGTTTTCTAATCTTCCTCCCATGCCAACTCAGGTATCTCAGTGCATCATTTTAGGAATACCTTTCCTATAAATATTCAATGATAAATGTTACTGAGTGCCTGTGTACACAGCATGTTGGGTGTGGAGAATCTAAAAGCAAACAGGAATGCTCTGAGCCAAAATAAGACCTTCATATGAATGATGCTTTTGGAGAGGACAGACCCCCATCTGGTGAATGACAGATAAATAAGAGTTGTTTATGTGGCCAATGCTATCATGCTACCATTTGGATCCGTAATAAGGAAATTTGGCCTTCTGGGCATTTCTTTGACATTATCGCAGAAGTAAACACTTCTGTGTGCATTGTTTGTTCTTGCAATTTCCAAAGTGGATTTAAATTCACTTATCTTTATGTCTGGTTTTGCCACATAACTGTGAGCTTCTTGCCCATTCTGAATCTCTGTCCCAAGAAAAATAGTTGTTCTTGGTGGATACATGTTAAATGTAATCAACAGGGACTTAGATTTAACATGTAATTTAAGACTCAGATTAACTAGAGACATACAGGAAAATCATATTTTATCCCTGTTATTCACTTTCTCTTAGAACAGGACACTGAACGCTTGTTGGCTTTACAGAAGAGAACATTATTTACTAATGATCATAAGCTTTTTAGCATTCTTCCTTATAGGTCACAGACTTTTCTAGCAGTTATTTGTTAACTCAGAGGCTGGAAAATGAGGGAGCAGCATTCAGTAGTTTAATTATGAATCATTCAAAGGTCAGTGCACAACAGCACCAACTAGACAAATGCCTTTCAGAGGACAGAAAAGCAGGAATGCCTATTTGATGAAAACAATATTGTAATGAGGAAAGCAAAGATAGCCAAACAACTATAAAACATATTTCTAAAATAAACGTGAGAATGACTAGGTAGTGTTACATACATTTGTGATTTCTGGTAATACCTTTGAAACGTCGCAGTGGTTCACCAGAGACTGGGTCCTGACTAGATGCTGGCTACTCCTTTACGTGACATTAGGTATATTAAAGACAGCCCATGCAGAACCGAAAATACTTCCATCCATTTCCACTCCACCCTCTTCCTTTTCTAACTAGGTCAGAGATAGAAATAGCTCTCTGGGTTTGGATTCACGCTCGCTTCCTTGAGATCTGTGGAGTGATTCTCCAGGGCGCTCCTTCACACTCCACGTAGTTTAGAGCTAAGATCCATAGTCGCTGTGAAGAACTAACGGAGTATGTGACCTATATTTTACTAATGGAGTCTGTGACCTATATTTTACTGCTGGACAAAAACTTCTGATGTGGGGCCATCCCAAACAGTTTCCATAAGCTAAAAATACATGAAAATCCTTCAGCACATCTGAACTTAGTACTATGGCTTAAATGGTGGCACATTTTCCTGAATTCACAAGGAAGCTTAATCTCCAATGCAACACTGTGAATAGCTGTAGCTTGATGAGCTGACTGAGTTCCAAAATGATTTGTCTTCATCAATTGCATTAGGTGTTTTTAAAACATGTGTTTAGTGGAAATAATTCTCCCTACTTGTCTTTCTCTCTTGCTCTGGATGAGAACATAGCCACGGGTATCTTGGAAGTAGAGAGAGACGTCTTCATCAGATGCTAGACCCACTGGCGTTTTCATCCTGAACTGCAATTCTCAGAACTGACATGACTAAATTTCATCATTTCTAAGTTATTTAGCCTTTATATCAAGGGTACGATGCCTGGCGAGCATATGATCTCAATAATCTCACAAAGAATGTGTTAAATAGTTGAGATCCACTGAGATTAGGTGTAGGGCCCATGGGTCTACCCCTGCTCCTGGGTTTCATCTTGAGGGCAGTTTCTGGCCAGCCAGCTAAACATCCTGTTTGTTCCTGTGCTCCCTCTGCCCCCCTCGTGGTTAGCTATAGGGCCATTGTTTACTCCACCTTGGTTGGAGTTCCCTCGGGATATCAGATCCCATTTACCCTGATGCTGCTAATTTTAATGGTTTTGCCTTATTGAGTTGTCCTCTAACCACCCACCCACCGACTCATGGATAATGAATATTGGTGTAGATACTCTTGCTTCTTGGCCATCAAGAAATGAGATTTTGTTAGGTCTAGATTAAACAGCATTTTAGCTAGTCTCCTGGCCTCTGCCTTCTCCTCCAGTGAGGTCACTTCAGGACTTCAGGGACATTTATCAATAAACTTCCTCCAAGTATTCATCTCATAGGGTGATTGAGAAATGCTTAGGATGACTTCAAATGGTTAATAAGTTAATGAACAAACAGGAAAAGAAGAGATAGAAGAGCGGTTTGAAAATCATGACACCAAAGCTTTTGTTTTCCAGAGCCTCCATAACACTGCCCAAATTAGTCCATAGCTGTGTTGTCAAGCAAGTCGGCTCAGCTTTGTATAATTTTAGATACTTGGTAGAGAGACAAACTTCTAGTATTGTTCTTACCTTAAACTGTAAGCTAACAGATGGAATCACTTTTGTTTGCTTGAGCTGTGTTGGCTTCTCCTTAATGTAGAACATCTACCCACATCCTTCGATGAAAAGAAGACAACTAAAATGGAAATCAGCCTCTGAGGGGCGTGTTCATATAAATCATTAAGGACACATGGTTATTACCAGATGAGGTCCCATGAAGATCAGCAACTGGCAGGCAATAGAGGATGGGCAGGCAGTGCTGAGGGCATTGGGTATGAAATGAACAATGATTGATGCTCAGTTCCCTGAGCCAACCAGAGTCGTGTTCACATGAGCATTAAGAAATAATTTGATTGAGTAGGAACCATTTTATAGGGAAAGGTAGCTATATTGAGATTGTATCCATGAACATTCAATTGTCACATAGATTAGCCTTAGTTGTATACCTAAACACCCTTTGAAGGGAGCATGCAGCCTCTCCTCTCCAACTCATCTTTGGTTCAATCAGTCCTGGGTCAGGTATCCTTGTGTCATGGGACTTTATCCAGAGGCACATGCATTAACATAGGTTCCCTCTAGATGGTGCTATGACAGCTGCACCACCAGAAGAACCCCACTCTTGAATGGCAGCCTATCACAAAAACTGCATCCTGGGGGTCCCTACATGACTGTAAGCTCAGTTAGTCAGAAAGGTTTCTCTCCTCTGCCCCTGTTACCATTATATAACCTTGGGGAGAGGCTTTACAGATCTTGTAACCTTCAGGAGCTTCCTAAGACTCTTCAATGTTGTTCACTTCCTGAACCTCTTAAGTTTCTTTGATGTCATGAGTTTTCTCAAAGAGGGAATGGTTCAGTTAATCCAGAATAAATTGCTATAGACTACCACAGATGACTCAAAGTCAGTTGCATCGCTGACAGTCCCACCCCAGTATGGGTGATAACTTGCGAAAGTTCCGTTCTTGGAACTCCCTGTATTACTCATAGGCTGAAGCATGGCTGGCTGCAGAGTCAGCTCTCCAGGAATCATGGGTCTTATAAGTTTCAGGGAATTCCTGATAATTGTGAGGTTTGTTTACTTCCCTAGCCTTATAAATTTTACTTAGTTCCTGAGTCTTGAGAGTTTCCTTTTTTCTCCCTAGACTGGAATTATTCTACCCAGATAAAATGGTGGCACAATATGTGAGTCTCCATCCTAATTTAGGCCTCACCTTCACAGCTTCATGTAGTCGGGTATCTCAGGGATTTTTTGTGGGATATCTGATACTAATACACATTATCTGGCTTCAAGGCTCCCTAAAATCGCTATCCATTTCTTCTGGACGTTCATGCTTACAAAACCAATACCATGTTTATGATGCTACCAAACTCTATGGCCCTCTAGGGACAGAGCATCACCCCCTTGGACTGCAGTTGCATCTACTTCTGTGTGGGCGCTCTAGGTTTTAGTTGTTTACTTTTCCTTTAATAGATAATTTTAGTAACAACATTCTCCATTTTTTGGCTCTGTCCTTTCAACCACATTTGATGAAACTCTTGATAGGTCTTGCCCTCCATATGCCTTTCCTATGATTCCAGTAAAGAACCACAGGACTGCTTTAATAGTGATGTTCTCTGTAATTGTTGTAGCTTTTTCAGCAGCAAAGTTGTCCATATGTTGCACACTTTTGCTTTCTTTCTACTTGGTTTGTTTATGTGTCTCACTGTAGACTCAGACAACAGTGTACAAACTGTGACACAGCTCAGATGTCTTGAGATTTCTTCTGTCAAAGAACTTAGTCTGTTGGTTTCATCTTCATAGAGGTCTTAGGCCATGGGCAGAATATAGCTAAGTTCTTTGCCAGACTATAATGCAGATACCTCTAGACTACTTCCCATTTGAACCCTTGTTCCCTCTGAAACACCATAAGCCACTCCTTTACTGTTTGTTCATACATTTTCTTGGCACTCTGATCTCCAAGAACTCAAGAACAGCCCATCACACTCTGCTTATAGAATCTGGGGGCTCTTCTGGTCTGCAATTTCAAACTCCTTTACATTCATTTCACAAACTATAACAAAGGCTTGTGAACCACATGGTCCAATTTATCATAGCAACAGTCCCACTTCTGGGTACTGTTTTTTTTTTTTTTATATTGATTACTTTTCTAGTTGCTGTGATTAAATACTGGACAAAAAGCAACCAAAGGAGGGGGGTGGGCTTACTTTGTCTCACAATTTAAGCAGAAATAAAATTTTCCATGGTATGGAAGGCATGGCAGCTAGAATGTGAGGTGGCTGATAATATTACAGCCACAGTTAGGAATCAGAGAGAGATCACAGGAGATCACCTCCATTACAAGCTTCACTTCAAGGCCCATTTATCTCTTAAAATTGAGTGTCTAAAACATTAGTTTATAGGAGATAGCTCACATTAAAATGGCATTCATTGAATACAGTATTTCCGCTTTAGACTTCTTACAACTAAATGTAGTGATACTTTATTTGTATTTTAATAAATAAAGCTTGCCTGTAGTTCAGAGAGTAAAACAGGCACACTGATCAATCAGTCTTACAGATCAGGCAGTGGTGACACATGCCTTTAATCTCAGTAGCCACAATAGTTTGCCTTAGAAACTGCGCAGTAGTGGTACACTCCTTTAATCCCTGAACTAGAGAGGAATATAAGACAGGAGGAGACAGCTCTCACACACAGCCTAATTCTGAGATTCCTGGAGGCAGGATCGCCATTTCAGACTGAGGTAGAGGTAAGAGCCACTGGCTGGTTGTTTTGCTTTTCTGACTTTCAGGTTGAACCCCAGTATCTGTCTCTGGGTGTTTATTAATTGTGTTATATTTCTATTTTATTTAATGTTTAAAGTAACGGTTTCTGTTATGATACTTTCATGACTTTCAGATCATTAGTACCCGCATAAAAGTCAGGTTCAGTGGCACACATCTGTAAACCAACACGAGAGAAGGCACAGACAGGCAGATCCTTAGAAATCACTGGCTAACCAGGTTAGCTGAATCAGTGAATTCCATGTTCTATGAAACGAGTGTTAAAAATTTAGGCAGAGAGTAACTGAGAAGGCACTCAGCATCAACACTGGACGGCCATACACCTACTCACATCTACACATGAACCTTCATACACACATGTTCACATACATAGACAGGTACACAGACAAACATGTTACCCCCAACTATATACATGCACACTCAAGGATTCATATCATTTTTCTGGGCTGGACCCAGCCTAATTATGAGAATCAGACCTAGCCATGTATCAACCACTGGCCTTCATATACATTAAAATATTAAAATATCAACCACTGTAATATTTGGGGTTCACAAGTGTATGGAAAACAGTACATCATGTTGATTGTATTTTATTCTATGTCCCTTCATTACCAGTTGACATGGCTTTGCTTTAGTTTTGGTTTCTCAAGAATGTGACTATTTGGCACAGCTCCCAGTTATATTTGGCCTTCTGCAAGTTGAGTGTTCCTTAGAACTTCCTTCCTCCCCACCCATGTCAATTAATCCAGCAATACTTTACTCAATAATATGTCTACAGTCTCGCTGTGTATTGGCTAACAGCTGCCTTTAAGACATCTATGTTAATCAAGCCCCCTGCTATTCCCTAGAAATTCCAGGACTGAGCAAGATAGAAGTACTTCCTTTAAACTACGTTTTGGCCATTTGCTGAGGTTTTTAAAAGGTCAAACTTCAACCTTTAGTGGTGGACTTAATTTCAGTTTCTCTTAGGATAACATCTCAACTATTGCAACAGTACAAGACATGTGCTTCTCTTCTTTTTGTATTTACATTTTGCTATTGTTACTATTGTTGGCATGTGTGCATGTGTGTGTGTGAGAGAGAGACGTGTAATGTATGGGTGTTGGAGTGTGTGCAGGTTCTGATGTGTGTGTGTTGGGAGATGCTTGTGAAGGTTAGAGGACAATCTTTGCATATTGGTACTCCAACTTGAGATAGAGTCACTTTGCAGTCACATAGGTCAGGCTGGTTTCATTGACTCTTGTGAGGTAGCTTGCCATCTTTTGGAAGGTGGCACTGGGATTTCAAATGCTGGGGTAGCCTACCATCTCTTGGAGGGTGGCACTGGGTTTTAGAAGCTGGGATAGCCTATCATCTCTTGGAGGGTAGCACTGTGGTTTGGGATGCTAGATCAAGAGGTTTTATTGAGTCTCGTGAAGTAGCTTGCTATCTCTTGGAAGATGGCACTGGGATTTCAAATGCTGGGGTAGCCTACCATCTCTTGGAAGGTAGCACTGGGATTTTGACTGCTGGGGTAGCCTACCATCTCTTGGAGGGAGGCACTGGGATTTCAGAAGCTGGATTGCCTACCATCTCTTTGATTAGCTATTGAGTATGCTTATTCATTTCTTTTGGAGATGTGCCCAGGAGTAGGTTCTCTAGACCATTTGGTAGGTTCACATTTAGTATTTTGAAGATTCCCCCCTGGTGTAGGAGGTCCTTTTGTCTGTCTGTTGCTTTTATTGGTTAATGAATAAAGAACTGTTTTGAGCCTATGGAAGGGAAGAGCAGAACTAGGCAGGGAAACTAGGCTTATGCTGGGAAAAAGAAAGGCAGAGTAAGAGAGATGCCATGAAGCTGATGCCAGAGTTAGACATGCCAAAACTGCCAGTAAGCCAATGCCCCATGGTGCCACACAGATTAATAGAAATGGGTTAAATTAACATATAAGAGTTAGCCAATAAGAAGCTAAAGCTAATGAGCCAAGCAGTGATTTAATTAATACAGTTTCAGGCCTAAGCTAGCCCCAGGAAGCAACAAGTGGCTTCCTCTTACACCCCATTATGTTTTTCATAATGGTAGTGATAATTCGCCTTACGGCCAACAGTATCCAGAGTTCCCTTTTCTTCACTTTGTTGACAGTGTTTTTTTCGACAATTGCCATCCTAAGATACCACAGCATGGCATCCGCTGTGATTCTGCTTTGCATTTACCCTATTGCTAATAATATTCAGCCTTTTCATCGTATGCTTGTTGGCAACTTGTGTTTCCTCTTTTTCGAACTATCCACTCCGCTCATTACCTCTGTTTTATCCCTTAGTTCATTTAGTTCCGTATATATTCTTGGTACTGGTCTGTTGTCAGAGGAACTTTTGACCAACATATTTTCCTATTCTATAGGTTGGTGTTTTTGTTGCTATGACCAGTACCAAGGGAAATGATTTAAGTGAGGAAGCAGCCTCTTTGGTTAATAGTCTCTCTCCATGGTCAATTGACTCCACTGTATTCATGTTTGTATCAAACAAAAAAAATCATGGAAGAAGGGTATGGGGGTGGGGTGGATGCTGTTTATTTCATGGTAACCAAGAGACAAAGAGAAAAATGGCCAGGCAAGGAATACCCACCAAAGACACATGTCCAATAGCAACTTCTTCCAATCAGGCTCCATCTTCCACACTCTACCACCTCCCAAAAGCCTTTTCAAAGTTTGAATTAACGAATCAGTTAGATCAGAGCTCTTGTGATCAAATATCTCTTGGAACACTCACACACATACCCAGACATGTGCCTCACTAATGTAACCCAATCATCTTTACAAGATCAATTAGCACATCTTTGTGCCTCACTAATATAATCCCATTATCTCTACAAGATCAGTTAGCACACCTTTGTTCAGCAGAAACTTTCCCTTAATGCTGTGACATTTTCTTTTATTTCTTGTGTATTGAATCGTATCTTGAAACAATTTCCCCATGTAGTCAACTTTCAGGGTCATGGTTTCATATGTTGCCTTAATGTATTTGATCCATTTTTGTATTTCTGGTAGGCGAATACTATGCAGCCTTAGCATCTTATTTTAGTAACTAAAGCTCTATGCTCCCCAGACTCCCTACCATCATCATGTTCATACACCTTCTCTTCTCTTCTCTTCTCTTCTCTTCTCTTCTCTTCTCTTCTCTTCTCTTCTCTTCTCTTCTCTTCTTCCTTTCTGTGTATTTTCACCGTGCACACATGCTAGCATCACTACTCTTTTGTAAACAATAACCATCTCTGTCCAAAATTTTCAGACAATATTTAGCTTTTGTATAGTTAAAAACTACCCACTTAGAATGATCCCCACTAAGTAATAGACTTTGGATAATTATGGTTCTTATGTGTGTTTGTATATTCTTGCCTGTCAGCGTCCCTATGCTCCTCAAAGGCTAGCTAGAGTCCATACATCATTGTCTTAGGTGTTTTTCTTTTGCTGGGAGGTAGGTAGTCACTTCTTTAGCTCGATCCAGTCAGTGACTACTTCTCCATCTACATTCTATACAATAGTTTTAAAGACACTTGGGAAAAAGAAAGTTAACGGATATGTTCAACAGTCCAAGTATTTTCTTTGTAAAAGGAATTATTTATGTGGTTTGAGAGATGGCTTAGTAGTTAAGAGTTCTTGTTGCTCTTCCCGAGGACCTGGGTTTGGTGTCTCTCACTCACATGACACCTCACAACTATTTGCAATTTAAGTTATGTGTATGAGTGTTTGCCTTCATGTACGTGTGTGTATTTGTGCACCTTGTGCCTGTAGATACCAAAAGAGAGAACTGGATCCCCAGGAACTGGAGTTACAGATAATTGTGAGCTGCCATGTAGGAGCTGGGAACTGAACCTGGGTCTCCAAGAGTAGCAAGTGCTCATAACCACTGAGCCATCTCTCCTGCCACATAAAATCCTGTTAAGAAACCATATATAGTTCAATTTTTCTGGATTCAAGATTGATGGGCATCATCCCCTTATCCCTGAGGTAGGCTTACTCATGGGTCATCTCAGGAATATAGAAGGACATACTATTATTTTCTTCACATTCTCTCTTCTTGAGTGTGGTGGCTTGAAAGAAAATGGTCCCCAAAGGGAGTGGCACTGTCAGGAGGGGTGGCCTTGTTGAAGGAAGTGTTACTGTGAGGGTGGGCTTTGAGGTCTTTTTCTTGAGCTTCACTCAGTGTGGCAGCAGTCGAATTCCTGTTGCCTCTGAGTCAAGATGAAAGAACCCTCAGCTCTATCAGCACATCTGCCTGCCTGCCATCATGCTCCCTGCCATGATGATAATGGACTAGAGTTTTGGAAATGTAAGCAAGCCATGCCAATGAAATGTTTTCTTTCTAAGAGTTACCATGGACATGGGGTCTCATCACAGCAATAAAATTCCTAAGATACTGTGTCTCCCTTTCTTCTGATTATTTCCTTAGTGGTCCTGAAGTCTAAGGAAAAGTATTAAGTGACATGATATACCCACAGAGTAAAAACTCTTACATCTATGTAACATATGCGCATATATGGCATATGTACATGTATGTGCTTATTTTATATGAGAAGTTATCCAGTTGCCAGCAATTTCCTTTAACCACAGTTCATTCACAAGAATGAAGACTTCTGAACTGATAAAACAACATGAATTACGCCAGAAAGACTTGAGACATTCACATTTCAGGCTTCTGAGGGACTCATTTAGCCTCAATTCAGAGTCACCAATGTCCAGGATTGGCATGCTAATATATGTGCTTAATTGCATGATATGCCTGCTTTAGTCAGGTGTGATTATGTCAGAGAGATGAAGTCTATAGAATGACTAGGCAAAATTTAAACTGTTAAGGAAAAATTGGCAGCATCTTGCAGTTGCTATCTTCAGACTACCATATCTCTCATTTCTTGATTGGCATATGTGTCATATCAGGAGTTCTGCTCAGACACAGGAAAGGACTCTAGTAACAAGTCACTGCTGGCAAGGGATGTTTGTTGTAGAGAGAGGGCCTGCTTGTTCTTCTTGGCCACCCGGCTTGCTTAGGCCTGAAATAACCACACAGAATTTGTATTAATTAAATCACTGCTTGTCCAATTATCTCTAGCCTCTTATTGGCTAACTCTCACATCTTGACTTAATCCATTTTTATTAATCCGTATATTGCCACGGGGCAGTGGCTTACCGGGAAAGATGCGGCATGTCTGTTTCTGGCGGCTCCATGGTGTGTCTCTCCTGCTCTGCCTCTCTTCCTCCCAGCATTCAGTTCTGTCTTCCCCACCTACCAAAGTTGTGCCCTATCAACTAGGCCAAGGCAGTTTCTTTACTCATTAACCAATGAAAGCAACACACAAACAGAATGATCTTCTACACCAGATGTTACTGTTTACAGAATGAGAGTTCCATTAAGGACTAGGTGGTGGTGGCACACACATTTAGTTCCAGCGCTTGAGAGGCAGATGCAGGCAGATCTCTGAGTTTGAGGTGAGCCTGCCCTACACTGTTTCAGTATAGCTAAGGATACACATAGAATCCTGTCTTGAAAACCAAAGGAAGTATCATTAAGATCATCAGTGTTATCTGGGCATTATGGTACAATCTATCAATCCCAGCTCTTCTGAAATAGAGACAAGAGTATCTCTGTGAGTTCTAGTCCAGCCTACCTATCAAGTTCTAGCCTAGATGGTATCACATAGTGAGACTTTGTCTCAAAGAAACCAACAAAACAATAAAACAAAACAAGACCATCTAGTGTTTATACTCAGTATATTTTGAAACACATTGACTTCAGGAGGTGAAGGCCTCTCTCTCTCTCTCTCTCTCTCTCTCTCTCTCTCTCTCTCTCTCTCTCCCTCCCTCCCTCCCTTTCTCTCTCTCTCTCTCTCTCTCTCTCTCTCTCTCTCTCTCTCTCTCTCTCTCTCTCTCTCTCTCTCAGCATTGGTATTGGCATATAGTACTGAAAGATCCACTGAATCGTTTGCCAATAGGTATTTCCTAATCTAGCCCAGGCAGAAGGTTGCCTCTAATCGATGGCCTTTAAATAGTCTGATTTCCCCCACCTCCCAGGACACAATTACATTATTTCGACATTGCCCTACTTCACATATATTCACAGCATGGAAAGGTCAGTTGGATTCTCATAATAGTTGTCCATGAATTAAAAAAAAAACAAGAACAAGCAAACTGTAAAATGTAGAGTTTAATGGGGAACTTCTGAAGAGTCTCAGGACAAAGAATGATGAAACTAGCCTGTCAGATGGCATGGCCTCTCATGGAGACTTGGATTCTTGACCAGCAGTATAATGATTGAGGAGCAAATACTGTCTTCTTCATAGGGTGTATTGTTGGGTGCAGCTTAACTACCAGTAAACTGAAATCATTACTACCCAAATCAAAATGACCACTTGGCTCCTATCCTGTCTATTCTCCACTACATCCCAGATTCTATGAAAAGGAGAAATCCTGTATTTATAAAAGTGGAAACCAGTCTTTGAGGCTTCAGGATAGCTGGGCACATTAAAAGAATTTCTCAAGCTCAAAGCAGTATTGCGTTTTAGGGTTCCCAATAATTTTCAGATAATATCCTTCAACCTTATGGGGTTCAGCATTTGCTATAATATTCAATGCTGATGAGGGACCGAAGAGTTGGCTCGAAGGGAAGAACACTGGCTGCTCTTCCAACAGACCACAGTGATTCCAAACATTAACATGACTGCTCACAACCTTCTGGAACTCCAGTCCCACAGAATCCGATTCCCTTTTCTGGCCTCCTCAAGCCCTGTATGCACATGGTACACAAACATATGAGGAAACAAAATATCTAGCCACCTAAAGCTTTAGTTTTAAATTATAGCAGTCTATGATAGTAAAAGAGATTTAATATATAAATTAAGATATGTTATTATAATAAGGCAATATCCCAAATTGATAATTAGATTTTATCTCAAGATCACCAGAACTTTCTGCAGTTGGTGCTGGATTTTATCACCCACATTTTACATTATCTAGGATATGATGTATATTTTGACAATGCTATTATCCTCCTTGGCAGAATGAGAATTGCTGTATCCATACAAGGTCATTGCAAAAACCAAGTGAAAAGCTGTGAACCAAGTGTGTAGTATAAATTCTGGCACATTCAGTGGCCGAATAGATGGCAGATGCTGTTGTAGTCATAAGGAAAATGTAAAGTCTTGGCATCTTGCCAAGAAGCAATGCAAAGTTAGCTAACACTCCAGGCTGGAGGAACACATGCAAATTACATTCAGATGTAGCCTCCACACTGTGGAAGCAAATCACAAAACATAGCTGTTTCCTCTTACTAAACAGGAAGTGTCAAAGGGGCTGAGGAGCAATGGTCTGTGTGAGATTTGAGATATTGCTTCATTTTGTTGGGTTTTAGTTTTTCAACCTGTAAAATTAATGCTTAGATTGTGTGGCTTCTGTGTCTTATCACAACCACATGCTTAATTAAAGTGCCAGGGAAGTATTTAGTCATATTACAATTTTAGTAAGACTTAAGAACACTAAACATCAATATTCAGCTAAGTACACTGTTATAGTCATGTGTGTTACACAGAATGCTTGGTAAGATACATAAAGTTCAAGAGCATTTATTCTTTATGCCTACACTTAAATATTCTGTCATGATGACCCAAGGGGTAACGAAAGCTTCCACTTAATGCAGTCCATATTTATGAGGCTTGGTTTCTGTCTTCAATAGTCTGGCACACATGTGTCATACATTTTGGGTACATATACCCCCACTTCCTCTCTCTTTGCTCCCTCTGTGTGTTCCACAAGAAGACCATTGACTTCAACAATTGACCTTGAGTAGAAGAAAGTGATTTCAAGAAGGCCATAAAAAAACCACACTTATCTTGACAACTAATATTGGCTTTTACCTTCTACTTTTGATGAACTGTAGAGAGTATTTTTTGTAAATCCTATGTGACACATGACTTCAGCTATCACTTATATTTCAGTGATGCCTATCTTTTATATTTCTTGGTCTTTCACAGAGAGATACCTAGTAAAAACAATGTTCAGATGAAATCAATGTACTCTTTAGAGCAAGACTAGGTGATAGATTTCTTTTCCTTATTAGCTTGAGTGGTACATACTTTCTAATTGTTATGAGGGATTTATCTCACTGGAAGTAAGGTTTTTGTTCTTCAGTCACCTTGTGTTTTGTCAGACAACTCATGGCAAACCATGGAGGTAAGTAAAGGAGTGCGGTTTGATATCAGTGTTTGGGGAATGAATTACAGGTCAGACTAGATATTACTAGAGAATGTTGAGGAATGAAATAAGCATCGTGTACACTGAGCTATGTATTATAGTTAGAGAAACTGGAAAGTACCTGACTAATCATCTTCTATAATATTTAACAACTTAAAAGCACCCCCTACCAGCTTCTTGATCATAGTATATATGCATTTCTAAGATTGGGAAGCATGTGAAAGCAAGTGTACTACTCTGATCAAACTGCCTGCAAAATTTTAGCTAAGAAAACCACTGAACTTACTAGTTGTTTTGTTAACAAAATTTATCTCATTATAATTACTATTATTTTTAGTGCTGGAGATCAGAGCCACGGCCATGTTTTCTAGGCAAGTATTCTACCACTGACTTGTATCCTTAGCCTAATACTTTCTTCTTTCAGTGTGTGTGTGTGTGTGTGTATGTGTGTGTGTGTTTGCATATGTGTTCATGTGTGCTCATACATGTATGCGTGTAGAGGCCAGAGGTCCTCAATGGCATCTCTGAATTGGTTTTTAAGACAAGATCTCTCACTGAATCTTCTTTGGCTGAATTGTTTGGTCAGTAAACCCCAGAGATCTTCCTGTCTCCATCTCCTGAGTGCTAGCATTACAGGTGCACATGACCATACTCAGTCATATACACACATGCTGGGAATCTATTATCAGGTCTTCATGTTACATGACAAGCAACTGAGTCACTTCCTTAGCCTTTCCTGTTTTTCTTTTTACAGTAAATTTGAATAAACTGGGTTAATATAAAAAGATACTAAATATATTCATAGAAACTCTAAATATATTCATTTGTAGAAACTCATTTTTTTTAGTTTAATTCTCAACTTCAATGTAAATATTTTCTCAAAATTTACATGTATTTCATTGGAAAGACTAATTTCATGGCGGATCACAGTTTTTGCTTTCTGTCACGTGAGTCATCTGACATCAGTTGAGAACTCTGGAAAAATGAGAGGAGGAGAAAGCCAAAGTTTAGAGGCGGATGTAGAAGGAAGGATGAAGGTGTTAAGCTAGAAAGAGAACACAAGGAAGCAGCTAAAGTGAGCTCATGTGGAGAGAACCTGAAAGCAGAGCTGGGGTTGGGTTGACCCATGGAGGGTGCAGCTGGTATTTAAGGCTAAAACTCTGATCAGCAGAGACAGAACAATAAGGATACAAAAAAAAATAGATGACGAAAAACAGGAGGTTAGAGATGAGTAAGAGAAACAGCAAAATAGCTGAAATCCAAAGGCTGACATCAGGTTATGGTTACAGAATTACCAGGAGTGCAGCTACAGACACATGTTGAAGAGATAAGAGAGCCATGAACCCTGGAAGAGCTCACTCAGCTGGAAATGAGATTTCTAGATGAAGCAGGAAACAGATGATGTATTTTGTAGAAAAGACCTTCCCAAGGCCCGGAGAGTTAAGATCAATGTCACCACCCTAATCAGTCCCCACAGAGGACAGTGGGCAGAAGACTAGCCTGTCATTTTCAAGGCATATATAATTACATTTTCCAAAGAAAAAGGTGTTGGGGATAGCTTGTTATTATGGTATGGAGTCTGATATTAAGAGAGAAATGCTAAATATTAGCTTTATCATGATTCCAATATTAAACATTTTCTGTGATTACTATGAATTGGATACACAAGAGAGAAGAGTCATTTCTTTTTTTATACAGCATGAATATTTACTTTACAAATTTTAACATCACATTTCCCCAGAAGGGAATGATGTGATCTATGGCTCCAACAACACATCTTAAATTAAGATAGAATTGCTTGGGTAGGTCATCATGGCTATAAAAACAAAAACCTCATTAGACTAGGGAAACTTTATGTCTCATTTTATAGACCATATTGAGTACTAAAAATGATGTGTTAAGATTCTGCTACTGGAAAGATATAGGGTAAAACAAAGTCATTTGTCTATGTGTGCGTGTGCTCATGAATGTGTGTGTGCGTGCAAGTGTGTGTGTGTGTGTATTTGTGTGTGTGTGCATGGGTGGTGTCTACAGGTATGAACAGAGAGCATAGAACAGCAGCACCTGCTGTGCACCCTTTGAGACAGGGTCTTTCAGTGGCACAGAGATCACTAAACAAGCTTGACTCCCTGGCCAGAGAACACTAGAAACCCACCCATTTCTAACTCTCCAGTGCTGATGGCAGTGCCTGCCACCCCACCTGGCTCTTCTTTTTTTCAAACTGCAGAAAAGCATTGTAACCACTGAACTGTCTCACCAACCCCTGTACACTGATTTTTCATCCCTAAAATGGTAAATTTATCTGAGGCCAGATAATATGGCTTAGCAGTGTTGGACCATGCCAAGTAACACTTCCATGGGTGTATTTAGAAAAAGACCTTTCGGTTTCAAGTTCCAATAAGTCAACAAAGTAGGGCTTCTTTAGGGTGGAGTTTGATTAGCAGCCAGTAGTATAATGTGGTTTCTCTAAAGGGAAACACTTGTGAACGACCCACTGTGCCTTAGCAGAGTTTATTAGAAAGTCTGGGGTGTAGCACAGCAAGGCAATGTAGAAGAGGAGTGTTCTCAGGAATGCAAATGCCAAACAAATGTAAGACTGCCCCGTTTTACTGTCTATGGTCTTAATTATTTGTATATAATTTTAAAATGCTGTCTCTGTAAAAAAAAAATGGCACTCAAATCAAGCCAGTAAATGCTCCTAAAACCCAGCTGGCTAGTGAGACAAGCAGCATGCATTCCTCTGTGAAAACATCTTCTGTAAATACAGACTTGCCTAGATGTGTCCATAGACTCTTGAGAAACAAAAGAAAATGGTTCTCAAAGCAGTGTTCCTATAGACCTAGGTGGCTAGCTGTCTGATGAACTGATGGACGTGTCTGGGTTTAGCATGGCTGAAAATCCTTTAAGCAGTCTCATTTACCCAAACATGCAGGGAGATCGGCTTGTGCTTACTCCTGATCTGTGGGGGGCAGAAGAAAGACATGTGTCACCATGATCGACCTGAATAGCATGTGCGTAAGGCAGACTAGCACCTGTCTAAGCTGGACTAGAAGCCACTTAAAGTGAACTAGAATCTACCTAAGGTGGACTAGCAGCCAGCCTAAGGTAGACTAGCAGCCAGCCTAAGGTGGACTAGCAGCCGGCCTACCTACAGTGGCAAGAGCAGCTTCAAATGAAGCATTTCATGGGGTGCCACAGAGGCTGTTTGCTCTAGGATTAAAGACATTTTGGAGCCTCTTCTCAAAGGGTTCTCCTGCTGAGGGATCCTGAATCATAACACCCAGCAAGCATCTCTGCTGATTTTGAGTACTTGCTGAGTTTGATGGCTGCAATGACCAGTACTTCTGGCTCATTCTTTTCTGTGTGGCCTTGATTGTCGTTATGGTGGAGGGGGCATTCAGGAGAACTTCGATGAATCTTCAAGGTACTGGGAACTGGGGTAATGGCAGATTTTCCATGAAGGTGTCTGTGCTGGCTCGTTTTTGTCAAATTGACGCAAGCTAGGTCAACAAAGATGAGGGAACCTCAGTTGATGAAGAACCTTGATAAGATCAGGCAACCTGTAATGGATTATATTAGTGATCAATGTGGGAGGACCCAGATCATTGTGGAGGGTGTCATGCCTGGGCTAGTAGTGCTAGGTTTTGTAGAAAAGTAGACTGAGCAAGTCACAAGGAACAATCTAGTAATCAGCAATACTCCACAGCCTTTGTATCAGCACCTGGCTCCAGGTTCCTGCCCTAATTGAGTTCCTGATGTTATTACTATTGGTGATGTTGAACTGTTATATGGAACTGTGAGCGAATAATCCCTTTTCTCCTCAAGTTGCCTCTGGTCATGGTGTTTCTTCGCAACAACAGTGGCTTTAGGACAATGTCCGTCCACATTGTGGGAATCTGAGAGAGTCCAAGTTAAGGTTATTTATGTCTCATTGTCTGGAAATGCAGTCTGCCTCTTGACAGGTTTTATCACATTACTATGAAAGATAGATATAATTTTTAAGTTCCATTTTTGCCTTTTCTTAGCAATAATTTTAACTCTTCATTCAGCCGAGGGATAAATTTTTGATGTGTGCAGTTCCTTCTGTTTTGGGGCTTGTTCGCTTTTATTGACTTTGATACTTTGGAGATTAAAAGATTAATTAATAAAAGTTCCTACTGATTTTATTACTTTGTATATATTTAAATTAAAATATGATCACATCACTTTCCCCTTTCCCTTTATCCCCCCAGCCTCTACTTTTTAAACTTAAATTATAAGTTGATTGATCAGTGACCTTTCTACCTGAACTGTCCTTATTTTAAATATGTTCCTACAAGCAGTGCAGCTTTTCCCTTTCGTAGCTGGGTTTTTGGCTCCTAATTGAGGAGAGACCCTGACCTTTGCTTCTGCTTCCTTTCATGCTAGGAGATAAGATGACATAGGGGGATGTCACTGCCCCAGATGACTCTGGTGCTGGCTTCTGACTATGCAATTTTTGGGCTTTCTCATATGGACTTTCCCACTGCACACAGCATGACTTCATGAGTCTGCTTTTTCTGACTTCCTGCTTTTGTTTTTCTTCTCTCTTTAGTCTTTCATGGTTTTAATATTAATACCCCCAAAAGAAAACTATTTTACTGTATTCTTTTGGAATGTTCAACAACTTGAGGCTAGAGAGAAGTTTGCTTAGACGTTGTTAGGGAGGGAATCCCAAACCACTGATTTTCCAAACCTTGACTTGGTAATATATATTCTACATAGGTAATTACAGATTTTACAATCCCAACTCAGTACTGGCATTTCTTCAGGATAGACATGATTAAATTCTGCACTTAATATCTGATTTTACATGATTTGTGGCACACAACCACCTTTTGGGAGAAGAGAAGGTAAACATAACACATACACACAGTTAACATTAAAGATGAATTATCCCAGTGTTTTGTGGCTCAAGTTTTTCCATTCTGGCAAGTGTTTGATTTCCATTTGTTTTGCACCCCTGATGCAAGTGTTAGCTTGACTCCTAAAATTTCCCAAAGTGTAAACCTTCATGCCTACACCACAGCAATATTATGAAGGCACTTCATTATGTCAGATCCACTCCCTAGAGTGTACTTAAACTGGCCTCTCCCAATCTGAATGACAGGGAAGTATCCACAGGGAACAGGAGGATTGGCTAGTGTGTAGTTCTGCGTTAGGCAACCTGAGTCTTTGTATTACATAGCTCCCATTATATAGCGTCTTCTAATAATTTTATTATTTGCTAATTTAACTGAAAAATGAATACATTTAATTTTTAATTGTCTACAAAATTTTCTTCTTCTGTCTTAATACCCCCCTCTATCTCTTTCTCTGTCTTGCTCTTACACACACACACACACACACACACACACACACACACACACACACACACACCACTTACGAATTTGAAGAGGTTTAGTATTCAGATTTGTTTGGTCTATATTTTATTTCATATTTTGAACATCTCCTAGTATTGTAGAAGTCAATTTAAGGCATCTAGACCATAAAACAAGGCAAAACCTTTTTATTTTCACGCATCCCCAAGTTTTGACTTCATCAAACAAGACAAAATACCATTCACTTGTCCCCCTTACTCCCAAAACACTTTTGACTTCATAATGAATGTAGCAGACAGTGGTGCTGAGTGCTTTAAGAGCATCTGGGCTAAACATTATATAAGAACATCACACTATTTTTCTCCCCCTTTATTTGGCAGGCAGCCTGCCTTAGACACCTCTTAGCTTTCATTCTTTCTGCAGGGAACTTCTTTGATTTTACTATTTCAAAATACTTCCACCTAGACCCATCTTACTGGAAATGTCCCTTTAGAGAATCAAAAGGGGGAACCTGGTGGAGGTCTTCTTGAAACTCCACATTAAACCTGAGTGGTGAGGAAGGGACTGGAGTGTTCCCAGCATGGGAGGCTACTACTCACTGCCCGTGGATTTCCTCACCTTTTATAATAAACTGTCATTGCCATGGAGAAACACTAGGTGAGGCTTAGGCAATATATTCCATAAAGAACTTTTTAAAATGATGCAGAAGTTTTATGTCATTAAGCCAAATAATTCACACACACACACACACACACACACACACACACACACACACACACACAATCTAGTTGTGTCTATGATTTTTTCTAATATCTGGGATTTTGTACAGTAGTAGAACTCTCTGGAGGCGTTTAGACATTCATCACGCAGTGCTTGAATAATGGATACTGGATGTCATAAGATACCTAGAATGCAGAATAATTGCTAACCATGGTGGGTTTTTTTTGATAGAATGCAGAAGGTCTACAATGAATAGCTGTTCTATACTTTGACCAACCCAAAGTTTAAACTTGGCATGCATTTTAAAAGGCTTTTGCTTCTGGTTGGGCACACTGCTTTCTTGTTTTAGCAATTATTTGGGAAGTCTGACTCATTTATATTAAATTCAGCCTAAACTTGTTTTGTTGCTACTTCATTAAAGAAGCATTTGGAATTATGTAAGCCATGAAAAATTTTGAATCCTGTAATCTGAGGAGAAATACAACTGAGCTGTACCTTAAACAGAAATGGGCTCTGTCTGTGTTCATAGGCAATTTGCAAGATTCAGGAAATACTGTGCATTTATCTGCTTGCCTGGGTTTTCTCATGTGGTACACTCAAGATAAGTAAGAGCTGTCAGAGATAAACAGCATTAATACTAGAGGATTAGCACCCTGTGTGGTAGCACACATGCACATACTCACTGTGAGACAAGTTGGTAAACTGTAAATCAACATGCTGTGTCATACATAGAACATGGGTTTCCCAAAGCTATTGGTATAACAGCAGCATTTAGCCTTTGCATTTAGCTCAACAGTAGAACTTTCAGATCCCAAAAGGAAAGTGGAAATAAATAGATCTGGGTGTTCTTAAGCCAGGGCGAAAGAGATGTGACTTCAAAGAGAAAAAGGGGTCTCACCAATGCCATAACTCAATGTATGTCTTTTAGAGAGCCTATGACATGATGGCATGCCAACTGCTGTTCTAGTAACTGAGGATGCAGGCAGATGGTATGGGAAGTCCTTCCACATGTGTGTTGCTTGTTAATGAGTAAAGCTGTTTCGTCCAGTGCATTAGCAGAATAGAACAAGGCAGGAATTCCAAGCAGATAGAGGGGGAAAGAAGGTGGAGTCAGGGGGATGCCATGTAGCTGTGGAAGGAGAAAGATGTGAGCCACCAGCCAGACCTTACCAGATAGCCTCATGGTAAAATACAAAATAATGGAAATGAGCTACTTTAAGACAAAAGAGCTAGCTAGAAAATATGCCTAAGCTATTGGCCAAACAGTATTGCAATTTATATAGTTTCTGTGTGGTTATTTTGGGTCTGGGCAGTTGGGAAGAAATGAGCAGTCTCCAGCAGACAGAAATCTTTTCAATAGGAAATCCTTTTCATAAGTATAATTCTCCTATTAAAATGAAAACAGCTTTGTATCTTATTTTCACATTCATGTTTTCTTGAGAGTAGTTTTACCATCACCAAATGATTCAGATTCAGCAACTTAAGACACCCTGATTACATAATAGAGGTAGAAACCAAAGTACAGACCCAGACTGATGTCACACCATGGAACACATTAATAGCTGACTCAGTGCCAGCTCTCAGATGTACTTGGTGTCCAGTAACAGCTGCATTCAGTAAAGGGCATGACCTGTGACTTTTATTTCACATTTTATGCTTATTATAGTTTTCATAGAATTTCACCTACCTTGAGACTAAATTGGCTTATACCACGAGTTGGCATTCTGATCAGAAAGATGGAGAGTAGTAAATAGAGCATGAGTTTTGTGACTCTAGAAGATTCTGTCAAACTCTGAGTTCCAGTCACTACATTTATAGATGACAAGAACAAGGTGTAACTGATATTTTGAGAACTAAGCACATTCATGAGTGTGTATAAACACATATTATTTGGTATAATGTATTTTACTATATGTATGCTAACTCTTATTGTTAATATTTATTTCATAACTACACTAAGCCTCTTTTATGGCACCAGGTCCCCAGGATCTAGCCATCCTTCCCTGTCTTTGTTAGGGTTTCTATTTCTGTGGATGCACCATGACCATAGCCGCTTTTTTTTTTTGAAGGAAAACATTTAATTGGGCCTGGCTTACAGGTTCAGAGGTTTAGTCCACTACTGTCATGATGGGATGCATGGCAGTGTACAGGCAGACATGGTGCTGGACAAGGAGTCCTAGAGTTCTACGTATGGATATGCAGGCAGCAGGAAGAAGAGACACTGGGCTTAGCTTGTGCATTTGACACCCCGAAGCCCACCCCTAGTGACATCATTCCTCCCACAAGAACACACCTACTCCATCAAGGCCACACCACTTAGTAGTGCTACTCTCTGATGACCAAACATTTAAATCTACGAGCCAAATGAGGGCATTCAAACCACCACACTTACCTTGTCTTTAACTGGGTTATAATTCAAATAATGATTATTTGAATTATTAAGTTTAGAGGAGATGCCAGGTGATTTACTATGGAGGGTTGAGTTTGTTGCCTGGTTGCCTGGGTACCATTCTGGGATCTACAACATGAGACTTTACATACATCTGAATTCTGATTAATCAACATATGATAGCCTCCCAATAAAAAAAAGTAAAACATTTCTTTTCACTGTTAAAAAAATAACATGTGGATTTGTTTTCTTGAAGATTTGCTATATCTATCCCTTTGGAAAGCATTTGAGTCTTTGGCAGGCTACTGTTGAATGTGGCCAGATGGTATCCTGCCTGATCTATGGTCCCTACAAGGTGCTGTGGAACAATGGTTTCACCTCTGCAAAGATTTGTTTCTTGTACTTGTTTAATAAAATGCTGATTGGCAAGTAGTCTGGCAGGAAATATAGGCCAGGCAACCAGGCAGGAAGTAAAGGTGGGGCAATGAGAACAGGAGAATTCTGGGAAGAGGAAAAATTCAATCTGCAGTTGTCACGCAGTTGTAGAGGATGCAGATGAGACTGCCTCACTGATAAAGGTACCAAGCCACATGGCTAACACAGACAAAAATTATGGGCAATATAAGTCTTAAGAGTTAATAAGAAGCCTGAGCTAATAGACCAACCAGTTTATGATTAATGTAGACCTCTGTGTGTTTCTTTGGGACTCAATGGTTGTGTGGCAAGGCAGGACAGAAATCTCTGTCAACAAGGCTCAACTTCCTCTTTCCTGTGGGATAAAGGAGCAGATTGCAAGGTTAATCACCAGGAAGACCTCCTGGCCAGCTGCTTCTAATGGTGTGTGACTTTGTTCTGTTTTTCCATCTCTCTCAATGTTCTCACCTAGTGCTCTGCAGAAAACTAACAGAACTCGTGGGCTCTGTGGCCCAAGCTTCACTGAGAAGGGATGAGTGAGTCCTCTTTGTGATGCCATAAAACAATCCCACACCAGTTCAGAACAATTGATTATAAAAGGGTTATTTATTTAAGGGGAAAAACTTACAGATCATTGACCTAAACAACAGTCCTCTGAGCACAAACAGGAAACAGAATCTAGCAGTCTAACAGGAGCCAGAAGCAAGAGAGCAGGCACACGGTTCCCACTGCTTTTTAAAGTATAAGAGACCTTGGTGAGCTCCAATAGATCAGCCCCACTGTCTCCGTGGGTGGGTGCACCCCTTGTGGTCCTGACTTCTTTGCTCATGTTCTCCCTCCTTCTGTTCCTCATTGGGACTTTGGGAGCTCAGTCCAGTGCTCCAGTGTGGGTCTCTGTCTCTATCTCCATCCATCGCCAGATGAAGGTTCTATGGTGATATGCAAAATATTCATCAGTATGGCTATAGGATAGGATCATTTCAGGTTCCCTATCCTCAGCTGCCCCAGGAACTAACTGGGGATCTCGCCTTGGGCACCTGGAAGCCCCTCTAGGTCCAAGTCTCTTCCCAACCCTAAGATGGCTCCCTTAATTAAGATATGTGCTTCCCTGCTCCCCTATCCAACCTTGCTTTATCCCAATCATCCTGTTGCCCCAGGTTCTCCCCATCCTACCCTTCTCACTTTTCTCTCCCTATCTCCCCTTACCCCCCGCCCACCCCACCCTTAAGATCCTGATTTTTGCCTGGCAATCTTGTCTACTTCCCATACCCAGGAGGATAGCTATATGTTTTTCTTTGGGTTCACCTTCTTATCTAGCTTCTTTAGGATAACAAATTATAGACTCACTGACATTTATTTATGGCTAGAACCCAATTATGAGTGAGTATATCCCTTGAAAAAGCATGGGATAAAACCGGACTCTCTGAATATGGCAGACAATGAGGGCTGCTGAGAAGCCAAGGGCAATGGCACTGGGTTTTGATCCTACTTCATGTCCTGGCTTTGTGGGAGCCTAGCCAGTTTGGATGTTCTCCTTCTTAGACCAGGATGGAGGGGGGAGGACTTTGGACTTTCCACAGGGCAGGGAACCCTGACTGCTCTTCAGACTGGAGAGGGAGAGGGAGAGGAGTGGGGGGAGGGAGGAGGAGTGGGAGACTGGGAGGAGGCGGAAATTTTTTTTCTCAATAATAAAAAAAAATAATAATAAAGTATAAGAGACTACGCCCCATTGGGTTGGTATCTTAAAGGCTATTGTCTGAAGGATCAGAATGTGTTCCCACAGCATCTCTGGTGTTGCATTAGCAGAATGTGTTTTAAAGAAAGTTTGCATACGATGTGTAGAAAAAAAATCCTATATGACAGAAGGTAGTGAGATACATTCCCAGAGGCATTTATTTACCTTCTTAGCCCTTACCTTTTGGCAACTGTCTATTTTATCTTAGAATGACTTTGCAGTTTTTGTTTCTCCTAAGAAGTATTTTAGCTGGGTATGGTGGCTCCCAGCACTGGGGAGGCAGAGGCAGATGGACCACTGTAAGTTTGAGGCCAGCTTAGTTTACAAAGTGAATTCCAGGACAGCCAGGGCTGTTACACAGAGAAACCATATATATATATGTGTGTGTGTGTGTATGTATATATATGTATATATATAATATAATATATAAATATATCATATATAAAATATATAATATATAAATAAATATATTATATATTAAAATATATATAAATACAATTGTTATTGCTTTATAAATAATACCATTCAAAATTTCCACATCCTCCCCTCCTACCATTTCCCTCCCACTCCCTCACTTACCCCCCTCCCCCTCCAGTCCCAAGAGAGGGCAGGGTACCCTGCCCTGTGGGAAGTCCAAGACCCTCCCCCCTCCATCCAGGCCTAGGAAGGTGTGCATCCAAAGAGACTAGGATCCCAAAAAGCCAGTACATGCAGGAGAATCAAATCCCAGTGCCATTATCATTGGCTTCTCAGTTAGCCCCCATTGTCAGCCACATTCAGAGAGTCCAGTTTGATCACATGCTCATTCAGTCCCAGTTCAGCTGGCCTTGGTGACCTCCCATTAGATCAGTTACATCGTCTCAATGGGTGGACCAACCCCTCGTGGTTCTGACTTCCTTGTTCATCTTCTCCCTCCTTCAGCCTAAAGTTTGGCTTTAGTCTTTCCCTCAGCTGTTGAAGGAAGCCTCTCTGATGATGATTTGGTTAGGCAGAGATCTATGAGTATAAAAGAAAGATAGAGAAGCTGGGCGGTGGTGGTGCACGCCTTTAATCCCAGCACTGGGGAGGCAGAGGCAGATGGATCTCTGAGTTTGAGGCCAGCCTGGTCTACAGAGTGGATTCCAGGACAGGCCCCAAAGCTACAGAAAAAACCTGTCTTGAAAAAAAATGGAAAAGAAAAATAGAATATTTTTATGAATCATTTTATTGTTTTTCCTATCATAAGTCTCTAGGCTATCCATCCTCTTGTTTCTGCTCAAGATAAGAGTTTCTCTATGTAACCTTGGCTGTCCTGAAACTCATTGTATAAACCAGGTTGGCCTTGAACTCAGTGATCTTCCCTGCACATCTGGAGTGCTAGGTTGAAAAGCGCCATACCCAGCACAGACAACTCTTTATTGATTTTTTTTTCTTTTTAAACAATCAACAGAATCTAAAATGCCAAGACAGAGTGATTCATGGGTCTCCTGACTTTCTAGGATGTGGGACCCCATGCCACCTAAACATTTTAAAAGAAGAAATCTATCATAGTCATTCAACTCAGGGGAGAGAGGTTTGTGCATTGTAAATATTTTATGACTTTTTATATAATGAATATCAGACAGCTGGTATTCAACATTTGACATTTAATAATGTCTGACAAATAAAGCTTACAAAATATTTAATATATTTTAAATTACCCTCTGAATTTAGATGAATTATCATAATCTGAATTCACATGTCAAAGAATGAAAAAAACTTAGGGTAGTGAATTTTGTAATTAGAAGGTTCCGATACCACAATAAAATCAGACTGAGACTTGAGCAAGAGAAACCAGCAAGGACCCTCCCACTTTGTTACAGTAAGGGGGCATGGGGAAGATGTGGGAAGTAGCACAAAGCGCATCCTGGGAAAGCCCCACCAGCTTCAGAGACAAAGTTCTATATTTCTGTTTGATTTTAAGATATGTTAGAAATACAATCCATGCCAGAAACATCACAGAATAATTGATCTGAGAGTGAACAGCAGGGAACACATCTCTGTATAAAAGCTAGACAAGAGGCCTGAGGAAAGGTTCCAAGTTCATGTGTCTGAGAGACTTTGACGTGGTTACCAGGTCTCCTGCATCCTCATGCTGAATTCTCCCAACTTGCTCTGTCTTGCTTTCCCATGAGTCACATGGTTTTCGTGTGGTCAGAGTCTTCTGGGTGGTAAGTCAAGTGTTTTGCTTTGTTTTGTTTCTTTTAAACACACACAACTTCCAAACTAAGTAAAGGAGGTAATTGAGGCTATGGAGACAGTATTATTGTCACCAGCATGCCTAGCAACAGTTGTTGCGCTAATCTCAACCTGCAATTTGGAGAGACTGGTACTTAAAATGAGCAAATCATTTAGGTTTAAATTTAATTAAATGGAATAGTCCCGGAAAATGGAGGATACTTGTACAAGGACTCCTTTTTTTTTTTTTTTTTTTGCAACATAATTTTGAGCAGCTGGAACCCATTTGTTACGCTGTAGTCTACTCTACTTTCTCTTTATTTGCCAAGCAGAAATGGACCTTTCCAGAAAGTCTGAACACATCACCCTATTTGAACATACAGGATGGCGCAGCTGCTTGAAGGAAGAAGCCGGAAGGACAACTTGGGCCTCTTGCCTCCACCTGGGTTTAGTAGCATTACACTAGAGCAGGCGCTGACTGAAGATCTGGATGCCTTCCAGCACTCCTTTGTTTATGGCTTGTCACTTCCATTCCACGCTCTATCTCTGCAATTGCTGTTGCAGTTGGATCTGTCAAGAGCCCAGGTGTGTGTCATCTCTCAGGTACGTGTCAAACTGAAGGTTCAAGAATCTGCAATCAGTTAAACCTGACAGTGGAGAAGGGGAAGATGGAGAGCCACTCATTGACTCAAAAGCATCCTACGTCAACTCAGCAGGAAATGAGAAGCTCACGGCAGCGTGCCTCTGATGGCTTGTGTGGTGTGTTTATAGACCACTGCATCCTGTATGAAGATAGACCTCCACTTGCCAGAGATAAGAAACAGGACATGGGGCTTTATTGTGACTTCCCACCTTGCTCTTATCAGATGGCATCTGAAAAGTAAAACAACAGGAAGTTTTGCTGGGAGTTGCAGTTGGCTGAGGCTAAGCGCAAATAGTGACCTGCAAATGTCGTGAAGGAAAGCACTGACCCTGCCCACTCCCTAGAGTCTTTGGTTCCAGAGAAAAACTAGGAGAGTTACCTTTCTAAAGTAGAGCCTTAACTTTTGACTTTCTCCTGCTTTTCCCAAAACAGAGGTAATGATGGAGTACCATGTGGTCACTGTGTAATACCAGCACACTGAAACATTTCTGGACACAGGTTTAAATTACACGCGAATCCTGGTATTCTTTGCTGTTTGATTCCTTTATATTGTTGCATCTTTGGGTGTAGGTTTATCTAAATGTAACAACCAGTCCTAAGCCATTTATTCATCAATTCAACCAATCCTTACTGAATGCTTGCTAATGCTCAGTTAGTAAAGGCACCTGTTGTCAAGCCTGATGACCTGAGCTTGATCCCTGAGACCCACACGATGGAAGGAGACAACGGAATCCTACAAGATGTCATTTGACCTTTTACAAGTACCATGGCATCTGCATACTCTTATAAGATAAATAAATATATTTTGAAATCGGTTAATCAAACTCTTTATGTCAGGCTAAAAGAATCAAATCAAGTGATACTATCAACAAATGTATAAATACACTGGGCAACGATGAACTCTTCATTGTAATAACAGCTCTCAGTTAACTACGAACACAGGCAGCCATTCTCATCTTGATAGAGGATACCTGTAAGATCCCAACAGATAACAAGGAGTATGTTGGGAAAAGTCAAGAAGATTCTTATTCTTCAATCCTTTTGAAAACTGCACTGGAAACCCTAGATGATGCAGTATGAGAAGCTCAGAAAGAAAGATATATTATTGATGGTGAAGGAAGTAAAAGTCTCCTGCTCTCGGATGAGACTGTGATGATGCATGCAGAACACCTGACAGGTAAGCCCCAGCCCAAAGCGATTAGAGATGATAAGTGACTGGAACAAGGTTATTGGATGCAGAGTTAATAGCTACAAGCCAATCGCTTTCACAAGTAGTGGATAAGTTCAGCGTGGATTTAGAAACACGCTAGCATGTTCAATGGTATCCTCTAAAATGAAAACTTAGGTTTAAATCTGACAACATATGTGCAAAGGGTAAAAAGATCTAGTGAAAAAATATTAAAGAATTGGAAACATAAAATTCATATATAAGAAGACTCAATTCAGTGAAGACAATAATTTTCCCCAAGTTGATATGCAAATGCAATTTCAGTCAAAACGCCAGAAAAATTTCTGGATATCCACAAAATGACTCTAAAATTTACATGTATGTCCAATAAAACATTGAATGGTCAGAACAATCAAAGAACAAAAGTCTGGAAAACCAGTAAAAGCTGGCGCAAGTTTACCAGAATGGTACCGTCATTAAGACAGTGTCATGCTGATGAAACACAAGTCCATCAACGGGACTGAGGGGAGAGCAGGAACAAAGCTATAAACATGCAGCCAAATGATCCTGGCCAACTCGCAAATGCAAGGAAATGTGGAAAGAGTCTTTTCTAGTACTTTCACTTAAAAAAAACTCAAAATAGACCATGAAATACAGACTTTAATCTAAAACACCAAATTATAACACTGCTAGACAAAAAGATAAAAAAAATGTCTGCCCAATTTTGACCCTCATGGTGGCTTTTTAGATATGGTATTGTGGCACAAACCACAGAATCAATGGTGGGATTCACTAAAATTAAAATTTCAGGAGTGGGTGATATGGCTCATTGGGCCACCATGTTTATTGCAGAAGTCTGGCTTTGGTCTCCAAACCCGTGTTAAGGTGGAAAGAGAGAACTGGCTTCATAAAGTTGTCTCCACTTGTGTGCTTTCATACATGAGCTGTGCATCTTCACACACAAATTAAAATTCCATGTTTGGTCTAAGACAGTCTCAAGGCAATGAAAGACACGTCCTAAACTAAGAGAAATGATTTACAAGATATATATCTAATAAGGACTAGTGTCCAATACATATAAAAATAGGTTTTGTTTTTTTTTGGATTTTTGAGACAGTGTTTCTCCGTAGCTTTTGGTTCCTGTCCTGGAACTAGCTCTTGTAGACCAGGCTGGCCTCGAAATCACAGAGATCCTCCTGCCTCTGCCTTCTGAGTGCTGGGATTTAAAGGCGTGCGCCACCACCACCCAGCAAAAAATAGTTCTTAAAATTTAATAAAGAGACAGTATCTCACACTTTGAAAAAGTAAGCCAACACTTTAAAATATATCTTAGCGAGTAAGATATACAGATGATACATAAAATATAAACATATTTTCAACTTCTTACTTCTTAAGGGAAATTAAGACAATAGTGGTGATAATTCACACCTATTTTAATGGACAAAATGAAACCAGACAGCAGCAAATACTGAGGAGGATATAGAGTCTCATGCAGTCTCATGTATTGCTGATAGGAAAATGAAACCATCTATTGCTTTGGAAGACAGGTTAAGTTTCTATGAAACCAAACTTACTGTAGCATATGTTTCTGCAATTGGCCAACACGGTAATTTTTCAAATTGGAAACTTAACATCAACACAAACAACTGTGTTTGGAAATGGATAGCATCTTTCAATTTTCAGAACATGGAAACTGTCAAGATTCAAGGTTTGCTTTAGATCATGGATGTTTAGATGATAGTGTATTGAAGCAATAGCTTTTTAATATCACTCATAGCAAAATATGAACTACCAAACCATGAAAGGGCTTGGGGAAAACTTAATTGCAATGGCTAAGTAAAAAAAAAAAAGAGTCAACCTGAAAAGGCTGAACACATTTTGAGTTCAAATATCACAACATGATATTTGGGAAAAGGTAAAACTATATTACTAAACACACAAGATTCTTGGGGTTTGAAATGAAACTGGTCTGTATGATACTATAGAGATGCTCATTTATAATTAATTCACTATCTGTCAAAATTCATAAAATGCACAACTCCAAGAGCAAATCATCATGCATACTATGGTGTTTAGGTAGAAGCAATGTGTGATTTTATTTCCTTTGGTAATGAAATTACCATTCTGTTTGGTGGTGGTGATGATAGGAAAACGGTAAAGATTTTCAGAGTGAGAACTGAAGAAGAATATTCATGATGAGACACACATTATTTTTAGACCTCAACCAATGTGAGAATAAAACTCAGAAGCCCAAAATGTCAAACATCCCAACTGTTGGACAACACTTTAAAGGCTATTGAGTCACAGACATTGCAGGATTGTTCTTCATTTCTTCCTACTTATAAAAGGTATGAAGTCTTCAATTAGAGCAACAATGTGGCTCAGATTCTTATGGTTCTTATTACTATGTGTCATATATACAAATAAAACTGATTGTTTTTACATACTCTTTTTTTTTAGAAGTTCCTTTGGACTTTGAAGTAGAGATTTTACTTTGAAGTTTATAGTGTTCAAATCATCAGTTACAAAATACAAAGAGAGCAATTGCATAACATCTATGAATAAGCATTTCCTACCCTGTGTCATTTGCCATTCTTTCTAGCTATGCCTGTGATCAATTAGCAATGCCCAAGGTCATTTTTGAAGATGAGGTTTGAATATGCTGATTTTAAATTATACAATCTAAGTTTTATAATAAGTTATATTTATAATACTTTGTACTACACTGTTACTGGTTACTGGGGAGATGTGAAACAAGCATCTACTTATCCCAATAAGGAACTGACACAGACCAAAGAATGAATACAACCAAAGCCCAGCCTGGTGAACTAATATGTTTTTATTGTGGTTATGCACAAAAGAACATAGGTGAGAGGTTCATTAAAGGAACAGACATGATTAAAAGAGCTGTATCAGCAAAAGCCTGCTTCAGCATGGCTGTCAGCTTATAAAATCTGGGCTCATGGGACACACTGCCCATCCTGCCGGCAGCTTTATAGGTTGGCAGTTGTCTGTTCTTATGGCCTAGGTGGTCTGAACCTGTTCTAAACAGTTTGCCTCAAGTTTGTTTGTTTGTTCATTTTTTTTTCTCGAGACAGGGTTTCTCGGTAGCTTTGGAGCCTGGCCTGAAACTAGAGCAGGCTGGCCTTGAACTCACAGAGATCCACCTGCCTCTGCCTCCCGGGTGTAAGGATTACAGGCTTGCACTGCCACCACCCAGCCTCAAGTTTGTTTCTTATAGACTGTTCAGCTGGCCTCTGCTTCTTGAAGGCTGTTGGGCTTGCCTGAGAGTGACTCTTAGCGGTCTTTACTGTTTATGTATTCTTGAGGAGAGCTCATTGAACCTATCAGTTTCAGGAACTTCCTGAAGCTATTTAGAGTATTCTACTTCCTGGCATAATGAGCTTTCCTACAGGATGGGCTGTTTTATCCACATTGTAGAAAAACTTGTGTTTCCCCTCATTGTAAACAACTTTCCCTATAATATCCTATTGTTTGGGTTTCCTTTTGTATCCTATGTCTTATGATGTTTTTAATCAAGATGAAAGGCTTTAATCTTGGAGGAAATGGCTATGCAACACAGACATGTTCATTTATCACGCATCTTTTTTTTTACTTCGTATTGCTTCCCTGCAATTATGTGTGGCAGTGACAAGATCTGTGACTAAGAGTTGGAGAATCTAGACTCTATTTCTGTTCCTATTATCTATTTTCTAAATAATCTTGGATAATTTTCCTAATACTTTTTGGTTTATGTTGTTTCTACAAAAGTGGAATGATAATGGTTCTGAATTTCTCCATTGCTTTTTAGAATTTAATGAAGACTACAGAAAAACTACCAAGAAAAAAAATGCATGGATGAAGATCAGAAAGATAGCTCAGTAGATAAAAGTGCTTGTCATGCAAGCCTAAGGTTTTAATCCAATCAATTACTGGAAAAAAATGACTTCCCAAAGTTGTTTTCTAAACTACACATGCATGTCATAACATTTACAGACCTGCAAATAGACACACATATACACATGCACACTGCGCACGCGCACGCACACACACATTCATACCCCATACAGGTATGCAGGCATACATGCACACATTACTAATAATAAGTAAACACTAAAATTAAAATGTGATTGTCATGTTAAGTCTTGCACAGCTTTGAGGATGTCTATAGACCATGCAAAGTACACATGGACCCAAGGGCAATAAACATTAAGCATAAAACATTTAACTTTATATGTACACATGTTAGACTCCCATAAAATTTTGCATACTTATCTACATATTGTTTAATCCAATCTTTCTTTTCAGTTACTTTGAATTGTTTCAAGTGGATTTCCTCCTGATACCAAATTTCCATCCTGGCTTTCTTCTCATTGCAGATTTTATTTTTATTGGTGTGTGTGTGTGTGTTTGTGTGTGTTCAATGGAGAAGTGGCTATGGAAGTCAGCAGATAGCTTTAGATCTCATTGATCTAGAAGTTTAGGCAGTTGTGAGCTGCCCAACAGATGCTGGACTTGGGTCCTCTAGAATAGTGAACTGTCTTTTCCTATAGCAATCTTGCACTAGATCATGGTTCCCAGCCTGCCACAGGATGGTTCCCACATCATGTGTGATCCCAGCATATCTCTTTGTTCTCTGAGGAAAGCCATTGGTCCATGTTTGTCATTAGGTCTCAACCCAACCCAATAGCAGCTGATATGAGAGTTTTATATGGCTACATTCTCCTCTGAAGAAATACTGGTATATAGATTCTACAGGTATCTGTCCAAGTGCACAACAGCCTTAAAGTGGTTAATGTTTCAAATTGTTTATGGGCAAATTTAAGGACAAAGTCCAAGTCATATCATGCTTATAGTTTTGAGTCATGATCTGTGAGTTACAATTCAAATTGTGGGTGAAAGGAATTAGAGGAAGCGGGCAGCATGATGAAATCTGGTAACTTTTCCACATCAGGTATGGTCATAAGTGACAGGGGTGTCCCATCAAAAGAAAAGAACTGTAGAATGTAGGGTATCTTCAAGTAAACACATGGACAGGCAGGCTGAGTTTTTAAAATCAGAACCAGGCAGTGGCTAAATCTAACGCCATGGAGAGGAGATATTTTTATATTATATACTCTCTCTCTCTCTCTCTCTCTCTCTCTCTCTCTGTGTGTGTGTGTGTGTGTGTGTGTGTGTGTGTGTGTGTGTGTGATGGACTGCTTTGTAAGGATACATTGAACGGCAGCAAGGGATGAAGCAGAGGTTGCAGGACTGACCTATAGGTGATGGAAGAGGTCCAATTTAGGCCTGGAGTGTATGTCATGAGCAAAGTAACAATTAAGGAGAAAGGGAATCAGATGAAGTTTAAATAAATATATTTAACATATGGTTATTATTAAATAAATATACACATATGTATTTGTCTATGAGATCTTTAGTTGCTTTTTCTTCTTTTTTTTGAAGGGTATGTGATTGATTGGTGCTTGAGAGAAGCGTATCCTAGAAGTAGACTGTGATTATTTCTGAAGGTGTCCTGTCTAGTTCCCGATCCCCTGTTGCATTGCCAGTCTAGTAATTGCAGTAAAGAAGAAGCTGCCATTCCTGTGACAATTGGTAGATCACCCAGTGAACTATTTTCCCTACAGAATGAAAGGTATTGTATTGACCCTCACGGGGCCACACTGTGATGTTGTTTGGTGGAAATCCATAAGAGTAATGAAATCCATACTGCATGTTCCATGGAATCTTCACATTCACTTTAGATATGTATACTAGCAACATCTCCTTTCTCATGTTGAGAAAGCCAATAAAATGCAGATGTCATGGCAACCTGCAGAGAAAGGAATTTGTCTTTCTTGGTTTGTATCTGTAGTCATGCAGTTAAATACATGTGTTCAATAATAAGCCTGCAGTATTTTATGTCACCAGGCTTCTTGGCCATATGAAACACAGACACTATGATTTTTGGTATAATTTTATTTAAAAATATTGAATAAATACTTATTGAGCGCTATCATAGACCAGAAATTAGTTCATCTTCTAGATATTTCACAATGTACAAACCCCTAATAGATCCATTTTTCACTTACATTTTTCTGGGAGAAGAATAGTTAATAAACAAAGACAATGACATGTTGTCATTGTAAAGTAATAAATACTATAAGTAAATATATTGTGTTGGACATGGGGAGATGGAAACACGGGGGAAAGAGTCCTTTGAAAGATAATGCAGAGATCTGTCCTTTGACACAAATGAATATAAACTTCCTACCAGTCATGTCTGCAAATAGTGAGATAAGCTAAAAGAAATATTTAAGAGCAGTGCAAATTGCTGCTTTCACCCATAGAACATGTTAGACAGCCCCGAAGGTGGAGTCAAATGAGAGCAAACCCTTAGATTTAGATTTGCATGTGTTTCTGTAAGACCAGCTCCTGCTCCTGGAGCTAATCAGTATGCAGAAAGGAAGGGGGATTGCTTCTAGCCAGCGCCACAGAAGAAATGGAGCATGTAGCTATGCTGCTTACTGCTTACCAGGAAGCACCGGGGATCTCTCATGCGAACTGCACGCTTTGTTCTCAAGTGTGTTGTGAACTTTGGAAACCTGGAATATCCGACAGGATGTCTAGTGTTTTGCTAACTGACTTCTTTGTCATCTCTAGGCACTGGACCAGAGAGTGTGGATTTGGTGGGAAACTTTCAAAGCTTTGAAGAATTCTGGACTTTCTTGTGTTTTGTTTGTTTGTTTGTTTTACATATATGTTATTCCAGGCTAGATAATTTATGTCTGGACGTCTATTTTCACACCCAAGCAGTTGAAGGAAAGTATTTGGAGCCCTTGGACAATAAGAAATGTCATCTACCGTTGCAAGTCCTGAGATCCATGATGAGGAGGATTCTGATTTACTTAGATCTGTGCCCTGTGCCTTGTAGGTGTGTAATATGTAATCTGTCACAGTGGAATAAATGTGACTCTTTCAAATGGCAACTTTAGAAATAATGGACACATTAAAAATGATACTTTATAGTGCAAGTAAGTATATGATTCAAAATAACTCCAAGAAATAAGTAATAAATCCTAACATACTGTATTACTTTATTTGGGGATAAAATAAAAACAAGTAACTGAGTAGCAAGAAATTATGATTTATACAGATTAGTTTTATCCATAGCTTTCCCATCCGCGGGAAAGTTTATTTATAGACTCCATGAGTAGAAATGCCATTTAGAGAGGAATTAATTAACACCAGCCGACAGCAAGGCAATCTAGGAGAAACTGTAACCACAGCCCTAGCAGTGGGATTGGTAAATAAATAATTTTGTCCAACTTGGTCAGTAAGCCATTTGCCTGCACAGTTTGCAGATTTTTTCCTTAACTTACAAAAGCTCATGGGTGTTGGGAAGAGAAACAAAAGGCTCCTTCCTGTCTTATTCTTTAAAGGGATGGAGGAGAAAGTTAAGGAGCTTTTGTCTGTCCTTGTTCCTCCGAAATGCCCAATAAAACTTGGTTTTCACCCACCTCCTGAAGATCTGTGTATGTCCCACACTCTGACGGTGTGAACTGCAGATCATGGAAAGGTGTTGAACCTGCAATTAGCTCTATAAATCAGTCTGCCTAACTGATTCGGGTGCCAGTGGGGGAGTTGGACTGTTGCAGGTTCACAGCCAAATTATCTCGGGCCGTCTTAGTCTCCTTGAATAGGTATGTATTACCCACCTCTGTGAGTTAACCCACATTCTGTGACTTACAGGCAAATTCTTCAGAAACACACCTTTGGCGTCCACCAACCCAGGAGCTAAGAATGTCATCGACAGCATCTGAGACCTTTGTCACAGATTTCCTACTTTGCTGAGACCTTTCTATCTGACGTGCTCCCCAATGTACTTTAAAAGAAGGTGGCTTTGTGACTTCATGTTGTCACTATAAAAACCACCATTAGCGGAGTGGAACATGTAATTTGGAGTAACCAAAAATCTGTGTGTTCCCAGGACACGGTCACTCATTTTTGGCACCAGAATAAACTATGTGTTATCTATCCTCTGGGGTAAGAGCTGCAATTTAAGATTGACATGAAGGAATATTCTTTGCATAAGAGTCACACTGAAATACTCAGTAAATGCTTCTCTGGCTGAATTTAGAGTTTTAATAAGATTCTGGCAGTAATTCACCCGAGCTTCATTAAAAAATAATGTTTTGGGAAAAAAATTGACATTTCAGAAATGTCATGTTTCCTTTCGCCTTTGAAGGACCAAATATCTTCGTCATTGCTGCGAATTAGCTTGCAACACCATCCTCTCTCTTTGTAAAGAACCACATCCACCTTCTCTACCCGGTCAGTCCTAAATGTCACATTTAATTCCAGACTTCACATGTAGTTCCTGACTGAGGGTTGAGGCGGGAGCTGGAACAGACAGAATACTTCTATTTCTCTCAATTCAAAATCAGCGTTCAGATGGAAAAAATCTAAAACAGACAAGGAAGGTAGGCTGTTATATTAGTATCATGTACTACTACCTGCTTCATTTGAGTATTTTTAATTAGTTATTTTTTGGAGAACTTCGCACAAACACTGCATCTATATCCCCCTGCCACTCCATTCTCGTTTCAGACTTCTCTGTGTCCCCAAATACCGTCCAGATGAAGTTGTGAGGTTAGTGGGACACACAACTCAGTGGAGCTGTGGCTTGCCTACATGTTTTGGTAACACTCTGGATGAATAAGAAGAGCTGAACTAATGCAGTGTTAGCATGAAAGGTTTATAACACAGACACGATGGACTGAAAGAGATTTTATGTCTAATGGCAAGATATGGGGACTTAGGTAAACAGCAGTTCCTTTGACTTGGGGAATTCCATTGCCTGAGAAATTCATTGCATTCAGTGTGTTATTCAAGAAAGCCCAGTGCAAACTGAGATGGCATGATTTGATGAATTGTGTCTGGTCCAAGCTAAATCTGGCAACTACAGTTTACAGTAGCAACGGAAATCAAACCCTTGCTTCATGAGAGTAACATTCTCAGATTGAGCTCTGTAAAGAGGAAATTCTCTGGGATATGACTGTTCTCGTTATGTAGTCAGATGGTGTCAGATTTCAGTGGAAAAAGGAACTTTCTAGAAATGGGATGTGGGTGTGTGAATAATTCTGATTCTTGGGCAATATTTAAGGAAGGACTAAAGCCACCTAGAAGACGGAGTGTGTGCTAACGAAGACAGGCTAACGCAGTCTTTTCCAACTGCATGGGGTACCATTTCCTCTTTGAACATGAGTGACAGCTCCCAACCTTCAGGCAAACTGAGGAAGAGACCAGTTGCTTTAAGTCTATATGCAACTCACATTTTGGTTGAAAAGAAATATGTTTTTCTAAATTCTCTCACCATTTGTCTGATATCTTGTAATGTTAGAGAACGAATTTGGTTGTTTTTATGAATCTCAGAATCCAGTTATTAACTACCACACAACAGTCCAGGTTGGCGTAGAATACAGAAGAAAATGTATGGTGCCTATTGCTGAGTTGTAAGAAGCTCTGGATACAACTTCCGTGTGATTTTGCCATCGAACATGTGTATGACAAAATTACTTCTATCTGTTACATCCTGAAATGCTATGTAGCCTAAATATTTGAAAAACATCAGACTTTGTTATGAGAAGTTTTTTAATTAACTTTTTAAATGGTGTATGAAGTATTTTTTTGTGTATGAAGTATTTATGAAATGTAATATTGCTGAAATAGTTGTATTTGCTCAAAATTGTCATTATGCCAACTGATTCTATGGAATGTATCACATCTCGTTTCTACTGTCTTCCTTCTTCCCCTTTCTGCCTTGGCTAAAAGGAAGAAGATGGAATTATTTTTTCTTCAACAGAAAAACGCATTTGTTTTTTTTTCTTGTTTCCTATTGAATGTGAAATGGGAGACATAACTTAAGTGCAATATTTAAAACGAGCACCTGGCTCCCTAAATTAGGCCTGGATCGGTGACCTGGTAACACTAATGTGAGCTCGGTATGAGAGCAGAATTGGTGTGCTGTGCTGTTGGACACAGGAGCACTGCTGGGGAGTTAGGCCAGGGTGCAGTGCCGCTCCACAGCTGGTGCTCCCCCATGTATGCCAGGAAGCCAGTGTGTTTCCCTGAGAGATCATCCCTTCTCTGATGTGTGCTCCCAGATGACTTATTCTCCCCGAGCTGGGCAGTATGCCAGTAGCAACCTGGACCAGAAACAGCCGACCCTTTCAATCCTTTTGCTGAATTTGTGTTGCGGCACATTTGTGACTGCACAGACACAGATGAAGTACGTGTTCAAACAAGAGTGTGCATAGGAATATTTATGTGTTGTGTAGCAGCCTGTGCCCTGGAGCTCATTCACAGACATGCCAACTATGTGAAAATTCAGATTAGAACCTTCACAATTCTTGGCAAAACTCTTTACTGCGTCTAGCTTACAGATCAGAAAACTGTGTTCATGTTCTGGGATGCAATCCTGTCAACGCCTTACAACGCTTAGAAAATATAACTATGGGGGCTCTCAGGCTTGATATCAAAAGAGAATCAAGCTTCCTTGCTTTTGAGAGAGGCTTGTGAACTATTCAGACCTCTACAAACACAAGCATGGAGACAAAAATAACTGGGGGAGGGAATCCTCATGAGGTTTCTGATACTTCCTGCTCTGGCTGGGCTATAAATACATGAGAGAATCATGCCTTTGGTATTTGAGCATTTCCCTGTTCAGCTGTTAGGATAATTGGAAGTGCAGAGGTGTGAGAAAAATGCAGTTTCCACCGTGATCATGGGTTGCTGGGACTATCTGTCATTCATACCCAAATTTTGTTTGGACTAAGAACTTCCTGTTTAGATTTTGGTTTGTTGTTTGGTTTGTGGTGCTAATATATGGAGATTTAGCTAAGTTTAGTTGGCAAGGGTAATATATGAACACAGAGATAAGGTTTCTTCCCAGCTTTGTTTGAGCCTTTGTATTAGGGGGAAAAAAAGTATACTAGGCCAAGTTTCATGACATCATTCTCATCCGTATTTTGTTCTTGTTGATTTTCTGCTACCATCCCCTCCCATGTCCCCCACTCCTGCCCCTTAGCTTTTTCTCTCCCCCACCTTTACCCTATTTGGCTTTTCTGAATACTGATAATATTTATAAGAATGTTTATCATGTAATGTTGATAAATCTACAGGATACTCATAAAATACCCATCTAGAGGAGGTAGCTACATGTGTCAAAAACTTCCAACATCATTGCAGGTCTAATAAGTCTAAATTGATAAATTTCTGGCTATGACAACATTTAATGCTTGTCCTGGTTCCTAGACTGGACAAGATTGGCGGCTCTTGTTCTCTTGTGAGTACCGTGCTGGGGATGAATTCTCACATGAGTCTCTAATTAGAAGCTGAAGAAATTCTATGAGTTCCTATTGATTAGAAAATAGCGATTGAATTGGTGCCCAAGTGCATGTACCCTGAGTGTATATCTCTGAACTTCAATAAAAGCTATTGTTAGTCTGGAAAGGTACAGCTGCTGTCACTATTAGACGGGTCCTTTCTCTGGGCATTCTTTTGTCTCCTAAGTTTCTGTCCTACAGAGAGTCCTATCAAGGGCACCTTTTCTAATTGTGCTGACAGAATCTCCAGATAAAACTTTATGTCATTACTGTTAGGACCACTTGAGTCTAGAAAGTCTTTGCAGTAAGGGCCAAATGGTAAGTGTGGGGATTACAGACCGCGAGCAGAGAGTGCAGAGGAACATAGGTCTCTCTTTCATCAGATGGGCCATTTTAGGGGCTAGGCTTTGACCCTGAGAAGTATTTATAACAAACATTAAGTATTTGCCTGCCTTCCCACATTGCTTCTGTGATTTTTCCCCTTTTATTGAAAATAGATTTTATTCTCATGTGATATAACCAGACTCCAGTTTTCCCTTCTACCTCCCTGTTCCCCTCGCAGTTACTATCTACTCCCCCATCCTACTCCCATTCTGTCTCTCATTAGGGAACAAACAGGCTTCTAAGGGAACTGATAAAATAAAATAAAATAAGATAAAATAAAAACTAACACATTGGAATCGGGCAGAACACACAAACAAAGGGAAAGACGTCCAAGAAAAGGCACAAGAAGCAGCTACTCACTCGTTCCCACTCTCAGAAGTTCTATAAAAAAACCATTAAACTGGAAGATTATATCCTCTAACCACTTATGAAGGAAAACCAACTAAATAGTGTTCAAAATGCCCACTGGGACTTTTGCCTTCACAAACCATCATTGGTGGTCTTTAAGTGGGAGAAAGACCCTTCCCTTCCTTTCCTCTCAGCAGAAAGGAGTTCATTTGCAAGCTTGAAACAAAAGCCAACGTCCTTTGAGCTGAAGGGAGGCAGGCCAGTGGCACATACTTCTAACATTTTGATGTGCTTAAAAAAAAACTCAGTGAAGGAAATAGTTTATTTGGTGGTAGCTTACTTCAGAAAAATCTCATTGATTTTGCTTGATGCTTCCCTCCCCACCTTAATTTCACTCAGCACCTTGTTATTCTTTAAACTGTCTCGTGGTTCACCATTTATCACTATTAACCTTGCATTTCCAGAGCTCAGCTGTCTGGCACAATGCATCACGTATATATCTGTGAATGCCTCGAACTATAGTTGCCGGGGCCTTTCTAAATAGAGTATTAACCTATAATTACAGGAGATCAAATGTGTAGACAGAAACAGGGCTCCTAAGATGTTTGAAATTATCACCGATGTGGTCTTTTGATGATCAGTAGTTAAAAATAAAGAACCTAAATCCCATCCCATTCCAAATGTCAAGTAATAATTATGGCAGAATACCAGTACCTGAATTCCAGGCACAAAAGGACAATAGAGACGCCAGTAGCATTAGAGATGGCAACGCAGTACTTTAGTTGTTGACCCTACAGCATATAATCACAGTGTGTGCTCGAGTTATGAAGAAATTGCAACCTACCTGAAAAGCGCAGCTTTCTGACATCTGTCAAGGTGATGGAATAACAAGGGAAAAGGGACACGGGCACACAAATCTCATTTGCTTCTAAGAACACATTTTTACATCGGACTATATTCATATAGCAAGAAGTATATTTTGAAATTCCCTTCCCACTCGGTGCTCTTAACTTGCCTTGGAAACCAGACTATGTGGAGGGAATGTGAGAAGTTTTGACAGGTGAAGCCCTTAATGAACTGGCAGTACTCTCCAATCTTTATACAATTACTATATCCTGAGGTTCCCCTGCGCATACTTTGGCAAGCAATAGTTAGCAGGACTACTTGTAATTATTTGATTTGCTCCATTGACTAGTTTTGGTGTACAAATCCTTGCCATGAGGTGATGTGAGATGTGACACAATGACAATCTTACAAGATATTTAACTGCTTCCCGTAGCACTGATTTCTTGGGTGAAAGCTATCAGAAGGTATTGCTAAATTGCACACATCTCTCCCAGGGCAGAAGAACCACTGGCAAACTTCTCTCCAGCAGGAAGATGGTCTGGATTGCCTTCTGATTATTATTATAATAACCATCAGAAAGGAGAAACTGGAGACTTGAACAAATTTAGTCTGCTTTGCCAAGATATTAGCAGGGTCAGGGTCAAAGAGCAAACACTATCACGGACTAAATTTCTTTTGTGGTTTGTCTGAGAGTGATCTGGGGGGTCGTAGACAGTTGAGATGATCTCATTGAAGAGGTGGAGATTGGGGTAAGATGCTGAATTTACCTTATTTGATTTTAGAAAGTTCTGAGGAATTAGCAGAGCCAAGAAGATAGAACTCTTATGAGGAACTGGCCATCTAGCTGTGTTAATAGAAAAGCTCTTGCGTATTGCTGTAACAATTAATTGCAGAATGGCATGCTTTATCTAACCTATCAAAGTTTGTATGCTAGTTCCAAACTACATTGAACTTAACCCAGCTACAAAGGTTCTCTTGCATCCATTCTTGGCAGAAAATATGAAGAATAGAGTTAACTGTGGGTGTCTATGTCTCTTCAGCTAGGGAAAAGAAAAGAACTTATTCTGAGACATTTTAATCTTTTAAGTTGATGACATTGTAAAATTAAGCAAATAGAAACAATATTGTCTCACACTAGGGAAAAAGGAAACTACCATCTATATGGTAGTTCTTTTTAATTCATTAAATAATTCAATTCATTTAATTCATTTTTAAATGAAATTCAATTTGGAGATAGAGACAGAGATCCTCATCAGAGCAATAGACTGAGCTCCCAAGGTCCAGATGAAGAGCAGAAAAAGGCAGAAGATGACTAAGGAAGTCAGGACCCGTGAGGGGTTGGTCTACCCACTGAGACGGTGTAACTGATCTAAACGGAGTTCATCAAATCCAGCTGGACAGGGTCTGAACAAGCATGGATCAAACCAGACTCTCTGAATGTGGCTGCCAATGGGGGCAGACTGAGAAGCCATCAATAATGGCACTGGGATCTGTTTCTACTGCATGTACTGGCTTTTTGGGACCCTAGTCTATTTGGATGCACACCTTCCTAGGCCTGGATGGAGGGGGAGGGCCTTCTACTTCCCACAGGGCAGGGTACCCTGCCCTCTCTTAAGGAGGGAGTGGGAGAGCAAAGAAAAAAAAAGAATATAGTTAACTGTGGGTGTCTATGTTTCTTCAACTAGGGAAAACAAAAATCTTATTCTGAGACATTTAAATCTTTTAAGTTGATGACATTGTAAAATTAGGCAAGTAGAAACAATATTGTCTCACACTAAAGAAAAAGGAAACTACCATCTGTATGTTAATTCTTTTTAATTTCGGACTCTCTGAATATGGCGGACAATGAGGGCTGCTGAGAAGCCAAGGACAATGGCACTGGGTTTTGATCCTACTTCATGTTCTGGCTTCATGGGAGCCTAGCCAGTTTGGATGTTCACTTTCCTAGACCAGGATGGAGGGGGGAGGACTTTGGACTTTCCACAGGGCAGGGAACCCTGAACTGCTCTTCAGACTAGAGAGGGAGGGGGAGAGGAGTGGGAGGAGGGGGAGGGAAATGGGAGGCTGGGAGGAGGCGGAAATTTTTTTTCAATAAAAAAATAAATAAATAAATTCATTTCATTTAATTCATTGTTAAATGAAATTCAATTTGCAATCATTCTTTGTACATTTTTTTTGTCTTGGGTGGCTATTTCTCCTTTTTTCTAAGTAACTAGGAACTTTTGTTTACATAGATTATATAAAAGTCCCCCCCCCCACTTCACCCTGCTGAAGAGGGATGGGTTCTCTTTGTAGAATTACAAAATGAATGAAAATGACACACCACATCTTTAGTCATAGGAGCTCCTGCCTGAGGGAGAAGCATCCTGCAGGATGCAGGGCCACATGAGGCCTCTAATCTAGAAGTAAGCGAACAACCCTATCTGGGAGGCAGGCTTAGTAGATTCGAAGTGAGTGAGCCCTGGTTCCTTCAGAAGCAATGATCTTGTCAGTAGGTTGAATGAATCATTCTGCAGCTGGCAGGAGAACTGAAGATTGTATCTCTGGGCTCAGTAGGACGCTGTCCCAGTCCCCCTATCTGTGGGGACTAAAGAGGGAAGGCAGCTTCTTTTCTTCGGGTTGTGAAGTTCTTCTTGATTTCACCAGATTTCAAGCTGGCCTCTAAAGCTGGATGGTCATTTTAGAACTTACACCTTATGTTAACCATATTCAATTAAAAACATAAATTGTGCTGCAGTGTTTATCATTGTACAAAAAGGCTTATGTAGTTTCAATACGTCTTATTATTTTTATAGTTAATTATACAGTATAGAGCTTCAAGAGAAAAAATGTCATGAAGGAAGATGAATAGTTTTCTTTTTTAATCCACCTTCCTAAATTTCTCAGAAACAATAGAATTTTTATTCAAGGGTAGAGTTTTCTACAATAAAGCATTTCTATTGCTAATGACTGACACAATGAAAAACTCTTGAGAATGACTTTATCATTAAATCACTCTCCATAAAATTTAAAATAAACTTCACTTCAGGATCGTACTGAAGTACTTCTATTCATCAGCTTGGGTTTGGAGGAAGGAGAGATGAAACTGACTCTTTCCAAAACAAACAGCATTTTAGTAAAACCTTAGTATTTTTGAGAGAAAATATATCGGTCGTTTTTGGTAGGGCTTGACATTTCTCTTCTAAAGAAGTAGGTGTTGGGACTTCGAGAAATGGATCAGGGGTTAAGAGCACATACTATTTTTGCAGAGGACCTGAATTCGGTTCCTAGCACACACATCAGGAGGCTCACATCAGTCTACGTCCGTCTCTAGGGAGATCTAATGTTTTATACTGGCCTCCATGGATGTAAACACACACATATACACACACAAGCACACATACAAATAAAAAAAAATAAAATAAATATTTGCATAGCTAATAGATTCTTACTTTTCTGGACCTGATTAATTTTAAACATTAATAATCATCAGTTCTTCCTTTGTGTCTCCCTGGGATCACCTACACTGCATGTCAAAAGACAAGAGTGAGCACATTCTAAAGCTCCAATCTATGCACTGACATGTACCTAGAAGGCCGTTAAGTTAATGAATTCATGGAAAGTGCAATTTAAGTAGAACCTAAGTGAAAAATCTCTCGAAATAACTTAAAAATTTGATTAAAAATTCATAAACCAGCTTACTAGAAGTAAAGTTGAAAAAGATTTAAGAGGTCATTAGATGAGAAGATGTATTTATCTCTTGTGACTATGGAAAAACATTGTTTTTTATTTAATTTACATTATTTCAGTCTGAGGAATCTGTGAGAAAATGAAGCAAATACATTAAAAATAGACAGGCTACTCCCAAAGGAGTTGAACGATTTGCACGGTTATATTTCATCACTATTGGTCGTGCTTAATGAAATGTTTCCCATTCATGTCTTCAATGCTAACTTGATTCAAGCTGATACTTATGAATACAGAGCAGTCACTGAGAACACAGACTTGCATTGTGTTTTAAATGAAGTACTTTGAGTGCGTCCAAGTAAAAACTATCTTTACATTTGACAGGACTTTTGGCACTAGTAAATTAAATTATTGAGGATTAACATTCATACACATACACACACACACATACACACAGAGTTTTGGTTAAAACTTATACCTCTTTCTTTGGTTAAAAATTTATAATGACTGTACTTGATAATGTTAATTGTCCTTTTTAAGATTTGAAAGTAATAGTATAATCTCTAAAATCACAGTTTAGTGGTTAGATGCTAACCTCATAAATACTTGTCTGGACTTGAATATCATTGTTCAAACTCATTCCCACACCATCATTATTATTGTTGTTTTACTACATTTTGGCTATGATAATAGTAACATCTCTCAACTGAAATTTTTTTCTTTGGTGTCTTATTTCATAATCTCATAATACTGACCCCTGTTTCGGGCCTTGCAGATATAGAAATTAGTGTTAGGTATGGGTTAGGAACTGTGAATTTTGGAAAGCTTCTGGGAAAAACAATATTATCATATTAATTTCAGTATTTTAGAAATTATATTTCGCCAATATAATAATAAATCTTCTAAAAGTGAATTGAATTGTATACTGTTGAGGATTTAGTCTCAAATAGCTCAAAGAACATTTTTAGAATGGTACCTCCCTAACTGAAAGACTCTTGACTAGCTGGAGGGACATTGCCTTGAACTAGTCAGAGAATAGGCTATATATTCACCATTCAGTCTTCTAAACAAAGATAAAACAAAAAAAGAGAGTGAGGGAAACTCAAAAGATTAGGCAACTATTAAGTGATAGATTGGTTAATACAGACCAAATTTTTAAAGTATATTACCTACTAGGGTTAGTTCTGGTGAGCAGCTAAGGCAGCTAGATCCCTAGTTCATGGTCAGCCTGACTACATAGTGCCTTCAAGGTCAGTGAGAGCCTGTATCAACAAACAGACAGACAGACAAACATACATAATAAGGACTAGGAATCAGCTCAAACGTGGAGTGTTTGCCAAGACTGCATTTTTGCTGGATTCTGCTTTAGTACCACAACACAAATAAATGAATAACTAGCTAACTAATGAAGAAGTGACACAATAGGAAAAAATATTTCTTTATGAGGTCAAACCTTTCCAGACTTTATTTACTACAAGGAGAATTCAAGATGTCATCTCACGGCCAATGAGGAAAACTTAGTTTTGAAGAAGTAGCTGTTAGTAAGGAAATACACAGGGTGTTGCCTAATTTTTGTCAACTTGACAGAAGTTTGAGTCATTTGAGAAGACAGAAGCCCAATTGTGAAAATGGCCCTGTCAGCTTGGCCTGGGTGCAAGCCTGCAGGGACATTTTCTTGATATGGGAGGGCCCAGTCTTCCATAGGGGTCCCACCCCCTGGACAGGTGCCCCCGAATAGTATAAAAAAGCCACGTAAGCTATGGAAAGCAAGCCACTAAACATCGCTACTTTGCGGCCTTTCTTCAGCTTTTGTATCCAGGCTTCTGTCTTGAGTTCCTGTTCTGACTTCCCTTCATGATGGGCTGTAAGCTATAAAATGAAATAAAAAAACTTTCTGTACTCCCCTTTCTGGTCATGGTATTTTTTTTCACAGCCACAGACACTTTAATGAAGACACAGATACATACATTTAGAGGAAGGCAACAAACAATATTTAAAGGTAAACAGGAAACTGGATATGACAACATATGCCTATAATGGAAATGGTTGGGAGATGGAGGCACGAAGGTTGTGGATATGAGGTCAGCTGTGGATATGGGCTATGTACCATTAGTTTAACTAACCTGGATTGCACAGCAAGATGCCGTATTAAAAATCTGTAAAACCACGGGTTGGAAAGATGCCTCAGTGGTTATGAACACTGACTGCTCTTCCATAAGACCTGGGTTTGATTCCCAGAAACTACAGAGTGGCTCAAAACCATCAGTAACTCCAGCTATTATAGGAGATAGGATCCCATTTCTGGCTTCCATGGTCACCAGGCACACATGTTGTATACAGAAACAAATGTAGGCAGAATACTCATATACGTAAAAGAAAATAATAAAAAAAATATTTAAAACCCTTTAAATCAAGCAAAGTAAACAAAACCAAAATGAAAAAAAATGTAAAATAGAAAAAGATGGTTATGTTAGGCATGACGAGATTGATGAGCTGAAAGGCACAAGGTAGGTGAATGACGTAGCTTTTTTGTACCATTCAGGACCACCGGCCCAAAGGTGGGACCTCCCATGAAGACTGGGCCTTCCCATAGCAATCATTAATCAAGAAAACGCCCCCGCAGGCTTGCATACAGGCCAAGCTGATGGGGTTATTTTCACAATTGGGGTTCTGTCTTCTCAGATGACTCTAGCTTGTGTCAAGCTGACGATGAACTTCTGGCTATGAACGTGCCAGTCCCTCATGGAGCCTCACAAAGTCATGCCCGGAATCCTTTCAGTCAATGTTGTGTTGGTGCAAAAGAAGTGTAAGATTTAGTCACATCTCCCCGCAGAAGACTCTGTGTCATGCCTTGAAAGGAAGCCATATTTCACAGGGATTTTCTATTTGTCACGAGGCTAGAAGTGGTAGGGAAATAAGAAATGTGAAGAAGCAGATTAGGTGCATAAAGCAGGATGGGGCTTGGGATGTTTGTAGATACCGGAAAGCAACACAGTGGAGTGGACTCTGTATCTTACTGATAAAGTGAAAGCAAATCATTAAGAGGGGACACACGACATGCTCACGGATTCAGAAAGGAGCCTGACGTTAGCAGCGAAGGATGGTACTGAACAACACCGAGAAAGAAGATTTAAAAAGGTAAGACAAAACAGAAACTTCAGGTCTTCTAGAACATTCTCACTCATCCGGCAGTCATAAGCTCGGCCCTCTTCATATGTAGTGTCTGGTTTATATTTAGTGAGTTTATTACAGGTTTCCTCTTGATTATTTCATCTATCTGACAAATGAGAGCTGAGACATGTTCTACATGAAATATTCATGGGGTTTAGAGCCTTAATCTTAAAAGTAAAAGCTTCTGTAAAATGCTGGAATAAAAAGAGTTTTAGTGTCTGTTTTATATATATGAGAGCATGGTGAGAGGAAACAGGGGGATTCAGCATTGGGATGGGGGTGGGTAGGGAGGCTAACAGGAAAGAACTATTTGGGAAGATCTTAAAAGCACAGACTCCTTTGAAAGTGGGAAGTTTAGAATATGGGAAAAAATGAAAGAGACACAAGTATGCGAAGAATTGAAAACTCTTAGGAAGAAGCCAAGCTGTGACTTCGAGCATCCAGTGTGGGAAACTGCCACGAAAGGAAATGGAAAAGCTCAAAGGCTTCCATCTGAATGCAGAGAATGGCCCCTCAGCATCACTATCCTGTGTGACAGTGAGCAGAAGAGCCTAGCAGAGAGGGCCTTAAGAAGGGCCAGGATGCGTACTAATTCGCAAGATCAGTGCCGTAGGTGGATGCTAATTTTCCTGATCATCTAGTCAAATGGTGATTATGCTGCTTGCTCAAAGTCATGCTACTTTATTGTTTTGAGACAGGGTCTCATTATACAACCTTGGTTGGCCTGGAACTGTTGTATTAGGGGCAGCGGGGCTGCGTCCCCACCACCAGGCCACCAGCACGGCTAGCTTTACCCGAAATAATTACATGGAAACTGTATTCTTTTAAGCACTGCCTGGCCTCTTATTGGCTAGCCCTTACATATCAATCTAACCCATTTCTATTAATCTGTGTAGCCCACGAGCTGCCTTACCAGGAATGATCTTAACCTGCGTCTGCCTGGAGTGGGAGAATCATGGCGACTCCTTGACTCAGCTTCTTTCTCCCAGCATTCTGTTCTGTTTACTCCTCCCACCTATGTTTTAACCTATGAGGGACAAGCAGTTTCTTTATTGCTTAACCAATGAAATCAACAGATTGATATATGACACTCCCACATCATGGAACTCTGGAACTGACTGTGTAGACCAGACTGTCCTTGATCTTGTAGAGATCCTCTTGTTTCTGCCTCTTGAGTGCTGAGATAAAAGGCATTGGTCACCATGCCCAGTTTATAACTCTGTTTAATTATATAGGAACCAAGACTGAAACAGATGGCTCCAAAGTTATAATATTGTGCACAAGAACTGAGCAGGGGTGGGGGTGAGAACATCTCCCTAGACCATTATGTTGCCTCCCTTCTCACTTTCGATTGACTCTTCCATAGTCCAAAGTATGAAACAATTAACACCTGCCATCCTTACCACACATCATTATCTCTGATGAGAAACAAACAAATGCTCCTGAAATATCTATTTTAAATTGGTTAAAGTTATAATAAGGGCTTACAGCCCATCATTTAATTATTTGGAGAATAAAATGGAAGAGGAAATAGTTAGGCAATAGTGATCTTCGGCTGGAAGCATTCAGGCGGTGGCATGATCGGTCCCATGCAGCAGCGGTCCTCAGAATTCTTAATCTTGGCTTTATATCACAAATCATGAAGGGCTTTGAATAAACATCTGGCAATGGTTAAGAATAATAGCAGTGCATGTTTTGCCTAATATTAAGGCATCCACTCTAGCCTCTTAACAAATGGCTCTTCTCCTTGTCTTCCTATAAGTCAGTCTAGTGTTTCATGCATAGCGGATGCTTAGACTTCCCATGCAGAATAGATGTTTGGGAAAAAGAATTTAATCCATAAAATAATAATAATGACATGTATGCAGCTTTTGTCCATTGTAATCTGCATACATCTTAGTGCTTATTTCAGTCTTTATGGTTCTTTTTTCTTTTTTTGAACAAACAAGCCATGACAGAGTTGCACATCAGACAATTTTAGAATCAAATGTGATTTTTGGGTTCCATCACTTTTTGCAGGTAAAGAGCTAGATAAGAGAAGCTCTGTTGACTTCCCAGGTACTGTCGTCTCTTTGAAAGTGTTTTTGCCTCGGTTAGATTTTAGGTAAACAAGGGAAACTAAAGTCTTTTGTAATGATTATTAGCTCATCATAGTGGTAAGAAATGTGGATTTGGAATTTTTTTTTGCTCTTTATGTACCTCAGTTTCCCCAGTTATCCCATACCATAAGGGGATAATCACACCTAATTTTCAGGGATGCATCAATGGTCAAATGAATCTGTATATGTGAAGAATGGAGAAGAGAGTCTGGTGCATGTTAGGTACCATGCAACCATGTGCTGCTATTTCATGCAGAATGATTTATTCTGAATAATTTTCTAGTCTTTGATTTTCTACAATATCTTTAGAAGAGAAACATTTTCTACATGTCACACTCTAACTGGAAGAATATACAAGAATATGCTAAAGAGAATGTTTAGTTGCTAACAGCACAGGCTATGAAGGCAGATTTGGCTCCATGAATTCTGTACTCTGACTGCTAAACACCGAGATCAGTTTCCCTCGATCATCCCCATACCCTGTGAATGTATTGTATAATCTGGTATGATTGTACTGCAGTACTAAGAAAGACCACACATATACATCCTTCCTTGCTCACTGCTTCTTTGGCTGTCTTCTTGCTTCTAAACCAAACTAAGGCAAAACGAGCCACAGATAAAGCTTGTAGAGGCAAAGGGTGGTTGAGCACACTGCGATTCTAAAGATCATTCCATCTCATCTCCACTCTTCAAGGCAAGAGGATGAAAACTGGAGCAGCAGCTTATAGAGAGGGAGCACAGAAGCAGAGGCGAATGTATAAGATATAGACTCTGCAAACACTAAGGTTAGAAGACATACAGGCTTATTTGAAAAGATGAGGCAGAAGATACAAGTTCAGCTGATAATAGGATTGTCATGTACATGAGTAGCACTAAACTTGGAAAGTCATGCTGTAAACCTTATCCTACACCACAGACGCCTGGTCTTGGAGTTCCAGGTCAGCTCTCTGAATGAGTTAGATGTGCTTTAATGTCTCTCTTTAGTAGGATTTTCAAATAGAAAATAAATCAAATGGTAGAATCCCAGGATTGAAATAGGTTTATTTTGGGTTTCCAGCTGTGATGTTTCTGGATTTCAAAATGACTGCTTTGGTATTTATTTATCCTCTTGGGAAAGAAGGGAAAAAACTCACTGCTGCATTCCCACTGTCAAGGATATTAGCTGTTACATTTCCTACTGGTTGACCTTATGAAAGAGGACACAGCTTTTGACCAGCTCAGCGTTTCTTTCCCTGGTCTCACTGAGTTACTGTCTAACGCACACTGAATGTTGGACATTTCTTTGCGAGTATTGTAACACAACCCTCACAAAGAGACAAGGAGCTCTGAGTCGTTTGCTTCCAGGGTCCAACTGGCAGATATCCCTATGCATTGTCTTACAATTCCCCCTTGTAGCTTTCTGGACGTTGCCTCATCTGGATTTGGTTTGAAAAGAATCAGTCTGCTCTTTTTACCAAAAAAGTAGAAATAATCCAACGTATCATTTTTCATGTAGTCTGTTGGCTACTTTTACAGGAACCGACCCAATACAAAAATTAACCATCGTAGTTTGCGTTGATAAATCACAAACGCATGCTTTGGAGAGCTTAGCGAATGACAGAGTTTATGGAAGATGAACAAAGGTTTTTCTTTACTGAAGGAGTAAAGCCAATGTTTCTAAGACTCTGACTTTATATCACTCAACCCACCGCCTCACTCTGTTTTTGTCTGTGAATTCCATACAAAGCGTAGCTGAACTCTGGATGTGAAAAAGGGGTTGAGATACAAAGAGACACCCATAAATAAATTCTCTGGTATAGTCCTATGTATCTAAGGTCCTGGCATCAGGCTCACAGAAGAGCCATGTAGGCTGTGATATCTTCACATACATGGATAAGGCACTAATGCAGAGAAGTCAAGCTCAGAAAGAAGAGATAGCTTTCCAAAAAACAGAGACTCCTGGACTAATAAACAACTCAAAAATATTAACTCAGTGGTGCATATTCACAACATGAACCATATATCATGAGAGGAAATGGTGCAATTTTCCAGCCAGCAGACAGAATTTACTTCAGTGATCTGTGACCTCATGGGGTAGCTTGCCTCCACAATGAATATAGCTTACAGGAAATCATAAAGATATTCTAAGCAGAGGAAGAGGTGCACCTCCATGATTGAACATTTTTATTCATTTCCATGAATGCCAAAGGCTTTGAAATTTCTTCCAGACTATAAGTAAGGATTGAAGATATATATTGTAGATATTTTATCAAGCCTTAGAGAAGATCCCTGAAGGTTCTGGCTTTATACAAATGTCTGGTCATACGCAGCATCAGGAAAAGGGAACATGGCTGAAATGCAGTTTATTTAGGCATTTATTTATTTAGGTTCAGAAATTCTCTGGTTTAGCAGAAATTTTGACACACTGGAGAAAGTACCAAAAGGTCCTTCATCTACGAGGTGGGAACCTCGTAGCAGAGCTGACCTCGTAGGCCATCCCTGCAGCATCTGCTCTGGCAGTCACATAGTTCGGCACCTTTCTCCTGTCTGAATCCATGAGGGCTTCTGGGGACCTTTCTCTTGTGCTACCATTGTCCCTGCTCCAATATTTTCCAGGAGAAATCTAAGAAACATTTACAGCTTGGATTTTGAATTTAGTAAATAGGAATGTCGTTTTGGGAATACCCTGGATATAAGCCCGGGTTAATGTTGTCAACCATTGTGAAGCATGTAGAGTCTTTTTTTTAATAGTTCATAAATAGCCAAAATCAATTACTTGTTGGTTTTGCGATCTTATCTTGATACTTAGAAATATGCCTAACACAACTATGGTATGACCACTTCACCAGGATGACAACTCTTCCACAAGAGGGAATTTGGAAACGGCATTTCCCCCAGAGGCATATGAAATACATACCTTTTATAGATACTAGATTACTAGTTGTGCTATATTCCCCAGAGAGGCACTGCTGATGTTGACATTTTTGTCTACAATGGTGATGGGGGAATTGCTAAAGATAACAATTCTTTTCTATTTTTTATCTGTGAAAAATTGGAGTCAATATCTTTGCCCTGAAACGTGATGTGTGAGTTTTGTGAGCACTCGGTAGAAAAGAGACATCACTTTGGGGGCACTGGCTGACAAAACACAGTTTTTATTCCTTTTTTTCTTGGCGTTCTCACTTGGGGAGTCCTATTTCAGAATGCAAGTTGTTTGCCTATGCTTTGGAAGAGAATATTTGCATGTTTCTCATGAGCTAATGGATTCTCTACGGAAGATCTGCAAGTCCCAACCCTTTCCAAAGTTGCAGAAGATACAGGTGTGTCACCCACTCACTGCATGCTGGGACAACTGGCTCTTTTACACACCATTTCCATGTCACAAGTGCAAATTTGTGAACAAAAACTGTCATTTCCATTATGGTCTCCTATCCACGAATGCAATCAAAGACGTTGGCAAATTTTGAGAACAATGTAGGCATATTTCACTTCTCAATGGAAGCAGCAGGAAACACATCATTTTTCTAAGTTGCGGTTTTTCAAATGTGGCAGTTGGACCAATAGCACCCGCATTATCTAGGAATATGATTTGAACACAGCTCTTCAGGTGGCATGACATATACACTGGATCAAAAACACAGGGATGTGACTAAGTAGTCCTAGCAAGTCCTTCTCCAAGACGAACATTTGCAAAAAACTGGTTCTATTCAAAAATAAAAGTAATTGTATATAACCAATTTTCAAAAAATATCAATGGCGTAAAGGTTTGTGCAGCACTTTTTTGAGGCTTTTCACAAGAGAGGTGAGTGACTTTACAAAGTCACATTGCTCAAGGTGCCATAGATCAGCTTCATCCATCGATTTTCCTTAAGACATATTTTATAGCTTAACACGCTTTAGCAACTGGAATTGCATTTTTATTTATAATAGTGACCAAGCAGTTTCATATTGAAATATGTGTTTCTTAGTTTTAAAATACTTTTATTTTAGGGCCTTTGATTATTTTGTACAATTGATGATGATAAGCTATGTTATTTAACAATATTTTTTATTTATCATTCATCATATATTCTTTAATTATGTTTAAAGGTTTGTGGATTATAAGGTCCACGGGAGTAAGATACATTGTTGAAAAGGACTCATGAAAAACTCCAATTAGTTTAGGAAATACAGGAGGTAGCCAAGATCACTATATTGGCCTCAGAAAACAGCTAGATTCTAGCTATTTGAGGATGTTTTCTTCCAGGACAGTCAGTGGGCAAGCATTTGACTTCCAGGGAAGGATCCTACCCCCTGAATCACTGCTATAGCTTAAGAGGAAATAAGAGATTGTTATATCTGCTTCATATTTTTAAACAAAAGAAACCTACCCATGGAGACATGTGAGAAATTCTTTTCTATTGCTCTGAGATTTTCCTTTTCCCCTTTTGTGCTTTATCAAAAGGAAATTTTATCATCATCTTCATAGGGACATAGTCTGTACTCTTTTATTAAGTACACATGTATTCAAAAAGCGGTGGAGTTTTATGTTTTAAAAAGTATTCAATGAATGCTACATTATAGGCAATACCCTGCACTTAACTCTAATGTATTATACCTTATCTTCCATGATATATGCAGACCTAGCCCACTGATTTGTACTTCTGACTAATAGTCTGTATTGTCAATATACTACAATTTATTGAAACTTTTCTCTATAAGAGGAAGAATGTTTTTAACTATAGTCCATTTTTCAATACACACATACTGCACAAACATGTGCCCTAAGGATTATGGATAGTCTATTTCTGAGTTACATCTTTTCTGATTTTTCTAATTGTTTTTTTAAAAGACATATTGCTGTTGCCTAGTCTTTCATGGTAGTTTGATGGCAATTGGTTTCTATAAGCTCTTGGGAGGGTGTGGCACTATTAGGAGCTGTGGCTTTGTGGGAATAGGCATCTCCTTGTTGGAGAAAGTGTGTCACTGTGGGGACTTTGAAGTTTCCTGTGCTCAAGATACTGCCCAGTGTCACAATCTGTTTCCTGTTGCCTCATGATCAAGTTGTAGCCAACACCATGTCTGCCTGCATTCAGTCATTCTCCCAGCCACGCTGACAATGGACTAAACCTCTGAAACTGTACTCCACCACCCCAATGAAATTTTCATTTAGAAGAGTTTTGCTGTATAAGAGTTTCTGTGGTCATGTTGTTCCTTCACAGCCATAGGAACCCTCACTAAGACAGAAGTTGTTATTAGGGTTTAGGGCATTGCTGTGACAGGCCAGATCATGATTTATTTGGGGATTTGGGTTAGAAAAGCAGTGGAATAAATGCTTTAAGTACTGCTTAATTGGCCATACTAGTAGGAACATGGAAGACAGGAGTGATAAAAATTATTTGAACTTGGGGGGAGCATGCGGGGGCTCACTCACTCAAGAGGTTTTAGAAAAGAATTTTAGTATGTTGTTTAGAAATTGTTCTTGTGATATTTTGGGAAAGAAGGTGGCTGCTTTTTGCCCTTGTTTGAAAAGTCTCCCTGAGGCTAAAGTGAGGAGTTTTGGGTTAATTCTGTTGGCAGAGGAAATCTCATATAAATTCTGTCATGTGGTTATTAGTGGTAACTCTAATGAAGGTTTATAATTGGGACTGGAGAGATGGCTCAGTGGTTAAGAGCACGGACTGCTCTTCCAGAGGACCCAGGTTCAATTCCCAGCACCCACATGGCCGCTGACAACTGTCTAACTACATTTCCAAGGGATCTGATACTTACACACCAATGCACAGGAAATAAAGTTAAATAAATTGTAAAAAGAAACAAAATTTAAAAAGAGATTTATAATGGAAAAAAAGCAAGCTGAGCAAAAAAAACATGTTTGAGGAGAAAAGGAGCACCAGAAGGTGGAGTGGAGCTGAGTCCTGAGTGCAAGCAGATGAGCGAATTAAGAAATGGAATAAAGAGAGTGGTTACCTCGGGGCAAGATCCCATCCAGCTAAGTTTTCAACAGGTAAAAAGGAACTTAAAAAAAAGCTTAGAATTGGGTGTACACCTGCCTTTAATGCCCATACTTGGAATCAGAGGCTGGCAAATCTCTTGAGTTGGAGGCCAGCCTGGGTAGGAGAACCAAACTTAGACAGTGAAGGAGAGAAACCTGGTGTAGATGTAATTGAGAATGGGTCCTTGTTCCAGTCCCAGCAAGCAGCAGATCTTGGCAGCTTTGGCTACACTGTTCTGGCTTTAGATTTAAGTATAAAAGAAACGGGTTATGGAATTTGCCTCCATGCCCAAAGGAAAGGCACTGAGGTCAGGCATGTGTCAGGGGTATCCCTGAATGGAGACCCAGAGAGGTCATTTCATGAAATTGAAGCCTGGATGGCCTTGGAGATCCCAAAATGTTAAAGATGCCAGAGTCATTGTGCTATTCTTTTTTAAACCCCTAGTGATGATAAACTGGTCCCACAAGGGTTAGTGGCAGGTGACATGAGGCCTTGTTGGGTCCTCCAGGCCTCAGTGAGTCCCCTGAGGCCTTGATGGGTCACTTTGGCGGGTGGGAGACAGCAGCTGGTGAGAGACAGGCAGCTATAACATGCAGAAAGGCATGTTTATTTAGTGAGTTATGGAGGGGGAAGATAAAGGGGAAGATGAGGAGAGAGAGGGGGGAGGGGAGAAAGAGAGAGAAAGCAGAAGTTACCTCTTCAGAAGAGAGTCAAAAAGAGAGAGAGAGCAGGTTGGAGGAGGTGGGATATCTGCTTCCCTATGCAGAAGGGGAGGGGTTGATAGAGGGCAGAGCTTGTCTCTTAAAGGGACGGTGTATCAGGTGAAAGACCAGGCCAACAGAATACTTGCTGAGGAAAGTTACTAACATGGTGTGGAATCACCACAAGAGAAGGGAGTGTGTTGCAGTCAACCAAGCTGAACAGAGTTGGAGATCTGAAGAGTGTTTTGACATCAGATGTAGAGATGCAGAGTTTGGAGTTTATCCAGCTGGTTTTTGGTTTTATTTTGGTCCAGTATTTCCTCACTGTTTCCTTCTCTGTGTTTTAGAACGGTAATTTATATCCGGTTCCATTATATGTTGGAAGTATGTGACCTGTTTTTTAATTTTTATTTTATAGGAGATTACATTTAAGAAATTCCATGAATTTCAGAAGAAATTTTGAACTTTGGACTTTTTACCATTGTTGAGACTATGAATTTGGGCACTTTTGAAGTTGAACGAAATGCATTTTGCATTATGATATTGTTAAAATCTTATGGGAGCCAGGGAGTGCAATGCAGTTGTTTGAATGTAATTGAATCCTATTAAGTGAGGAGCTCTTGAGTTAGGATTCTGGTTCCCAATGCCAAGAGAGAATAAATTTTTGATTTTTAAAGCTGCTGTTGTTTTTGGTGATTTGATACAGTAACAACAAGCAATAAACACATTCAAAGAATATACTTAAGGACATGAATATCACAAAATGAGAATATCCTTGCCCTGAGACCTACAGAAAGAATATTCGAAAGCTTCTTGGGTTCATTTACTTTTAGAATAGTGATTGAACAACCAAGAGGAAGACAACTTAATTGAAAATAGAGAAGGGATTTTGAGAAGTATTTTTCTATGTAAATTAACTCAAGTAGACAAAAGCACATGAAAAGAATGCCTCTCGTTTCCAGTCATCAGAGAAAACTACATCAAAACCACCGTGGGATGCCACTTTACTCCAAGTCAGATGGACACAAAAACGTAAGAAGAAATTCATTAGAAAATAAGTTTGGAAAATATGGGAAGAAGTTTGAAATCTCATTTATGGCTGGTAGGAATATAAAATGGTTCTCTTGCCATGGAAACCAGTCTGTTCATTCCTCAAAAAGTTAAGCACAGAAATAACACACAACCCAGCCATTCTACTACTAGGAATATTACTTTAAAGAACTGAAAATATGCTCACAGAAAAATTGGATCGTGGTTGTTTGTACAGTACTTTCCCAATAGCCAAGAAATGAGAGATACAAATGCCTTTGCACTGATGAACGGATAATATGTGATCTCTATTTTAAAGAGAGTTATCAGAATGTTATTTAGATACAGAAAAGAATAAAGTCTTGACTCATACTACAAAATGCATGTATACTAGTATACTAGAGTCAGAAACTAGAAGCAAAGTTCAATAAAGTACACGGAACTCTATTTATTCAAAATACCCATAGTTGGTATGTTCATAGGAATAGGAAATAGATTTGTGGGGACCAGGTGAAAAAGAGAAGGGGAAGTGGGGATGATTGCTTGAGGAAGATGAGGTTTCTGTTAAGGGTAATGCGATGTTCCATGGGAGAGTACAATGTTAAACAATGCTATTGAGTTGTCATTGTTTAATGATAAATTTCTAAATATTATACCATAGAAAATATATAGTCAGTTAGCCTCCCAAAGTATGAAAATATGTTTTATTTAAGATTACATTTATTTTGATTTGAGATAATATAAATTCACATGCAGTTGTGACATACAGTACCTGTGTCTTTAATGTCCTCTGCATTTCTTTTCATGACTCTTCTATACCTTTTTTTCCCAAAGTAGTACAAGCATAGAATTCCTTCTCGTTGGTAGTTAATATAAGACTGCCTAATTGGGTATTCTGTAACTTAGATTTCCTGCCCCTCAAACTGGGAAAAATACAGTATGTTGTCCTTGGTTACTCATTAGCTCATTAAAGGAGAGTGACCTTTCTACTTATTTTATCATTAATGGGAGACAAAGGGAACAAGCACAGATAAGGATGGAAATTAAGTATATGAATAGTTCCTACAGCAGTATCTTTCTACATGTTAACTACATGTGTCATATTTGTTAGGTTTCTGTGAGCAGCCTATACCAAGACACTAAAAGAATACATTGAAAAGAAACTGAGACATAGCTTGGCCCATCATACATGACTTTTAGTATGCATGTATACAAACACTCTCTCTCTCTCTCTCTCTCTCTCTCTCTCTCTCTCTCTCTTCCTCTCTCTACCTCTCTCCCTCTCCCCCCCCTCTCAGATAGTTAAACTTATGGGATTCTGATTACACTGATGATCTCTAATTGTACCATAAGTAGATGAGAATCACTGGTTCTTATTCTTCCTAATGTTGTGACCCTTTAACATAGTTCTTTATATTGTGGTGACCCCCAGCCATAAAAGTATTTTCATTGCTACTTTATAACTATAATTTTGCTACTGTTATAAATCATAATATAAATATCTGATATGCAAGATATCTGACATGTGACACCTGTGAAAGAGTCATTTGACCCCCATAGGAATCGTGGTCCACAGGTTGAGAACCTATTCCTAGATAGTAGCTCAATAGAACTAATAGCTAGGAATAAGTCACAGGCATAGCTGCAGGTTTGTTCATCAACCAAGGGAAGTTTGGAGCAGTCAGAGACACTCAAGGAAGCTACAAGTGACCTCAAATATATAATTCAAAGCTTAGACTTTATGTGACTAGCTTGGTCAAAATGTCTGCGCTTCCCATTCTACTCTTTCTTTCTCATTCACTTCCCATTGAATCATTTCCTGTAGTATTTCCTTTGAAAAGACCAACCACATTACAAACTTTTCATTTATTTATTTGACAATGTCTGGGTTTCTTTTAAAAAGTCAGAGCTATTATCATCCATTTTAAAAATGAAAATTTGGAGTCACAAATTGGCTAAATACATTTCTCTGGCAGGAAAACTCATAAAAGCTACCAACAAAGAGTGCCCCAGTCAATGAAATGACATGACTCAAGGGGAAAATAACTCCTCTAAAATCTGTTATTAACTGACAAAATAGGAAATGCCAAAGCTGGCAGGATGCAAAAAAAAATAACTAATTACTCTGTTTTCTTAGACCAGCAGACTCTTTGGTAGGAAGGTTTGACATGACTTGTGCCCAGGGTGTTTATGTCAAACTGGGTATGGATTTGTTCTTCTTCTCCTGGTGGTGACGTGATCCATGTCTTTAAGGTGGAATTCACATTCTTTAGAATCTCAGTGGGCAGAAAGAAGCTCCTTCTATCTATTTCATCTTTAACTAAGTTTTTCAAAGGAGTCGTTATATGCTTCTTGTCCGTACATTTACTGAGGTTAATTATTGGTGGAGTCTGGGGTATATGCGTGGGCTAATCTCTGAACTTATTTGGATTTTTCTTGTGTCTATCCTTATGTTTATCTTGCTCATTGTTATGTTTTCAGTCTTTCAAATGCATTCAGGAGATGGTGAAGTCTATAAGTCTTTGTTTCTTAAGCTCCACACCTCCTAGTCTTCAGAACTTGCATTTGAACAGCTTCAGCACCTTAATTGATGTTGAGAACCTATTTGTGGTCTTCAAGGCTGGATGGAGTATAAGTAGCTGAGGTAAGCCCTGAGGACAATGCATGGCCATATTACAAACCTAGGGGAAACCCTGGTCACCGGACTCATGCCTACCACCCTGATTTACATCATATATTGCAACTGGTAGGACTTCAAGACTTTTAGAGGTATGCACATCATTTTCTCTGAATTTCTTTCCTTGAATTTATTCTACTGCTAATGTTTAATCTGCATTCCTTCACTTTAGTAATCTGTAACCATAAATGCAAGCATTTTCTGAGTCCTATAATCTAGTCCATGAATGATTAAGCTAAGGATGATCTCAAGAACCACTCATATATAAAATATATCTTTTTTCATTGATGCTACAGCTTATTTAGTTTCTATTTATTTTCTCCCCTTCTCCTGCTGCTGTAGAGAAAGGTAATTTCTATTTCTTTATTTCTTAAAATATTTAAATTATGTATTCAAAGTTTCTTTGTGATTTAAAAAAGCATGAGCAAAACATTTACCTCCTGTAAACCCTCCAGTTATTCTTCCATGGTGGCCCATGGTGTAGCCTGCTAGCAGCTGGTCACAGTTTTAACTCCAGTAGTCCTCCACACTCACCCAACCAGTCCTGCAAGGGATTTTTCCAAAAAGAGAATTTGCATTTATTTATGGCATACTTCCATATGGTGCTATCATTCAGGGGAGAGGGCTTAAATTCCTGCATTGTCTGACCTAGCTTTTAAGGCTATGTGGTGAAAAATAGTGATGCTTAATATTAATTGTTATTTAGTTATCTTTTTGTGAGAGTCTCATTCTGTCGTACAAGGTGTCCTGAGATTCAGTATGTTGCTTGAGAGATAAATCTATGGTTTCACGAAGAAGAAAAGATATAGCGACAATTCCAGGAAGCATCACTGCTATTTAAATTTAGAGTGTGAAGAAGAGAAATAATTTATAGTATTTTTATATAAACACCACTTTTCTCCAATTATCATAGCACCTTACTAAGGATAGCAGTTGTGATATTGCTTCTTCAACATGACTAATCAGTAATTTTGGGGTGTTGTTCTGTTGCCCTTATTTTTCTTCTAGGAGAAGTGATTTCAGTTCCAAATTTTCTTTTTTATGTGGGCCTGCACGTGACTGTGAGTGAGTGTGTATGTGCGTGAATGTAAAATGGGATCTTCAAATTTCACCTCGTTCATATGTTCATTAGTTTATGAGATGCAGTTTAATTACCAAAATGGGCTCCCAATTTTTATTAGTTTTAAAAGCTAGAATACAAGGTAATGGGTTCATTATGACACCTTTATACTTACTTTTTTTCCTTCTTCATCTGTTCCTCTCATTTCACTTTTCCCTAGCAGTTGTCTTCCCCCCCCCCACTTTCCAGTAGAGCCCATTCTGCGTCATGCTCTACTTTTGCTATTCCTTCTCTTTACCTCCTCCTCCTTCCTCTAAAATCTCTTCTGATCTGGGTCTCTTCTGAATTGCATGACCTACGCCAATCTAACTATACCATGTACTTCTATCTATCTATCTATCTATCTATCTATCTATCTATCTATCTTTCTATCTATCTATCTATCTATCTATCTATCTATCTATCTATCTATCTATCTATCTATCCATCATCTATCTATCATCTATGTATGTATATATGTATGTATGTATGTATGTATCTGTAAACATACATACACATTCATGCACATGGAAAGAAATAACTAAAAATAAGCCTTCAATTAAAAAATGATGTCATTGTGGATCTTATAAATTTCATAAGGTTGATTTCATAGACATAAATACACACAAACGCACAAGTAAGTAAACATAACGTTAATATTAACTTACAGCCAGGAATTCTGCATTGTATAGACATTTGGTAGAGGCTTTATAGAACCTCTGCTCTTCCAACTGCATTTGAACCTCCAGTTACTTGTAAATAATCAGCGAAGACATACCTATCATTGGAAACATAGCTGAGAATTTTGGGTTTCACTTTGCATCTAATAAATTAATAACATCAAAAAATCACAAATCATTTTCTGGCAGCTCAATTTCTACCTCCTATTGCTGGGCAAAATTCTATCTCAGCAAATTATATATTATATTCATCAATGTTTTTCAAATAAACCATCTTGACATGCTAAATTATTTTTCAATCATTCAGTCATTAATTTTGTTAACCAATATACCTTTTTTGATAATCTATTATGAGTCAACCACCTCCATAGAAATTTCATAAATGGTAGTTATCTCTGGCCTTATTATACTTTTTTCTTCCAGAATTAAAAGCAGTTGAGGGTATAGTTGGACCTGCTGAGCTTATCATTTCAGGGTACTTTATTGATACCATCTGGTTTATGCAAGAAGTGTCTAAGGGTACTCTGACCCTTCCAAACTGATGGAGAGATTTCAATATTAAATTACAAACACCAACATCTTTTAATTTTTCAGGAGGAACTAAACGTGGGGAGATCTTTGTAATGCAGCCAGCCTAGATGACCCAAGTGAAGCATTACAACAGAATAAGTTTGTAGGAAACAGCGTGAGTCAAATCTTCATACTGACTGAAGCTGCTCCTGTAAACCACAGTTGACAAAGAATGGGCTTTCAATCAGGTCTTAGGTGATGGCACACTCTGTTTTTAACCTTAAATTACCCTATTGGTTTACCTCTGGATAAGTAAACTTATATAAGATACAGTAGGATAAATATAATTTGCATTCATTTTAAGAGGGTGCTCAGGAGACTAAAACAGAAGGAAATGTCATGTTAGTTTCTCTGTGATTTAACGAATTCATTTATATGTCCAGGATTGTAGGCATGAATTACTGAATCAGAAACCAGAATTTCCACAGTTACAATAGCCCTCAGGCTGTGGCAATGACTGCCTCTGAATTCATATGTTAGGATTTCCAAGTTTCACACTGCAGCTGAGCTGTGGTTTGTTTTGTAGAGGCCAGGGATTCTGTCCTGCTGAGACACTTTTGGTAAGGAATGGTGTTAAGCCGTACTTACTCCAACTCTAAAGTCATTGACCCATTCAGAGTGTGGGATTATTATAACAGACACTATAGTGACCATGCACTAGCATCTCTAGGAGTCTCATTCATTAGAATATCCCCCCCCCCTGGTTAATGTTAATGATTGTAGATGTGAGACAGGCATCTTCTTCACTCTCATGTCCTTCATTTGCCATTTCTCTGCAGCAAGTCTCTGCAGGTTAGCTGTTAGTGCTTCTTGTTTCAGGAGTCAGAGGAACGAGGTCAAGGTCCTTTGCCTCCTGCTGACACCGCTTGGCTACTTCCTTCCACTCTATCAGAGTATTACAATGACAAACTTCCCTCAGCCCCATTATCTCAAGTCAATGCTGCATTATGTGTTCTGTTAGGAAGACTTGATTATTTTTTTTCCTTCTGTAAATCCCTTCTCTATGTGTCAACCAAACTTCTTAGACCAACATAAATCTTGCAGCCTTTAATCTTTAGGATAAAAATACGAACACTAAGATGAATAATATCCGAAATGAAAAATTTAAACATAGGTTTAATAAAAACATAGCAATTCAAAGCCCTCTCCAGTTGTTTGTTTACATGCTCTGCTGGTCCTACCATGAACTCCTGAAACTGGTGTTGCAGAACCAGCCACTCAGTGTGGTAAATCAACAGCTCGTAATGATGAATAAGAAACTCATGGGGGCTCAGAGTGAAATACAGCTGCTTCTTAATGTTGCCTTGATTGCTGGAGATGGCAAATGGTGGTGACCGCTGCTAAGGGGCATGAATACGTAGACTACAGTAGATTTTACCCTTGCTTCCTTGAGTTCTGTTTGAAGTCTTCTCATATCTATAACAGTCTGCATTTTTCCTTTGAGGAACACTGTTAGCCATCAATCAGAACCACTTACTACGTGCCAGTTGAATGTCAAAGCCCAAATCGTAGGGCCTTAGCTATGTGATGCCACACTGTGATCACGTGGTCCTGCCTGTGTGGACTATAATCCCCTTCTGTATTATTGTACTATCCTTGGACTTAGACAGTATTATGAATCTTAAACACTATTACTGTTTCTAGTGTGGCTTGCACTTTCTCAAATAGAAAGTTTTCCACTTTTCTCCCCATTTAAGTGCTATTGAAGCATCTGTCATTCACATATCTCTCTGTTCTGATTTTGATTTACTCATGTTGCCAATGTTTTCTGGTTACCATCCCATGTACCAGCCTGTTCACTGGTGCATAAACATTTGTATGAGACGGAAAAGTTGAAGCAGTATAAATTTAGTCCATAATTTTTCCCCAATGAGACTTGTGCGTCACTATCCTCCTTCAACGCAGGTTATTCATTGGCTTACAACCTGCCTTTTTATGGCTCCCAGGCAGGTTTAATACCTGTGATTAACTGAATTTTCCAGGTTGCCATCTGCATTTAATCACAAGTTATTACCCATTTCCTAGGCTGGTCAGTGTAACATTTCAATCACTCCTTCCTTCTTTCTTCACTCATGTAGTAAAAGACTCAAAGTCATCTATACTTTCTTTCACGTTATAGAGTTGCCCTTAGGTACTATTTAAGAAAATTATATTTCTTTTGAAGTAGTCACAGGAAGCACAGGCTTAGTGTATATAAACAGAAGGGAGAGGGCTGGCCGATTGCTTGGGAAGCTATTGTTGATTTACTGAGCACTCTTATAGCTACACAGAAAAATTTGCCTCAGAGAAAAACCAAAGGCTATATTGAACCCCAGAATCCACATGGCTTCTCTATACCCACACATGATTCATAGAGCAAAGCGTCTCTTAACTTTACACTACCCTATTTGGGGAGGGGAAGGGTAGAGCCTAACAAATTCATGCAAATTCACGTACAGTCCCCATTTTACTGTGAACGATCCTAGTTTAGCTTTCCAAACTCTGTGACTTCTTAGTTATACATCATGGTGAGTAAAAAGAAAAAAAGATTAACAATTTGTCAGTCCCCCCTCCTTTCCAACTGATTGGTTCATTACAAACTATTCTTCTACACTGCTCTAAGTTCTCCATAAACCTTCCATAAAAGACCAGGTTAAGGAAGAAGGGTTGCATTACAGTCAAGCAGCCAAATGGGTGATAATGTCTGGTCACTGGGATTTGGGCAAATTGTGAATGAATTCGGGTGAAACTTTGTGATGCTCTTGAATTTTTGCTCTGGAGGGTGTGAAATAGGTAGGGCATATGCAGCATTGCGGGGATTTTATTTAGGTGAGATCTGGGATATGAAGAATATTCTCATGTTTATGAGTAGAAACTACATTCTACTTGAAATTTATATATGAAATTCTCAAAATTGGACTTAATATTTTAATCAAATATATCCTATAACAAAGTTAGTCTCTCCCACACTTAATGATCAGAACAATGACTGTTGTTCTAAGAAGTCTGGGAACACAACACTTGCATAGACCATTTAATGACGCTAAGTAGTGTCCTTTCTTATCTTTATCAAATCAACTAAAACAATCTTAAGTCATTGTGTACTTGTTATACACAAGATTTTCACTGCCTCTAAGTTGCGAATCCATCTGGTTTATAATCTCATCATAAAAGTCAAGTATATTAATGATTAGCATATGCTCACGTTCAATGAATAGTATTTGGGGCTGGCTACAAAACTATTTCTAAATCTTCCTTTTCTTAGCTCTCAGTTTGTAAAACTAAATTAATGAGTCGTTTCCTAGTTCTTACTAGTTCAGTGTTTAATTCTACTCCCACGTGGAGATGAAGAGAGAAGAAAGGTATCTAGGTGAACTTCTTTGTCTCATTAGTCTTTGTTTATTTTCTGCTACCTTCCACCTGCCATGACATCAGTTCACTACTCTCTGCCTTGCAAGGTCTGGCGGCTGTGGATGCTACATTAGAAGACTGTCATCATTTCTAGGAACGGGGCCATTGGTGCCTTGGGAAATCTTGCAAGCCTGTTTTCCGTTCCTTCTTGCCATTCCTCATTACAATTTCTCTGATCCAACTCCCCACTAACAGCTGATGGTACCTTCAGCAGGCAATGCAGCCATCCTCTCAAAAGCCAGAAGGTGAATTGATGCCAGTGCTTTCCTTCCATCTTTCTTCCAATCTCACTTCTCTTCAGGGACCCTCAGTGCTACCCAATCATGCTCAGATCTCCTTCAGGACATTTACAGTAATCTTCCCACACAGTCACCTGTGGGGCCTGGGCTCCTGGACATGTTCAGGTGTCTCTATTTACATTTTATCACCTGTGTTTCCTTCATCTTTAGAGGGCCGGTTTCTTCTCTGAAATATACCACTGCTATTTTCCCTTTCCTTAGGAAAAATGGTGGTCTAAGCATCGTGATAAAAGGAATATATTATCATCAAATGAAGAGTTAAGTCCAATCAAATAACTGCATCTATTAGTCACCTTAGCATAATTGCAATAAGATACCCAAGATAATTGGCTTGTGAAAATCAGGTGTTTATTTTGATTCCTAGACACAGAAGTCATACACAATTGAAATGCAGCCAATACAATTGAAAAAGAAACAGTTTTAATTTTATTTGACATTTCAGTAGGCACACGTTGCTTCAGTAGTTCATCTCCACTCGATCTTGTTAATAGTACTTTCATATTGATCTCACTGGTGTCAGGGACCCTCATTGCTTTCTTCTTCTGTCATCCTCCCTTGCATTTCATTCCTTCATCTCGGCTCATTAAAATGCTCCCACGTGCCTGCCCTTCCAACTCTCTTCTTTTACTACATTTGTCTGCGGCATCCATGCTCACTCTAGTGTCTTTAAACAGCTTTGTTCAGATGACCCACATCTTTGTCTTCAGTCACGATCTTCCTCTGACTTTCCAGACACCATTCTGGTCCTTACTGAATATACTCTCTAGGATCCACCTCTGTACAGAAACATGTGACCCAAACAAGTCATTTACTATTCTAACATCTTCACACCCTCCCCATCTCCATTCATGACATCAGTGACCTTTCTTTTCTTTGGGTTTGAAGACTCTGTTTCTTTGTAGGTGAATATCCCTTTTATGTGGTTGGGTGAAACCACTCATCGTATGTACCATTTCCAAATACATCTAGTTTGTTCTTTTTGTTTTATTTCCCAGATACGATCTCATTTCTGAGGTACAGATAGCAATTCCTTCAGAATGGTTTGCATGATATATTACAATCATTCTCCAAATGGCTTCTCTGCACTCAACTTCCATTGATCCCTTTAATCTTAACTAATAAGTCTAGATCAATCATTTTGAAGCATGGCTTGAATATTTATTTTCTTGCTTGTGAAACTTTGAGAGCTCTGCATTCATTCTCAATAGAACTTACATACTTTGTGGATTGGGGATTCATGAGTCTCTCAATTCACACGTCTAGTTTTACTTTATGTCTGAAAACTTTCTAGTCCCTTTGTTGATTGCTATGTATTACACATTCATGTTGTGTTGTTTCTATTACCTCCTTAATAGTTCAACGCTCTTTTATAGATAGTTATATTTTCCCCAATGCCTAAAATAATGACTTACACATGATATAATGTATACTATTTAGTTTTGGCCTTATGTTCTTTGAAAATTTTACTATTTAGTGCTTAGGGTAACGTAAACATTTCTACATCATTGAGAAAAAAAATGGTGGGTTGGTAAGTATTGTTTTGTGGTAAGGTTTTTAAACTACAGAAAGTCAGACTTTGAAAAATTATTTGAAAATAAAATGTGGCATGCCATATTAGAAATATATGATAGGGCTAAATTGTCACAAGAGAAAAATTAGTAAAGACCGAGTAGATGGTGTAAGGAAAATTTAATAAGAAATCTTGAGGGATCATAAGGAAATAGAAGAAAAGCTTATGCTGTAATCTTAAGATATTAAAATGCCTGAGGAATACAGGACTGTGGCTTAGAGCTCTAAACTGACTCAAACTTATTGAAAAATTGCATGCAAATCTGAATACTGAGAACATAAGGCAATCAATAGTTGGAAGGCAGTGAGGTGGGAAAGGAAGAGGTCAGACATGAAGCTCTTAGCTTTAAGCATACACAGGGAACTTTGCTTTGTTTTTAAATTTCAATTTAAATGAACTCTGTTTTACTTTATTATTTGTGTGTGCTGCACATGTCAAAGCATGTGTGTGACAGTCGGAAGACGACTCATAGAAGTTGGTTCTTTCCTTGACCACGTGTGTTCCTGGCTTCAAAGGTACATGTCAGCCTTACCTTTGCCTCCCGGCCCTATGCTTGGGGAATTTGGAATTCTATCCTGGGAAGTTTCAGCTTTCTCTCTCGACAAAGTCATTAAGGTTTTAAGAAAGAGAAATAACTTCTTTAGATTTGTTTTTCAGAAAGTTGCCAGTCGTACGTAGGACAATGAAATAATTCAGTATTGGAGGCATCAAAATACTTTAGAAAAATTGTTGTCATACACTTAGGTAAAAAGGATAAAGCCCCAAATGAAGAGAAGTGGAAGAGAGGACGAGGGTGCAAAGAGTGACTGGAAGACAGATAGTAATTGAGTTGATGATGAAGAGAAGACAATTTTTTCCCTTCTCTGGTGGAAGAGAATGAACTCATTAACTCCTAACTCTCTGGGCTGACAGAGTCTGTGAGTGTCCGGGCATTCAGGATGAGTACGCAGAAATCAGGCAAACACAGAAGTACAATGTCGATAGAGTGGATTGGGCCATAACATCATTCATTGTCTTTTAAGCTAAGACCTAACCATGACTTGGAAGAGCACACAAGGAGAAGCAACCTTAAGATTTTCCAGTGATTTGTCTTTCCTCTGTATTGAAGGAAAATGAGTATACTTAAAAGGAAACAATTTCACAAACCTCTGTTCCAGACTAAATGGGAAAGAAAAGAAAGGTGCAGAACTTACTGAATGATGGGGAAATGGCGATTCTATAATCAGTATTTGATATGTGTTTGTGCATATTTGAGAACTGATATATTAAAGCAAGTTGGGACCATTTTTTAAAGTTTTTTAAGATTAATAAAATTACATCATTTTTCTTTTCCCTTTTATTCTTAAAAACCCTACCATACACCCCTTCTCATTGTCTTTTAAATTTATGGTCTCTTTTTTCATTAAATGTTTTTGAGTGAATATATATATATGTGTGTGTGTGTATGCATATACATATATATTGTTCAATATATTCTGCTCAGTCCATATAGTTTGTCTTGTATGTATGCTTTCAGGGCTAACCAGTTGGTATGTTCCTTCGTAGAGAAGACTATTTTTCCATTCTCAACATTTCTCAGTTGCCTGTAGTTTTTTGTGTAGGGTAGGGAAAACCTTGTTGGCATGTCTGTAGGTGTCGTCCTTGTTCAGCTCACATTTGGGCAGTCATGCTAGTGGGACTTTATGGTTGTAGCTTCTGATATTCCTAGGAGACAGAAGCTGAACACTTCTAGAGAAAATGGAATGAGGTCATTTGTCTTCCATCTGTGGTTCTGTAAAGCAGATCATAGCCTCAAACACTTCATGTTTTGCTTTTATTTCTCCCTTAGGAAATCAAGTCTTTCTAAACACAAAAAGAAGAATTGAGATGGTTATAGTCATTTTAGTATTTATTTACTAAATTACAACTTTTTTTGGTACCGAAGTGCTGAGATATACCCATTCTTGCAAATAATTTTTCTTCTTTATTGTGTATTAACTGTATAAAATTTTGGGTTTGTTATGCCTTTGTCATGTATGTGTAAAAGATACTTTGTCTCTAACTCTCTACATTTTCTGCCCTTATGGTCTTCCTCATTCTTGTTCCTTCTAGCTTCCTATTTTTAATATTCTCATTCTTTCTTTTCTCTTTTCTTTCTTTCTTTCGATTCCATAAGAGAAAGCATAGTTGTTTTTCTGCAACTGACTTATTTCCCTTAATATGGTGCTTTTCAGTTCCATCCGTTTTCCTCTAATTGACATTATCTGATTCTTATTTTATGAATAATACTCTATGGCAAATATATGTCATGATTTCTTTATTCATCTGTTCCTGAGTACCTAATCTGATTTTATTACTAGACTATAATGACCAGTGCTGATGTTGACTTGATAATTCTATTGCTTGTTGACTTTGGTGCCTTTGGGTAGATGTGGGAGAGGTATAGCTAGATCATATGGTGGGTAGATTTTGGGGAAACTGCTGTACATATCAATATATTTACCACAAAACTACTCTTATTGAGGACATACTTCATGTCATTACATCTTAGATTGGGTAGTTTTTACATCTAAACTCTTCCCTGTGGTATTAACTATTCTTTCTTATGGTCATTCTTTGTTTGTTTTTTGTTGTTGTTGTTGTTTTGTTTTGTTTTTTGAGACAGGGTTTCTCTGTGGCTTTGGAGCCTGTCCTGGAACTAGCTCTGTAGACCAGGCTGGTCTCGAACTTACAGAGATCCGTCTGCCTCTGCCTCCCGAGTGCTGGGATTAAAGGCGTGCGCCACCACCGCCTGGCTCTTATGGTCATTCTTGAAGTGCAGTATATTCTCTTTCATTACCACTGACAAAGGATTAACTTGTCATTTTACTCTCTCTTTGCATCACTCTGTAACTATAACTTAACATAGTGTATATTATGGCACTTCCCTTGATGCATCTGTCTCATAAGTGGTTGGTCTACTCATCTGGTGTTGCCTACCTTTTCCTTTTTGTCCTATGGTGAATCTAATGATGTGGGAGTATCGTATCAATCTGTTGATTTCTTTGGCTAAGCAATAAAGAAACTGCTAGGCCCATTTGATAGGCCCACCCTTAGGTGGGTGGAGTAAACAGAACAGAACGCTGGGAGGAAGAGGAAGTGAGGTCAGACTCGACAGCTCCCTTCTCCGGAGCAGACGCCTCGGCAGAGACGCCATGCCCCGCTCCCAGGCAGACACACGCAATGAAGCTCCGACATAGAATCTTCCCGGTAAGACCGGTGCTCACAGACACAGATTATTAGAGATGGGTTGATTGGGATATCAGAATTAGCCAGTAAGGGCTAGAGCTAAGGGCCAAGCAGTGATTAAAAGAATACAGTTTCCGTGTAATTATTTCGGGCATAAGCTATCCGAGCCGGGCAGGTGGCTGGGGTGTTTGGGGACGCAACCCCGCCGCCGCTCCCTATTACAACAAATGACGCCCAGACGTGTGGCTAACTGAGTCCACAGAAAGCCTGAGAAAGCTTGGAAAAGAATAGAGTAAAGCATGTTTCTTGTGGCAATTTCTCGGTTCTACTCTGCTTGCTAGAGGCAAGCAAGCGCCTCATCTAAGAGAGGCTTCCTGACTCAGCTTCAGCTGCAAAGCCTGCAGCTCATTAAGAGGTCCTGCCACGAAACATTTAAACGGTGTTGATGAAAAGCTGAACACATGCTTTTCGGTTTTCAGCCGTAGCAAGAAAAAAGCTGCGCCGTTTTAAAATGCCGGCTTTCTGGGCCATCCTGCCAGGGCAAACTCTGACTGTTTGAGGTAGGAGGGCCGGCTACCGAGAGAGGACTTGAGTGTCGTCTGTTGTAGCTTGCTGGCTGGCAGGGACCTTGAAATGCTATAAACATGGTTACAGCCAGTACCTCAGCCACGAGGCTGGAAAGCTAAGGAATGGGCTACATCTAGCCGGCAAAGCCACGCCTTTAGTCCTACTGAGATTGCTTGCTAAATTAAGGACTCATGTGGTCAGAAAAAGAGAGATATACAGTAAAGAGAGATTCAGAGACAAAGAAAATTTCTAAATGGTTTACTGTGTGTTAAAAATATATGCAAGCTAAAAGTTGAAGTTCTTAAAAAAAAAAAGGAAGAGAGTTGTTATGTGTCCTAGTACACACCTTTAATCCCAACACTTGGGAGGCAGAGGGAGATAGACCTCTGTGACTTCAAGGTGTGGTAGCACACGCCTTTAATCCCAGTGCCTAGAAGGCAGAGACAAACAGATCTCTGTGAGTTCAAGGTGTAGTAGCAAACACCTTTAATCCCAATGCCTGGGAGGCAGAGAGAGACAGGCGGATCTCTGAGAGTTCAAAGACAGCCTGGTCCACAGATATACGCTCAAAAAGCAAAAAGTTAACTTAGGAATGTCTCAGCTTAGATTCTTAAGCGCCTAATGATTTAAAGGCGCAAATCAAAAGTGCTCCTGGATAGTAAAAAATTGCAGATTCACAATAGGACAGATTCAGACCACTAAACGAGTCACACTGTTGGATGAATGTACGTAGGCTTGGGAGAGAGAAGAAAAAGAATATAAAAAATAAAGTTGATGCTTAAAAAAAAAAAGGTAAAGTCTTTAAAGAGACAGAGTACAGATAGTTATAGATATAAATAAAAATAAGCCGCGTAAAGATGGAAAATTCACAGAGAGTCTGGATTATGTACATTGTGTTTTCTTTAAAATTTTTGACTGTGAAGGAGCTAAGTACAGAGAGACATTTCATTATATGGGCTGCCCAGTGGAACCAGAACGGATATCATGAGGGTATGATTTCAGAATTTGGATCTAAGGATATGATACTTTGGAAAAGAGATTCTTCTTTTGTTTTCACAGAGGATGAGACTCTATGGATTTCTTCTATTCCGACTTGGTATGATGGACCACGTCCTCCTGAAGGGTTGCTGTGAACATCTTCAGAAAATTGCCTTGCTCAACTGCCAACTGAGATAAACCTGGCACACAGGTTACACCCTAAAATCATTAACGACGCCCCCATTCAGCAGGAAGCAGTTTGGAGAGAAAAAACTGCGCCCATGTTCCCAAAATATTGTTTATAAATGTTCTTTTACATTTAAAGGGGGAAATGATATAGGTATGAATAATTTGCATTGATAGAGATTTAAGGTCAATTTTGTTATATGTATAAATGTTTCTGATGTAACTTTTACTTGATAACTGTTTTGTTATATGTAATTTTGCTATGTTAAGGTTAAAGCCTTCCTTTTTTTTGTTTAAACAGAAAAAGGGGAAGTGATGTGGGAGTATCGTATCAATCTGTTGATTTCTTTGGCTAAGCAATAAAGAAACTGCTAGGCCCATTTGATAGGCCCACCCTTAGGTGGGTGGAGTAAACAGAACAGAACGCTGGGAGGAAGAGGAAGTGAGGTCAGACTCGACAGCTCCCTTCTCCGGAGCAGACGCCTCGGCAGAGACGCCATGCCCCGCTCCCAGGCAGACACACGCAATGAAGCTCCGACATAGAATCTTCCCGGTAAGACCGGTGCTCACAGACACAGATTATTAGAGATGGGTTGATTGGGATATCAGAATTAGCCAGTAAGGGCTAGAGCTAAGGGCCAAGCAGTGATTAAAAGAATACAGTTTCCGTGTAATTATTTCGGGCATAAGCTATCCGAGCCGGGCAGGTGGCTGGGGTGTTTGGGGACGCAACCCCGCCGCCGCTCCCTATTACAACAATCTAATAAGATAGTTAGCATTTATTGGAATATGTAATATTAGGGTTTTGCTTGGAACTCTCGGGCAAAGAAAGTAAGACTTTTTTGAGAAGTGCCCGTGGCCCTGCCATTCTTCACAGACTTTTTACCCAAGTCTTAGCTGTTGGTCTCCACGCAGCAGAGGAAGGCTTATCAGTTTTCTCAGGCTTCTGCTCTTGGGAGCCATGCATGTGAAGGAATGCTGGAAAGTCTCCAGGGACCAGCGAAGATTCCAGAGACATGTTTATAGCTTGGCTCTGTGAAAACTCATCCACAATTATTAAGACGAGGCATTTATTTTCTTTAAATATGTTTGGAGAACATTTCATTATTTCAGTTGATTTCATTTACTGCTTAATAAAAAAATACACTATTCTCTTCATTTTTATATTCATTTCATAATCAAGCTACAAATCTTAGTGATATATCCAAAATAATAGCTGCAAATTATTTAGTAAAGACTGAGATTTGCATATATACATATGTATCATTTTAATCTCTAAAGAATGAATGGGGTTTTAACATCAATTACTGTCATTCTTTTATTTAAAAAGAGTCTTTTGGAAATTTATATACTTCTATATACTAGTCCTTGATTATTGACTGTTCATAAAGATAAATTTGAACATTATATACTTTTTTTTGAAAAATTTTATTTTATTATTAAAATTCTGCCTCCTCCCAGCCTCCCATTTTCCTCCCCCTCCTCCCACTCCTCTCCCCCTTCCTCTCCAGTCTGAAGAGCAGTCAGGGTTCCCTGCCCTGTGGAAAGTCCAAAGTCCTCCCCCCTCCATCCTGGTCTAGGGAGGTGAACATCCAAACTGGCTAGGCTCCCACAAAGCCAGAACATGAAGTAGGATCAAAACCCAGTGCCATTGTCCTTGGCTTCTCAGCAGCCTCATAGGTGCTGAGGAGTTCCATCTGGACAAGACGGTTCCTGCTTCTACACTGAAGAGATACACCCAGAGAGTCAGTCACAGCAAAGACTGGACCAAGACACCAGGCCTCTCCTGGCTCCATTTGAAGGAAGAAATGGGAAGGCGCCAATGCAAGAATTCCTCCAAAAACCTGAAAGGCAACATGACATCACCAGAATCCAGGGATTCCGAAATAAGAAGAATTGTACACCCTACTCCAGAAGAATTAGAAGAAATCAACTCAAAAGTGAATTATATTCTTTTATTAATCATGACTTCTTTTGGTTTGGAGATTTAGCAAATGAGACATACAAGGAAAAGCCAAATATGGCTGTAATTTTAGTTTCACTTATTTGGTGACTAAGAGAATAGTTGATGCCCCCCCCCCACACTATTTATACACGACATTTTAAAAATTGTTTTTCCTAATGAATACATGTGTTATATTTCATGTTTCCCTGTACTACATTGTTATCGTATTCCTAACATGCTTTCCAATTTGCTTAGTCCATTTTAGAAGGAGTCAAAATTAAGTCATCCTGCTACCTTGTGGCTACAATTTGAAATAGCAAATACTGTGTTTAAGATTTGAGACTTGAAGCTTAACTGTTAAGATAAGAAAACAAAATCAGTACCTGAAAAAAAAATTCTTGATTTGAATAAAAACCTGAGTGGTTACCAAATTAATCTTCCTTTCTGCCAGGGAAGATACCAGAAAAATGCCAGTCACACAGTGAAAGTGGCTAGGGCAGAGAGCGGAAATGCGACACAGGTTTTGCGGATTCCATAGAGACACCAAGGAACTGAAGCTCCTAAAAATTTTCTCCCAGAAACTCTGATTCTACTAAATCAAACCGAGTAATTTTTCTAATAGACAAAATCATCACAAGCATATGAAAATTTCTTTGTTCTTTGTCATTCAGGCCCAACTTAAACCGGCCTTTAGAATCAGCCTCAGAAAGACATGAGGCACAGTGCTGCGAGTATTTTCCAGTGTGGTTTGCTTTACTTTGGTCCTGACAGAGACCCATGTTAGAAGCAGAGAGGAGGGATTAGTGAAAACACAGTCTTCAGCATTTTCAGAGGAGGTCGATTGTTCTTCTCACCCCCAACCTCTACACTTTGAGACTACTCTTGGGGTAACTCCCATGTTGAGTTTGAGAAGACAAAGAGGTCTTGTCTCCTACAGGAGAGTGGTTCTTGAAAAGAGGAAGGAACCATTTCTCATTACTACTTAGATCCCTAAGGCAGTTCATTTTTCATCTTGTAAAAAGATGAGCTTTTATTTATAATCCTCATTACTTCCTTTATGTTGCCAGCTTGATGTTTTGGTTGTGAGCCCAGTCTTTAAAGGATGAACCATATTTCTGGTCCAACTCCTTAACTTAAAATTCTTAGCAAGAAACTTCACTTTTTTGTAGGCTACAACAAACGTCTTTATAGTTAAGGAATGTCTTTACTTCGTGCAATATTAATAGCAAAGTGGATATTCGAAGCGTATATGCGTCTCTGAGTTGAATTGGCCACCCTCCATTTCTTAGATAATTGTATTTGATCGAAGTGGTTTATGTGTCTGCTTTAATCACTGGACCTTTGTTCACAAAATTTCATTGTAATCTAGTCCACAAAATAGACACACATCTGTTCAGTTCTACCACCACCTTTTAAAAGCATCTTTTTCTTTGCAAAGCCCTCTATTTCCTCTGGCAGATGCCGAAAGTATTAGTGGTGGCCAAGAGGCTTCTGTCTCCTAATGAGTAGCAGGTGTGGTGAGAAGGGCTTATTATTTATCACTTCTTCACCCAGGACACTGTTCTATGCGTGTAAGACATTTACGCTCTTCGCTCTCAATGGTGTCTTTATTTCCTATGGCCTATCTCGGTGTCTGAAATGCATGTTCTACTTCACACTAAACCTTGACATTCACTACCGCAGAGACTCCCTTCACCTTCTGTGCACAGTAATGGGGGTCAGCTAAAGCAGCGCTACTAATGCTTCCCAGATTTGGGATTATTTGAGGTCACAGGGTAAGGGAGTGGGTGGAGAGGGGAGGCAATGGAGGAAGGGATGACTATATTTCTTGATTGAGCTTTTGTTTCTGATCTTCAGTGTGTGATTCGAAGCCTTTCCCATAGTTTGCCCCTCCAGATGGATTGGAGCTGGTCCATTTTGGTTTGCTTTGTTTGATGTTCTGCCGAGATTAATGAGAAAACCACCTTTTTGGATGTGTGCTAGTATACTTCTTAAGGCTGCATCTGATGTCCACAGACTTTAAGATCACTAACCCAGGCAATGATTTCATTAAAAAAAAACACATAGTTTAGATTCTGATACTCAACTATTTTTTTAAATTAATTTATTGATTAAGGATTTCTGCCTCCTCCCCGCAACCGCTTCCCATTTCCCTCCCCCTCCCCCGATCAAGTCCCCCTCCCTCATCTGCTCGAAGAGCAATCAGGGTTTCCTGACCTGTGGGAAGCCCAAGGACCGCCCACCTCTATCCAGGTCTCCTAAGGTGAGCATCCAAACTGCCTAGGCTCCCCCAAAGCCAGTACGTGCAGTAGGATCAAAAACCCACTGCGATTGTTCTTGAGTTCTCAGTATTCCTCATTGTCCTCTATGTTCAGCTAGTCCGGATTTATCCAATGCTTTTTCAGACCCAGGCCAGCTGGCCTTGGTGAGTTCCCGATAGAACATCCCCTTCAACGGAAGAATGGATGAAGAAAGTACGGAATATATACATATTAGAGTATTACTCAGCAGTAAAAAACAAGGACTTCTTGAATTTTGCATACAAATGGATGGAAATAGAAAACACTATCCTGAGTGAGGTAAGCCAGACCCAAAAAGAGGAACATGGGATGTACTCACTCATATTGGTTTCTAGCCATAAATAAAGGACATTGAGCTTATAATGCATGTTCCTAGAGAAGCTAAATAAGAAGGTGAACCCAAAGACAAACACATAGGCATCCTCATGAATATTAACCTTCATCAGGCGATGAAAGGAGACAGAGACAGAGGAGCATGGGACAGAAATCTCAAGGTCCAAATAAGGAGCAGAAGGAGACGGAGCACGAGCAAGGAACTCAGGACCGCGAGGGGTGCACCCACACACTGAGACAATGGGGATGTTCTATCGGGATACTCAACTATTTGCGATCCTCCCATTTTGCTCAAGTCTTTTGGGAATTATAGATAATGGACACACAATTGTGAAAAGATTCATTTTTACTTTTTGCTTACGTGGATGTGTCCAGTGATGGAAAATATGAATGCTTAAATAAGAAACATTTATCTTCCTTTTGTTTTTGCATTTTTTGAGACAACATTTCTTTGAGTAACCCTGAGTATTCTAGAACTCACGGTATAGATCGGGCTGGCTCAAACTCAGAGATCCTCCTGTCTCTGCCTTCCAAATTCTGGGGTTAAAGACATGTGCCACCACCATCAGACAAGAAACATTTCTTAATAAAAGCAAATCATTTACAATTGGAATCAATAAACAAAGATTTTTCACTAACTTCTTGGTTGTTTGGGAATGAATTTATTTTAAAATATGCAATATGAACATAATATAATATTCTCCATAATTAGATTAGTACACATCTCAGGTCAGATTTATGGTTACCCAAATGTAAAACTTACCACACAACTGCTAAAGGGAAAGAATGTGAACCTCTATCCAAAGCCCGGGCATTTATTTTGAGTTCATAGTTACTAACCCCTAGAGGAGACTCCAACACCATATCTCTAGCAAAAATGGAGCATCAGCTCTGACAAAAGATAGATATCAGATTGGGCATTAAAAGAAATCTGTGCTTTCTCGATTCACACTGTCTTGCCACCTCCTTCAGTAACCTAACAATCCTCATCTTTAACTTCTTTTTAGTAAAGTTTCAGTTAGTCTTAACTTTGACATTAAGCATAGGGAAGCATTTTTATGTACAATGGTAATGACAGTTTTATAAGGAATTCCTTATTACCATGGAGGGAAAAAATATTATAGATCACTGTCAACTCAGTGACTCACAAGAGAAAGCAATACTTCTGAAGGACCTTGGCATCAGGCATGGCAGATCCTGTGGCTGGATTTATTTTATCAAGGCTATTCTTGTTTTGTGATGCCTCCCTTCCCTTGTGTGTGGACTGTGACCTTGTTTCAAGAGAGGTATTGCATGTTTCCTATCTCTTCTTACAAAGTGCAGATAGAACTGGGAATCCGCAGACACTTTTTAGCAATTCCTTATGGTAATGAAAACCATACAAATTTTACGAATGAATATATTTTGCATAAATTTAACCCTGTTGGCTATCAGCTTATTACTGTTTCCAAATCATTCAGTAGGTATTCTTCTGTTTTGGAGAGCTTGTATCTTGATTGGGACATTCAGAGTTGACACTATGTGCTTGTGTGTCTGCTTTATTCCCTTGCTATTCTTTGTGGAAGGAGTTAATGACATAATTCATGAAGAAGAAAGCCTCGTGGAATTTGACAGTACAGAGAAGCAGTGGTGTACTAATTTGGTCATTGTACATATCGCAGCTTGCCTCCTTAATTTCAACCATAGCTAAAGTGCTAAGTCATGCATGCAGATGTTGAAGACATGACCTCAGGGGCTCTTTCAGGCTGTGAAGACTATTATACTGAGTGCATTTTGATACTGAGAGGCCCACTCCCTCAGTCAGCCACTAATTTGTACAGCTTGTTGGCCAAGAGTGACAGAATAGGCACAGTTCCTGCAGCAGGCTTTTCAATTGGAGCGTTAGTCTTTATATACAACCTAGGGTGTTTTAGAGAGTATAAGACGACATAATTTGCCTGTATCGAATACACATGTGTGTATATAGTATGTGTGTTGGGGGACATACTATTTATAGATGCAATTTATATTTATTAAAGTGTTACCATATATCTGAGATGTGTAAAAATGAAAGTCTACTTTTAAAAATTGTTTTTTTTAGGATGAATAGATAGGTAAGTAGGTAAATATGGTGATGCATAAGAGTTCTTGTTTCAGACAGTGTGGGATATGTCAATACCTAAGATGCTACCCTGGTTCCAGCACTGAGGAGGAGGAGTGAACATGGACTCCCACCCCTAATGAAGAAGCTGTTTGCTAATGATGTCTTCTGGGAAAAGGAAAGCCAGTTTTCTTAAACATAGTGTCACTTTTTTTAATCAACCGCATTCCAGGGCATGCCTCAAGCCCAGGACTAATTGAACAACACAAAATATGCAACATTTTGTGTATGTGTGTATCGGGGTCTTCTTTTTCCATGTTGTCTTATTAGGGCATTTTGTCTTATTGAATGTTTTGCGTTTGTTTTGATTCTCCTTTTATGTTTTGATACTTTGGGGTTGAGGAAGGAGAGAGAGAGAGATATCAAATTGTGTGGGTTGAGAGGTGAGAAATAGCAGGCAAGAGTTGGGGGAGGGGAAAGAATATAATCAAAATATAAAAATGTAAAATATATGTATGTAAAGAAAAAAATATCAATAAAAATCAATAAAAAAGAAAAAGGTTGTCTTATGACCATTGGATGTATGTAGTACACATACACACACGTACACACAGATGGGCTTATTCTAAAATATGAAAACTGGATAAAAATTTATTTTCAGTTAGTACATAGTATTGCTTACTTTTGAAAATTGAATCATATTTTGCCTAAACAGGAAGCTTTGCTATGATGTTCAAAGTTATTTATTTATTTATTTATATTTAGGATTCAGAGTAGTAGGTCTACTTTTGTCATTTTCATACATACATTGTTATTTCCCTCAGAATTTCTTTTTAGTGTTAAGATAGAACAAGAGCTTAGGGTTAAAAAAAAACATAATTTAAGGTTTTTAAAAGATGCGTATTTCTGGCATGCATTTACTTATACTTACTTAAATCTTATCATCTTGATATAAGTACAATTCTTTTTCTGCTTTTACTTGCATTTTAGTAAGGACACAGAATCCTCTGATTTCTTAATTTACAATTATCCTATTTAAATTTACTGTAATTGGAAAAAAGTGTTCCTTCCCAATGAGGCTGCAAAACTGGATCATCAAGCTATAAACCTCCTTCCCATGGCAGCTCATGAAGGAGTGTTCTGTTTAGTTTCCCCAGACTTATGCTAGGACAGGCAAGGGTGAGGACCAAGGCAGCCAGTGTTGGTTTTTTTTTTTTCCCCTCACTTCTGATACCTTGGCATCTGGAGAATGCAAATAGGCTGGAAGCAACTAAACCCAAGGATCTGTGATTGGTTGGCTTACCTGGTCAATATTATCTTTTCAAGATGGAGCAATCTTTTAAAAATGGGCATCCGTATTTGGGGTCTTTTTATTCCCATGATCTAAAGCAGGGACATTTAGACTGGCACCTCATAAACGAAGAACCCCCAAAGGACTGTCTTATTTTGCCTTCTGTATTTGAGCAGCACTAACAAATACTCAGTAAAGAAAAATTGACAAAAATCTATCTTTATTAGTAGTGATTGGATGCAGTGAGATAATTAAAATGAATAGGAAAACAGGAAGTTGGGGACTGATGGGGCATGAGGAGCAGGAAGAGGGAGATGTAAGGTGGTCTGATTAAATATATTGTTCATAGGTATGAAATTCACAAAGAATAAATTTTAAAATCTAAAAAGAAAAATAAATGTAATACGTTTCTTTGTCTTCCATTGTTTTTCTAGAACGAGGCGACACAGTGTACTGCACCCTGCGGCACAGAGATTGAATCATCTTTAATGAATATTTCTAGCCATGAAATTGTATGCAATGATCTCTTTGAACTTGTGTCTTTTGTCCTGAGATTCATTACATTCGTTCTGTGTTCTGGGGGTTTTCTTATTGACTTCTGACTAATCCCTACGAGCATTTTCACCTGCTCAAATGTTACACTGTTGATGTAAAAGCAACCTCCTAAGAGATGAAGGCTAACTTGAACTCAATCTTTAATAGAGAAAAACAAACTAAATCACTTATTTTGAAAGAGGTAACGTAAAGAAAATACAGGACTATACTTTTGAATTACAGATTTGCAATTTCCCATTTACAGAGGAGTAAGGAAAGTCCGACACAAGAGATGGAATGTGTCTATAAACTGTGAAATGAAAAGGTTGAGACCACTGGAAAAAAAGACTCCCAGTGAGTAGGAGCCCATAACTTCTCTTGTTCTCATTTGTGAATTTAGAAAGCAGGGTTATAATTATACTGTTAGAACATTTCATAATTTATTGCAAAAAGTAATATTTTTTACTGGTCTTATTTCCATCATTAAGATGTTTACATGTAGTGCCTACAATGGTATCTCGTACTTAGATGGGATTAATAAATGGCAGTGATGATGGTTAAGGAATGACATTTTCTAGGACAACCAATCCTCAGCCAACACATGCTATTTCAGACAGAGCCACCAGATGGGAGTATTTCCCTTTGGAGTCACGTCGTTTCTCCTCCACAGGCTGCTGGAGGAATTGTTTTGTGTTTTTGTCCCCTGTCCTTACAGAAGTGGTTTAGTCACTGGAAGGGAGAGCAGCTTTTAAGTGTTGTGGGTGTGTATACACAGGGCTCACAAGTACTCTCCAACTTCCATACTACTGGAAGTCACAAACCTGTGACGTTGAACCCCTGGCTGCGAGTTTCTTGTGAAAAGTTTTGAGGCCCCTTTGCTTCATTTCTTTGTCTACACGAAGCATCTCAGCTAGTGTGTTCTTTTTCAGGCTTCATATTTGTGCAGGAAATAAGAGTGAGAAATATATATCAAATTTTTCACTTTGGCCGATGAAATCTGTGTTTGATTAGAACGGGTGACGCAATCTCAAATTGGAATACTTTTCATAAATTGGAGTGTATGTAATTGGACAATGTAATTTTAAAGAGTAAGAAAACAAGAGCTCCATATAAAAAATTAAAAATCTTGAAATGTATAGGATGAACAATATATATATTGAGGAATATTGTATATTTTATCAGTTATCATCCATTGCTCTCCTGATGAAGACTATGACAGGTGCACATTCATTTTTCTAAATGAAAGGATGAATTAACTTTGGAAGGTAAAGCAGCTTCCATACACTAATGCAGTTGTACTGAAGTCACTTTAACTTGGTATCCACAGTCGTAGTAGATGAGTACCCCAAAAAGCCTTTCTCCTTTAGCTGGAATACATCTATCAGATATTCAAAAATAAAAGTCTGAAACACCCTGGAGACAGAAAGCAGCATAGATTCTGTCTCCTCGGCTTTCTGACTCTACGACGGTGCTGTGTTAGATAATCACTAATGCTTCGTAAGGCTATTTCCAGCTCTATTATTCTCATGAATGGTCTGTTTCACATGAGTCTAAAGTTTTCTCCGACTCTGGATGAAGACTGCTTTGATACAGAAAGGCAATGTGGGACTGAAGAGAGGGTTCGGTAGTTAAGACCCACTTGCTCTTCTTTCAGAGGACCTCTGTTTAGTTTCAGCAACCATATGGTGGCCCGCAACTACCTGTAACTTCAATTCAGAGAATCAGAACCCCACTCCAACTTCCTGGTATTCAATGGAATTAGGCACATATACATAAATGTAGGTATCCACACAGGCACACAAGGCAAAAATAAGCAAGTCTCTTTGAGAGTGTATCTTTTGTCTTTGTTAAGTCAGAGTAGTCTACCTTCACCATGTTGCTCACTGAGCTGACCAGCATGTTCCTACTTGAAAAAAAAACCCAAAAACTATATCATAAACACTTGAAAACTGATATATGGCCTTAGACTTCCCATTCTCTCTTTTTCTAGGAGAAGAACAGAGTCTCAAAGGTCAAAGGATGATATTATGCTATCACAGTGGCACAACTCCTGTCCTAGCGAAGACTCTAACCCTCCCTAGTATGCACTTAATGCTAGTACTATATTTCTCTGTTTCCTATCTGCTGGAATCAAGCTAGTACCTTAAACATTTCTAGCATGGATCATGCGATTTGTCATGGGATCATTCAGCCTTTTGAAGAATATATCTTCCTTGCTCTCACGACATCACATTGTGAAAAATAGAAACACATTCTTCTCCATGTGATAAGTATATTAAGGAATGCCTTCAGTGCATGCCCATTACAAGAGATAATTTTCAAACGGTTTCAAAGCAACAATCCATGCTCTTAGCAGATGTAACCCAGTGTTTAATTGTTTGAGACCACGTAACTCTATTCAGTGGCTCAAATACTATACAAGATAACATTTGGCAGGCTAGGAATAGAAGAGAACACTGTGTCCCACTGTTCCAAGTGAAAGTTATGGTGATTTATTCTGCCCACACTCTAGGGCACAGAGTCTTTGGGTCCTGATTGTGCACTTGTCAGTGAGTTGGAGCAGACCCAGAACCATATTCTGAGGAATTTCTCTTTTTCTGCCAATAGTGGTTTTTGTGCCCAACCCCAGTGTCAAGGTGGCATAGTCATCTATTCAGCAACATCTTAATTAGGTGTTTTAATTACTATAGGACGCCTAGTAACTGATTGTCAAAGAATGTGATTTTGCTCTTAATCAGCGGTATAGAATATCAGCACTACAGGTTGCAATTTAGAATTTTATGCTGTTCAGCTCCTACCAAAGTCTTAGTTTTGAGAAATTATAATCAAGGAGGATTGACTAAAAGCTATGTAAAGCATCAAATTTATAAAAAAAATAGTTGTATGACCAGAATGCTACATATTTCTACTATATAGTTTTAAGTCTCCTTTAGAATCAGTTTATTAATCAGTTGAGTTGCAGCTGCCATTAACTTGCATGGAATAAATAGATATCTAATGTTATCAAAGGGACATTCCTCAGAAGATGGTGACTTACATCTCAGAGGATTCTTTTAGTCAGATTTCATAGAAAAGAACTCTTTTCTATTCTTTAGTATCATGAAATTCACCCATTCAGTTTTCTCACCCCAGAAAGAGATCACCATAGATTGGCATGCATTCTCTGTAACTCATTCCATGTTCAATTCACAAATATAAATCTAGTCCATATACCAGTGTGGTGTTGTTTTTTATTCTTCCCTAAATATCATCACTCATTGTTTATATTCCCACTGTGTATTAAAATACTTGGCACAAAAAAAATATACTAAAGGTCTGCTAAATGATGAAATGACTTGAGGTATTTTTTGCAACAAATACCACACATCATCCTGTGTTAGCATATCATAAGGCAGCTGCCGAGGTCTGGACAGTTGTTACTGAAAGCCTTCAGGTCTCTGGGTCATAGTGCTAGTTTCTATGTTAGAACAGCTGAGAGATGCAGCAGAGGAGAGCTCTTCTTTGTTGATTCCCAGGCACACCTGAACCCAAGAGCTGATCAGTGTGCTATCAAACTTTCTCATATTATCCGCAAGAAATATTTATACCTTCTGATGTAGTTGGTGATGTAGAGAACCACTGACTTGGGGTGGGGATGTAGAGAACTGCTGACATTTGGTCGGTTTTCTGTCTCATTAAATGTCCCCTTTACTGCTTTGCCAACAAACTACTAATTTCTAAACGCTGTGAGCTCTATGATTTCTTACATTTGGAATGGCTGTGTTGACAGAGGCATGCTGTGGGAGGTTTGAGAGTTGGTGTAGTAAGTGCCGACAATACCCTGAAAGTAACATTAAGATCAGCCTCCTCCAATATATTTGAACTGCTTTATCATTTCTTTCTAGCACTGAAAAGTAGAGTGGATATAGAATCTTTGCCAGGTTAAGTGTTACTGCATGGATTATTTTGGTAATGTCTTGTGTTTATGTAATCCCCTCTTCAGCCATACCGTGGTTTCTTCTCTTTTCCATTTATTTTATTTATGTTCCTTTAAAGACAGAGGTATACAGGAATTATAATCTCAAGTGTTATATAATATTATATTATGAACATTCTTAATAGCCAGGTGTAAAACACCTCAAAATTAGAAATATTTGGAGCTTCCAACATGAAACCAGTAGTGAAAAATTTCGTGCCTGGTGTTGTGTGAAAGTAAAAGCATATGTGCAGTAAAACCTGTAAAATTACCTTGAGGATCTCTGTAGAAGATGCATATGAACATTAATTATGTCTCCTACAAAATATGTTGTAACATATGAGCAAATACTACAAAATCTGAAAATTTAATAACCCCTAACATACCAATTTCGAACATTTTGGTTGAAAGCTAATTTACAGTTTTGTTAGTAGTCAAAACCTGTACTCTACTTTAGTTCCATAAAGCTTTCTGCTCATAAGAAATGTTTTTCACTAGTTTCAATAGCTTATGAATGCAGATATGACAATATAAATCAGTAAAACATAAACAGCCTTAGGTTTTTATAGATATTATAAAGGCATTTAATAAAAAACAGAGGCTCACTCACACTGAGGTTGCTGAGAGTTGGGGAGATAGTCTTCACCAGGAAAATGGACACAAATTGGTTATCCAGCACCAAAAGATCATCCCCCAAAAACATACATAAAAGCATAATTACATAATATATCTTCCTAAATAAATGCAACTTGCTCAGTCTAAATAATTGCACATGTTTTAAAAAAGAAATTGATTAGGTGTTAGATTAGAATTCTGGAACATAGTTATTTTAGAAAAGCAACTCAATTCTTATAAGGACTTACCAAAAATTATGAAATAGAAGCCTGGTTCATAGTCACCTAATGGGCACAGGATGGCCAGGCAAATATTTAATGGGGAACCCATTTAAGAAGTAGACATTCTCTACAGTGTTTGACTCTTTCAATCCTAGAACATCACTTGCAGTTTCTACTTGCTAATCAGAATCCATTTGGCTTACACCTTAATATTGTGTTTTAAAGCTAATTTCAATATTTTCAGTGTGATACTAATTATAGTTTTATGATGTAGTAAAATAGTCAGGATGCAGAGGGCTATGCCATGTGAAGCAGCATTTACTCATGTTCCCTCTTTTCTGTTTCATATTCTTTGTCTACATAGAAGAGTTTTTCTGTCCTGTGTCTCAGGGAAGCCTCCATCTCTGAAATTTTTATTGTAACAGTGAACACATTATTGACTCATTGCGACTATAAAACAACTGTGTGTACATACTAAACCCTCAAAAGCTTGAAGCAGTGTAATTTAAGTACTCATAAAATTACATATATTTCTGCATATTGCATAAACAGAAGCTCTTTGGTCCAAATAATCCCTTCATCTTTGGTCTCCTTCTCCTTGTTCACAAAAGAACACTGGTTCTTAGCAATGTGACATGCTAGTGTGGGTTCTGATGTCATTTGGGATGAGGTCAAAATGGAGAGACATGAATTACTTTATAAACATCATGAAGTACAACCATACCCCTGACGAGTGTTACCACTTCCGAGGGTAGACATCACGGAAGTGCCACAGTGCCCATGGAAACAGAAAGCCAGATCTTGTTGGCAACATGTCTGACGGGCAGACCTCCCCACTGTTCCTCACTCCCCTCTTCTGGGGCCCTTGCTCTATGTTCCCTGTTACTTATTTCTGACTGGCACCTAGTTGGCTTCTTCCTTTTTCCTCATTTGAAAGATGATATGCAGCCCTATAGCAAAGGAATGAAGGAAGGGAACCAGTCAGTTGCATTTCCTCAGAGAGATTGAAACTTAGGATAAAAGCACTCCTCTTCACCCATGCAAGCACAGTAAGTATGACTGAAATTGTTTTCATGACAAGTTGTTATGACTCTTGCAATTTTAAATTAAAAATACATTTGCTTTTAATGATGCGAGCAGGCACTTAATGATTTAGGAATGGATCTTATGTAAAACCACTTGTTCAGCTCAACTAACTCATGGGTCCTAATGGCTCATGAGTGTCCTTTTAAATCCCTATTAAGATAAATGAGACCAAATGGCATATTTCTCTACGCTGCCTAAATTGGTCACGTTTTTCTACATATTGCCTGACTCTTTTAATATCATAACATAGGTTACAAAAGAAATTACATAAGCAGGTACTTGTGCCCAGAATTCATCCTCTTATGATGGATAACATGACCTTCTTTTAACAGAAAGAGGAAGTCAGCAGACAAACAGGTGGACACAGCAAGGTCTCTCATTTTTCTTCTTTACTTTTTGCCTTTCATTGCTAGAGATTCACTGGTTCCTAAATGCCTCAGATTGACAAGCCAAGGAGGAGCCCAAGAGACCAGCTCTTCCCAGAGCTCATTTTGCCTTGAAAAGGTTTGTCTTGCCGTGGTATTAATAAACTCCTCCCCAGAATGCCATCAAGCCTGAAAATATATCTAAGCACACAGAGCAAAAGAATATGCAAAAATGTATATTATTTTTATGGTTTGGCACCATATATCATATACTTAGCTTCATTTTCCCCTTAGATACTTGAAGTGAAACCTGCCATTTCTTTGATGTGCCTTGCAAGTTAAACAGCTCCACCTCAGACTCATTACTGCATTTCTTTCATGGTATTTTACCTTTGACTTCTCTTTTATATCCCTTTAAATGTTAAAGGAACGGCAGTAATGACGTAGAACTTGTACTTTCTTGAAAAACCTTAGAGCTGAAAGTAGAGAGAGCTGAAGCCAGAAGCACTCTTTAAAAGCCTTGCCCTCTGCCACTGATTTCTACATAGGAGGAAACCTGACTACGTTAGCAGTCAAGGGACTGACAAAAAGCCTAGAGTTGATGGAAAGCTGGCACTTTATCCAGTTCCCGGAAATTACGTCCTTTCTCTCTTGTACTTAGACACTGGGTTATCTTCTCCCCCAAACCTTAGCATGAATAATCTTGAAATTCCTGTGGAAAGGACCTTGGACTATTTTTCTCATGGACACCTCTTTCTTTCTTCCCCATAATAGTGGGTGTCATGTATCCCTCTATAGCTTGAGTTGGTCCAGAGAAGAAAGGATTTGTGAACTTAATGACAGAAGTGTGCCCAAGGTAAGGGTGGGCAGCAAAATCTCCAGGCTCCTAGGTACACTTGGGATGTCACACTGTTTTTCAGGCACTCCATTAGAGTGCAATCAGTTCATTTCTTTCCTCATTTTTTCTCCTCCATTGTATTCTAGAAACTTCTTTGTTATCCATAGAGGTTAGTGATAATCTCATAATGATTTCCTGTTATGGTATAGTGGTAGTTCTGGACATTCAGTCATACTATATTAAAAAGATAAGGAAAGAGTGGACAGGTCTTTCTCATTCTTGATTTTAATGGTATTGCTTCACTTTTTTCTCCATTTAGGATGATATTGGTTGTGGATTTGTCATACACAGAGTTTATTATGTTGAGCAATGTTCCCTGTAGTCATATTCTTTTTAGGACTATTGTCATGAAGCCATATTGAATTTTTTGATGACCTTCCCTTCATCTATTAAAATAATCATGTCATTTTTTTGTCCATTTTCATAGTTACTGATTTGTTACATTTATTGACTTATGTATGTTGAATTAGCCCTACATCTCTGGGATAAAGTTCACTTGATTTTAATATATAGTCTTTCTCATTTATTCTTATATTCAGTTTGTAATTATTTTGCTGAAAATTTTTCATCTGTGTTTATCAGGGATATTGGCTGTATAATTCATTTTACTGTTGTATCTTTCTCTGACTTTAGGATTAGAGTCATACTGGTTCTATAGAAAAGGGTTTGGAAGTGTTCCTTCTACTGATAGTCTTTAAAAATATAATTTGATAAATAATACTTGTAGATGTTTGGAGGTCTGGTTGAATTTTGCTGTGATTGTGTCTGGATTTGTCTTCAGGGCCAAGTAGAGTCCCTAGCAGGACATGTGGTCTGTGCTTTCAATATTGTAAGTATTCTACATTAGGCCTCTTATATCTGGAGAGGGACCCTTTTCTCTAGATTTTAGAAATTTTCTCCTGAGATTTTTTTAAAATACATCTTATGCACTGGTACTGATTCTTTTTCTATGTCCATAATATGATGATTAATTTTTAAAGTTAGATTTATTTTTTAAATTGTTTTTGAATTTTCTACACACATGCAACATGTTTTGATCAATATCCTCCTTCCTTCCCTCCAATTCCTCTCCATCTGTCCCCCAATTTTCTTTTCCAATTTCATGTATCTTTTTCATTTTACAACCCCCACCAGTCTAAGAGCTGCCTGCATATGCATAGACGTAAGACCATCTGCTGGAGTGTGGGTGGTCTCTCAGGGGTTCTATCTCTGAAGGAACCAGCAGCCATCAATTGTCAATGGCTGCTAAACTGGGGGCTTTTGCAAGACCAGCATGCATCTTAACCACTGACACATCTCTCCAACCCCAACAGATTCATGTTGTTTTGTTCCTGTAGTGGGATTAGGGCACCTGTAATTTGCTTATACCTTAAAGAGAAAACGGTAATAACATTATAACTCAGCTGAGTTTCTCTTTCAAATTTTATTATGAAAAACTTTAAATTAACCAAAAGTCAAGAAGCTTGTACAGCAGTTAAATCCATTTTTCTCTGCTTATATTTTGCAATTAATTTTGCCATTTAAATTTGTTAAATCACATATATATCCACTATTCCTTTTGCTAGTCTTCAGTCTATCTTTTCTCTGTCAAATGTGGAAGGCTTTACCCACAAACATTTCCATATACACACTATTAACAAGAATTTATTATTTGTTTATCATTTAAAATAATATTCAAACTGAACATATATTTAGTATTTGGAGTTTGACTCATGGAACAATTAAATTAGTCGAAAATCTTGTAAACTGATATGGTCCTTGTGATGAGCTGATATTTGAATCAGAAATCTGTGAACCAAGATGAAAAACTTATCATTATCAATAGTGATCATCTTCAATCATCTTACCAACAAAGTTTATCTAGAATTAGGAAAGTCAGATTTGTCCCAGGAGTCTGAAATATCAGGATGAGGAATCATTTTGGAAACCCTCTAAATTGATGCATGATACATAGCTTTCCCAGCAGAGGTTTGTGGAATAGAGATAAAATCAGAGAGACCACTTCAATGGTTTTAAAACTCTCAGGGTCTTTTGTTCCCGTGCTTTTATTAGGTTATGAAACATATTCTTTCCATTGGTTGGAGAAAAGACTGTCTAAATCATTCAAATAGTGCATTGATACAACTGTCTTACTCCATTTGTCCGTTTGCCTGAGCAAGAAAAGCCTTGTGATTTTAACTGTTGCCACTGCCTGAAAGCCTTCATAACTTACGAAGTGCTCACAGCATATTAATATCCACTAATGCTCACACAAAAAGAGAGGAAACATTTCCTCATTCTGATGGTAATATGGTAAATTACCGGAAACGGCTTTATGTAGCATCTAGTGATCAAAATATGTTATATCTTCATTGTTTCCCCTCACTTCTCTTTCATCTTTTTGCTTATTAAGAGACAGAATGGGCTTCTGTGAGACTCATGACTATGGACTTACTTCTACTTTTTATTAGTTCTGGTGTGGAAAGTCTTAGCAATAATGGAGGGAGCTGAGAACAGTATGAGAAACTCAATTTTAGTAAGACTTAGCTAAAGTCCAGATGAAACCTGATTTCATTTTTTTTATCTGTAAGATTTTTATCCTTGATCATTTTGAGGTGTATTTTACTGAAAGCAAATCAATCCTTCCTGAGCTCTCCAGTCTGCTAAAGCATGAATAATACACTCATAGGCAGAGCTTGCCCCAAAGATGCAGGTTTACTTTCTTTCATATAGGTGGTAGCCAGCCTTAAATGAACACAAAGGCAAATAGACATTATGAGATTTATTTCCAAAGTGCTCATGCTAAGTTTGAACAAAACAATGAGGGTGGGTAGGAGGTGAGGCACTGATGGAGGAAGGTCATTGGTTAAAAAATAAAGAAACTGCCTTGGCCCATTTTATTGGTTAGAACATAGGTGGGTGGAGTAAACAGAACAGAATGCTGGGAGAAAGAGGAAGTGAGCTCAGAGACGCCATGCTCCCCTTTCCCAGGCAGACATGATAGCTCTGCTCTCTGAGGAAGACGCATGAAGCTCAGACCCAGGATGGACGTAGGCTAGAATCTTTCCCGGTAAGACTGGTGCTACACAGATTATTAGAGATGGGTTGATCGGGATATGAGAATTAGCCTGTAAGGGCTAGAGTTAATGGGCCAAGCAGTGTTTAAAAGAATACAGTGTCTGTGTAATTATTTCGAGGCATAAGCTAGCAGGTGGCCAGGGTGCAGGGTGGGGAGGCAGCCCCGCTGCTCATATTACTACAAGGCACCATAGAAAGAAAGTTACAAGAGCAAAGAAAGGCAAAATGCTTACTCTTTTCTCTATCTACATTGTCCTTTTTCAGACCACTGTTGGGATCATAGTATAAAGAATATTGGATAGGGCATTTCTTGGGTATATTCCCAAGAGTGGTATTGCTGGGTCCAGGGGTAGGTTGATCCCGAATTTCCTGAGAAACTGCCACACTGATTTCCAAAGTGGTTGCACAAGTTTGCATTCCCACCAGCAATGGATGAGGGTACCCCTTCCTCCACAACCTCTCCAGCAAAGGCTATCATTGGTGTTTTTGATTTTAGCCATTCTGACAGGTGTAAGATGATATCTCAAAGTTGTTTTGATTTGCATTTGCCTGATCGCTAAGAAGGTTGAGCATGACCTTAAGTGTCTTTTGGCCATTTGAATTTCTTCTGTTGAGAAATCTCTGTTCAGTTCAGTGCCCCATTTTTTAATTGAGTTAATTAACATTTTAAAGTCTAGTTTCTTGAGTTCTTTATATATTTTGCCCCCCTGAGACAGTGGGGCTGATCTATTGGGAGCTCACCAAGGCCAGCTGGACTATGACTGAAAAAGCATGGGATAAAACCGGACTCTCTGAACATGGCAGACAATGAGGGCTGATTAGAAGCCAAGGACAATAGCACAGGGTTTTGATTTTACTTTATGTTCTGGCTTTGTGGGAGCCTAGCCAGTTTGGATGTTCACCTTCCTAGACCTGGATGGAGGGGGGAGGACCTTGGACTTTCCACAGGTCAGGGAACCCTGACTGCTCTTTGGACTGGAGAGGGAGGGGTAGAGGAGTGGGGGGAGGGGGAGACGGGTGGGAGGAGGGGGAGAGGGGTGGAAGGGAAATGGGAGGCTGGGAGGAGGCAGAAATTTTTTTTCAATAAAAAATTAAAAAAAAAGAATATTGGAAGCACATAAACACTGGAGTTACTAAACTCTTGGCTTCTGGAAGACTGAGATTAGGTAGCCAAGGTAGAAAACAAATGGTGACCTTTTCTTCCTTCCTGAGTATATGGATAAAAGAACCCATTCTTAGAATTCTTAGAATTAGAATTAAAATTCTTTGAATTGTTTGAACCATTCTGACACACCTTCACTCAGTAGGCATCTAGGGAGTGTTCAAATCACAAGTTGCAAATTTCAGTTCTCCTACGAGGAAGAGGTTTGTGTTTCAAAACCTGAAATAGGCTAAAAGTGGCAATAATAAATTAGAACTCACAACTGATACTCAACCCTGGCTTCAAGAAAATCGGAAGTGGTAGGAACTATGCAACCCAGAATTCTAAGACCGACCATTGAAAGGGAGCATTTTGCCTAACTCAAATTGTTCAATGCATGATGTACACACAGATTCTTGTTGAAAAAAATCTGGAAATTTGGATTTAATATGAAATGTCTTGAAGAAATCTGATGATAAATAGAAATAACGATTTCTATTTCGAATGTAGTAGATGCAAACCTCTCATTTCAATCTGTTGGCACATTATATGCCACAGTACCAGGGTCAACATATAGGTGTGGGCCACTTACTGCCTGATACTGATAATAGTAAGCAGGCTTTCGGGGCAGTTCACCTTTCTTTGTGTAGCATGGACCCTGTCTGAAGACTATATTTGAACATTTTTAGAATGCGAATTAATCTAATCCCTGTAGTGGCTGTTATGAATGACGGAAGTAAGTTCCCAACATTCTGAGCTCACAAACTGTGATAACGATTTAAGATAAAAAGTAATGCCTCTTGAATGTAGCTCATTAGATTATGTGGAAAATATGATGCTTCTCCATTTCCAACTAAATTTCATATCTTTTAAAACGATTACTTTTTGCAAACATGACAAGTGCAACTTAGAGCTATGATTATCATTCTAAAAATATTTATTGCTGTAACGTAAAGTTAACGTTTGGGGAAACTGTGACATTCTGTCTCTGTGACATGCACCATCTACTTGAGATAATGAGAGTAAGGGGCTGGGATAATTCCCAGTGAGGCTCACAGGTGAAAAGAGTACATCTGTAGAAAACATCTAAGCAAAGCAGATCTTCCTCCCTGGAGCCCTGGTTTGTTACTAGGATTGTGTTATCCCCATGGCTTTATGCTGCTCTATAGGCTTCTAGATACCCTTTCTTTCTCATGGTAAAACACAGTCTAGTTTAAGCAATTCTTTTTTGATTGATTTTTTTTTGAGCTCTACATTTTACTCTCTTCCCCTCTGCCTCCCCTCTCCTCTCCAACCCTCTTCCAAGGTCCCCATGCTCCCAAATTACTCAGGAGATCTTGTTTTTTTTTTCTACTACCAATGTAGATTAGATCCATGTATGTCTCTCTTAGGGTCCTCATTGTTGTCTAGGTTCTCTGGGATTCTGATTTGTAGGCTGGTTTTTTTTTTTGTTTTATTTTTAAAAACCACCTATGAGTGAGTACATGTGATAATTGTTTCTCTGCGAATGGGTTACCTCTCTCAAAATGATGGGGTTTTTTTTGTTTTTTTTTTTAGCTCCATCCATTTGCCTGCAAAATTCAAGATGTCATTATTTTTTTCTGCTGTGTAGTACTCCATTGTGTAAAAGTACCACATTTTCCTTATTCATTCTTCAGTTAAAGGATATTTAGGTTGTTTTAAGGTTCTGGCCATGACAAGCAATGCTTCTATGAATATAGTTGAGCACATGTCCTTGTGGCATGATTGAGCATCCTTTGGATATGTACCCAAAAGTGGTATTACTGGGTCTTGAAGAAGGTTGTTTCCTAATTTTCTGAGAAATTGTCACATTGACAGTATAATTTAAGCAATTCTAAGGAAGCTTTTGAGGAGCTAACATTTTAATGTTGAATTTCAGTACTTCTGTAACTCAATGAAAAAGAAATATGAGGACAGGGTATTGCTTTCTGTAGAGTACAGCAATCAGTGATAAGATGACTTTCCTGACAACCCAGGACAGACAAGGCCTATGTACCAGGTGTAAAATGGTGGACCCCAATCTAGTATGCAGACAGAATAGAAAATTAAAGCTGAGAAAATGTTGTAAGGAGGGGGCCACTTGTTCATCCCAGCCATCCAGAACCAAAATAATTACACAGAAACTATATTAATTAAATCACTGGTTGGCCCATTAGCTCTAACTTTTTATTGGCTAACTCTTACATATTAAGATATTACACATTAATTTAACCCATTTTTATTAATCTGCATATCATCACATGGCTGTGGCTTATGGGCTAAAGTTCTGGCATCTGTCTCTGGCAGGGTCACATGGTATCTCCCTGATTCTGGCTTTCTTTCTCCCAGCATTCAGTTAAGTTTTCTCCACCTACCTTATAGTTCTGCCATGCTATAGGCCCAAAGCAGTTTCTTTATTCATTAACGGTAATCACAGCATACAGAAGGAAACCCCACATAAAGAAAATCTATGTCCAGATCTCTTTTGTAATTTAGAGGGAATACTGAAGAGGGTAGCACATCACCCATAGACAGATCCTGCTCAGTGGCAGGGAGGAGATTTACTTTAAGTGTAGGAAAGACAGGTGGTCATTCATATATAGTCACACTCATGGGTAGGGTTCTAATTCTTCTTTATTGTTAATGACCAAACCAATTTGGGGATTGGAATAATCAGAGGTTGATGGAGGAAGGTCATTGGTTAATTATAATAAAGAAACTGCTTGGCTGGCCCTCATAGATTAAAGCATAGGTGGGAGGAGTAAGCAGAACAGAAGGCTGGGAGGAATAGGAAGTGAGCTCAGAGAGACGCCATGCTCCGCTCCCGGGCAGACACATGCGATGAAGCTCCGACCCAGGATGGACGTAGGCTAGAATCTTCCCGGTAAGACCGGTGCTTACTGAGACCAGTGCTCACAGATTATTAGAGATGGGTTGATCGGGATACCAGAATTAGCCAGTAAGGGCTAGAGCTAAAGGGCCAAGCAGTGTTTAAATGAATACAATTTATGTGTTGTTATTTCGGGGCAAATGCTAGCCTTGCGGGCAGCGGGGTGCTGGGGACGCAGCCCCACCGCTCCTATTTCAACAAGAGGTCACTTGCTTCAGAGGACAATGCAGAAACCACGACAAGATAGAGTGAGATAGTTCAAGACCCCAGATTTGATTCCCCAAAATCTGAACACAGGAGAGGATAATTGCATTTATATTTCTGGAGACCAATAGTATTGACTTCCATTGATCAGTTGCTAAAAGTTAAGATAGTGCTTTGCATATTATCTACAAAAACAGTCCCTGGTATCTACAAATGTTGCCTTGTTTTAAAATGGTTTCTGAAGATATAAGTAACACAAGGATTTCAAGATAAGATAATTCATGAATTTGAATAAACTCTAAATCTGATAAGACTTGTCCTTTGAAGTGAAAAGATGAGATATCTAGACACAGGGAGGCAATATTCTGTGAAGATAGAGACAGAAATTAGAACCACCAGATGCAAGTCAAATATCACCAATGTCTGTTGGAGCCATCACAACCTACTTGGTGATAGGGCATATTGTGACATCCCCCACCATATCCACCACTGAGATATTCCTTCCTGCCTGCAGTCCTAGCCCCTTCCTTTCCATCTCTCTCCCAAAGAGGTAGCTGCTGCTGCTGTGGCTCCTCTCCTCCCCCCACCCCAGTTCTCTTTCTCTCTCTGCTGTTTCCACTTCTTCCCTTTTCCCCTTTCCCTTCCATAACCCACTAAATAAATATCCTATCTCACTCTGCATGTCATGCCTATCCTTCTTGGTCTCTCATCCCCCATGTGGCTCCCTGCCTGGGACTTAATGCTTTTAGTCTCTCATCTACCATGTGGCTCTGTGCCTAGGACCTGCTGGCCCTCATGGTCTATAGGCCACTTGGGGGTTCCCTGCTTGGGAGTGACTGCCTTCGTGGCCCATTGTGGTCTTGGCCGCTGCCTGCTGTCACCACTCAGGGACCTGCAGCACTTTATTTTTACCATTACACTTACAACAACCTTGATGTTGCCTTTCTAGCATCCAGAACTAGCAGAAAACACATCCCTGTTGTATTGAGCCATGTGGTTTTTGTAGTGTTTGTTACAGTAACCTGAGGACCCAAATAGTTAATTACCCAGGCCCTCTAAAGCTCTGGGGATGAACTAGAAATCGAAATATCTTAGGATTAGAATCTTATATAGTTTAGGGAATATAAATTGTCAAACCTTTTCTACTGTAGAATTAAGTCTGATATTGATTCAAATTTTCATTTTCTATCAGTTCATTCATTCTTTCTTCAGTACAGTACAACCCATCAGATATTTGTCAAAAAAATATTCTGTGCAGGTCAGTATTCTTTGAGATTATTGAGAATACATGGTTAATCCAAAGGAAAAGACAGCTATTCTGCCTGTATATATATGTAGTTACATGGGAAGGAGATTTTGAAAATTAATCCAATAAATCCATAATTATAGGTGACAAAAATGTTGGTGACACCCCAACATTTTTTTCCTATAGCCCCTGTTAGTTCATTTTATTCTTAATTATAATGGCCATTACTTGTTATATAGAATAAGGGAGAAGACAAATTGAAAATGAATCTATATAAATGAAATCATGTTACTGGCAGGACCCCTGTTGGATGCCACCTTGATCATGACTGGTTACATCTACATTTGAGCTTTGAATTTGCACTTAATGGAGAATCAAAGCAGTTCAATTCCCAGCACAGCGTTGTGCTGTCACTTGATACATAATTGAAAATAAATAACCTCAGTGGCAGCCCCAAGCTTAGAATACTTAATGTCCTTTCCCTGGCAATGCAAATTGCTGTAGAGAGAGCTGAAAAACTGATTGTGTTTTTGTATAGAGTATGTGGATGTATAACCATTGTGGAGAGGCTTTTCATGTTGGAAAGCAAAAGCATATCAAAGCCCAGGAATAAATGCAGTGTGTGTGTGTGTGTGTGTGTGTGTGTGTGTGTATGAGTGTGTATGTGTGCGTGTTGTTTTATATTTTCCAGATTATCATTTGTGATGTAATGAAGCTATTACTGTAGTCTGACATTTTTCTTTTGAGCATACACTGTGACATTTGTCCACATACCCAACTATTTACCTCTTGCTTAGAAGGAGATGAGAGAGATTTTGTCCTTTAACTCCCATATCTTTGTGAGAACAAAGAATTTTAAAAAATAGTAAAAAGGAATCAGCTAGATGCTTTTATGGGCAGGGAGTCAGGATGGCTGGTTTACTTTGCAAAATTAGTCTGTATTATAATGACCTTATAGCTCCAGCCATGAGAAAGGAACTGGGTGGGGTCGTCCTAATGTCCACCTCACTGCAGGTAGCCTTTGCAGCTCAGTGTGGAGGAATCAGGGAAATGCAGAGGATGGTGTTCATCCACAAACTGCATAAGCAAGAAACAGTTGGCTTAACTGCTATAAGGCAATCTAGTGCTGCAAACAGTCTCAACGCTGTGGCTCAGGATGCAGAGGCAATTAGGAGAAAGTCAGCTTGGGTTCTTTCCATATTTGTGACTGTCTCAGCAGAAAAAGACTGTGTTTACAGAGTGTCAAACCTGTGGAAGACCCATCTTGATTAAAGACAATGTTAAAGCAGGGGAACAGAGAACACCCACTAAGTCCCCACAGCATCCCTCTTAGTGAAATCAGCTCAGAACTCCTCCAGACCTGAAGTCAAAAACTTAGAAAGCCCTTAAGACTACCTGTCCAAGCCCTGGGATCATAGAGAAGAATTTGTCTGGCATTTGCAAGAGGAGTTGGAACAGCCAATAGTAAGAGGAGGGAAGGAAGGCCTCTAATACTGCTTTCAGGCCTCGAGTTTCAAACTTCAGAGGAAGAGAGGTATAATTTAAGATCAGCTTTGATATTTATGATGAAATGAAAACCATCAAAATTTTGATTTGAGGCCACTTGAAGTTGCAAGCAGTTTCAGAAATTGCTTATTTAATTCATAAGTCTTCAGAATTCTTTTTCAGATGGTAAGATACATCAACCACTGAATAATGTTTAATGGAAAGAATTGGAGAGAAAAAGATATTATTTTGATTCCCAGGTCCATTGCAGACTGTTATGGTTATTCTTGTTTGTCGACTTGATTATAGCTGTTATTAACTAAAATGAAGCAGCTGGGCACACTTACGAGGGATTAATTTTTTTCTTTATTAAATAATTTGAAGTGGTAAGACCCACTTTTAATCCAGAACTTTTGGGGTGGGAAGATCCACCTTTAATCTGGCCCACACTTTCTTCTGGAAGCCTATATGAAGGGCACTGAAGAAGGAAGCTTGCTATCTGCCTGCTTGTTATCACTCTCGCTAGCAAGTCCTAATGCCTAGATTCTGAGCTCTACTAAAGACAGCTAGACTTCTAGTCACAGGGACTGAACTATGTGAAAACTACTGAACAACGTGGACCTTTTGTTGCAGAACAGCTGCAGTTGGATGATTAGGACAACAGCCAGAAAGCCATTCTAATAGATTCTCTCTCTCTCTCTCTCTCTCTCTCTCTCTCTCTCTCTCTCTCTCTCTCGCTTTCTCTCTCTCTCTCTCTCTCTCTCTCTCTCTCTCTCGCTCTCTCTCTCTCTCTCTCTCCCTCTCTCTCTTTCTCTCTCTCTCTCTCTTTCTCTCTCTCTCTCTCTCTCTCTCTCTCTCTCTCTCTCTCTATATATATATATATATATATATATATATATTCTATTTATTCTGGTACCTTGCCTGATGAATACACATATGCATTTAACTTGCTGATTATATTTCATACTGGATTATTGATACCATTGATAATGTTTGAGATTTGAATCATGGTTAATACATTTTCCTAAAAATTTTGTGACATTCAACCCATATAAGTTTTGTTGGAGGAGTTATAAGAACATAACTTGAAGGCTAGTGACTTCATAAGATATGATTAAGTAAATCATGTCACTATTTTGATATAAATCTACATATATAAATATATATACATATATGCATCCAAATATATAGACATATATATGTATTTCCCAGAAGTAATAAGATAAATGCTAATCTGTAGAAAATTTAAATTCAAAGGCAACAGACATGTATTTTCATGCCTGAAGAAACATTGTCAAATATGAATTAAAACTTTATGAAATTATTTGTGTACCTTTACCTATGAAGAACTATCCTATTTTTTAAATATTCCCTATATGTATGATCTGAGGAGGTGATTCTTTCATTCAGGGCACCCCAATTATCGTTTTAGATCTCTGATCTTTAGAAAATACTTGTTACTAATGTGGATAGTGGTCCTTCAGTAAGTCTATGGGAGCTGTCTTACTTCCTCTTTAGAAAATGCATTAAAGTGTACTTGTTGCTCTTGTAGAGGACCCATGCTCTATTCCAGCACTTAAGTGGTTCTCACAACTATATGTACTTCCAGCTTGAGGGAGTCTGATGTCTTCTTCTGTCCTCACTGAGCAACAAGCACACATACACACATTCAGTTAAACATTCATACACATAAAATAAAATAATAAATAAAATTTCAAATTATGAGTTGTTCCCACCAAAACCTTTTCGGACTTTTTAAAGTAAGTGGATTCTTCATAAGGAACAGATAATTAATTGACTTGGGTTCAAATGTTCTAACTGGCTTCATTCTTCATAAATATGTAACTGCAAGCAGATAACTAACATGTCCATGGGATCAGAGCTGGAGACAGTCACAAAATCACTCTGTCTGTGTCCACATGGTTTTGGAAAGACACATTTTCAGGTCAAATTTAGTGGATACATACCACGTTTTCATTATCTCTTCATCTGCGATGGCCATTTAGGCTGAATCAATTTCCTTCCTTCTGTGAGCAGAGCAACAATAAACATGGATGTAACAATATTTTTGTGGTAGGACAGGAGTCCTCTGTATATGTGAACAAGGTCTTATACCAAGACTCCAAGGTATGACAATGACATAGGGAAACCTAATTAATTAAAAACAGCCCTTTATATAGCTAATTAAGACTAATCTACACTTCTAGCTAATATTGTTGGAGTAGTTATATAACAGTAAAAATACATTGGTGTTATATTCACTAACAGTCTGGCAACACTCATCCACCAAAATCTTGCAACTAATCAAGTTGACAAACAAATATCGAGAGCATGAAACATGCCAAACTAAAATATTTCAAGTAAAAATTTGGATACTAATTAAAATAGATAAATTAATAAAGAAAATTAGTATAATGTGTGCCCCCCTATAATGATTTCCTAGAATAATGATTGTATCTTCCTTGGTTTCCAGGTATGTTATTGGTAAAATTGGTATGAGAATATCAAATGCACGATCATCCAGAATGAAAACAGATCGTTTAGAAACAAAAGCTGTGTTCTGTTATGCCCTTCAATTGTTCAGTACCACTGAAATATGTGTGTAGTTGGGTGAAACACTTAGCTACTTACTTATTCCCAGCTAATCAAAGAAGGCCTTCAACCGAGGCCAAGTGAATATATTAATAAATTATATCACATTTACCTAAGAAACATACTTCGTTATAAGATTTCAAAGGACTAGCTAAAAGATCCCATTGTGGTACTGAACAGAGAATCATTTAACAAAAAGTTTAATTTAACAAATTTTATAAGAAATTATTGTATCTTTAAAATTACACTTCTTTTTGTAGGTATATGTGCCTGCTTTCACGAGTTTGTGTGTACCATGTACATGTAGGAATGCACAGAGGCCAGAAGAGGGAATCGCACCCTGGAACTGGAGTAAGAGATGTTTGTGAGCCGCCATGTGGGTGCTGAGAACTGAACCTGGGTCCTGTATGAGAGCATTAAGTACTCTTAACTGCTGCGTCATCTGTCCAGCTGCAGGACATAATTGTTTTCAAAATTAGTGATTCTGCTGCCAATGGATCATTATCTGAGATTTGCCTGTCCTATTTTGATCTTGATGATTTGTAATTGCGAATTCTCTCTGTCCTTATACAAATTATTACCTAGAAAGGCTCCATTTAGGCACTACTATTCTATCCTCTATTGTTTTTCACATATGAAAATTTAATTAGAATTAGTAGGAAAATAGTTTTTATTAGGGCTATAGCATCAATATAATTACACCTATAGTTTAAATATATAGGCTGTGGTAGTACATGCCTTTAATCCCAACACTCGGGATTCAGAGACAGGCAGATCTTGTACAGATCTAGTTCCAGGACAGGCTCCAAAGCTACAGATAAACCCTGTCTAAAAAAATAGTATTTAAATTTGGGGCATCCTGACGTACACAAGATCCTGTCTCAAAAGGAAAACAAAACCTTTTTCTTTTCAGTGAAAATGGCTCTTTATGCCAGAAGAAAAACATGTAGCTCTAGGTACATAAAATATGTTTATTCCACTATTTTGCACTATGTGGAAAATCTGGACTGCAAAAAGAAATAAAATTGAAGATGAATTTTTAAAAAAGAAGAATAGATAATTCACAAAGAAAAGTTTCCTTAGGTTTTTGTACAATAAAGTCTGGTACTAATAATACCATGATATTTACTTTTACTGTAGCTAAAGAAAAAACCTTGTCCATTCCAAAATTATTTTGGAGTAATTTTGCAGATTTAGCTGACTTTAAAATTGTGATTTCAGCACATACATTTTGAGGAGTAGGATCTTGTTAATATGCTGTAAATTAGTCTCCTAAGCTTTAAAACACAAACTATATTTAAAGTATATTTAAAAATATATGTAGAGCTGAAAATTCTTTCTAGTTGTAAGAAAATCTCTGTTAATATCTGTATGAAGTTGCTTGCTGTGTATAATAAAAATACTCATTTATATCATGCATTTGTTTCTCTTTCATCATGGGCTTATCTTTATAATTTTTCCTTGAAAAATTTTAGCTTTCTGTTTTTCATTAGTTGTGAATTTTTGTAAAGTTGGATAGTTAGAAGGCTTTGGTGGACTTGTTTACACCCATTGTTGACAAGATGGTAATGAAAGTAACACCACTGTATGTTTATTAATATATGATAATAATTCCATCATCAGTAGTTAAACCTGGAGATTTGTCTGAATTATCCATATAAAGGTTTTCCTAATTAAACATAATTGCATGTGATCTACGAGCTACAAACCATGGCTCCTTATTTACATTGCAGATCAATAAGCCTCCATTTGTTTCATTTTTCTTCTCTATTTAGGCAAATTGTCAATTGTCCTTCAAATGAGGAATTATTTATCTTTGTCTAACTGTACTCTCATTTCCACACCATACAATGTGTTCTTAGAGATATCTTAGGGACCATATTAATTGTGCTTTGTTTTTGTTGCTTCTACAGCATATAGGAACAAGTTTTATGTATAGGAAGGATTTAATTTATTGAGGGAAATTTAAGTACTTGGTTAATTTTACACATTTCAGACTCGAATATTGCTGCATTAAAATCTTCAACCTTAGTACGACACATTGCTACTTCTGCATATCCAGGGAAAGACCTGGTGAGCACTTCCTAGATGAGTCAGGAACTGTCCTCAGTGCTGAAAACGTGTCACCCTAAACACATACTGATGGTTTCATGGAAGTTGGATACCAATGGAAAAAAAACAGACTTAGTAAGTGATTATAGTAAAGGCGTATATTTTGGAGGTCTCATCAAATATTAGGTCTTTGTATGCGCATGTCCGTGTGTATTACATGTGTGAGGGTTATCTGTACATGTGCATGTATATGTGGTACACGTGCATGCCTCTGTGTGTGTCCAGAGGTTGATGTCATGCATTCTTTTCTATTGTTGTCAATGTTATTCTTTGAGTCAGGGTCTTTCCTCGATCCCAGAGATCCTTGGCTGGATAGACTGACTGGCCATAAAGCTTCAGAGAACTGCTTTCATCTGTTCCCCAATGCCCAGTCCTCAGGTTACAGATGAGTACCTTGCCTGGCTTTTTGCATGGGTTCTGGGAATCTGAATTTGTACAACAGGCACTTTGGTGGTTAGGTCACCTTCCCAACTTTACAATAAATATTGATAAACATTTTGTGCTGTCAACTACTTTCTATAATTATATCTATATATAATACATACATACATATATCACTATGTATGTGTGTGCGTGTGCAGAAAGGTCTAGTCAGTCATGTTTAAAAATGATAAAAAATATAAAGTATTTCCAAGTAGAGTTAGCCTTGCTTAGATTTGGATACAGAAATTTAGAAAGAAGATTTTTCCGTGTCAGCTGATACGATTCATGTGAAGTCTTATGCAATCATTTTGGATGAAAAGTGCAGGCTATTCAGTAGAGACAGTTTGGACCTGGAGACCCTGGCTAAATCTGATTGATGAAGGAACTTCGGAATTTTAGTCAGAGTTCTGGATTTTGCTATAGATGCTATAAAATCCCTTGAAGAATTTTGAAACAGTGGAAATTGAATTTAAGGAATTGTCAATAGAAGATTGGCATGGGACCAGTAAGTTTTAATCTCATCCCTTTGTTCTCATTTACATATTCAAAATACTTTTAACCACTGTGACTTATGGAGAACAAACATCACTTACACATTAGAATATTCAGAAAAATCTCACATCATTTTCTTTTCTTTCTGGTAAAATGAAAAGGTACACAAATGTAACCATAAACTTAAAAACATTCACTAACCTCATATCACATTCACTTAACCATCTTAGAAAAAATGAATTGTGTTTTGTTTTGAAGGATTTACAGATATGAAATGAAACAATTATCTTCCACTCTCATGCCAAGCAGATTTTGTTTTTCTGTCTGAAGACACTATGACAAGTGTCCCTGGTTCCAAATGGTATTTATGTCTTTACTCATGAAAATCACTTAAAAACCCATTCTCTGTCTATCTACGGAAACTAGCCTTTTCCTTTTCCTCTATAGACCCCTGCCTTTGTGTTGAGAGAGACTCAGAGACAGAGCTACCGATGTATGTTCCGGTGGTCAGAGAAGGATTGAGGGTTCTCCCTGTGAAAAGATCCTAAGAAAAAGCAGGAAACAAAACAACAGCAACAAACAAATAGAAGAAGAAAGTGTAGTAAGAAAGTCAGGTAGACAGCAGCCAGAAAATAGGTGGGTGGGGGTAGAGTCCAGGAGGAGAGCAAAGGAAAATGGAAGGCAAGCTAGAGGGGATAGCAAGGATCAGAACAGCATAGCTCACAGCGGGGGTTTCTCTCTGAAAAGATGAAAATTCAGGCCAGACTCTCTGATAGTTAATACTAAAAATGCTAAGGTCGTGAACAGAAAGGGAACTTTCCTGATGAAATATTTTACTCTCAACTGCATAGAATTGGGAAATTGGTAAGAAAGAATATTTGAGAGAATCAAGATAAACTGGGCAGAATATTTGAAAATGTTAAAACCGAGACAAAAAGCAGAATCTCCTCATAAATGGGAGTAGTTTCAACTAATGTCACTTTAATTTTCATAGTTTATCTGCCTTGGATATCCAGGTTTCAGTCTGTGTTCTTCAAAGGTGAATTTTATATCCACTTTGGGCATGTAAAATCTCCTCATTTGTTTAATGTGTTCTTATCTCTTTGAATCATATAAGCTCTGATTCAATTAGGTAGATGGTGACTCCTGAGTTTCCTTCAGATTTATGGAAACCTATTTATCATTTTAAAAACAAATCAGATAAGGAAAAGTCTGTTCAACGAAACACAGCCATTTATCATTTTAAGGGTAGGGAAACTTGCTTGCTGTTTTATTACTGCTGTTAATCCAAATTATCTTACAGGTGTTTTAAAGATCTGTCTCGATCTGATAAGTCCTTTCTATTTGGAAGAAATTGGTCCTATCCTCCCAGAGAGGAGAACTGTGCCATATGCCCTGGCTGCACACAGAGATCAGCAGAGCCTGAGGGTCTGGCCATGAAATACAATGGACTGCAGAGTTTAGATGGAGGAGTGTCTCCAGCAAAGATAGCTTTCTAACAAGCAGATGATTATTAGTTATTATTTTAGACCTCTAGGCTAATCATAAAGAAGGCTATTAGCAGGTAATGGATTAAATGAGGTGACTCATAGTCATATAATTTTTTTAATGTGAAGAAGAAAAATAGCCCATGGTAGATCAACTGTTGTCAAATCTTAATACAGCACAGAAGATGCCCTTGGAAGGGTCTGGAGGCCATAAGCTTCTTTTGATTAGCTATGAAAGGCTTGGGATTGCTTTCCTCTTAATTGGAAGCATGCTCTTAGATTTGAAAACACAGAGATGAAAAGTTTTGGCTGCCGAGGAACTGCCACTTCAAAAAGATAAATGACTCTTGTGAAATCTTACAAGTAATTGGTGGAAGTCTGCACAAAAACCCATCTCTTCTGAAGCAAGATTGGTGATTGGTGTCTGATCTTCTTTCCTCCTCTTTTCTCGATGAGGCAGACTCAGCCTCATATCTTTATCTGTAGACTTGCAGGGTCAGTATGGATGTGACCATGTTAACACAGAAAGAACATCGGCAAGTGCTCCGGAAGACATGTGCAAAGCTATTAAAAATGTAGGAAGTCCCAGTAACATCCGAAACTGCGCCTGTAAGGTCTCAGTACCATGATGGCTCAGACAGCAAGCAACCCTGAGGGATGTGAAGGAGTGAAAAGAACATGGTGGATTATAGTCACTACAACCAAATCCTGCTCATCTCTCTGTTTCCAAAACATGAACAATAACACCTTCCTGTCATTTGCAGGAAATAGAAGCAACTGGACATAATGATATTAAGTCAGTTTTAAACAGACAAATATCCTGCTTTCTCTCATTTATGTCCCCTAGACCTTATAGACATATAAGGCATATGTGCACCAAAGGCAGGAATATGGAAGACAGCTCTCTAGGAAACAAAGGAGAATTGGGAGAGGGGAGAGAAGGTTGTGGGGATTTACAGTCTAAATACATTATATCCTCATATGGAGAGGGCCGTGTATAATTCTGTGTAATAAAAAAAATCTTCCTCACAAATTTGAGGTAAACAGCACATAGAAAACCAGTGACAGTTGATTGCAAATGCTTTGAATATTTACAAATCCCCTCTGCATTTATTCTTCCAGGTTCCAAATGAATCTATATAGCAACACATTCTTTTATCTCAATTCTGTTCCCTATTTATTTTAACATTTATTTCTAGACACCAGTATTACAGTTGTTCTTACTGGATATAACTGCATCATTGAAGATCCCTAGGATGTCTAAGCTAACCTGTTTTTTTTTTCCATGGAAGATGTGAGAGAGGACAATACTACAACACTCTGAAGTCATTTAAAGAAGTGGAAACTATAAAATCTGGAGGGATTTTGCTCAACCCATAACACGTGCTCTGTGTTTAGCCCCAAAGCTCATTATTGGATGGGCATCCCCTGGCTGCGAGCAATTTTTGTTCCTCGAGGCTTGCTGATACCGGCTATGGTTCTGCCATTGATTCGAACATAATCTGTGAGTTGCATCTTTATTGGATTGCCATGATTCATTTTAAAGGAAATGTTTTTGATCCTTGCTGACTGGCTTGCAGGGTGGTGTGGGGGTGGGGCTAGCGAGCAGCCTAGAAAAGAAAACCGTTTTAGTACTGCTCTTGGGTTTATGACTGGAAGGGAGAACAGCTAAAGCACATTAGTCCTTTTGCTATTCAGAGGTCTGACTGTTTTAGCTAGGGGGCCTGGATTCATGATCCATTTTCTGTTTCCTGTCCGGAATCTATTTGATGCAATATGTTCCCTGTCTCTTTTCATTAACTGAAACCTATATGATGTCAATTGAGAAAAGCAGTCGCTGAAGTTATGAAATACTTGCAGTGCCATGACAAAGATCGGCTATAAAGCCCTTTTACTTTGCTCCATTGTATATTTTACTATTGTGTTTTATGCCTGCAGCTTGGCTGTATTGAAAGAAAATATTTCAGTTGGGCCGTGCTGGGATTTTTTTTTTAAGTTGTTTTTGAAAAGCTAGATAACAATGGGTTCAGTCTAAGGCAAACTGACATTAACAAATGTAGGACAAATAAGTGCACTGAGACACACGACAGTGATGAAGACATTTTACTCCAAATCAAGCTCACACATACAGATATGTGAGCCAGTCTAAGGGTAGGTGGGGTTTAACGTAACTTTTGTGCCACAGATAAATCATGTTTGATGATTGCTAATTATATACTGTTATATAGTGTGAGGCTCCCTTGTGTCAGAGGACCTTCCGGGGGTTAGGTTCCTCCATGGATATCATACGCTTAAGGAGAGAAGGGGGATAAATACTTTAGTTGTTCTTCAAAGGAAATATACACGGGGCTTTGTGTAAAACAAATCTTATGCCCTCGTATGCTTCAGGTGAGCTGCAATACCAGCAAATACCAGCAAACATGTTATCCCATGATCCTTTGGACAATTTAAAGTTCAGGTTGCTTTGCTGCTTCAAACTGATGTGAGAGACAGTGTGAGGACAGATCACGGTTTCTGGGATTTCACCACTGTGAATCAGCAGAAGGAAATAAATTCAGAACCTCGGAAACCATTTTAAAGAAGTTGTGGAGACGAAAAGAAGAGCCCCCAAAAGGAAACATGCTAACTGATGGAACCCTGACTGGTACTATTCTTTGCTGTCCTGTTTTGATTTCTTTATAAAGTAAGTGAGTACTATAAAGAAAATGTGAAATTGTCCTTGTAACCATGTGGCATGCATAACAAACAAACACAAAAGGAACTCCACACACCAAATCTGTATTAGTGATAAGGGTGGTTCTAAAACAGAGAAGAAAACAATTTCTTAGATAATGGGCATCAATACTGAATAATTTGAATAGATTTCAAAACCACATAATTTACAATATTGCTAACTTCCTTGCTTTCCTTTGTCCTTAATGACTGGAGAAGTATTATAGTTTGAATATAAAATGGCCCTATAAGCGCAAGTGTTAAATTCTTGATCCCAAACGGAGATAATATTTCTGAAGCCTCTGGAAATTTTAGGAGGTGGAAGCTTGTTGGAGGAACATCTCTGGGGTATGACTGAATATTATGTCTTGTCCCTGCTATGGTTATTTTGTTCTGCCTCCTATTGGATGAGAACAGTTTCTTCCTTCATGTGTTCCTGCCATCATACCGTTCTGCTTCACCAGAGCCCTGGACTGTGGGTGATCTGAAATTAGGAGCTAGAGATCTTTCCTCCTCTAAGCTGTCCTATCAGGTAGCTTCTCATGGTGACAAGATGGAACTAATGTAGACACCCTAGAGTCTCTCTAAATGCCAAACTCTTTTCAAGGAAAATCTAAACCATCTTTATCGTTGGAGAGGGTGCTACATTTCTGCAGTACTGTCATCAATGTCCTAACAGAGGTTTCCTGATTGCTCAACCGCTCTTTGCAAATTCTTCAGCATCCTTTCAGGGAAGGGTGGCTTAATCTGTCCTTACTGTTTGCAACACATACAGATCAGTGTGTTTAAACATGTGGGTCCAAAATTAGTGAAACCATACACAAACCTTTCAATGTCATTTGAAGGGGTTAAAGTCATGGGGATCTGCTTTAGCATCGTGTCCTTAGGAAGCAGTCATCCTCAAGTCTAACATTGTTTGTAAAACTACTCCATGAATGAAGATTTAAAAAGTGTTAGTTGTCTTGTTTCTATGGAAACCAGCGGTAATTGGCACTGATTACTGAACTCAGAGAAATCAGAAGGTACCATTATGAAGAATGTACCTCTATATACTCTAAAGCTGAATTAGCCGCCACAAATAACCATTTTCCTTTAGGTTCATTATCTGAGTAAAGTAACTTTCAGTACGTAAAGCCCAGTTTGTGTGCAACACGGTACTAAAAAGCTCCTCTCCGTCTCCCTAGATAGTGCATCTATTAAGGTATGATATGTGTGTCTGCTAGTGTGAGGAAGATTAGTGCCATGCTGAGAGTTTTTAAATTTGTCAGATATCAGTAATCCTCTATGGTTTTCCAGAGCCCAGGCAGGCAGCAGCAACTTGGCTAATCTTCCATGTGAGCTTCTCAAACTTGTTACTTTAGGCTAACTACCAAACGGGACATATTCTCAAGTTCATCAATTTTAGCAGCAAGGTAAAATGTGAAATGGACCCGTTTATGCACCTAGGCTGCCAGTAGGGCACAGGTAAAAACTGATTTCTAGAAAGAGGGCATCTGATCAGTTTCTTTGAGTTAAGGTGCACATACATTAAAAACAATTTTTATTAATAATTTAGGCTGTTTTTCTTAATGAAGAGAAGATATTAAAGGAGCAAAAGTAACTACCTGAAAAATTGTGTTTTGGGGTTGGTGAGTTTTCAGTGGGTCAAGATACTGGTTGCCATGCTTGAAAACCTGATAGCAAAACCCAGCACACACGTGGTCGACTGGCTTCTTCAAGTTGTCCTCCGACCACTGCATACCGGTCATGGCATGTGTGTGCCTCTCATCTCAAAACAAAACAAAGTGACATTAAAAGCATCATGTTTTTAAATATTGCTTTATAAACAGTATCATTATCAAAATCTGCTTTTAGAGCCCTTTGTCATAAATTCCATTTCAGCGTGGCAGCCTGATGAAACCCATGTCTGAGGTAGAGCCCTTCACACTGTTTTACTTGCCCATAGGGAACCTCGTGCTTGTCTATGATCCCCGGAAATTGTATGTAAATCTACTCACACTGAAAATACGAAGATTTCAACAAGTCCTGATGACTTCTGTAATTGGTAGGTGACCATATGCCGTGTGTTTTAAAAGTCTGATCTATGAGACTTTAGGGGAACTTACCCCTTCCCTTTTTTGGTGGTGTTCCAAAGCTCAAATCTATTCAGATGAGAACCAATACATTTGGGGGGGGGGTACGGTGTAAAATCTAGAGTGGCCCAAACTGATATTTAATCAGCAAACTGATCTACCACCTCAATGTCCTCTCGACTGATATGTACTAACAGCTTCTCTCAAACACTAGTTCACCTTACCGGTGGTGGAGCCCACGATTATATAGTTGATTGAGCCTTGGCCATTTAGTGATGATTTTAGTCTTCTACACTGCATGGGCAATCAGAAATGTGGACAAAGCAACTCATGCTGTATACGGAAAAGTGATGATCCTTTTGAGGGCAAAGATGTTGTGTGGTTATTTGAGTGGAAGCCGAGAGAACTGATTTTTTCCTTTTATTTTCGCCAAGGTTCTCTTCACTTTAGAGAATGAATGACACACTGCAGTTGTTCGCATTTGGGTATTGGACTCTTAGTAATGGAGAATTGTAGTAATAAGGGCGGCCATGGGGCTGCATCCCCAACACCCCAGCCGCCTGCTCGGCTAGCTTATGCCCCGAAATAATTACACTGACACTGTATTCTTTTAATCACTGCTTGGCCCTTTAGCTCTAGCTAATTCTGATTCTAATATCTAATTCTGATATCCCGATCAACCCATCTCTAATAATCTGTGAGCACCAGTCTTACCGGGAAGACTCTAGCCTATGTCCATCCTGGGTCGGAGCTTCATAGCGTGCAAATTCCCGGGAGCAGGTAGCATGGCGTCTCTCTCTGAGGCATCTGCTCCGGAGAGGAGAGCTGTGGAGTCTGAGCTCACTTCCTCTTCCTCCCAGCGTTCTGTTCTGTTTACTCCTCCCACCTATCTTCTAACCAATGAGGACCAAGCAGTTTCTTTTTATTTAACCAATGACCTTCCTCCATCAGAGAATATGGAGCCTGAACAAGGTGTCTTCTCTAACGGGCTAGGCTCTCAGTGGTGGGATTGAGACATTGGACTCAGTCACAAAATCCATGACTCACAACCTGCTCTGCCTGCAAGACGTGCCGAGGCAATGATTGCTCAGAGCTTATGGGAGTGCCCAACCAATGACTGGTCTAAGGTGAGGCCCACGTCATGTCAGAGACTCCGTGGTGGATACTGCCTAGATGACAAGGATCTGGAAGCTGGGTGGCTCAGAGACCTAAGATAGAACAAAACATGACTGACAAATAAAGTCAATGAAATGATTCCTAACAATGTTCCGCTGTACTCATCAGATCCGTGACTAGATCAATCATCGTCAGAGAGGTTTCCTCCAGCAGATGATGAGAGTACATGCAAAAAGACCCAGAGCCAAACATTAGGCAGAGACTGGAGAACTCTATAGAGGAAGGTTTGTATGAGCCCACACAATAAACTTAGCAGGGCTTATGGGGGATCACAAAGACTAAAGTGGCAGTCATGGAGTCTGCATGGTCTATGCTAGGCCCTCAGTATGTTGGGAGCAGTGAGACCCCAGATCCTGAATTTCTTGTAATCCCCTGATCTGAGTGCCTACAGCTGCTCTGAGCACAAGACCTTCAGGAGTTCCTGATGGCAGGAGAGTGGTTTCTGGTGGGTTTGGCTGGGGCGTGGCTATCTCTATATAATCTGTCCCTGAACACAATAAAGGGGGCATTCTTGGGGAATTCAAGGATGACCCGTGTTGCTGTCTCTCTGTCTCTCTGTCTCTGTCTCTCTGTCTCTGTCTCTGTCTCTGTCTCTCTCTCTCTCTCTCTCTCTGTGTGTGTGTGTGTGTGTGTATTTTAATCTCCAGCCCCCTTGCCCAAAGCTTGCGAACTGGGTGCCAGCGCACAGAGCGTCAACACGGGGAGCTGAGTGCAGCACGGTAGACAGGATTTAGTTTTATAACTTAGGGTTTTTGTTGGGTTCCTAACAATTGGAGTTGGGGTGCCTCTGATTATTGTGAAGCACAATTAATAAAAACCCAGAGACAGATATTTGGGTTCAACCTGAAGATCAGGAAAGCAAAGCAGCCAAGCCACAGCCTCTTACCTCTACCTCATAACGAAATGACGGTTCTGCCTCCCTGAATCCTCAGAATGAGACTGAGTACCTAGTCCCAGAGGCCAGGCGGTGGTGGTATACACCTTTAATCCCAGCACTAGAGAGGAATATAAGGTGGGATGAGACAGTAACTCACTCTTTCAATCTGAAGATTTCATGGAGTTAAAAAGTCTCTAGTGGCGTGGCTGCTGGGATTAAAGACGTGTATAATCACTGACCGGCCTGCATGGCTGACTACTTTACTCAGGCAAGCTTTATTAAAATACAAATGAAATATCACTACGCTTTTGCCTGCTTATAGGACCCTTTCATTCCCACTGGGTTACTTCTTCCAGCCTTGATATGAGGGTATTTGCCTAGTTTTATCACATCTTGCTTTGCAAGTTTGTTTGATATCACTGGGAGGCTTGCTCTTTTCTGAAAGGAAATGGAGGAGCTGTGCGTCCTGGGGGGGGGGGGGGAGTGAGGGAAGGTGAGAGGAGGGGATAGAGGCGAGGCTACAGTTGGGATATATTATATGAGAGAAGAACATTTTTTTTAAAGAAAAAAAGAGAGTGGAAATGTCACCAATATGGTCATTGATGGAGCCAATGACTGGGAAACTACCACTTCCTTAAATTCACTGTGATTTTTAAAATGAACATTTATTGTTGTCTAAAACCTAACATCACATCTTTTTCATTTCTCACTACAAATTTGGGTTAACTCTTGCTTTCTGCATTTACTCTTCCACAAGCGTGGTAGCAGAACAAGGCTAGTTGGAAAGGCAGGAATCCAGCCACTTTTATCTCATTAATGAAGCTTGAAGGGCAGAAGGAAAAAAATGCTGTTCTGCTGGATATTTTTAGGAAAAATGAAGTTATTTTAAGAAAACTAATGATATGTATTTTAGGGAAATATTGATGTTACTTAAACAGTGCATTGTTTGCTATAATTTGAGGCAAAAACTGTAAATTTAATTTAAAATTTAAAATTTAACATTTAAAATTAAACATTATTAATAGAAGCTGTAAGAACAATAAAAAGAACTTATACAAACTAATGATCTTTGATGATTCAATAATTTACCTTATAAGTATTATCCTTATATCCAAAAAAGTTTAAATTTCAGAATAATTCATGAGTAATGTTTCGTACATGTTAGTCAAATATATTTCTTCCTTTATTGGACTTTACATGTTTATATGACAGATTGCTCTTTTACTTCAATGATTTGAATCCTGGAAATTTTCATTCTGAGATATATATGTTTGCTTAATTAAAATTTTATTTACTAATTGCATACCAATTGATGTTTTCTAAACTGCCTACGGTAAAGACTGCTCATTTGCATTATGCTTCATCTACCCATTCATTTGGTCAAACAGTTATCTGTTGTTTATGAAGCATCAGCTTCAAGGTTATTGCTTTTGGAAGAGGAACTGCTTCTCAGACTGAATATCTTGTGTGTTCCAGAGCTGTGATATAGTATAAATCTGTTATAAAAATGAGTGACTATTAAGGTAAATGCAATTGTTGAATACACGTGGAGTAAAGCATATATCTCAGAAACAAATGGTTCAGTTCATATAAAATAAATCCAAACAAGTGACAAAGATGTCAGTCAACATTATTAATGTGGATGCTTCCACGAAGGGAATCATCATGAAATACATCCTACCATCTAAAACATCCTAACAGAGGCTAGTGTTCTTTTCTCTAGAAGTAAGCCTCACTCACTTCATATTGAAAGGAAAACAACTCTATGTGAGATTTACCAATTTAAAAATTTCATTTGATTCCCTGAGCTTTGCTTTTGTTTATGAAGCACAAATGAAACAAAAGTCCTAGGTTTTGTGTGCCGTCCTCTTCCTCCCAGGAAGGTGCTTAGAGATTATAGTTTTCTCCTCCTCCTCCCTTTCCTGCCTCCTTTCTCCCTTCCATCTTTTTCTTTTCCAGACTCTGTGTCTATTGACATTACATGACTTATATCTATGAAATCATTTTTTTTTTGTTTGTTTGTTTTTTGAGACAGGGTTTCTCTGTAGCTTTGGAGCCTGTCCTAGACCTACGTCCTCTTGTAGACCAGGCTGGCCTTAAACTCACAGCGATTCAGTTATCTCTGCCTCTCCAGCGCTGGGATTAAAGGCATGCACCACCACTGCCTGGCTTTAAATTAGATTCTTAATTAAAAAAAGAATCTTTCAGTTCTAAAGATTTTTCTAGTGATCACATTATTATTTGTTCTTTTTCTGACTTCATTAAAGACCAGTGGGAAAAAAAGATAACATAGAACATTATTTTATTTTTATATAATCCTTTGCATTAGAAATTTATAAAATAAATTTGAATGAATATTCAAGGAGAATAGACTAAGCAATAGATATATGCCAATACACACATTTTACAGATAAGGAAGCTGATAGCAAATGATTTATTGTAGGCCACTGAACTGAGAAAAATGAGGAGAATGGTTAGCACCTATGCTGAAATCTGTTTCCCATTTTAATTATAAACTATGATTATTGTTTCTTATATGGAAGCTATTCCACAGTTATTGATAATTATTAATATAGAGGGAATTTTTAGTGGTTATATTAAGTAACTTGTGGAAATTATGGTTCCTATATTAAATAAATTGTGGACATAAACTAAATTTATTAAAGTGTACGGAGCTACAGTGCATGGCTGGAGTTCAAAGGAGGAGAGAGAATGCACAATGGTGACTGATGGAAGATCAGGATTCTGCTTTATAATCGTAAGATTATTTTACATAAGACTCCTAGCAAAACTATCTGCTTCCCATTGAAAGAGCATTCAATCCAATAAACCCAATGCTGGTCATGGCTGTAGGCACAGAGGGTCCATCCCCGGTCATCAAGCAGAGTTTCTTTAAAAAAAAAAAAATGTTCAGAGCGCTATCCTTTGTCCATTGTGTTTCACACTGCTGGGCAGGCCCACGCTCACACTCTATTGTAACTCATGGGCATATTCGAAGAAGGCATTTTTAAAATGTCTTAGTATAAATAACTGCTCCTGGCTTCAGTGAGAGAACAATACTTAATACTTAAGAGTTCTGAATCAAAAAATGAGCGAGCTTATGAAGACAGCGCTCACTGGGTAGGAGTAAACTGAGAACTCTGGAAGGGGTGGGGCAGGAACTATTGCTGAGAATTTGTTTATTAGGACTCATGGATTCTTCAATGAAAGGAAACAGAATTGCAGTAAGAATATGTTGCACATTTTTCATAATAATTGCATATCAATATAAATATAAAATTACCATTAGAATAGCATGGGAGTTTATTGATAAATCCTACTTTTTGAAATGAAAATTTCTTGTAGTCTAAGGAGGAAATGTAGGTACAGGGAATTGCAGATTTAATTGAATGTTTGAATCAGAATTATGTGACTTAGATGGTCAGGAACACACGTATTTGTTTTTGAATGTCTAGCATCTTTGACCCAATATCTTTTTTTTTGTGAATCCATCCTTAGTGTGTTAATGATCTCATAGCTCATTGTTTTGATAATTTCTTGCTTTAGAATATCATATATTACCACCATGTAGAAGACCACTCTTTAGATAGAGAAACAAAAACAAAAATAAAGCCCTCAATGGGTTCTTGGCTGAAGCTGTTTGCAATAGATGGGGGAAGAACTTCCTTTTACATAACAAAGCATTATTTCCAAGATTTAATTTTGTCATTGCTTTTCCTTTTTCTATAAAGACTGCTTGATACAAAAGGTCATGGTATCAGCAAAACGTAGACAGATTTTTGCTGAATGACATAAACCTGTCAGAACGGTGAGCTTTGATGTTCCATTAAGTGGTCGATGTAGATTACTGACTTTTGGCTAAATGCTACTCAACCAGATAAGGTCAATACCTGTTAGTTCATTGGTGGAATAATTAATCAATCAATACAGGATGCTTGGAGTCAGGGAGAATTATTGCCAGGCTTGTATCTCTGGCTTTGGTCACAGAAATTATTTAAAAACTTCCTTGCAACATTAACCCCCTCAGTGCAGGATTTATTGTGGCATTATGGCATATGGAGGAAGGGAAGGAAAAGAGCGGCTGGTGAGTAGCAGTCCTTGTAACCTGCAGCTCTGCAGAAAGAAAATCTTCTAACAAGCAGAGAGCATCATCATTAGTTCTTCCTTTCACATCACCGCACTTTGCTTGTAAAATAATTGCATGCAATTTTTCTATTTTACAGTTGGACCACATGACTCCCTGTCTCCTTTTGCACAGCATCTCACCCCTCCCCCAGACTGCCCGGCTGAAGGCTGGGACGGCTCACCTTTAAATATCTCAGCTAGAGGCTTTTATGGCGGCTGCTTACGGTATTTCCTAAGTGCTGGAAAAACTAATCTATCTAATTCACAGAGAATTTTCTCTCCCCTTACTATTTCATATGCAACGCTATCTTTCCCTTCTTAGAAACGCAGAGGGAAGAAATTCTTTGAACTTTCAAGGGTGTATTTGAGTTGTGTTTTTTTTTTTAATGTGTGTCTTTAGAACAGTTCATACCTACTGACCAAAAGATACTTGCTGGCTCAAATTATTTCTTGGTTCACATTATCTGTTACAAAAAACAGCTTTTCTGCATATTTTGTTTTAAAAAATTATTTATTACTATTATATGTGTATGGGAACACACATGACATGGTGCGTGTGTATGTGTGTATGTGTGTGTGTGTGTGTGTGTGAGAGAGAGAGAGAGAGAGAGAGAGAGAGAGAGAGAGAGAGAGAGAAAGAGAGAGAGAGTCCTCTCCACCTTTACATGTTTCTAGGACTTAAATTTAGAACTATCAGGATTCTGTGGCAAGCATTTGCCATTTTGATGACCCTTTTCTGCATATTTTCAAAAACTATTTTTGAAGATTATTTTGATGATGCTTTCATTTGTTTCAGAAAATAGTTAATGGATATTGAAAGAGACTAAGGCATAGTAATCAACTTTGCAGTAAAAAGATTTGGACATGTAAGCAGCACCCTAGGGCATCCTGGTGCACCGTGCGAATTATTCACCATAATTTTTGCATCTCTTACTATGTTTAATCCTTCCACACTTCTCTGAAAAAGGTATAATGGAAGCATTATTATGGCAGTGTACCCATTAAGAAAACTAAATGTCATAAGGCATATTTCTCGCTAAAGTCACTTATTTAGCAAATAACTAAGAAACAGAATACAGAATTCCTTGAACCTCAGGAGCCTATCTTGGAATGATTGATAAATTCCACTTGGATCATCACATAAATAATACTGAAGACATGCTATGGTATGTGGAGCCCTGCTAGCACAAGGTTCTCTCTGAATTTCAAAATCATACCATGTATTCATATAAAATACAGGGAAATAAAAAAATCTAATAGAATTGGAACTAATATATTAATGAACACTAATCAACCATTCAGGGCTTAGCTTAGCTGAACAGACTCTGCACCCTTGGTCTTGCACTCTATTTTTTTACTTATTTCCCAAATTATTGAAATAGATAATTGATGTGGGATTCCCCTCTGTATACTGTGAATACCATTAGTTAATAAAGAAGCTGCTTTGGGCCCTTTGCAGTGCAGAATAGGGCAAGGCAGTGATTCCAAGCAGATAGAGGAGGAGAGAGTAGGTGGAGTCAAAGAAAAGCCCTGTAGCCGTTGCAGGAGACAGACACACTAGAACTTTACCCAGTAAGCCACAGCCATGTGGCAATGCACAGATTAATAGAAATGGGTTGCTTTAAGATGTAAGAGTTAGCTAGGAATACTCTAGAATCATTGGTCATTAATAGCATTGCTATTAATATAGTTTCACTGTGATTATTTTGGGTCTGGATGACTAGGAAATGAACAAACAGCATCTGCCTGCAAATAATAATCACAAACAGAATCAAGACCCTTCCCCTTAACTGGGAGTTAAGATAGGAACTGGAATTGGAGTCTCAGATTCTCCCCCATGAGTGTAGAGTTGTGATCTCAGGACATTTCTAACACATGGTTGTGGCCAAACTCTGGTATTTTTGTGAACAAGAAGTCCATACTCATTCCAATATGGTTGCTGGGAGGTGAAACAGGAGGGTGCTTCCCTCCAGGGAGTAAGATTCACCTGGAATTTCCCTTTCCTTAGTTGCACAGTATTTTCTGTTTGTTTTTGTTTTGTTTTGTGTTTTTTTTTTCAAGACAAGGTTTCTCTGTAGCTTTGGAGCCTCTCCTGGAGCTAGCTCTTGTAGACCAGGCTGGCCTTGAACTCACAGTGATCCACCTGCCTCTGCCTCCCAAGTTCCAGGATTAAAGGCATTCACTACCACCGCCTAGCTGCCCAGTATTTTCTAATGAATTAGTAGACAACATTCTCTTAATTGGGAACTCTGAGGTCTGGTAGTTCATTGCAGTGCAGAACATGCCTTGGATTGCGTTCTCTTACTTATTGCTACTAAATCTTTTTGGCTGTTTTCGTTCCGAGGCGGAGGCCAATGTTTCCTCCTCATAAACTACTTTTCAATATAAACTCAAAACCGATGTCTATCTTTGTGCGGTGTTCTTCACACAGATTGTCTTAGTTTACTACATTCGTGACAAACCTTCATGATCAAAGCAACTTATAAAATATTGAGCTTACAGTTTCAGAGGCACAGAGTCCATAATGGCTAAGCAAAGGCATGACGGTAGGAACAGTTGAGAACACACATTCTGATTCACAAGCATGAGACAGACAGCACACTGGGAATGAAGTGTGCTCTTTGAAATCTCAAACCTGCCCCCAGTGACACACCTTCTCCAACAAAGCCAAATTTCATAATCCTTACCAAACAGTTCTCCAGCTGGGGACTAAGTATATAACAGGTATACATACTTGGTTCCTTATTGCACTCATTAACTCTGAATGATTTCCCTGAGCTCAGAAGACATAGCAAGTTAGAAGTCCACAGTTTTAGTTCAAAAACCACCTTCAACTCTGAGCTTAATGCTATAGGGATGCAGTAGCTCCTTTGTTATATACTTACTGATGGGGGCCATTCTCATCCAAACTGCCACATGGAACTTTAAAAATGACAGCTTTCCCTAGAAGATTCTGGTGTACTTCTGGAAGCCTTATATTATCAAGCAAGAGCCCAGATACCCTGAAAATGCCATGCTGGAGTCAGAGATAGACCCTTTGATTAACAATGCTATCTGAATATATTCTTCTAGCCATTTGTGCTACCTCATGGTTACAACTAAAGTAGTAAACGAGCCAGTCTATCCACTCCTATCCCAGTAATTGAACAAGAAGGTAAACTTAATCTCTTGGAGCTACTGCATTCCTATATATTAAGCTCAGAGTTGAAGGCTGTTTTTGAACTAAAACTATGGACTTCTAACTTGCTACATCTTCTGAGCCCATGGAAATCATTCAGAGTTAGTGGATGCAATAAGAAAGCAAGAGTGTATACCTGAGAGAATATGGATGTAGATAAACTCTAATAAAACATATATCAGTCTTACATAGAGCTACTCAAATAGTTTTTGGGAAGGGATCCCGATATGGATCTTTGAGTCCATGTATGTTTTTTTATTTTTTCCCCATTGTTATAGTTTGACTTTAAGTGTTCCCCAAATCTCATGTCTTGAAGGTTTGTTTCACAGTGTGGTATAGCCTTCAGAGATAAAGCCTTCACAGAATGATTGACTAGCAGGGATCTGAGTTTCATCACTAGATTAATTCCCTGGCGGATAATAGTTTGAAGGCTATTGGGAAGTGGTGGCAACTATACTAGGTGGGGCTTATTTGCATGATATGGGTCACTGGGGACATGGCTTTGGTAAGCTGTTTTCCTTTGGTTTTTTTTTTTTCTGTTTCTTGGTTGTCATTACTCTCTTCTCTCTGTCTCAATCTCTTGTCACCTGGTGTTCTCACTAGAGGTTCCAAAATGACTGAACATATATAATGGACTGAGATTATGAAACTACTAGTCCAAATAAATCTTTCATTACTTTAAATTTGTTGTTCTTAATTTGTAAATGCTCAGGTCTTCAGCACTACTTAGATTTTCTAAGAATTCAGTTCATCTCTGTCTCTCTGTATTAGTTTCATTTCTCATCGTTGAGACCAGATACCTGACAGCAGAAACTTTAGGAGAGGAAAGTTTTGTTTTGCTTATGATTTGAGGGTGTACAGTCCATTACAGTGGGCAGGGCATGGTGCAGCAGTGTCAGGCAGCTGGTCCCATCGTGGAGAGGGAGATAGGATCTTGTGCCCGGCTGTCTCCCTCTTGTTGAGGACCCTAGCCCAAGGGTGGAATCCACTTAATTTCCAATGGTTGTTCCTCAATTGAGCATCTTGGGAACCACCTTCAGACAGGAAAGATCCACCATTACACTTAATATTGCCCCGCTCTATCCTCTCCTGACAAACTCTACAAAGGAAATAGAGCAGCTGACCTAGTGATCTGGATCTGTCTTATTCCTATTCCTGAATCCCTTTAAATCACAGCTTTTTAAACAATACTCAACTATTGTTTCTCATATTATAAGAGATCAAAATAAATGTTTCAGTTGTCCTCCATTTATTCATATGGATTTATGTCATTAAGAAAAGACAGGAGATTTTCCACATTTATGAATGTCTTAAAAATCTACCCTAGTGCATTATTGCACACCCTGGCACACACAGGAGACAATAAATGGACTCGGTGATATTAACTTAAAAAGAAAACAGAGAACATTTGAAGACAGGAGGAAAACGATGTGCAGGGAATAGGGGAGGGATTGGAGAAGAAGTAGTAAGCGTGGATTGGACCCAAATAGATTTATATACGTGTGTGAAGAATATTAAATAAAATATTTAATAAAAGCCAAGTGCACCCAGTGTGCATGAGGTGCTGCAAAAATGACATGTCGTGACAGAGTATCTGAGAGCCAAAGGAAAGGTCCTTTCAGATCTCTGCTTAGGGAGAGCTTCTTTGTTATCAGAACTCTAGAAAATTTTGAATTCTTACTGTAGTTAATACATCCAGAGTACTGTTTGAAAGGTTGGAAACTCAGTTATTATAAAATAAAAACTTAAAAGACAAAAGAAATGCTATTAGTGTATGTATCAAGTTTATAAATCCCCATTTAAAAAGAAGACAACCCCTATAATATAAATATACCTACAGAAACATTTTCTAGCATATTAGAAATTTATTTTTGATTAATTTATGAAAGCTAGTATATAATTAAAAAAACAAAATGGATTTTGACTTTTCAAAATTTGTCTAGGCATCTGTATATAGACACCCTCATTTAGATAAGGCTATAAGATCCCATGTATGTCATCCAAAGACTGACTAATACATATTTTTGGCCATGCCACTGGTCCACAGTCAACATGGATCATGATGAAAAGAAAAAGAAAAGTAAAAAAACCAAACCAAACTAAAACAAAACAAAAAACCCATCAAGACCAAAACAAAAACAAAAGCGCACTTCTGCGGACTTGTCTCTGCCCTTCCTACGTTCTCCCCATGACTCTCAACACCTCCACTTTCTGCCATCACAATATTGTCCACGATACCTCCTCGTTTAGATTTGCTTGATCTATTTTAGCTGCTGGTTCTTATCCAAAAAGACTCACTCTATGCTACCATGTACAGTGAGCTTGGCAAAGGAAGATGAAATTCCTCAAGCTTTGTAGCATCCTGAGAATGATTGTACACTTACAAAACTTGAGAAGTTTTGTGTGGTACAATTCACACTCTGTAAAATTCACCGTTTATAATCATGCAATAGGCGATCCTACCAACCCACTATATGATGCTTCCATCACATCCCAAACCTCCCTTATCACACTTTACACTGGCTTCTTCCTATTCGTCACAGGCTGATCAGGTTCTGCTCTCACAGATTTGAATTTCTTCCCGTTTTTTTCATGATATGAAGGCATATAACATACACAGTTGCACCAGTCTCTATAGTCACATTTGGTTATTTGTTCACACTCCAGCCATGCATTTGTAGTTTGGTCTTTGTAGGGAATACAATTATTTGGCTGTACACCATTTGCTTCTTCTTCCATTTGCCAACTGATGGTTTATGCTTCCACTTTGGCTCCAGTTGTTATGAATAATACTAAAACATTCATAGTCAATTTTTTGGTGCTTTTATGCTGTTATTTCTCGAGGGTATATGTATCAGAGTAAAATATCTGGGTTCTTGGTAAATTTTTGTGTAAATTTTTTTAAAAAAAACTATAAACTCTTTTGCAATGTGGCAGTAACAGTTTACATGCATGCAAATAATGCCTTATGGTTAAGTCTCTGCAACCCAGACAGCATGCTTTATTAGTCTTTTCTTTTTTTTTTAATTTATTTATTTATTAAAGATTTCTGTCTCTTCCCCGCCACCGCCTCCCATTTCCCTCCCCCTCCCCCAATTAAGTCTCCCCCCAGCCCGAAAAGCAATCAGGGTTCCCTGTCCTGTGGGAAGTCCAAGGAACCCCCACCTCCATCCAGGTCTAGTAAGTTGAGCATCCAAACTGCCTAGGCTCCCACAAAGCCAGTGCGTGCAGTAGGATCAGAAACCCATTGCCATTGTTCTTGAGTTCTCAGTAGTCCTCGTTGTCCGCTATGTTCAGAGAGTCCGGATTTATCCCAGGCTTTTCCAGACCCAGGCCAGCTGGCCTTGGTGAGTTCCCAATAGAACATCCCCATTGTCTCAGTGTGTGGGTGCACCCCTCGCGGTCCTGAGTTCCATGCTCGTGCTCTCTCTCTTTCTGCTCCTGATTTGGACCTTGAGATTTCAGTCCTGTGCTCCAATTTGGGTCTCTGTCTCTGTCTCCTTTCATCGCTTGCTGAAGGTTAATATTCAGGAGGATGCCTATATGTTTTTCTTTGGGTTCTCCTTATTTAGCTTCTCTAGGATCACTAATTATAAGCTCAATGTCCTTGGTTTATGGCTAGAAACCAAATATGAGTGAGTACATCCCATGTTCCTCTTTTTGGGTCTGGCTTACCTCACTCAGGATAGTGTTTTCTATTTCCATCCATTTGTATGCAAAATTCAAGAAGTCCTTGTTTTTTATTGCTGAGTAGTACTCTAATATGTATAAATTCCATACTTTCTTCATCCATTCTTCCATTGAAGGGCATCACTGGTATATGTGAAAGAGCACCTCCTTGTGGTTTAAATGTGTGCTTCTTCAAGTCTCTAGTGGGACTCAGCATGAGTTTTACACTCCTATCAGACAATCTATGTTAAAGTGTGTTCAGTTATCTTTTGATGACTTTTTGAGTGAATTTGTTCTTATTATGGATGAATAAGAGCAGAGTGTGTATGAAAACTCCACAATGCAACCTTTACATTGTACACTGACGTATGTTGGCTAATGCATAAACAATGTTATCATATTTGGGGTGGGCGGCTTTCTCTGGAGAGCACTTGCAGTCCACAGAACCTGAATAGATGTCTCTTAGATGCTTTACAAAGCCATGTCGCACATTCTACCATGTGCTTTGGATAAAAAAAAACAACAACAGGTGTTCTTGTCAGTGTATCATGAATTATGAAAAGCAGTGTCAGCCCTAAGAAATGGCACCTTATTCCCAGAATAAAGATTAGCCGATGGACTTATGGAATGGGGAGAGAGATGTAATATTCTTTACGAAGTATCTTGTATCCTCTTAGTTCCATCTTTGATGCTGGGGATCTGCTTAGCCAAATCTCACCTCGCATTTTCTCAGATCTATTTATTTCTTGGTAAATGCCCCAAAGAAGCCTCTAGGCTTTCAGGAAAACTGACTTTAGTCAGTGCAAATTTTAGCAAAGTATGGGAAATAAAAACCTAGAAATATTAAACTAGTTTCTTATCTTCTAGAATAACCTGTTGTACTGAAGTGAAATGATATTTACTATTATTGAACTTGTAAAAAACATCATTGCAAGTATTTACTACACTGAAAGCTTGTTGACTAATATTAGACAAAAGAAATGTTGCTCTGTGTTTACTTTTTTAACCTTTAAAAAAGTTTAAATTTTTAAGATTTTAAAATTATTTTGTGTGTATAAGTGTTTTGCCTGCAGGTATGTTTGTGTACCATGTGCATGTTTAATGTATGTTGAGGTAAGAGATGGCATTAGATTCCCTGGGACTCGAGTTACAAATTACAAAATTAGATGCCTACGAGTGTTAGGAATTGAACTCAGGTCCAATGTAAGAGCAACAAATGCTCTTAAACTGCTGAACCGCTTTCCAGTCCTTACATTTCCTTTTACATTTTAATAGCAGACAAAATTCAATAGATAATAACTAATTTATGTCACTGTCATTAATGCTTTACCTATCAAGAAGAGATGAAGTTTTACGGAAAGTCATCATGCTGCAGCTCCATGTAACGACATTTTATCCCTTCATGCCTTCTGTCTTTCTTTACAAACGTTCTCTCTCTGAATCCTATATAAAGTAAGCTGACTTTCAGACATAGACTTGCAACACTATCTTGCTGTATTCAAGCAGGCTACATCAGTTATTGAAGAAACATAATTATTTACAAGAGGTTTTAGATTAGATCTCTGTTTTCAGATAAACTGCAGTTACTTTGGAAATACGTGTTACTATTTTGAATGTTTACATTTGTCAGGGAAACGTGGGTCTAGACAGAAAGTATGCTGTTGTTAATGCCTAGTGTATGTAATTATTAAATAAAAGCAGAAAGCTGGGTAAGTATCTGATAATTTGTATTTGGGATAATAGAACTCCTTGAAGGTAAATGTGAATATTTAGGCAGGTTTGTTTCACTCAATCAATTTATGAAGGCATTCTCATTCTTAAATGAAAATCACAGTGGTTGAGTCTTGTGTAACAAAAAGATGTCTTACTAAGGGGGGTGTACAACTCCAGAGTGTCTCAGGGCATGTGGTTTATCATCATAGTTCTTCATAGAACTTCATTGTCCCATAATTTTCTAAGCAATGTTAAGGCATTTCAGATATGCAGCTATATTTTATTTGTTTTTATTTGGAACAAGAGAAAGAAAGAAAAGGAAAGAAGGAAAAATCGAGGCTATCACCATGAATTCTGTAAAGAAAAAAGGATTTCAAACTATGGAAAATTAGATGTCATAATTTTGACAATCCTGAGCAGAGTTGCTATCAAGTTTGAATGTCCCATTAGGTCAGAAATCCATACAGATTTAGCATGGTATGCAATAGGAATTCTTCAGAGTGGTTAGAAGCAAATCCATGTCCTCTGCGCAACTCTAAGCAATCCTGAAATGTTTAAACTTTGATCAGAATGACAGTTTTAAACTCATAAGAAACTTGAACTGGTAGCTAAGTACCTGGTGGCTTGGGCATGCCCCACCCTCTTGACCTTTGGCTCTCTGCTTTCTGTGATGCTGATCCCTTAAGCTTTCCCTTAAAAAGTCTGGTCACAGGCACACATTGTGACACTAAGGAGGACATAGTTGGAAAGGACAAGTTCCCAGTGAACATGTTCTGCCCAGATAAAGGACCTGTGGTGGTACTCCAAATGACAAATGCCACCCTTCATCCTGTACTTTTCTTTTATAAGAAGGGAACATTTCATTTATTATAAGAAAGATTTTAGAGAATTAAAAGTCCCAACTTTTGCTCCATAGTTAAATGTTATAATGAGAATAGCATAAAGTAGTCTGACTGATACATTTTAAACAATAGAAAAGTTTCTTTGAAACTTTCTCAAATCTGTTCCTATGAAGTTAGGTTTTATATTTGTATAGATACCATTCAGTAGAACTTAATATTTAATAAAAACATATTATCTTAATTCCTTGAGAATTTCATATATTCAGTTTGATCATATTTATTCCCACTTCTCTCCTAACTTATCCCAGACCTATCACTCAGTTTTGTTTTTCTAATCCAAGTCCAATTCGTACTGCCCATATACTTGTGAGTATTGCATCATCCCCTGGGATACATTCTCTGGAACTCTATTGTTGGTCTAGCTGGCTAAATACCTGAAAGTGCCCTTCGTCGCTATGAGTGGTCATTGAGTAGGATTCATTTAGCTACCAGACCCCTTTGCAGATCATTTTGCACAACTGGCTGTTGTTGCAGGAGAGGAAAAATTATACTTTAGTCTTAGACAACTCCTAGATCTAAATTGCTTAGTATTGCAGAAATGATGTTTTCTTCATTCAAAGCATGCTAGGAGACAAAGTAAGGAGTGGAACTAATGCTAAAGATCATTTTGTTGTCTGTAACCCTCTGGCCTCATGTTTTGCGAACCACTGAGCAGTTGGGTGGTGATGCCCCTGCTCTTTCTTGCTTTACTGGAAATTTAAAAAAAAATTACTTCTACTCAGAGCCTATTGCTCATACTACTCTTGCACTTTGGTTTCCCTATAACATGCTTGAAAATTGACAGCCAAGAGATGTATGTTCTGATTGCAAGCATGCAAATGCGTGTGAACACAGTCATGAGTCACTCTAAGTAAGGAGCTAGAACAAAGCTGTACCTTGGAGAGAAAGTAGGGCACTGGATTAGTGCACAGAACTCTCATTTGAAACATTCTATATTTGAGAAGAAATTGCTTTCTTTCTTTCAGGTTGAAGATGTAGCAGCTATGGTTGTGTGGGAATGTGTTGATCCTAAGAATATCTCCCTCTATACCCAGTTCATGTTCATTTCTGCCACAGAGAGAGCACTTCCAAGGGAATGTCTGAGTCTACCTTCATGATTGGCATATGACTCGAGCAGATGTGGGCCCCTAAAGAAGATGAAGTCTAGAGTTTAAAATCTCTTGGTGCTCACAGTCTTCACTATCATGTTGCCTTGATATTTTTCATAGTTGCACACTTAAAAAGCTTTGTATATATTTTACTCTATTGTTTAGACTGATTTTCTGTAAACTTATTTGATGTTATTTAAACTATGGAAAAATATATTCTCTTGGTTTATATGCATATTCATGTGTGTAAGTATATTATATATAAATAAATACAACTTTTTGATCCTTTTTCTTGAAGCTAAACAGACCCAAATTTCTTGCTTGTTTCTACAACGATCATGCATTTACAATACTTAAAAACACCATTTTTACTAAATTAATTAGTATTTCTATAAAAATGAAAATAATAATCACATTTCCACAGTAAAGAAACTATTGGAATTGTCAGATACAAGTGTAGACATATTTATAATTATATGTAAATATACAGACAATATGGTATAAAGATAGATAGCATATTCAAAATGGAAGGCATATTGTATGTGTCTAAAGAAGCCACATATAAGGTTAAAAAGTAAATAAAACTTGGATCAAATTTAACATAGATTGAAGGAAAAATGATAAGAAAATATACAACATGTCAATATGGAAATGTTGGAGATAAAAGGGCTTAACTTAGAATGATAAAACTATCAACATGAGCCAGATGTAACAAGTATAGATATAAACCCCCAAACCAAATTCAGAAACATGAGGCAAATTTAAGAGAAAAATCATAAAACTCTGAAAATTATAAGGAATATCAGTTATAATATAGGAGTTTTGAAAAACACTATACATCAAATGCACAACTGAATATTCGTAGAAATATTGTGTTCAACAATATGGCTCACATTCTTCTTAAAAATGAAACTTATGTATAAATTAAACATTTGATAGGACACAAAATGAGAATCAGTAATTTAAGATTGAAAGACTGAAATTATTCTAAAGTATATCCTTCACAGAAAGAAGTCAGAAATGAAAACAAAAAAAGCAATCTAAGAAATTATTAAATGCTTGATAATTTCAAAACATGACTTAAAATCATAGGTAAAAGAACTAACTGGAGTAGAAATTTAAAATTATTTTCAATATACTGCAAAAGAAAATGAATGCTAAATTTTTTTTTGCCAAGAGCCAAGCCTCTACTTCATAGCTACGTACAATATTGAACTCTCCTATGAGATATACTAAAAGGCTGCTAATTAGTAAGCCAATTATCCACTTTGAGAAAACAAAATTTAAAAAGGAAATTAAATTCAAGGATGGACAGAAAAAATTCCAAGTGGCCTATGTAAAATAGAAGGTAAATAGTAGAAGAATGTCTGAACCTAGCAGGACAAAACAAAGAAGCAAACAACAGCAAATGACACCGAAATTAAGAGGAATTTATCCCAAGAATACCAAGTTACTTCTAAACCTAATATCAGTGCCATGCTGTAGATGAATAGAAGAATAAAATTGTGGTCAGCTCAATAAATGCAGGAAAATAGCATTGACAGATTCAACTGATTGAATAAAGTCATCACACAGACTTTCTAGAAAGGATAAAAGATAAAAAGCATGATACTTAAAGGCAATTGCTGAATGTTGCCCATCTGAGGTGGGGAACATTAGAATGGTGTCATTTTACACCAACAATATTTTTTTTAAATAAAGTGTTGGCATTTATTAGGGAAATGCAAACCAAAATTAGAAAGTGAACTTACATCTAATAAAATGAGACAAAAAGAGGAAGAAGTTAAAAACGAAAGTGCTGGCAAGGTGAGAAAGATGTGGAGATACTGTGATTCTCACAGTTAGTTGGCAGGAATTAACACAGTGGTGGCACATGCCTTTGATCTCAGCACTTGGGAGGCAGAGGCAAATGAATCTCTGTGAGTTCAAGTCCAGTCTAGTCTACAGAGAGAGTTCAAGGACAGGCAAGGCTACACATAGAAACCCTGTCAACAACAGCAAAAAATAAATAAATAAATAATAAAAAAAATAAAAAATAAAAATCCAATCAAACCAACAATGATATGTGGAAAATATAGAATATCTATATAATTCAGTGATTCTCCTCTTGGCTATTTATGTAATGAAATTGAAATCAGAACTTCTCAAAGAGAAAATTATGCCATTGTAATCCTGGCAGCCTTATTCACAAGTGTCTAACATTTTAAGTTGTGCTGAAACTTAAATTTTCATTTATTTGGATAGATATTTTGGATATACCTTGAGATTGTTTAAGAAGAAGGTAGAAACTACTGAAGTCTATTTGAAACTAATTCGGTGACATTGTTCTTCGAGTCTTCTGTTTTCTTGGTAATCAATAGCACAGATTCCATACACTATAGAAAGCAGAGTACAGGGACTGGCCTGGCATTCATTTGCATATTTCTTCCTACATTTCCTTTAGTATTTAATTCCTGTCTTTGGAAATTTTGCTGGATGGATATGTTTCTGTTTTCCTAAAAGAGGGATCTTCCTTAGAATAAAATATTTTTGGGGGGGTTAGGTAACATTTTTATCGAGAAAATATTTGCATGGTATTTGCAGAACTGTTCTAGGTCTCAATTCACATTTCATAGTTAATAAAAAACAAAACAAGTAACAACAACAAGAAGAAAAACCCAATTTGTTTTTTTTATCATAATGCATGTAATTGGATCTCTTTTCAAATTTGTTATGGCAATTTGCCTTCCCAAGTACTTTGCAGCATATAATCTATTTTCCTTCAATCTAATTATTGAAAAAGCATAATTTCCATTTGAGACTTTTCTGTTTCTTATGATTTTGGTCCAGTTTGATCTCTATTTACCCACTAGATTCTTCTTTGTTCGTCATCATCATTGGTAACGCTTATGTGTACACGTTTGCTGTTCATGCTGTGGTGCATATGCGAAGGTCAGAGGCTAGTTAAGTGGACTTTTTCTCTTCCCTTCCATATTTATGCCGGTTCCAGGGATTGAACTCATGTCTTTAGACTTGTGCAGCAGGTGTTTCTACTTGCGGAGCCATCTTTCCTGATCCAACTCCTTAGTTTTGGAAATTAGATATATATTTCCATTTGTTATTTTAGTAACATTATCATTTTACTTTTTCTTAAGTAAATTCCTTAGTGCTTTGTTCAAGATTTACAATTAACATTAACTTAGAAAATGCTACTCGGAATTGATGGGGAATAAAAACTGGGATTAAAAAAGGGATTTCTTTGATAAAGCTTTGTTTTTTTTTCTCCTTTCTTCTGTGATTACTATTAATCAAAGAATATCTTCACATATGTGCATAAACCAGTTGAATAATTGTTTCTTTACATAGTACTTTATAACTTACACAAAATAAGGAAGATAGTAAATAAAATCATATTCATAGCTGTGGCCCCAGACTTGCACAAAGAACTATAGGCAACTGAGGAACAGCTGGGAAAGGAAGAGGAAGAGCACACCCATTGGTCATCCAGTATCAAATGTTCAGTCCTGAAAGCATATATGTAATTAACAGTATAACTGAATAGGTTATGTCTGTGTATGTGTGCATACGTGTTTGTATGCATGTGCATGTGAGCATACAGTAACAGTGAAAAAACGGTCTCATGAATTTGAAAGAGAGCAAAGAGAGGTATCTGAAAGGGTTGGGAGGGAAGGAAGGAAATAATTAAGTTACAAGTTAAAAAATATCAAAGTCCAGTCATTATGTATAATGATTAAAGTATGAAAATGAGGACATTAATCATCTAAAATTACATTCATAGCATTTTATGTCATTACCCTATTGCTACTCTTCATTTGATTATATGGAAATAACTTATCATGTGATAACTTGATAACTAATGTTAGCCTAAGGATGGCCTGTAATACTTCTTGTAGAGCTTGTCTGCTAGAAAGCAAAGAATTCATAGGACACATATACACCTCATGCATAGACAATTTAGGAATGATTTATTTCTGTTTTAATTTTTGCAATGTACCTTTACTGAATTACAGAATTTTTGATTGGCTTTTTTTTCTTTCAACACTTTAAACGGCCTGTTGCTTTTTGATCTGTGATTCCTAAAAAGATATTGTATTTGCTTATTTGCAAAGATCCCCCTCATGTCATGACTTGCATTGTTTTTGCTGCTTTCTGGAGTCTTTGTCTCTGACAATTATCAGTTTAATTGTGATCTTATAATCCTTTGGGGTTTTACCCAAATTGGAATCTGTTGAGAATTTTCGATGTCTTCACTAACTCAAAAAGAAAAAAAATAAATCATAGTTCACTCAAATATTTTTCTTTCTCTCCTTTCTTTCATATGTATGGGTATTGTGTGGATGTGGATGTGAGGGAGTCAGGGGCTAAATGGGGTGGTGTTCCTCGGGTGGCTTTGTCTACTCCCAACCGACAGCACTATTTCCCTCCCCCTTCTCTCCCTCCATTCTAGGCTGTGGGCAGACAAGTCAGGTGTGACAATTCCTTGTGCAGACTTTCTGAGGGATCTTCCAAACCTTTTTGTTCCCTTACTGGATGTCAGTGTGGATCTTACCAAAACTGCTATGGAGCTGAAGTGTGAAAGATGAAAATCGGACATGGTAAGTACCCACTGTTTATTTTCTGATACCAGGATTAATCTGTTTTCACTTCAAAACACCAAAAAGACAGCTAATATGGAACATCTCCAGAGTTCTTAAACAATATGAATGAATGGAAAAAAATCTCAATGATGGAGTTTATGATTAAAAGGTGTATATCTATAAGAAAACAATGCAGAATTAGCCCCAAATGAAGTGGAGGATAAAATAATTTTATGTAGTTATAAAAATACTTCAGAGTATACATTGGAGCTGGATTTACAGGCAGTTGGTTACTCCAATAACTAATCTCTTGACTAAAGGAATATGGGTTTTATCTAGATACAGGAAAGGTTGTTTATTAGTTTAGAATCGCTTGGAGACATTAATAAAGGGATTGAAGGGAAGAGAACATTTGATCCATTACATGGATATTTTTCTGGTGTGTAAGTTGTGAAGGATCTCACTGGAGAAGGATGGGTCACAGGACCTGATGTGCCAGAGATTCCGACTTTGCTTGCTGATAACTTATTGGGTAGGCATCAGCACTTTAAAAATAACTCCCAGAGCAGGGCTTCCTGCCTTTGTTGTGGCATGACAATCGGTGAGATAACTTTAAGTGGTCATCATAGCAGAGCTGGTGAACCAATGAATGCCTCACCGAGATTCAAAAAGCATTGCTACCCATAGAAGCCTTAATTTTGTAAACATCCTGGACAAGACAGAAGAGTGGTGAGAAAAGTAGACAATAATCAACCTGCAAAACTTTTCTTCTGACTTAGGGAAAATGGCAGCCTTGGAGCAGAAAAATAATTCATCAAAATACAGTCAAATATGGTGACTAGTGGAGGCTGGTAAGCCTTGCCTCCAGGAATTGAGGCAGGAGGACTAAAAGTTCAAGGCCAGCCTGGGCTACAAGACGGACAATGTCTCAGGGGAAAAATAGGGAAGAGGAGAGAAGAGGAGAAGAGGGAAAGAAAGAAGGAAGGAAGAAGAGAGAATCAAGACTGGAGAGGTGACTCAGTGGTTAAGAGCATTGCCTGCTCTTCCAAAGGTCCTGAGTTCAATTCCCGGCAACCACATGGTGGCTCACAACCATCTGTAATGATGTCTGGTGCCCTCTTCTGGTCTGCAGACATATAGACAGAATATTGTATACATAATAAATAAATAAATAAATAAATAATTTTTTTAAAAAAGACAGTTTTTCAGTCATCTGTGAACTAAAACTGAGCTTGGCATCAGCATACCATGATGTACACCACCCAGCAGCCTTCCAGATTCTCTCCTGAACCTCTCCAGAGGATATTCTCAGATCTGACATTGAGAAACCATAACTTACTCTCCACAAAGTGTAATAATATTCAGGCAGACATACTCTAACACTGTTGCAACAAGACTTAGATTGTCGCATTGTAGTATGGCATGAGGATACTTGGCAGCAAGTAACGGTGCTCATAACATCACAGATGAGACATTTAGTGCAAACACAGGAAGCTCAGCCCCCACAAAAGAGTTCATCATCTCCTTTTTTCTGTTCAAATTCGTCACCCAGATAAAACTGGAAAACTTGTTGGTCAGGTTTCTTAAAGGCCTAGGTTTGGGATTAGAAAGAGTGAGTCTTAACTATCTGCCTTTCCACCCTCTTCATGTTTAGTCTTTAGCTATCTCTTGTAGTTTCTTCAATTGTTAAGTGGTATCAATGAGGGGTACACTATTTACATATTCCAGTGACTAGAGGTTTACCTCGCACTGTTTCTCTCCTGGGTGGTCATATCAATTAGAAATAATAACTTAGTCTTATGTCTGGAGCATACTAACTTTCAACAAATAATAGTATCCTGCCATTATTATCATTTTTATATTCATGAATCCCAATGGATAAACTATGAGGTATCAAATTGGCCACATCCATGAGATGCTCTTTGATTTCACCCAATTTTATACCAATTAAGAAAAACACATCCAATTCTTTGAACATGATTGTTGTTTTCCTGCATCAGCCTGATTATATGCCTAATAAGAATCTGACATGGTGTTATGATTTATTTATATTACTTGACTTAAACTTCCAGTGACCATACAGAATGACTGTGAGGGCTGAGTTTTGCTTCGGGAATCAGCAGATTAAACAATGCAGCCCCTTAATTCCTATCAATAAACAGAAGTGTGGGGAGTGAGGACATTTTCACCAGCTGAGTGATATTATGGCGATCTGGCTCTGCCTATGTTTTCACTTTCTTATTTCATGGAATCGCATTGTCTTTGTGCATTGTCATCACGAGACCTGGGATCTGAGCCACAAACCTCTCCATAGGAGCATTCTAGAAAACAGAAGAATGAAGATAAACATGGAAAAAATTTCTCTCTCTCTGTGTGTGTGTGTGTATTTGCCCATGTGAATACATGTGGAGACCAGTGGTTGAGGTTGGTATTGCATATTTTCTTTGTCAAACTGATCTTACTTTTTTATTTTAAGGTGAAGATTTTCACTGAACCTGGGGGCTCACCATGTCAGCCAAATTAGGCGAGCAATGAGCGGCAAGGTTTGCTTGTCTCTACTTTTTTTTTTTTTTGGTGGACGTACAGACAGGTACTTCAGTGCCTGGCTCTTCCTTCACTGTTGGGGATGCAAACCCCTGCGATCTTGTTGGTACGGCAAGCACTTTGCTCATGGTGCAATCTCTCCAACCCCAAGGATATGTTCTTTCCGACATCCTAAACCCTGAGTCGGCTCTCTCTCTAGTCCAGTTTTTCATAATTGAATTTCATATGCAATCTGCATGAGACTTCTGGGTTAAAGAGAGTAAGATTGCTAAATATGATTATTCTTTGGGGTTATTATATCACCGTGCAATCTACACTGGGCTTCTAAAAAGGAAGAGAAGAAATGCTTTTTGGGTTGTCACAATGAGTGAGGGGCAAAAGCTTGTGATGAGCCCTTTCCTGGAAACATTATATTCTCTGTAGCAAGGATGTCAAGACACTCTCTTGGGTATCAAGTAGGAAAAAGAAAGTCCCCAAAGGCCAGTATGTTTGATTATTTTTCTGACCTACAGACAGCAGTGGGCTCTGCTGGCACCAGGAGGGCCCTTGTCCTAGGATGAGGAGCACTCTATGCTCCATTTTACTTTTCCTAGCTGCATTTTCCTCCATGTATTCTGACCTCTCTTTAAGGCATTCCTTTTCAAGCACTACAATGGTGATTTCCCGTAAGTATTTAGGTTATAGAGAAAGATGTTCAAATCATAAATGTTTTTGACAAGGATTCGTGTAGGTCCCCAACCTCATTAGAGGGGCATCTCTGTGTAATGGATAATGGTTAATGCAGAAACACACCACTGGCCATAATGCAGAGAATTTGTAACAACAGACTGCTGAGCTATAAATGGGGTCTCTGTATCACTCCTTGGCTTGAGTACAATCTCCGAATGGGGAGTTACAAGGATTGTGAGATCCAGAGAAAGACATTGGTTTGTGGGACTGACATAACAGCTGTCCTCATGGACTCATGGCAACCATGATTGCCAACACAAGACCCACACAAGGGCAAGCCAGTACACATTCTATGTAGGAGATAGGGACCTAAGTGCCTTCCCATAATGCCAAAGATAAGGCTGATTGTTTCTAGGGAAGAGAAAGTCATTTTTCTTTTAAGGCGTGGTCTCTGGTAGGCTGACTACTCTCCAACAGATGACTGCACATCCCTGAGTTTTGGGGCAGCACTGGATATGTTACAAAAAAGGGGAGGTATACAAAGGTGAAGCATGGTGTACGGAAGGGAGAGTGGATCTAGGTGGAGCTGGGGAGAGAAGTTTATAGCTAAAATGTTTGTGTGGAGTTCTTAAAGAATAAAGTCATTATAATAAAAAATAAAACACTTCTCACCAAACAACCACCTTCCATCAACGCCTTTGATCGATCTGATGCCTTGGAATGAGAAATCTATTTCCACAAAAAAGGTTATACATTTTGTCTGACTCCTTAGTGTATCGAATGGCACACATGGCATTTTTCACCTCTCTGCCCTTCCCATGGCACTTCTTTTAAATGGATTCTGGTAGTGTTCTCTGCTGGGAATTTCACGAAATGGTGAGAGATGCTTCCTTCCCCTGGTCTGCTCTGTGCGTTTGGCTCTGGGTTTCTGTGCTTATCTCTGCATTGTGTCTTTCACACCAGGATTCTGGGAAAGGATAAAAGCTGGCCACGTTTTCTTTTTGGTGTTGGTTTTGAGTCTTGAGAAAAGAACATGTACCATGTCACATTTGCCCATGGCAATACGAATTGATTGGCTATAGACAGTGGCCGATAATAGATTGAAGGGAGGAATCGAGCAGCTGGCACGCAGGAATGTTGAAATTCTGCTGGTGACCTGGATGTCTCAGCTCTGTGGGAAGTTGAAAAGTAAGGAAATTTTTGCTCCTAATGACGTATCAGTCTATGAGCACACATACACAAACAGAGACACAAACACACACACACACACACACACACACACACACACACACACACACACACACACACAAGCAGCTTGATTTTTCCAAATTAAAGACCATTGGAAATATTTTACCTATTTCTGTAGAAATCTGTAATTGCTTCTCAAAAATGAGGTCTATTAATCTGCACAGCTTCAAAAGCTCTTTGTGTCTGTCTGACATCCCTCACTGTGGGTGTTTTCTATTGTTTGTTTGTTCATGTTTTAAATGCTCAAATCAATGTTAGCTCTTATCTTGAATTTTTAGGATCTTTTCTAATGTATTATGTATCAATAAATTCTGCTCTTATACAAAATCAATTTAGATGATCTAGGTATAAAACTAATTTTTTAACTAGATCACTTTCCCAGTTTTTAAAAATTTCCTTTGGAATTTGTAATGTTTTACATTACCTAAATCAAAAGAATCTCAATTCTAATCCTAAAAATTCAATTCTGTTCCTTATTTCTTCTTTCACTCAAACATTCCATTCTCCAAGCATAGCAAACAAGCCAATCCAATCTGGAGAAGAACAAAAAGTTATTAAACTTGAACTAGTACAATGTAATGTATGAAGAAATATTAAATATAATAGATGTAAACAAATTGAGGTTTTCCTTCCATATATTTTAATTTTTCTGATTCTTAATTGTCCAAAAATATAAATGTTCTGAACTTAACGTCTGAACATTCATATTTTACATTCCTTAATTTGATAATAAAACATTTAGATGAAATAAACAAAAAAAGAATAAATCAAAAAGTCTTGTTTCTTACATCTACTTCACAGGACTTTTACATTTTTTTTTGTTATTCAATGGAAAATTTAATATGGCTACAGTAGATTTGTCAGCATCTCATAGAAAGCAACATATATACATAACTAAAACGGTTATTTAATAAAGTAATTTGGCATTTTCATTAGATTTAGGCTACTGTGAAACAAATATATGCAATGAGGTCATTCTGTCTAGACTATCTCTATTTAATTTTCTTACCCCAAATCAAACAAATTACTTATCTATAGATCTAGGTTCGGTCAAAATATCCAATATGGTTGGTTGCACCTGGGTGTTTGACTCCTACATGATCACATAATTTAGCTTCATTTATACCCTGCCATCTTTGTTAGATATTTGATTTACTTCTGATAATACAACTTTGGTTGATAAACTTATAAATTTTCTTTGACATCTGTGCCAATATATTGTGTTACTCTTCTGAAACAACTGAATATATATATATAAAATTATTATACAAATATAATATATATTATATATATCCTATTCATTTGTATATATAGATATATATATATATATACACGAAATTTTTAAACAAGGTAGAAGCTTGGATAGCAATACATATAATTGTTAATATTTGTTCACAATATTAATACTTTGATGTAGATATTTAAAATTCATGAAATAATACAAATTTGGGCATTAAAAATAATACTTAAGTGAAAAATGTTGATTTTACCAATTATGTAAATAGTTATGTATCTTAATAACCATATTTTTTACCTTTATTCTATAGTAAAAGCTATCAGTCTCTGCCGTTGTCAGGAATTGTTGACAGTTGCTCCTGACACATTTTAATGAAGTCATAAATTTAACATTTTTCTGCTTTTAGGGAATGACTAAGGTGTTTTGTTTTGTTTTGTTTTCCACAAAGGAGACTACGACCAGTAATTCATGCAACCCATAGTGCAAGAGTTCAATTTTGTGAAAAACATCCCTAAGAGTTCGTTGAAAGCCGTGTGAAAAGGCAGAACTCTCCACACTCATTCTCTTCCAGACTGAAGGTTGGGGCTGATGTTCACGTTGCTCTGAATCTGTGAATAGCTTTCTTTGCCGTTTGAGACTTTCTTGTTGGGAGGGTTTCACAGCCATTTTCATTTAGGGTTTTCCTAAATGAGCTGAGTGGGCTCATGCTTCTGAAAAATACAATCAAATCTCGGTTCCTTGTGACTTTGAAAGACAACTATGTTCACCTGATTTTGTCCACCTCAGCAAGAGCAGAGATAGATACCGTATTTCATTTATTTTTGTTAGCATTAGCTTCTCTGGAAAGGGAAATGTTCCGGCCGTGGGCTCTTCTCAGTTGTGTCTGAATTGCCTAGCCTTTCAGGTCTGCACAGCCTCATTAAGCATTTGCTTCCTCTTTTTGATGGTAGTTACAATTTTGGCAAGTTTTGACATTTTCCAAATAGGTATAGGTGTAATAGGAATGGAAATATACTCAGTGTTTTCCTTACTTACGGATAGTTAAGGCTTTCCCTGTGTTTGTCATACTTGAATAAAATGTTTTAAAACAATTAAATACAAGTCTATTTCATTTTAGCTAAAACTTGCACTTAAATATCTATGTAAATACGTAGACGCTTCATGAAACTCAGACTTCGATGAGAAGATTGGAATGGTAGTTTGTTGGGCTATCACCTAATCTGGATTTTATAGTTGTTGAAGCAAATGCGCTTTTATTTATTGTGACACTAAGTAGTCCTCTGCTAAACAGCAATTTAATTTGTGAGAATCCATCAAATTAAAATGCTTCTCCATTGTTTTTCTTTAGTAGGAGATTTGTTGATTGACGGCCACCCTTTTGTTTACTTAGTAAGGTGGGAATGGTAAGATATAGACAACAGTAAAATGCTTGGAACCCCAAAAGGACACTCCTTACTATTTATTCCAAAAGAGGGCAGCACAAGTCTGGTTTATATACATCTGATGTGTATTTATATCTTTTGATCAGTGATTTTTCTTCTTTTTTTCTGAGAAACCCATTTGTGTGATAATATTATATATTCTTTTCCCCTGCTAAAATATAAAAGGAAACTAAACATATGACAAAGAACGGAGACTTGTGAAAATGTTCAGCAGAAAATTAAAAAAAAAACATATGCTTGCTAAAGCATGAAATGTAAAATTAACAAAGGACAAAAACCCCTCAATGCTATGATTTTCTTTCTTACAGTAATAACATCTAACTAAAACTGAAATAAATATTTTATTTTGTTTTCTGCATTTTCAGATCATAAAATAAATAATCCCTGAAAATACAATCTGGCTATAAAATAGTTCCATGTTTTTCACTAGGGTGAATATAATTTTTAGCAAATTTTTATAATGAAAAAAATGAAGAAAAGTTTTTAACTGGCGGGTCCATTCTCAGTTCCATCCCAGTTCTAAGTGCTGGGATGCTGGATAGGAAGGTGTGCAGTCCAGTGGCCCTTGTGCATCTGCACTTTGTTGAGTTTCTTCGAAAAGCAAAATCCAGACCTGACCTGATGCCCAAGGCGGAAGCAGCAGGTACTTTTCAGTTTTCCTTGCACACACTGTACTCCAAACCCCTGTCCTTCAGATACATGAAGAGCTGTCCTCTTCTTCTGTAGAATGTCTAATTAATGGCTGATTAAGGGCTCATTAAAAATATCATGCATTTTTTTACAACCTCTCTCATTTTCTTCTTTCTCACTCTGTGCCAAGGGCTCAGCGTTATGTCTCATTTAGCGTCATGTTTTTCTATATACTTTCTTAAGAAAGACTCAAAATATGCATGTCTTTTGAGAGGTTCACCATCCTGCGTTTCTTCTTTTGAGACACATCGAGCTTTGTAGATTGAAAATTTTGTCATTAATTAGTAGATTTCTGATGTCAACAATCATAAGACTCCCAGAGGGTCTGGCAGTATGGGCGTTGGAACATCACAGTCGCCCTGGATCTTCAAACAAGAACATGTACATTAATCCCGAGGCAACTAGATATGAATACAGCTAAGCTCAGCAGCCTTGGCTACAGCACACGCTGAGTTTCAGTCCAGTTGTGGGTAGAGAGCTCAGGGCATTTGCTAAGTTCCTGCACTATCACTGTCATGGTTGGAATGGGAATGCCTTCCCCCGTAGGCTCACAGATTTGAATGCTTGGTCAATAGGGAGTGTCAACATTAGGAGGTGTGGCCTGATTGGAGGAAGTGTGTCACTGGGGGTGGGCTTTGGAGCTTCAAATGATGGTGCTAGGTCAGTGTCTCTCTTTTACTTCTGCCTGCAGTCTGGATGTAGAACCCTGAACTACCTCTTTATTAACATACCGCTGAAACTGTAAGGCAGCCCCAATTAAATCTTTTCCTTCTTGAGAGCTGCCTTGGCCGTGCGTGTCTCTTCACAGCCACAGAACATTAACTGAGTCAACCACTGAGCTGCTCTTTGGACTTTAATAAATTGTCAAGTTTGGTAAAAGCGCATGTGACTCACTGTTCAGAAAGTGGCAGACAGCACAGAGACTAACTCTATGAACTAAATGTCGCTCTTAACTTACTTCCATTTTGCAACAAGGAACCCTGAAGCCCTGGGTTCAGTAACCGGTTCAATGACATAGAAAGAACACAACAGATGCTGTCCATAGGGTTTTGGTGGTCTAGTACTTTCCTATGTCTCCCATTTCTTCTTTATCTCTATTTTCTCTGCTAAAGTATCATCTTCCCTTATTAGTCTTCAGTACTTACAATCTGAACAATGTCACTTTAAATTCCTTGGCTACAGTCTGCTGAGGAGGGAAAATGAGTTTGACCCTTTGTATAAACTTGGTGCCCTATTTTCAAGCATAACAATATCTCACAAATCTCTCAAGACTTCTCAGCCTCAACAAGTCACAGAAAGAATGTATTTCCTCATTGCCATCAATACTCTTCTTTCATGTTCCCTATTTATAACATTCCCCATTCATCAATCCGCTAAGTAACAGGTAGCTGTGGCTATTACTAATTCTTCTCAAAAATCGCCTTTGATTATCAACTCTCTCTTTCTCTTTTTGAAAGAATCATCCACACATCACAGGCTACTCTCAAATTCGCTATGTAGCTAAAGGTTTCATTTAACTTCTGATTGTCATGACTGTTAAAATATGTTATATGCATATGTAAATTCTTATTTAAAAATTCTTACTAAAGGGGCTGAAGAGATGGCTCAGAGGTTAAGAGCACTGGCTGCTCTTCCAGAGGTCCCGAGTTCAATTTCCAGCAACCACATGGTGGCTCACAACCATCTGTAATGAGATCTGGTGTCCTCTTCCTGACTGTAGGCATCCAAGCAAACAAAATACTGTATACATAATAAATAAAAAAATCTAAAAAAAAAATCTTACTAAAAAGAGAAAGCATAAAAATATTTAAGTGAATTTTAACAAAGATACAGTTAGTGTCTGTTTGAATCAGATGTCCCCCATAAATCTCTGGTATTTGAATTCTTGGTCTATAGTTAGTATGTCTGTAGAAAGGATTAGAAAATGAATGTGTCCTTGGTGGAGAGGTGTGTCACTTGGGGGTGTGTCTGAGATTTCACCGGCTTCCCTCCATCCCCAGTGTCTCTGCCATCTGATTAAGTTTGTAAATGTAAGTTATCAGTGGTTTCTGTCACTATGCCCTTTTCTCTGCCATCATGGACTCTATGAGCACTTTGGAACAATAAGCTAATTCAATACTTTTCAAAAATAAGTTGCTTTGGTCATTGCATTTTATCACAGTATTAGAAAAATAACTAAGACAGCACAAATATTCAAAACATGCTTATTGAATATGGAAGTTTTGCTTGAAACACGTCCAACAATAATGCTTTAGTATTCCAGGAGATATAATAATAATAAAAGCACTTTGTCATCATGCCAATACCAGTGACATAAACTTCATTCTTCTAGGACACAGAAGACCTTTCTTTCTGTGGTGAATTCTGAATCTTCTCCCAGATTTCAGGCTCTCACCTAACACTTCTTTTCCTTCTTCTCTGGGTGTCATAGTCTTTCTTGACTCTGGATCCTGTTTTGTGACATTTCCTTTTTTAGGACTGCTATTGTCTTCCTGATAAAAAAAATTCATCTTCTTATCACTACAAAAGTTTCATGACACCTTTAGGAAAATTAGTAAGGTTTACTTAAACTGTGCTAACTGTAGGCATCCTACCTGCCATTGTAGAGTCGTTGTTCTTTAATTTTTACTAATTTATAAAGGGGAATCATAAACATTCAGTTTGATGACATTTGTTATTTTGATCCTAGAAACATTCAGTATTCATGTTACCTGTCTTTTAAAACATAGGTCTTGTTAAATTTTGTCAAAAGCATTCAGATAAAATTGTAATTATAAAATTTTATTTTCTTTTGTTTCACAATCATTTTGACAAAATATAACTTTTAGATTAAAATAAAAAAATGTCTTGTGCTTGTAAAAACGTATTTTCTGAAAACACACGTATATAATAATGCTAGGGTACCATTTACTCCTTGTGAACAGAGGACTGGATGAGGTTACTGACAACCTGTTTAGCTGGTGAGGGAAAGAAGTTTTAAGAAAACAAACCCATTTTGTTCATGAAGCCCAGATTTTCTGAATCTGCTTTGGAGTATAAGTCAAGTAGTCACTGAACCGCAGGGAATTCATTTCTGTTACTAAGCAAAGGCTTTACTGATCAGTTCTTAAAGCCCCATGACTGAACATCTACAAAATTACATGAGGGTTTTAGTTTCTAATCCAAAAACTATTCTCTGGTCTCTGTATGTTGGACTCTATTTTTTCCTTAAGGCATTTAAAATTTATAAACATAACCAAACATATTATTTCCTTCTTTTGTACCCTATAATATGACTGGCACTGTAGTGTCCATACCCTTGAAAATGTAGGATTGATGAAAAACAGAAATGAGAAGCTCTCCATACACTGTAAATAAATGTTTCGGAAGAGACTGAAGCATTTGACCATTTCACAGAAAAAACACTTGTCGAGAATCCACAGATTCTGAGTGAGAAAGAGGAGTCTCATTTTAGACACAGTGTCTTGTAAGATTTTATTTTAAGACATTGGATGCTGTTTATTCTTACTTGAGATTTCCTTTGATTAGATCTGAATAAGTGCACACACTAGTTCCTCCTGAGGCTAATTATGTAGCTGGATGTCCCTTGCATGGGGAATCTTGAACGTTTGCAGAGGTATTTTGTCAGCAGTTTTTTGTGCTCTCCAAAAGATCAGTGTCTAATGGGATTACGCTGGATAATCAAATAACAAACTGAGACCTGCGTACACAGTTTGGTGTTCGCGCAGTACTTCCTTGATGAATATAAATGACAACTGTCTTTGGTTAGGGGCAGAAGTCACTGTGCTATTCTGCGTGGCATTTCTGCTAAGTCAGCATCTTGTCTTGAACTTGAGACACAGCTGGATGGATGGAGTAATAGGAGACAAAGATGCACAGTGTTGTTTGCTTTACTGGACTAGAAAATACCACATTTTATTTTCAGCAGCAGCAGGTATGGAAAAGTCAAATTAATACAAAGGATCATGGGAAGATGAGTCTTTAGTTTCTCAACAGAAACTAAAAACCGTACTCTAGGCTGACCCTTTTGCATAACTTACATAGTTCCTTGTTGGACTTGCATTCCAAAGCTTGCCTGATTTTTCCATCAAAAGGTATATGTTCTAATGTAGCTTGTGTTTAGTCTGTTGAACTTGTATTCTGTCTTTGCTAAGACATTTTTCTTCTGTGAAAATGATTATTTGTGGACTGTTGTTTTACTATTATACTGTAGGCTTGAAGTCATTTAAATCATAAGTCAAAAAAATTTATCAATTCACCTTATGGAGTTAGCATGTATTGCTTTATTTGCATGTGCATATACATGTATTTACAATACAGAATAGCTTAAGAAGGTACTTACACTCTTTTTCACTAGGCCTGAAGCTTGATTTTATTTTTGCAGTTGGGAAGGAGGTTGAGTTGGGGTCTCACTCCTTACTCCAGACTGGAGTGAACTTCATTACATATCATAGGGTTGTCTTGGAGTCATAGCTGTCCCTCTGCCTCAGCTTCCTGGGTGCAGAGTCTACAACACCACACCTCCTTTTGTTTGCTTTTAATGACTATATTGTAGTTCCTTTTGAAGTATCAAGAGTAAGGCCCAGGGCTTTCTCCTGCTTGGCAAGGGCTCTTTAAGAAGTACTTAGAAATGGTATGAATGGAATTCATGTTTCATTAGGAATGTAGGTAGTTTAGGTGTTTGTCAATTCACTATAAATGTCATCCCTGAAATATAAAAAGTCTTGACAAATCTTTCTATATTTTTACTCTTTACTAATCAAAAATATTGGTTATTGATACACTTTTCATGCATTATTGTGTCTTGAGGTGAATCTGTTTTTTTTTATAAAAAATAATAAAAATCTACTGCACCAAGTGAACCATATTGATTTGACAACCTGTGAACCAGTCACACATTTCATATCCATAAAATAAACAAACATTCTCCAAGGTTATTCAGGAACCTCCAGGGCTCATGAGACCTTGAAAAATAATGTGCTTTGATAGGGCATCTTAGAGCCAAGAGAAGGGTCCTCCAGAGCTCAGCTTAGGGAGAGTTCCTGAGCTGTTGTTATCAAAACTCTAAATAATATAAAATTATTACTGTAGTTAATACATGGCACATAGAATTACTGTTTGAGAGATTAGCCCCTCATTTTACTTTTAATCTGGCTATTGTCAAAAGAAAAGTTTAAAAGATAAAAGAAATGATATTTTACATATGCAGCTCCTAAAATCTTATTTAAAAATGCTCTCTATAATACTAATATACTTACATATACATTTTCTAGTTGTGGTGGTTTGAATGAGAATGGCCCCCATAGGCTTATAAATTCAAATGCTTAGTTACCAGGGAGTGGAACCCTTGGAAAAGATTAGAAGGATTAGAAGGTGTGGCTGTGTTGCAAGAAGTGTGGCCTTGTTGGAGGAAGTGTGTCACTGTGAGTGGGCTTTGAGGTTTCAAAAGCACACATCAGATCTCTGTTTTTTCTCTCTCTCTTCCAGTTGCTTGCAAATGAAGATGTAGCACTGTCAGCAACTTCCCCAGCACCATGTCTGCCTGATGCTGCCATGCTCTCACGATGTTGATAAGGGACTAAGTGTCTTAAACTGTAAACAAACCCCTAATTAAATGTTTTTGTAAGAATGGTTTCTCTTCACAGTAATAGAGCAGTGACTAAGATCCTGGCATATCAAATAGATTATTGTGATTACTTCCTAAAACCCAATACATAGTTACAAAAGCCAAGGTGGACTTTTTCTTTTCACTAGCTTTGGCTGCACACCAGCCTATGGACCTTCTGAGAATCCTCAGTTAGATGACACTAAGAGGTCCCCATGAGTGATTCAAAGATAGAGTCACACTTAGTTTTTGTAATTTTATTCAGCAATAGAAACTCCTTTAATATAAAGAGAAACCCACGTATTTCATGTAACTTTTGTAATAAAGTACTATAAACCAATTCTTGAGTACAACTTTTTTTTTTGAGACAGGGTCTTATTTTGCTGTCCAGTTGTGTTAAAACTCACTATGTGGCACAGGGTAGCTTCAAACTCACCTTCATCCTCCTTGTTAATACATTTCAGTTAGACTCAGTCCTGAATAAGATACCCCCAAATAATGGGGACACAGAGTCCCAACTAACATCTCTCACCACAAAATGAAATCTCCAGTGCCAGAAATAGGTTACATCTAAGTAAGTTGTCGGCCTAAGGCTCCCAATACAACCCAGGCGATGGTCAAGGGAATTTGCTGCTCTCCACAAAATGATGATAAGGCTTTGCTGCTGAAGAAAACACCTACATAACTCTTTGAGCCAGAGAAGTTGAGGTGGTACAGGTGGTACATACCTGGAACCCTCAGTCCAGTTGACAAGTATCCAGGGTACTGGAAGGTGCTCTGCATGCTAGTGGAGGAGAAGGGTTAACATTGACTCAGCAACAAAACCTTCAATCTACAATGGTGACCAACCTGTGAGATGGCTGCTGCAATTATGTCACAAAGCTTGTGAGAGTAAGCAGGCAATATCTAAGTGGATTTATAATCCACTCCATGATATGGAACTCATACCTGACATTGCTTGAGTTGCCAAGGTCATGAACCTACGGGAAAACCAAATAAAACTGTGCTATTAAAGGAACCCAGTAATAACATAAATCCTAATGAAATTCTGCTACACTCATTGGTCAGCATCTGGCTCAGTCACCATCAGAGAAGCTTTCTCCTTCTCTAAAAAGATGTGAGTAAATACAGAGACCGCACTCTGTTTTAAATGGGATGTCTTCACCAAGTATTTCCTCCTTCACCCAGGGCTTAAGGAGCTCTGTGGGGGAGGCATGGATGATGCTAAGGAAGCAAGACCATGTAGACACAATAGGACTGACAATATAGGAACTCACAAAGGTCTAAGCCATATGGAGTCCTGGTGCTGTCAGAAGGGGTGGACACAAGGCCATGTTTAACACAGAAGCTCTCTCCAAACAATAATCACTTGCTAATCAAAAAGTAGTTTGTTTTTTTTTTTTTAAAGGAGTTTCACTGGGAGTACAAATGCCAAACAAACTCAGTGGTATTTTTGTTTTTTGTTTTTTTTTTTTTTGTCTCCCAATGATTTTGTATGGTTTTTTTCCCCCCAGACTTATAGATATATTGTTTTCCAACTTTATTTTTATGGGTTTTCTGTGTGTGCAAATGTATGTGTCTCAGTATCTATATGTGTTTATTTATTTATTTATTTTTGTCCTAGGGTATAAATTGTACTTCACACTTCAATTTATCGCCTTGGAAGTCCCAGTGCCGTGTAATGAGAAAGTCCAACAAGTCACAATGAGGGGAACATAGAGGATCAATGATGTGCCTTGCTGACAAAATGCCATGCTTCCAGTCACGTGAACAGAATGTCGTAGAACTGGGTCCTCTAGACCTGGTTGAGCAGCCCCAGATGATGCCAGAAATTGTAAGAAGGAATAGTTGCTTTCAAGCTCAGCCCATTTTCCAAAATAATAAGCAAATGAGTGATCGAGTTATTTCAGTCATAGAGGGCTTATGTGCCCTTTTTTGACACAGTAGATAACAGAAACCATAGAGATGATATAGTAGAAAAAGGCTAGGAAATGTAGCTCTTCCCCATTCCCATGCGTTGTGTGCAAGCATGTTTATATGTATTCTGTCTCTCTCTCTCTGTGTATGGGTGTGCATGTGTGTAGTCCCGATTAGCATCTTTCCTGTGGCTGTCATGAATTTACAAGTTGGAGAAAGGAGTGCATTATTTAAATTGAAAATTTAAATGAGTTATGGCGCAACTCAGATGTGTAAAGAAAAAAGTAAAAAAAAAATTCAAATCATTTTAATGTTTGGGTTTATCCAAAGCCACAAGATCTCTTTCAACAAAAACATTTTAAACATTATTGCTAGTAGAGACTCCATAATTTTCAATTTCTAATAGATAAGTATCTTTGATGTTCAAAAGTCCTGAAAAATACCATTTGCTCTGAGCTTCATTAATCTGTTACTTAGCGAAAGAGCCATGGACTGAACACCTGGATGCGAGCCCACCTGTCTCGTCTCCGCTGTTGAATGACTTTGACGCATTAGGCCATCACAATCTCCTGCCCTCTGCCTCTGTTTGTTTGGTTCCTGAATCTTGTAACCATCTGGCTTCCTTATCTTTCAAGATCACGCAGTAGATTAAGGGAGATGGCAGTGAATATGAAGGGCTGTTAAAGGTAACGGCTCTAAACAACCGCTTCAAATGATTTGCATTCATTTGAAATGCTGGAGAGTGACATACCTTACAAATAATATACATGTATGGGTGAAATATATGCATGTGCATTTGTTCTCGTCACCATATTAAAGATCAGTTTAAGTGATTTTTACATTACAAGAATAAGGGGTGGCCTACAAAATAGTTGTTTCATTTGGTTCAAGTTTAAAAGGAGGAATCCTGATGGTAACTTGGGTGGATGTGTTTGAGAAAGCTAGGGTGTGCCCGTGTGCCTTTGTACTAATGATATCACTGAGAACAGAATTTTATAATGGGGGAACATATGATTATTAATTGAACATGGCAGCAATTTAATACTACAGAAACTAAGGAGTTTTTCTGTGAGGGAGCATCAGATGTTGCTGATAGTGGCATGGGGACTTTTCTCAAACCCCCGTTCCAGTTTCCTGGTGAGCAGCACTGTGGAGTAGCTAACATGTCTTCTCCTTTCCTAGTTAGCATGTGAAAGTGCTCTCAGCAAGGTAAGGTTCAGTATTCTTCTTATAAAAGTTGAGAACTGTCATTTTATGTTCCAAATCTGTAGGGCCTTGCTGCACATATAGACTAAAAGTCATTCTTTACCTTTCCCTAACATACTCCTCTGAGAGATATATCTGGGATTTGCTAATGTTCCCAGTGAATGAGGCTGTGGATAGTGCCTCTTTATTGGGCCACTGTTCTTGTGACAATTGAATCAGTCCTCCTTTTTTCCCTTTCATACAGAAAACTGGCCCTGCCACTAAACAAGACTTGTGGTTATCATTTGTGAAGACATGGAAATAAATATGTTCCTTCCATGGCTGAAGATGTCATGGGTACTTGAAGTAGAATAAAAAGAATATTTTTTTTGCAGACATTAAGTTGGGTTAAAAAGTTCAAAATATGATTGCCTATAAAACAGTAGACATTTTATTGTGAATCAGAACTAGTTTTGAGTTCAGTTGAAATGTCACAGTAATCTTTATCTGGTGACAGAGCCAACTACGAAGTGCAAGACATTTGGATACTGTATGTGATTAACCCATATTTTTATTTCAGTTTAAAAGGTAAAATTAAAAGGCTATTATTTACTCTTTTCATTAAAATACTTCTGATTTCCAACTATAAGATTACAGTATTAGATTTTATTTCTAAAATGATAATGATTCATATATAACTTGTATGAATATATTTAGACCCTATTTTTATATACTCCTCTTAAGAGGACATTTCAATGGATCCACAATAGAATATATACTTTTCAAGTGTTTACATTGTCTTAAATGGCATAAATTTGAGAACTGGATGCTCACCTTTGTAAACTTGGATTGTGACATTGTAATTTTCATTCTAAGTTTGTTGCTTGGCCATTTTAATTTATTTTGTAGCATTATTGTTTTAATTAGATGATCAACTTAAACCATTTTGGACAATAATAATAGTATTTTTTTGCTTGGATTCTTTTACTTAAATATTCCAAATACAAAATCAAGTCATAAAGCAGCAAGATTGTTTACCAACTGGTAGAGAGGATACAATCAAATTTCCATCTTTGATTCACTCTTAAAGATTCACAGTATATTTCAATTTATCCTTTTTAAATTGGCTCAGTTTTTTTTTTCTTTTGCCATTTCTTACAGATTTCCTGTTTACTATTCTCCAGTCCCCAAAGCCTTTGTTTTCTCTGATTTTGTATATATTTGATAGCACAAATCCATTTGAACAATTTCTTACAACATTTTGTATTTCTGTGTTGGAGTTTCTATTTGCTAAGGATGTTCAGCTTAAGTAACTATTTAATGTATACCCAGTATTTCTCATTCTGCTTTTTTTGAAGAGATGGCTAAAATTTTATTTTATTTTTATTTTTATTTATTTATTAAAGATTTCTGTCTCTTCCCCGCCACCACCTCCCATTTCCCTCCCCCTCCCCCAATCAAGTTCCCCTCCCTCGAAAGCCCAAAGAGCAATCAGGGTTCCCTGCCCTGTGGGAAGTCAAAGGATTTCCCACCTCCATCCAGGTCTAGTAAGGTGAGCATCCAAACTTCCTAGGCTCCCACAAAGCCAGTACGTGCAGTAGGATCAAAAACCCATTACCATTGTTCTTGAGTTCTCAGTAGTCCTCATTGTCCACTATGTTCAGCGAGTCCGGTTTTATCTTAGGCTTTTTCAGACCCAGGCCAGCTGGCCTTGGTGAAGAAAGTATGGAATATATAGATATTAGAGTACTACTCAGCAGTACAAAACAAGGACTTCTTGAATTTTGCATGCAAATGGATGGAAATAGAAAACACTATCCTGAGTGAGGTAAGCCAGACCCAAAAAGAGGAACATGGGATGTACTCACTCATATTTGGTTTCTAGCCATAAATAAAAAACATTGAGCCTATAATTTGTGATCCTAGAGAAGCTAAATAAGAAGGAGAACCCAAAGAAAAACATATAGGCATCCTCCTGAATATTAACCTTCATCAGGCGATGAAAGGAGACAGAGACAGAGACCCACACTGGAGCACTGGACAGAAATCTCAAGGTCCAAATCAGGAGCAGAAGGAGAGAGAGCATGAGCAAGGAACTCAGGACCGCGAGGGGTGCACCCACACTCTGAGACCATGGGGATGTTCTGTCGGGAACTCACCAAGGCCTGCTTTTTTGATTTAAAAAACTTCATCAAGAATGTTCATTTGTTTATTCATGCCTGTAAGGTATTGATTTTTTTCCACTGCTATAAGACTTGCATTATTTTATCAACTGACATGGGCCACTGTGAATTCAGTACGTTTGGCCATTATTGACCTGAAGAATTTAAAAGTAGCCTTTAAGAGGTTGTCTTTATATCCTATTAGGGATTCAAACGTTCATCTCTCTTTATGTATGTCCTTGGGTTTCAATTTAGAGAACGGCTTCACGGATGATAATTTGTTCTTATTCCTTATCTGATTAAAAAATCAATTCTGATGCATGGTTTCATGCATGCCTGCCTGTGCATGTGGAGGTAGATTATTGTATTTGGTATAAAACAAATTATAGCATTGTCTCTATTAACTATTGCTACTCAAGTAAGTAATCTGCAACATACAACTTTTCAATCTACTGAGTTAACATTCTTAACTCTCAACCAGGCTAAATGAAGATCCGAGATTCCAGTTATATGTAGACATCTTTCCAGGGTTTGAATAAAAGATGCCACACTATTAATCAATAAAGAAAAGCCTCTCTATGCTTCTGGATTTGTTTTTTCCTGTTCAACTTATTTATTTTTAAAAAATACAGAATTTGTCATTAGATAATAATTTACACACTAACTTTATTTTAAGAACTTGCCAAAAAACACCCCTTCTGGGTACCATCTCAGAACAATGAGATTATGGCCTCTGGAGCTCGTCATAGCCTTATGATATGTAGTTTTCAGTGACTCCAGGGGGTAGCGAGAACATGAAAGCCAATGCACGAGCACACTCGTTGAGTTCTCTGTTGTTTATTTCAATCATTTTCCTTGTCTAATAAGGTATGCTTCTTCTACTGTTAATTATTTAAATGATTTCAAAAAGACCTGTTTTCATTATCCAGTTTGTATGGCACAGTTTATTTCTAAATTTTTACACATAGAGCTATCAGCTATGCATAAAAATATAAAATTCTGATATGAAGTATTTTACATTCAAATTTTAAATACATCAAGACTAGGACACTCATCAGTTCTCAAAATAATACATAAAGACGGAAACAAAAGATAACAGAAGATTTACTATACAAATGAAATGGTTTCCTGCAATTAAATTTCTTTCATTTATAAAAATCATTTCTTAAATTTTAGGCTGACTCAGCCTTCTAAATCACCACAATAAGCGCACCATCCAAGTTTACAAAGTTGAGCATCCAGTTCTCAAATTTATGCCATTTAAGACAATGTAAACACTTGACAAAGTATATATTCTATTGTGGATCCAATGAAATGTTTTCTTAGGAGGAGAATATAAAAATAGGGTCTAAAATATAAGCTATATATGAATAATTATCATGATGAACTCAGGCAGTGTGCACAGGGCCTTCATGGATGTGCACCAGTGGGTCTTACAGATAAAAGTAGACACAGCTTCCTTCCCTAACTTCCTTCTCAGAAGCTATCTCCAATTGATAACCACGAGCAAATGAACATTTAATTTCCTTCATGGGAGTCTCATTTGGGAAACAGGCTCTCTTAAGGGTATGCTGAATGTCTAGTAGCAGATGGCCAACGCAAAACAAATTCAATGGCATCTTTAGAAGCTCCTTGTCACATAAACTCACATGAAGCCTCTTCCCTTTTTAAAATTATCTTATTACTTTTAAGATACGTATATATATATATATATATATATATATATCTCCTATAGCTGCTTTGTGTATATTATGGCTCCCAGTTTAGTGCCTGTGTGGGATTCCTGAGAATACAGAAGAGTGAATCTGTTTCTTGTGCTTATTCTTGGGCTCTTTTCTTTCTATTTCTTTGTTTTGTTTAATTCTGATGTGTTAATTTGCTTTTCCTTATTATATTTTATTTTATTATTACCTCATAGAAGCCTGTTTGCTTTTTAATGAGGGACAGAAAGGGGGTGAATCCATATGGGTTGAGAGGTGAAGAGGAACTGGGAGGAGCAGAGGGAGGGGAAATCGTGATCAGGCTATATTGTGTGAGAAAAAATTTTTTTTCTCAACATAAAGGATAAAATAATAGGTGACCAATCACTGAAGTTTGCTTTGGATTAGAGTTATTTCTAGATAAATTTTCTGCAGATACTGGCTAGTACTGTAGACAAGCTGTTCAGATACAGTATTTAACTTAGAAAGTTCAATCAACCTGGTGAAAGCCATGCACGTGAACACAGGAACACTCTGTGACAGCCATGAGCAGTGCAAATGCAAAATCTTCAGATTAATTGTTGGGTTATCTTCATGCACACTGGTTCTTCTACAAGAATTATTAGTTTAAACTCATATCTGCTTCTGAACGTTGAGGCGCCTCCACAAATTATATTCACGACCTCTTGAAATAAACTTGCTGATCTTCTGCAAAGGGGACGCTGCATTGTGACCTATTGTTACCTTTGATGATGCCTGCCACCTTGTTATTTGACCTTTTCCAGTGTTTAGCAGAGGCTGATGCAAAGCAAGCAGAATTCTTGGAAACATATTTTAGCAACAGAGCCAGAAATAAAAAAAAGCTTGGAAAAGGTCACTCTTTCAATGATATATGGTAACATGCTCCAAGTATTCAGGTGAGGGGGATTTCAAAAATGGCACTGCTCCTTCCTAGGTGAAACAACTCCAGTAAATTGCTCAACCTTCTGCAACTTATTTCTCAGTTGTAAAATTGCCTTCGACTCCTCCATAAGATCTCTGGAAAGACTGCAGAATAAAGTGTGAAGGGTTCAACTACAATCTCAACAACTAGGTGTGTACTGAGAGCTAGAGTTGGCATTTTATTCTGTCTTCTTTTAGTGCTTCCTAAAGATTATTAATTTCACGCTACTAGGGCTGGAGAGATGACTCAGCATTTAATAACACCCGTTAATCTTTCAGAGGACCTAGGTTTGGTTGCCAGTACCCATATGGTAAATCACAACCATCTGGGGTTCCATTTCTAGGAGACTGAACTTCCTTTTCTTATCTCAGAGGGATCACACACACACACACACACACACACACACACACACACACATTTCAGATATATACATATAAGCAAAACATTTGTAAAAACTAAAATAAAATGAATAAATCTAAGAAATTGCTATTAAGAGATCAAATTATAGATCTGATTAGGCATTTCTTATGCTTCACTGTATGATTAGAAAAAGGATCAGAAAAAAACCTTTCATGTAACCATAGAAAATTGAGAATAACATTAGCAGAACTTAAATCTGGAAAACTAAGGCCACCAGTTTTAAGAGTTTGACTATTTTCAGTCAGGGAGCACTTTTCCTACTTTGTAAAGTGATGACCCCAAGTAATTATCACAATGGCTTTCTAAAAGTTCCTTCATTTGTCTCCCTCCTCTGTCTTTATACATTTATGTATATCATTATTAAGACCATTATAAATTGGCTTGGCTGCATCAAAAGATGCATGTTAGAGCAAAACTGCAATATACAATATGGTACTTTTTGTAAAGACAAAAGGAATCAGCTATACGAAAGGAACAACAGGCATTCTTTAAAATATTGGCTGCTGTTCCCAGTGTAGGAAACATGTGTATCAAAAGGGTTAATGACAGCTTTAAAACAATGCTTGTCTTCAGTGTCAGGGATTTTATGGCTTACTTGAACCCGAAGCTTCATAATTCTATTCCTCCTGTGTCTCATCCATGGACTCCATCAACTATGGTCCCGTACCTTGGATTAACAAACACGCATTTGAATTAACAATGCTTCAGCTGACCTTAAGATGTCCTACATAAAAACCAATACAAATAATACCTTTTGCTTTTCTAGCGATCAAGTTTTAGCAGCGTGTTATTTTTGGCAGCAAGTGGCCTTTGACATTACTTTGGAACCACTTCCTTTTGTTGAATCAACCTCAGGTCACTGGAGAAGAACAGAGGCCTTGGGACTGATGGAGAGGAAGAGGTAACTTGTGGGCCAGCGCTTCAGAACAAGGGGCAGGTGCATGCGAGACACACATAGCTTCCAGCTGCTGCTCTAAGCCAACGTTTCTTTCTTCAAGTGGCCCAGAATGTACACAGAGCACAAAAGCCTTCAACTGGTTTCTAATATTTCTCTTAAAAAATTTTAGATGAAGATTTTTCTCTAAATGCCCAGTTTCTCTATTTACAATGAAGTGAGTAATTAGAAGTAAATGACCATAGTACTAAAAATATGATTTCATTATGTTAAAATGCTAACTGATAGAGCTTTTTGTATGATTTTTATTTTACTTCTGGATTTTTGTGGGGAGGATTGCTTGGATTATAGAAAAATAAATTGTGGTTAGTTTGCTTTTGCAAATACATTCTGATCAACATTTTATCTGTTGAGAGCTAGAGTTTTTCAAAAATCCTTAGTGTACTAAAATTTGAGGCTGCACATGAGATTACATTATTAAATGGATATGTGGAGCCTCAAATAAGAAAAAGAGCCAGTGGATTATCTGAGACAATTCCTTTTACTTTTATGAACTAATATTAATAAGTGCTTCTACCGTAGGAACTGATTGTCTATGAACATGCCCTGATTTACTAACGTCACTTTCATGTTTGTAGAACACATTAAGTGGGCCATTATGATAATCATTAACAACCATTAATCAACAGTGAGTTTTCAATGATAATGTGTTCTGTTAAGTTTTCTACAACTAAGGATAAGCCTCCCCCACACACCTAATTGTGACATTTATCTTCATGAGATTCTATCCTCAAGTTGCCTTACCATGAGAGATTTGATGGAACCTGATAGTTATGTCTTCTTCCTGAACTTTGGAAGGTTATGTTGAGATGTCCACATCTTAAATAGCCTAGGTTCAACCCAATCTGATTCCAGCAACTGGTTGCGATTCTTCCTTTTCAATTGACAGACATTGTATTTAGCTTTTCTGTGGTACAGACACATCGGGTTTCTGATCCCAAGTTTCATGCTAAACAAAATCCTCTCAGTAAATTTTCTTGCAAGACTCAGCATAGTGTCTGTAAAGAACAATTTATTCGGTTCACAAGAGAATTCAGAAATCAAACTATTGAGGAATATTATCTTCAGGTGTGTAACTTTTGTTTATACTGCATTTATTTAACTCTGTGAAACTGTGTTACTGTGCTGTCTAAAACACCTGGTTGTCTTAATAAAGAGATGAATGTCCAGTAGCGAGGCAGAAGCAAGGATAAGTGGGACTGACAGGCATAGAATATAAATAGAAGAAGAACCAAAGAAAAGGGGGAGCAACAAGAAAACAAAGAGCGGAGGACATCTGGGGCCATCTACCCAGCCACCCGGTAAGCCACTGAGTAACAAGGAAAGTAAGATATACAGAAGTTAGAAAGAGAGACGCCCAGAGGCAAAAGGTATATGGGATACTTTAAGTTAAGAAATGCAGGCAAGTAGCAAGCCAAGGTAAGTCCAGGCAATCATAACTAATAATAATCATCTGTGTGTGATTTATTCTGAGCTGGAGGGTGGGCCCCCAATAGAGTGTAAAATCAGGAAACATCAAACAAGTTTATGGATGGAACAAGAAAACTCAAACCAAAACCAAGAATAACCTGTGCCAGGTCATACTGTAAAACATCACTCAACATCATTCAATTTATTTAAAATTTGTTTGCAACGCCCAAGTTTATGCTTCTATAATATCTGTTTTAGTAACAGTTTTCTTTCTTTTTCTTTTTTTTTTTTTTTTTTTGGTTTTTCGAGACAGGGTTTCTCTGTGGCTTTGGAGCCTGTCCTGGAACTAGCTCTGTAGACCAGGCTGGTCTCGAACTCACAGAGATCCGCCTGCCTCTGCCTCCCGAGTGCTGGGATTAAAGGCGTGCGCCACCATCGCCTGGCTTAGTAACAGTTTTCAAACAAGAAAATGGTGAAAATTATTTTCTTTGTAAATTTAAACCTAATCAACGAAACGAGTTCTGTTCTACTAATGTTCTTCTTCCCCATATTCACTAAGTATAAAAACTGATATTCATGCTGTGCTAGGATTGTGTGGATTACAGAATGGTGTGCTTTTCCCATGGATCATCTCATTTGGGATGTAGCTGAGACCTCTCTTTGCTATAATTTCATGTATTATTGTTTTGTAATGCTACAGCTTGAATTTAACACAATAGCATAAGCGATAGGCTTGGTAAGTTTACATTAACACAAGACGTTATTTATTTAAGAGGAATTATTTATCAGAAGATAATAACAATGTTTTTTTTTCAAAGAGTAGTCTAGAAAACCAAGAAGAGTTGTGCAGGAAACCGGTGACAGATTGGTTATCTGCTGAAGAAAATTAATTCACCCCGAAGAATATTCTGGTGCCGCTGTGAAGTTACCTTTCAAGTGCCCAACCTCTCAGCTAAGATAATAATGACACTTTGACAACTATTTCACTGGACTCTAATCAAACTTCTGTATTGTCATTGAAAAAGAATTGTCCTCCCTCAGGGACAGGATTGGTGGTTGTCTGCTCTGTCTCCCTGATTCAAATAGCAGATGTCTCTTCCTGGCTACATAGCAGTGAGCTCTTTCCTGGAGTATCCATTTATCAACTCATTGCATGTCTCTTGTTCAAACATTTCTAAGATGTTCTCTAAGATTCAGGACTATTATTACAAATCTTTATTTTTTTCTCTTTGTTTCTTGCTTTTTCAAGGCAGGGTTTCTCTGTATGGCCCTGGTTGTCTTGGAACTTGTCTGTAGACCACGCTGGCCTTGAACTCAGAGATCCACCTGCCTTTGCCTTCTGAGTGCTAGGAATAAAGGCATATGTCACCATTGCCCAGTTCACCTTTATTTTTATGAGCAGAAATACAATTGTCTTAAGAGGACTAAATTATTCTAGCAATAGAACTTTATGACTAGACAGAAATTTCATGTATAAAGTTTATAATTAGCCAAAAATCATAATCATAAGATTACCCAATTGTTTCTAGAGTTTACATTTCATACATCTTGTGTTATGGTGAATATTCTGTTGGAATAGCAGCTTCCAGTGACCTGTGGGGACTGGTGACTATCACATAGCTCTGTGACCCAAGGTCTGAACCAAACAGAATGATGCTTATTGAGTTTTATATTTTTCTCTTTTTGTTTTGATTTATTCACAAACTGGCTTATATTCAAGTTTCTGATTTTTGAATGTGAATTTTTCTATTATAGCTCAAACTTTCCATGAAGAAGTCACTTGGTAAACATGGTCTCTATAACATTTATATTAATCATGAAGTTTCCTTTTAGTTCCAGATTATTTGGTTAATTTGATACTTGCTGACAATGAAGAGTGTACAAATTGCCTTTGCTATGTATTTTGAAACCTTTATATTAGCTAGCTACATAGCTTCATTCTAATAGCAGAAGATTGGCTTTCCAAGGGCTCCTTTCTTTGTATGTGTTACAGCAACTTTTGATTTTCTAATAGGACACTCCATATAGTATAAATTGCTTTTCTGTCTCTTCCTTCTGTGAAAAGGAAGCAACTGGGCTGCATTCCTAAGTTCTGTGTACTCAGATCATCACAAGCTGGCTGATGTAAAACAGAATAATCTAAACATGCATCCAGAACATGTTTACTTTTCTGTTTGAAGAGAACAATATTTTTTACTGTTATGAAGGCAGAACATATTTCAAAGAATAATTAGGATGATCTAAGACAGCAGGAAATATTGATCTTTCAAGGATGGCACTTGTACGATGAGATTCCTTTGACTTTATTTGTATAAAAGACACAAAAAATATTTCATATAAACATAATGTTCTGTAAATGGCACCCTGGAGTATGGTGGTGAAGACAAGTTTGTGTTCTCCTGTCAAGTATGACGCTAATTTTATAACAAGTAATTTTTTTGTAAGCTACTTCTATTTTTAAATGACTAGCACTTTATAAAGCCTTCGGAAAGCTCTGTAAAAGTAAGATTTTTATTTCACGAATCTAATGTATTTATGTTTTACAGCTTAGATGAATTAAAATGAGTGTTTCAGATGGCAAAAATGCTGCTTCGATGTCTTCATTTTATTAAATGAACCTTGACAGCATAGTCTCCTATCACTGATAGAAAATAGCTTTAGTTTGAGTGGGGCAATATTAGATTTGAATGTCATTGTATTTTCAGCTTTAACATACTAGTTAGGCCAAGCGAAATTGCTATCTGAGGTTTGACTTACTTTATTAGTGTGCATATAAACAGAGTTTGGACCTTTCAATTTTGCAGCAAATGACTCAGATAAGCAACAGAGAGTTGTCTTTCTCATCTATCGCTGTCTTGAAATGCGGAAGTTTAGTGTTTCTCCTAATAATCCTACCTGGCAGCACTCATCGATTTCAAAATGATTTATATCATGTTTTTATAAGAAAAAAATCTAAATCAATAACTAGTAAGCTGACATTAGTGATGAATGAATTCATTATTCATGAATTGGTTCAGGAATGGAGACCTCAGTGAACTTATGGATCGAGGTAATTATTATTGGTTTCAGGAAAGATCATACCATCCAAAAATATAAACACAGTGAAAGTTGCAAGGATGTGTTGCATAATTGTGATAGCAAGCTAGGCTGATAGTGAGTGGACAAGATGCGGTTGTGTTAGCAGATTTATTGTGGACCAGAACTGTATCAGGTAAAACGGGGTCATTGATATTTGGAGGCATTATCAGACTGAAAGACGAATTCTATTGACTGGATCTGCAGTACCGGAGGCTGAGGGAGAGACCCAGTGGCCTCCTGGAGAATTCCATCAAGGCAGGCTTTTTGAAGAACTGGTAGAGTCTGCTAGGCCGAGAAGAGCCAATATTCAATGTCCAAGTCTAGAACACAACACTGCCAGTTAGGTTTCTTTCTTCTTGTCCCTCCTTCCTCAGTTACATTGCTGTAGGACTAGGTCATCTGAAGAGGGGAAAGAAAGGGAGGTGGATACAGGAGAGAGGAAACAGTGAATCACAGCAGGTATTCTTTCTTGTCACAACATTTGAATCAGGAAGCAATGATTACAGAAAAGTGCATGCTTTTTAATCCATGAGATGCAATGCTTGTTAAGTAAATGTTAGTGGAGAAATTCATGGCCCATTAATAAAATACAAACTTTTGGACACAGCTAGGATGTGGAACAAACAGAAAGAGAGGAATCAACATGTTTGAGAGAGTTGGAACATGCAGTGGTGGGAAAAGATGAGTTTATTTTATGACGTGTCTTGTGGGGTACTGTTTCCCAGCATTACCCCCATGGAATATTGGTTGATACATAAAGCCGTATAAAAATACCCTTGTGTGTGTGTGTGTGTGTGTGTGTGTGTGTGCGTGCATGCACGTGTGTGTGATTTGCATAGTCAATGTTCTAATTAGTGGAAGGAGAAAGCATTAAGATTCTGAGTTCCGGATAATCTCTGGCCCTCATGACAGGTACCTGCTCTCCCCTTTCTTCTTGAGCTCATCAGCTCCTCCACTGCAGAACCAATAATAATTAGTCCTTTCTTCCCAAGCTGCTGCTATCTCTATAGTTATACTTGACACATCCAGTTCAGTGTAGACACATGTCAGGAGTGTAACAGATGCATGCTTACTAAACAACTACATGGATCAACACATCTGCACACCTGATTCTATGTCTAAGACCCCTGTGTTTGTGACATTTAGCGCTGTCATCCATCGTACTAGAACACATTACAGATAACATTTTCCCACACAGATCATAATTTCTGCCTGATTTTTATCTCTCCTACCTACAATATAACAATATTATTATTTTCTTTTGCTTAAAAAGACTTTCATCACTTTGGGAAGATAATTGATAACAAGAATTAAGAAACAGAGTGTCATAGTGATTTGCAACTTTATTGTCACTGTGGTTGAGATTACTAAATAAGATAAAGCTGGGTGTGGTTGTGCTTGGCTGAAATCCTAGCATTTGCGAGGCCAGAGCAGCATGAGAATGAAGCCAGTCTGTGCTAGATCGTGCGATTCTGCCTCCAAAGCACATGAAGCCTTTTACACATTACAATGAATTTATTATTTGATATTTAGAAACACTTTAAAGTCTCAAAATTTCTAACTAGTATTTTCTCCTCTCTACAACAGTGAGCCAGTAACAACCTAGGCAATGAGATTCCACGCATTGTCTCACAGGGTTTTACTACCCTGAGGGACTTTGGCATGTACCTTTTATTTTGTTCATTTGAACTAGTCGGGGTGTTGGTATAAATACTAATCTAATTATTATTATCTTATTTTTGATATGTCAGTTTGTGTTGAATTTGAATTTTCTACCTTGATGTTACACATTGTTTGAAAAAAAAGGGGGGGGGGACTAAATGAGGCAGAAAGACTTCAACTGTAACATGGTAACTGTTGCTAGAGAAGCAATTCCATTGCACATGGTTTGGTCTTAGCTGATCAAAGTAGTTTCCATAGAGATATGATAATATTAAATTAAGTGTATAGTACTTTCTGAGAATGCAGAATGAAGCCATGTGGGCTATAGGGATTGCAGCAACAATTTAGGGGTACATTATGTCAGATCTGAAATTAAAAAGTTATACTTCAAAAAATTTATACTTTTGTTTTATATATATTGTATAAGGAGTAAATTTTACAAACAAAATTAAATGACTTTCCACATATGTTCATTATTTAATGAGTCTAGATAATTAGGAAAAAAATAAAGATTTCAACTATTGTATAGGAGAATGATAATTAGAATTATGGGTGTTTAATACTCATTGTCTGTTCTCTGTATGCAACATTCTTCTGGTGATAATACTCCCAATTCAGTATGCAAAAGAGGAAGTTTAAAAATTATACATGCATATAAACATATGGAGTTACCTTGTAACTGGAGGACAGTGCCTCTCCCAGATATCATAGGCTATCAAATAAAAAAAAAATCCCAGGGCAAGGTAGGTGTTGCCTAATTTTGAGTTCCATAGATTTTTCTCCCTAAAACCCTTCTAGGCATGGCAGGGCTGTTGAATACATAAGCTTGTGGAAGTTGTGTCTGTATGCTTAAAGCACATAAAAGAGTAAAGCAGTCAAGATCCTACCATGGATAATGGAAGGTCTCATAAAACCCTACCTCTAGTTGAGGATAACTGAATGTTACTGGTGGAAACAAGGCTTGGACACAAGATTGACCTACATCTGAACTCACAGAAATTGAGGTAGCATGCATAGCGCCTGAATGGGTCAGAGCCAGATAGGGTCCTAAAGCTGAAAGGAGACATGTACACAGGACCCAATCCCTAACCCTGAAGCTGTCTCTCACTGATGACTTCTTGCAAATGAAAAGTTTGTTTTCTACAGGGTGTCTCACTTGCGAAACAAACTACTCTTAAAGGCAGGCTGCATCCCCAGCAATAGGTGGCCAACAGAAAGTGAACTCAATGGCTGTAATCTTGTAATCTGTACTTTACAAGAACAATAATTACAATAGATCTTCAAGGTCAAGGGGATCTGGGAGAATCTTAGACTAAGTCTAGTCCATCATTTCAAGAGTTTATTATTTTCAACATTTTTGTAATATAGCAATATGACTTTTAAAGCACAGGAGTTATTATCACCATTACTCATTAAATTCCAGAAATAGGTGTATGAACAGTTAGGGATGCTAATTATTAAGTGTAGTGAATTGAGTAATGGGAGGTAATGACAACAGGAAAGCAGGTTAGCAGCTCATGATTACTGTACAATGTGGAAACACTTGATTAGGCTGGGTAAGAGAATGGACTTCACTAGAAGTTGCCAGTCAACACAATTCCTTTCCATATTTAAAGGTACCATGGATGGTATGGACAGTATTGTAATCCTGTATCTGGGAGACTGAGGCAGAAAGAGGAACGATTAAGTTTGAATCCAGAATGGCTCACGCCTTTTTTTTTTTTGACACAGAGGCCCTGTGTCAAAAAAACAATGGTCACCCAAACACAATGAAAATATATCCATGTTAAGACAATAGGAGTGTTCAAATGTCAGAGATATTTTTGGCTTCATAAAGAATATTATCAAGAAATTCAAAAAACGTAACTTCAGTAATTCAATTTTACCTCTTTTTTGACAACCCCTTGAAGCTCAGAATGTCTTATTTGATGTTTCTAATGCTTTATGTGGTTTGAAAGCAAAAACAAGTTAATCACCCACCCGCTGGATATTAGAAGAAAATATTTTTCAAGAAAATTGATAAAACATTGACAGAAATTAATAACTCAAGTTATAAACTTAGAGCAAAATATCTGTTTTATAATGACTGTGAAATAAAACCATTTTTCCTTGGATAGAATGTTGTGTAGAACATTGCCAATTAGGATCATAAATATTAATAGATTTGTCACTATATATATAAATGTATATAGAAATACACACATATATCATTTTCTCATTTGCATGTTTATATGCAAAGACAACGTGAATTAACACTGAGTGGATGCTTAGCTTTTAAAATACTTTATAAATGGAAAACAAAAACCATTAAAAATAGATCAATTGCAAACACAACATAAAATAATTCACAATTATTTGAACACTAGTAGGTACAAAATAATGAAGTAGGCTTCAAGTGCAGAAATGAAAGCTATAAATTGGCATAGCTTTTATCAAAATACTTAAAGAAAATTTAAAAATACTAAGTAGAGTTGTCTAAATTGGAAAAAGGATGCTAATATCTGAAATATTTATGTGTTGAATATCAGTAAATTTAAGAGCATTTCTGAAATGAATATGGCATATTTTTATATAAAGAGAAAGAATACTCATTTTACTACCTTAAAGTCATATTTATAAACACATTATTCACTTATACCCAGAAATAGTAGCAAGAATATATTTCTGTTACTAACAATGTGTTCAGTAGCATATCGGTACAATTTTTCCAGAGGGTTTTGTGATAAAAGGCTTTCTTCATAAATTGTATTGCCTTTGTGTTATTGGACAAACTAAGCCTCCATAAACCATGAATTACCAAAGAAAGTAAATGTAAATTCAGTTGAGATTTTATAAATTCACATTCACGAATGAGAAAAAGAATATGGCGATGAAATGAAGTTAAAATCGAGGCAACGGACTTTAATCATTTCCCCAGGCAGAATTTGTCTTCCTTGTCAACCTCAGCCGCTGAACATATTTCCTTCTTCAGTTTATTTTATATTCTAAAATCCCACAAGGCATTTTGTTCACTCAGACTGTATTTATCTAATGCCTAACATATGTCTGGCACCCTACCAGGTGTTAGAAAGGCTGCTAATATTATGACATGTACCTCTAAGCTCCAGAAATTTGACTTTTAGTAGCAGAAGGAAGTACACATGTTTGCTCCTGGTGGGCTAGGGACAGCCATTTATTTCTTATGATGAACAAGTTTCAGAGTTGATTTCCTCACAGCTCAAAATTTTGCTTCTGTTTGTGGTTATAATTATGATTTTTCCCCATCTAAATTGCAGATGTCTCTCTGGAAGAAAAGAGGACAGGGGTGTTTATCTATGCTTCTAACCCATCCTTCTCCTGAAGAAGTCTGTTTTCTCCAGATTCTCACTAAGATACACAAATGACTGAGTGTCTGTGTAGAAATGAGTGTTTAATATGAGCTTTACGTTCTAAGCAGTATTTTCAGTGCACACGGCAGCACAATACTGTAGAGAACTCCTGAACATCTCCATGTTGCATGATGAAAACTCCACAGTTATTTTACTCCATTTTCCTTATATCTATTTTTTCCCTCCTGAGCAGATAGTAAAAACCATTCTACTGTTTCTGTGAGTTTATTCAGCTATATTTAAATGAATAAAGAAAACATTCGCCTTTTTAAAAAATAGTTTGGAATATTTAATTTTATTTTATGCATTTGTGTGTTTTACTTACTTAAGTATTGTGCTTAGTGTTGTCAGAAGTAAAAAGATGACATGTTACTAATTATAGATTCTTGATTAGCTGCCATGTGGATTTTGAGAAGTGAATCTGGGCTCCCTGCATGAACAAGTGCCATCTCCCTAGCTCCCATTGGTCTTTTTTGCAGTGATTTATTTTGACATTTCATCCAGGCTGTATGAGAACTTCTTTCTTTGCAACAGCAAACACAAACTCCAATATGTATATATACCATATGATCTTTATCAGTTCATCCTTGAATTTGGTTTACTGTTTCTCATGAGCTATTGTAAATGATGTTGCAATGGACTTGGGATTCAAATATCTCAAGTCCTGAGCATAAGTATTTTGTGCAAGTACCTAAGAATGAGACTGTGAAGCCATAGTTCTGTTTTGTATTCATTATGTCCATAGTTCATTCATGTCTGGTGGACAGTATTTCATAGTATTTCTTGACATTCTCCATCTCCTGTAGTCTTTCTGCCTCATAATGTTTCTGGGTAGCTAAAGGAGTGTTATGTTTGTCTTATTCATCAATGGACCCTCAAGAATTACTAATGTCCAGCTCTTTGAGTTGTTAGGAGTCTTTCCATTAACTGGCAAAACCTACAAAAGGAACATCTATGATCAAGTTCATAGAAGTACTAGTCTGCACCTACCAAGATAAATATTTCAACACTTATAAAGTAAATGTTCTTTCAGTAAAAACATTAGTAGTAAGTTCTCTCTTAGGGCCCTTCCTGGAGTTTTGTTTCATCTCCTTTATTAGGCTATGGTCTGCTTTTCCATCATGCATCACTATCTGTGGGAAACACATATTAGAAAGAAATCATTGTCTCCCCATCTTTATGAATGGTTTGTACTTTGCCAATAAACCCAACAAGATACTAAGGATGGGGATTGCTATATACTTTTGTCAGAAAGCATGATTTCCTGTTCCTAGGTGTCCAATTTCTTTCTTTTTTTGTGCGGGGAGGTGAGAAGAGTGGTTTTGACACAGGTTTCTCTGGATAACAGCTCTGGCTATCCTGGAACTTGCTTTGTAGACCAGGTTGACCTCTAAGTCATGGAGCTCTGCCATCCAAGTGCTGGGATTAAAGACAATTACCATCACTGCCCAGCTAGCGGGTGTGTTCAATTTCTTAATTAGGAAGACTTTACCATTTCCTTTTCCTGCACTACCTCTAGTGTCTGTCTGTGGTGTCGACAGAGGTTTCTGTCCTGCCAGGTTCTGTGTTGGATGTCATTTGTTGATCGAATTTTCTGTCCCACATGGTCCTGCCTGGTCAGGCAACTATTCAGTCACAAAGAAATCACACAGAGGTCTACATTAATTATAAACTGATTGGCCTAGTATCTCAGGCTTCTTATTAATTCTTATAACTTATATTAAACCATAATTCTCGTCTGTGTTAGCCATGTGGTACCTTTTTTGTCAAGGCAGTCACATCTTGCTTGCTCTGTGTCTGCCTTCCTCTCTGTCTAAGTGACAACTGCAGACTGAAACCTCCCTCTTCCCAGAATTCTTATTGCCCCACCTCCATTTCCTACCTAGTCACCACACCTATACTTCCTGACTGTCTACTGGCCAATCAGCATTTATTTAAAATACAAGTGACAGGATATGTAAAAATGTACCGTGAGGCCTTTACCCATTTACTGCCCTACACATCAATTAATTATGCATGCACATGTCTATTCTCCATATAGATTACATTCTTCAAAAACCAGTGATTTATCACCTACTATTTGATTATAACTTTCTTATGCAAATACTTCTAGTTTTGCAGGTGGGAACCTTAGAAGATGATCCATGCATCATGCTAATGTGACATGTGGTATCCTTATTTACTTTGCTTTTAATTTTTTTCATGAAAATATACTCTCAGTAAGAAAGGGAAATTAGAAAACTTAGATCAAGGAATGTTTTTTGAGAGGAGATGACACAATGAATAGACCCCTCTATTTTTCCTAAACATATTTATTGCAAGAACACTAGTTCTAGGATTGGATCATGAGAATCCATCTTTATAACTCACTTTTAACTTAATTATCCCTTGGAAAGCTCTATTTCAACAGCTGTGAGGTTTTGGTAGCCTAAAAATTAGTGATTTGACATCTTCACTTTACAGAGATGCAATTCCTACCATAGTACCCATGATTTACCCTATATCTGCTATGTATCAATCCACTGTAAGCTCTCTTCCTCATGTTTACCCATGTATGTACTTTCAATATTGTGCAAAAGGCAAATCTAAAAGCAGTTTATGAATCATTGGTTTTATTCTAACTTTCCTGTTCAAATTGTTCTAGACTTGGCTTGTTGGAACCTTTTCAAGGTGAACCTTGTGTATTGTTAATGCAATGCCCTTATTTAGGGTGTGGTTCCCTGTTTTCAAAACATTACACTCTAGGCTTATCTTATGCTTTACCTACCACATGCCTAGACTTGGCAGCTTTTTAAAGCAATCTTGATTCATTAATTGTTAAGCATCTGAACATATTCATGCATCTTAGGTAACATATAAAACATAAAATAAGGTTAAGTCTAATGTAATTAAATGGATACTAGATAAATTCATATTATATGTCCAAAATTATTGAACCACAGAATTCTAGTTGAAAAAATGATGGACCATATTTATCATTAATGAAAAATACTATAAAACAGATTTGGATTAGAATATATTTAGAATCTTGAGGGATTTTGCTTGGCAAATATAAACTTAATGAAGTGCAGAGTCACCCACAATATTTACTCTATAGGTATGTAGAGAATATACTTTCTTTAAATTAGTTCCTTTCCCAAGCTTCGGGATCTTCATACAGGCTCTTAAATGCTTTCTTGGAAAATCAAGTTACAAATGACCTTTAGAGTAATGTGTAACAATCAGAACTAAAATGAGAGAATAAATTCAAATACTGCTGGATGAACTGGGGATATTGCTGACATAAGTTGTTAATAATGGAAAAACTGACCAGCAAAGAAACTCAGTGATGTAGAATATGTCTGAAAGCATATTGATTCTTCAGTACATTAATCCCTTATAGAGAGGAATTAATGTCAAAGAGTGAGTCATGGGCCAAAGTATAAGATACTTTCAAATACATTTTCTGTGCTTACAGTGTGCTCATCTCATCAACCTTGGGTTGTTAAACAATTCAGATACTTTCTATGACTTGATTCCATGGTGCATCAAGGAAAAAATAGTTTTAAAAGAAATTATTCCACTTCAGCATTTTAAAACTAAAAAAGAAGCAATTAGTAGTCTGGGAAGAAGTAATCTGTCAAATAAGAATGGCTTTAAAGAGTGATGGTCTTGAATTCTCTCATGTACTGTGCTAGGTACTGTTTGCTTTTACTGTTATAAATAATTTTCAGTCATCATATCTGGTAGTTATTGCTATTCCCGTTTTGTAGTTGTATTGAATGAGTTCTGACATACAAGTTATTTTGGTCATTGGATACAGTTTAAGCTAAGGATCAAGGACTCAAATTAACAAATGCTTACCTCAAAAGTTCTGTACATTTTATGACTTGGTACCACTTGTCCTTAGTACCAATCTAGATTATATTTTTCAGGACATAAAAATGATCTAAACAAACCATTGTTAAAAATTCAATCAGATTGTTTAACATGTTAATATGGAATTAAAATATTAGCCATTACCCATGATCAGTGACTTCCAAATATAGGAAAATGGAGTAGATCTATCTTTCATACTCTTTGCACATAGAACCACTAAAAATTCTGGATATATAAGGCAGAGCAATGTAGTTTATGAAAGTGAAAGGGGCAATGAGCAATGGCCGATGGGAGGATTCTGCTTTCTCTTTCGCTCTGCACCTCCAAGTTTAGTGGCAGGGGGCAGCCAGCCCGAGTGAGGGCAACCAGAAGCTCAAGAAGAGCTTTTCACCCCAAGGCACGTCATCCCATCAATACAAAATACTTTCAGATAGTCTGATTCTCTCTTGATGAACACCACAGAAAATGCTTCTACCCACTCTCAGCAGCAAAGGCCAAATGGGGAACCAGGCTTGCATTTGTCCAGGATATAATAAAATACCCTGAATCTTCCAGTAGTGTGGATGGAGAAGTTCAGGTTGGAGGCTGGAATTTGCTCTTATCCAGGAGACAATAACGCTCCACACTCTAAAAAAGAGGTCGAATGAGCAGTCTGGACTTTAGTCCAAAGCCATGGTAGCACAGGCTTTGCTCAGAATGCTTCCTGGTGTTTTATCAGAGGAAATGTAGCAGAATTTCCCATTCCAGTTTCGCAATGGAGACATGACCCTTTCTCAGTGGTGATGGAGGCCATGTAGGGAAGCACGCAGACACACTTTTGTCTCTACTCATGGGTTGCCTGAGCTCCACCGCACCAGTCATTAATCAGGAGCCCTTCTCTTTTGAGAGCAAATGGAAGGAAAGCTGGAGACCCGGGTTCCCATCAAAGTGGGTAGAATCAAACTGATACACCACTCTTTGGAGAAATATTGTCAGAGGTCTGCTGCAACAGGAGACCAAATGAGATAAGAATTGACAAGCCCACACATTCCCGAACATCAATTATTTGTTATACCAAGAAACAGAAAAATCTCAACTTGAGCCAGAAATGATAGACAACATCCCTTTAAAACAAGATGATAGTTGAAGAAATGCCCTTGTCATATGATCGGACATCTCTTGGGTATATTCCCAAGAGTGGCATTGCTTTGTCCAGGGGTAGGTTGATCCCGAATTTCCTGAGAAACGCCACACTGCTTTCCAAAGTGGTTGCACAAGTTTGCATTCCCACCAGCAATGGAAGAGGGTACCCCTTCCTCCACAGCCTCTCCAGCAAAGGCTATCATTGGAGTTTTTGATTTTAGCCATTCTGACAGGTGTAAGATGATATCTCAAAGTTGGTTTGATTTGCATTTCCCTGATCGCTAAGGAGGTTGAGCATGACCTTAAGTGTCTTTTGGCCATTTGAACTTCTTCTGTTGAGAATTCTCTGTTCAGATCAGTGCCCCATTTTTTAATTGGGTTAATTAGCATTTTAAAGTCTAGTTTCTTGAGTTCTTTATATATTTTGGAAATCAGACCTTTGTCTGTTGCGGGGTTGGTGAAGATCTTCTCCCAGTCAGTGGGTTGACTTTTTGTCTTAGTGACAGTGTCCTTTGCTTTACAGAAGCTTCTCAGTTTCAGTAGGTCCCATTTATTCAATGTTGCCCTTAATGTCTGTGCTGCTGGGGTTATACATAGGAAGCGACCACCTGTGCCCATATGTTGTAGGGTACTTCCCACTTTCTCTTCTATTAGGTTCAGTGTGTTCAGATTGATATTGAGGTCTTTGATAGCCAGAACCTGGAAACAACCTAGATGTCCTTCAATGGAAGAATGGATGAAGAAAGTGTGGAATATATACACATTAGAGTACTACTCAGCGGTAACAAACAATGACTTCTCGAATTTTGCATGCAAATGGATAGAAATAGAAAATACTATCCTGAGTGAGGTAACCCAGACCCAAAAAGATGAACATGGGATGTACTCACTCATAATTGGGTTCTAGCCATAAATAAAGGTCAGTGAGTCTATAATTTGATATCCTAAAGAAGCTAAATAAGAAGGTGAACCCAAAGAAAAACATATAGCTATCCTCCTGGTTATGGGAAGTAGACAAGATTGCTGGGCAAAAAATTGGGATCTTGGGGGTGGGGTGGGATGGGGGTAAGGGGAGATGGGGAGAGAAAAGGGAGAAGGGGAGGATGGGGTGAACTTGGGGAAAAAGGATGATTGGGATAAAGGAAGGTTGGATAGGGGAACAGGGAAGCACATATCTTAATTAAGGGAGCCATCTTAGGGTTGGCAAGAGACTTGGACCTAGAGGGGCTCCCATGTGCCCAAGGCGAGGTCCCCAGTTAGTTCCTGGAGCAGCTGAGGATAGGGAACCTGAAATGACCCTATCCTATAGCCATACTGATGAATATCTTGCATATCACCATAGAACCTTCATTTGGCGATGGATGGAGATAGAGACAGAGACCCACACTGGAGCACCAGACTGAGCTCCCAATGTCCCAATGAGGAGCAGAAGGAGGGGAGAACATGAGCAAAGAAATCAGGACCACAAGGGGTGCACCTACCCACGGAGACAGAGGGGCTGATCTATTGGGAGCTCACCAAGGCCAGCTGCACTCTGACTGAAAAAGCATGGGATAAAACCGGATTCTCTGAATATGACAGACAATGAGGGCTGCTGAGAAGCCAAGGACAATAGCATGGGGTTTTGATCCTACTTCATGTTCTGGCTTTGTGGGAGCCTAGCCAGTTTGGATGTTCACCTTCCTAGACCAGGATGGAGGAGGGAGGACTTTGGACTTTCCACAGGGCAGGGAACCCTGACTGCTCTTCAGACTGAAGAGGGAGGGTGAGAGGAGTGGGGGGAGGAGGAGAGGAGTGGGGGGGGAGAGGAGTGGGGGGAGGGGGAGAGGAGTGGGAGGCTGGGAGGAGGTGGAAATTTTTTTCAATAAAAAAATACAAAATTAAAAAAAATAATACAAGATGATAGAGATAATTATCTGACAAAGGGTTTTAAAACAACAATAATGTTTCACTGGCAATTAGCAATATCTCCAGGACAAATAAAGAATAACAAAGAAATAGAATGCATAGATGAAAGGTTTTAAACTGTGGACTTTCAGAACTGAGAAATCAGAATGCTGTTCTCTGCCTGACTGAGGTTGGGTCATAGACGCTAGTCTCAGAAAATCAAATATGGTATGTTTCTTCCCGTGTGTGTTCCCTAGATTTTATAAAAAATGTCTAAAACCAACTATGTCAACGTGACAAAAAAAAGGAGAAGTGAAATTGCCAAGGAGAACAACGGGATTCAGTGGAGGGGAGAGCGAGAAAGTTGAAGGAAGGCAGTGCCTCCAAAGAGGTTCCTCATTTCCAGAGAGCCCCATGTCATTCCCTCTGCTTCTGCTGCTCTCTAGTTAGAGCTTTTTGGAACATCTTAAACTCTGCTGTGGCCTCTTTCACCCTTTATAGCAATTCCACAAGCTGTATCCATACACATATATAGATATACTTACTGTATGATGTGTCTGATCTGAGGGTTAAAGGTAGTGGTTAAGAATGGACTTAAAAACCTTCTGTTCACCCAGGCTAGTGATCACTGGAATACAGGACCACTAACCACAGACACCACGTAACTTCTCAGTTCACTCTTAATCAATAAATTCTGACATCATGGAAAGACACAGACAGATGTATCTATATTTTTGACATAGTGATCTCATGGCACTATGATAAATAATTAATTGCATATTCAATAACTTTGTTGAACCATGGAAAGCAGATATGTTTTAAAAATTACATAAAATGCCTCAGACTTTAACATTCTTGAAATAAAAAGTGCTAAATAATTACAGTTCTTTTTACCTAAGTTTCTTTTAAAAAGTGAACTGTTTCACCCCCCAAAAGTACAATTTAATAATACAGATTCACATTCAATCCATATGCATTCAAAGTAAGTCTGCTAGTTCTTTAAATAGAAATAACACAGAAATAAGTACCTTTTAACATAATGTGTCACTTGCTGTTCTTTTTCCATATTAAAAAATATAAATACAAGCTGCAAATGAAATAAGTACCTTTTAGCATAATGTGTTGTGGGAGTGTTTCATTTCCCATTGCTCCTGAGAGATTTCTTCTCTTGTTTTTGTTGTGGGGTTTTCTTTTCCTACTTTACAAATTGTGTCTTATTAATACTTCATAGTTTTACTGTGGATTTCTTTATTAGCATCAAACTTCAATAATGCCTCCTTTAGAGATTTATTTAAGTGCTTTATTTCTTTTCCTTTTTTCTTTTTTCTGTCCTCCTTCCTCTCCACCCATTTTGTCTTTAAGATTCCAAATCTGGGTATTGTTTTGAACACTAATCTGTACTCTGTGATACATGGAAAACAGAAAAGTTCATTGTGGAAAAGAATAAAATTAGCATTTCTAATCAGAACATTTTTGTCCATTCCTTGCTAATATATGGTACTGGATTTACACATATTTGATGTCAAAAGCTAACCAAAGGACTAGGATTTGGCTTCTGAAAGTGATTGTCTCAATAACTTGGGAGAATTGTGTTCCTCTGGAACTTGGCAAAATTGTCTATCCTAGATGAGTCTAAGGCCTCACTAAATGCATTACATTTTCATGTTTTTTTTTTTTCTGGAGATGAAGAAGTTTCTTAAGACTGCATTCCACTTTCTGAAGCTGTCAAATGGTGTTTTTTTTTTTTTTATTCCAAAAGCAAATGAAATTTGTACCTTTAAAACTCCTCAGTTGAGGAAATTGCTAGTGTGCCTGCTGAAAGGGTCTAAACAAGGAGATGAGGGATCTTCGGCATCTCTAAGTTATAGGTGTTCCTTTTTCTCTTCTTTTTTCCCTCTCCCCGCATCTCTCTCGAATTCCTTCCTTCCTTCCTTCCTTCCTTCCTTCCTCCCTCCCTCCCTCCCTCCCTTCCTTCCTTCCTTTTTGCTGTTAATTTTTTAAGCAAAAAAAGAGCTGGCGGGATGGTTCAGCAGTTAAGAGCACTTACTGGCTTCTTTGGGTCCCTGAAATTCATGTAGTGCACGTAAATGCACTCTGGTAAAGCATTCATATACATTTAAAAGTCATTCTTTGAACACAATAAAGAAAAAAATCTTTAGAAAGAAGAGCTGTTCTATGAATTTACTCTGCCTTCACCCAATTCCCTTCTCCCACTGCCGCCTTTCCTGAGAAGTGTGAGGACTTGGTCAGACCCCGAATTGAATTTTTCAAAAATATCTATGATGTTGATTTTATTAGGAAACCGACAAATTGTATGACTGTGTTTCATTTTGTATTGCCCACTTTTCTTTCACACCAAGGAGTGACAAGCTAAGTTTTATAATTCTTCCTCTGTTTATTAGCTGGGACATTTCTCTCTGTTTGAGAAACTGGCTCTTAGTCAATTGTTTGGTTTTTCGTGGATATAGTTTTGGCAGAAAAAGGAAGTACAACTATTAGTATATTTTTCATGGTTAGTTAACATTCAAGTTTGATTGGAGAATTATCTGTGGCTTCTTTATAATGTTTTCCATAATGCTTATTTTCCTATGAATAAAAGTTAACTTTAAAAGTAGGTGGAAACTTTCAAAGCTAATGCTGTAAGGTGGATTTTTGCATTTCCTGAATGAGAAAACTTGTTCTTGCTGTAAGTTGTGCTTCCTTTCAATGGTCCTGCCATGGGAGAGCCGTCAGCCTGGCTGTGTCTCTGGAGAAGGCCTGCTATGAAGCCGTCCAGTCCATCACAGCGTGGCTATCAAGGTTTTCATCAAACCCAATAAAGAAATCGATGTTTACCTTTCTGGTTGTATATTTTATAGTTTAAAGAAATTTAGTTACAAATAATTTACTTAAGTCAAAAATACTATTTTATTAAAAAAAAAAAAGCCGAGACTCTCTGGTTAGCCAGCAGAGATTTTGTTGTTTTAGATGAATGATAGTACTTTCCCTGGGATCAGTCAGAAATCTTGCTTTACTGGTGCCGGAAGAACAAAGCAGATCGTTTGCGATCACTATCATTTTGAGATACGTCAGCCCAAGAGCAGCAATAAGAAAGAAAGAAAAGAAAAGATGGATATTTGCAAACCGTCTTCAGCTCTTAGATGTGGAGGTTCTAGAGAAGCAGTGGTTAAATGTTGACAAACAGATAATCTGTTAACAACTTAATGTTGATCGTGTCAAGAGATTTTTTTTCAGCTTTCCATCTCAGAATATATAATCTCAAATGACTGAATTTCCTGTTTTACGAAGCATAAGCATTCCAGCTGCAGAACAACTCTATTTGTATGCAGAACCTCGGTAGTTTGAAAGTGGCATATAATTCTTCGTCTTATTTTTTATTTATTTATGGTGATGGAAACTAATGGGTTTATCAAATAGGCATCCGGTATACAAAGTCTTATCAAGCTCTTTTCCAGCTTTCTAATGAATGGTTGTGTGAGTCGCTACAACTTCAGGAGATGTTTAGTATTCTGAGGTATGTGTGCTGGTATTTGAATATAAAAGTGGTTATTCATATTCATGGCGGACTGTGACTGTGTGCAGAGGCACAAAAGCCACTAAGAATCAGAAGGCTCACACCCCCAGCCCACCTCCAACAGCAGGTCAAAAGAACTTGTAGCTCAGTCTCGGAGGATTTCTTCCTATTACAAATATGGAAGGGGGATGCTTAAAGAAATGGTCTGAAATTTAATAATAATAAAAACGCGCCCCAAGACTTATGTTCTGCCTGATGGCTCCGGAGACTAGAAAGAGATTATGTTAAAGCATAAATGGAGCTTTAACATTTTTAAATCCAGAAGGTCTAATCTAATCTAATCCTTTTCAATCCAATTTTTAGAACTGCAGCCTAGACATCAGATTAAAGCGAGTGCTTCCCTTTCTAGGCCATTTTAAACAGCCCGAGCACCTGTGCTTCTGACCCTCCTCGAAGCACGTTTAAAAAGCCGTGATTTTTGAAGAAATGAAAATAGAATCAATCAGAGATATGCGCACACATGTACGCATGTGCACAGAGGTACACATAGATGATTCTGCCCAGAGTGCTTGAAGAATTATTGCTATGTACTTGTGAATGCACAGAAATGGGCAATAGATTAGAGCACACTGAACAGATAAATGCTGTTATCCGTACGTGTGATTCAATGGTTTCTGCTTCACCCCACTGCTGCTTCACCTCATCTCAGGTCTGCTTTCCACCCGAGGGCTAGAGGCCCACACATAGTTTAGCAAAGCTGGCTCCACTTCCAGCCGTTTCCAGTTTGCTCGAATTATCCTTTATGTGAAAGCTACTGCTGGGTTAATTAACTTTAATTCTCTTTCTTGCAATCCCCCAGCCAACACAGGCCTGGAGACTTCAGAGACTCACACACCAGGCTCTCCCTTCTACCCAACAGCCTGCTCTTTAAAAACAGCCTTCTGTTCTCTCCTCAAATCTTTCCATGTTTATTACAGGGGAACAAACTAAAAAGAATAAAACCTTTGCCATTTGACTCTTCTTATATCTGTCCTGGGAACCTTTCATCCTCAACGTAAAATTACCATACTTTTATCCAAGTGAACAAACTCGTAGGACCTTACATCGTCCTCCTGCAGTTCAGTCTAAAATTCGGCTCTGCCGCTGTCTCTGATTTTAATTAAAATAATTCACCCAGGTGAAGTTTGAGTTCTATCATTTTTGTCTTTCCTTGTGGCAGATTGTGAAAGTCCTATTTCTAAAAGATGTATTTATTCAAATCCAGATTTTAAGGGGGAGGGGCGGGAGGAGGATAATCTTGCTAAAATTTGACACACATTCTGAAAATTCTGGAACAGCATGCCACAGCCATTCACTGGTCCCTGAATTGCTGCACTCTCCCACGGCAAAGCTGGAGTCCAGACCCAGGCATCACAATTTGCAGCGATGTGTTTGCAAGACTGCTTTGTTCATTGTGCTGTTAGCTGCTTCACATGGTCCTGTGCTCTCGGATCCAAGGTAGTCCTGGGATCCCAATGGCAAGGCAGACTCGCAGACCTTAGACACTTCCTCTGAAATATACAGCGTAATGAGACCTTCAGGCAAATTTTGTGCATGCTAAAGTCGAAAAAGGTGTTCTCTAAAATACTGTCAGTTCTTCAAGGACAGCCAATAGTCTATTTTCAATACATCAAATGGGATCTTGTCTTAAAGCCATCTACTTTCATAAACTTAAAATCCAGTTTAATTTCTGGGCTTAAAAACAAGTCATTGATTTCATGTGTATGTTTGTTATATTTAATATATGTATTTATATAGTATTATTTAATTACACAAACATACATATTTACATATGAAATATACATAAAATTATTTTATTATATTATAATACATACATATATTCTAAAATAATTCATGTGAAATAATTCACTTATATCTTTAGGATAATAAATGACAGCAATTTATCATGAGATAAGCAAATACTACAAATAAGCTAAATCTTGAGCTGCTCTGTTCCTTCCTGAGTTGTGGATATTTATGAAACCTGGTGCTGAGTCTGTGTGCACACTGGATTGGCATAGAATGGACTCATTAATATAACAAAACTGTTACATTAATAAAGCAATTCCAAACACCGAACTGCTTTGCCAAACTGACGTTTGTTCTTCTCAGATAAGCGGCAACCATCTCTGGCACAGAAGCAATCTCAGCCCTCAGTGTGCTTTTATTTGCACGGAGGATTCTGAAATGAGTTGTTTCTGTATTAAAGTTGTTTCAACATTTACTGGTTAAAAAGAGCAGATCTTTTTTTGTTTGTGTAATGGGGAGGACGCTTGCTTGTGTCCCAGCTGCTCAGCCCTGAAATAATCACACAGAAACCATGTTATTTAAAACACTGCTTGGCCCATTAGCTCTAGCTTCTTATTGCTAACTCTTACATCTTAATTTAACCCACCTCCAGTAATCTGTGTATCACCACGTGACTATGGCTTACCAGGTAAAGTTCCATCCAGCATCTGTCTGGGTGGGTGGGTGGGGTTACATGGCTTCTCTCTGATTCTGCCTCCTTTTTCCCAGCAAGTTCTGCCATATCAACAGGCCAAGACAGTTTCTTTATTCGCCAGTCATAATTACAGCATACAGAGGAGACTCCCTCATCAGGTTTGCACACTTCACCTCACATCAGAGTAGCCAAATAAGACTGCCCTCCATCACCAGAGTAAGATGCCAGCTGTCCTGGGTTGCTTCCTTTTTAAGAGAGACACCAGCACTGCCCAGACTATGCACCTGTCCTCATATCTGAACATTGGCTCAGGTTCACTTGTCCCGCTAGGCTGTTCCTAAACATAATCTGCTCTCCATAGTCAGGGCTTCTTAAAGGCTACAGACACACTGACCATTCAAACATGGCTGTGACTGGAACACTCAGCAGTTTTCAAGGCAAATAATTCACTGACCACATGTCTAGTTTTGTCTCTGGGTTTACCTTTCTCCTCATCTTCCATGCCCCATCCTCTCCTATACCCAAGAGTCCACTTGCTCTAACTATCCTACAGTTCCCCAAACACTCTTTGCTTTCCCTCTTTGTGATATCATGAAACAAACCTCCCTGTAAACTGAACCTCGCAGACTTGATGAACAGAACGTCTCTGGCATGCTGCTGACCAGCAGCATCGTGAGTCAGCTTAAAAAATGATGTTTATTAAAACAGTGAAATAAATATGTATCAGAAAATCATATGTAGAGGGGGCAATTTTTTTAAAATACAGAAAATTTTAATAGTCAGTTCCTTTTTTCTGTCTCCATTTAAGTACACTAAATTATTTGAGAAGACTTTCCTGGCCATTTTTAAAGGCTGAAGTTCAATTCTGCAGTGTCCAGAATATAAACTTAAAAATACTGTCATTTTGCATTTTAATTTAGGTAGATAAGCTAGTTATTCGCTTAAAAGACTCAGAATATCTTAGGTCTTCAGTCTCAAGGTATCTTAAATCCACAGATGTGTTACATAATGGTTTAGTGTCAATATGGTTGGATTCTAAAATATAAAATACACAATTTAAAGTTAAGATGTGCAAACTTACTTTTTTAACTAATTAATTTGTAAGTGTTAGATTCTACCTTACCATAGGGAACTAACATTCTTATTAATAAGACTACTAACATTCTTTAATTTTCATGGAAGATTCAGTCATATCTGTCTTTGTGCCTGCCACTCCAGTGTGGGGAAACTGAAGCTGGGGATACAGGGGCAAGCTAGGTTTCAAGGCTTTGGGCAAAAGCTTTTGAACTAGTGTATCAAATGGAAATAGGCAAAGAAAAGGACAGAACATTCCCTGAGGCCAAAACCAGCTTGTATCGCTGATGCCAATGCAGAGACACTGTGGAGTATCCAAAGGTCAACTACAGCTTGCTTTAGTCCTAAAAAATCACCCCCTGAATGAGATATCTACTCAGAAGGTTGTATGTGGACTTTCATGAAACAGATAGAACACATGTATGGGAATTTTGTTGATAAGTCTGACAGAAAGCCCACACCATGTGACCTAAAGCCCAACCCTGCTCGTAGCGGTGCTGTTTGCACTGTGAACTCTCTTCGCCCTTTCCTTTTCCTCCCTTTGTAAATAAATGATCTTGCTTTGCTTGCTACTCACTTTCTGTGTCTGTCCAGTTATTTGTTGGAAATACAAAACTCGAGGCCCCAACACAAGTTCCCTTGGAATCCAGATAGCAGTCAGGTTCCAGAGTTCCAGGCGAGCCTGCATTACAGAGTGAGAAAACAGTGGCTGAGAAACAAAACTAAACAAAAATAAGTTCCACATATCAGGTATAGCTGCTCTAATTTACTTCATCTGAATGATCTTGGTAGAAATGTATGACTTTAGGACCCTTTTCTTTTAACGGTAATGTATAGAGGGGGTAAAAACCCAACTCTTCATATGGTTGATGTGGCAGAGTCTGGGGGAGGATTTAAAAAGACTTCAATATAAAATTTCATTTCTCAGCTCAAATCTATAGTTACAAAAAAATGGTAGAAAAGGACTTTCTTCGAACACCCATATCATGGTACTCTCAGGATGGGTGTGTGATATTTATTCCAATAAACACTCACTATGAAAATGTTGATGGCGAACTTGAAGATGGTATAAAATGCCAGTCACCCATGACTAGAAATAACATAGGCTGGATAATTATTACTACATGTACCTAAATGATAGATGACAAGAAAAACAAAAATCAGATTAATGGAGCCAGGCGGTGGTGGCGCACGCCTTTAATCCCAGCACTCGGGAGGCAGAGGCAGGCGGATCTTTGTGAGTTCGAGGCCAGCCAGGTCTACAAGAGCTAGTGCCAGGACAGGAACCAAAAGTTACGGAGAAACCCTGTCTCGAAAATCCAAAAAAAAAAAAAAAAAAAAAAGAAAAGAATAAGAAAAAAAAATCAGAGTAATGGGAGAAATCAAAAGATTTTGACCCTTAGAGGATGTGTTTGTACACTTCTACCTGGTGCACCGCCCTCCCCACTGGCAGTCTGACAACAAGGTAAACCTCCATCTACTGATTAACTCGGCTGTCACTCTCCCTGCCGCCAATGTTCTTTGCCACCTGCAAGGTCTGCTGCCAGGCAGATGACAATAAAATGGTAACTTAAACTCCTGAAGAGGACTCCAACATGCTGCTGGGTTGAGGGAAACCACGGTATAAAGTTCAAGGACACAGCAGGTCTATAAAGGAGCAGCCTGCTTTACCTACCCAGAGCGTTCTAGGAAAACCCAAACACAGTGTAAAACCTTTGTGCTTCCTTTCACTCTAGGGTGTGGGAAACTTTTGTCAAAGGAAAGGAATCAGAAAATTGTCCAAATATAAAAAAAAAGTGAACATTTCTTTAGGTATAGCTTAGGGTGCCTCTAGAGGAAAATATAACATAAACGTCCTATGATCCAGGCACAAAGTGTCTGCTAGAATAGTAGAAAGAGAGAAATGATTGCTAACATTCATGACAAGAAGGGAAATTAAGTTTAGGTGTACTGACTGAGCTTGCTCTAAAAACTCTTTGGTGAATTTATATCCCTTCTGTCCCCCACAAAGAGACTCCATCAAACAACCGTTCCCAAGGGAAAACAATCCAACATGACTCCTATTTCCTTGGTCATAGGTTAAGATGTTTACTTTTCACAGTGTAGACAAAAGAAGGAAGATTTGTCTGGGAAAAAAAAAAGAATTGCTATGCTCTGCTAAACTGAAAGGCTTAGAATACAAAGAGAAGGCTTGAGAAATCAAAAAGCAAACAAAGATTACTTTGGCATCAACTGACTGAGATTTTAATTTCCTATATTGCGAATTAGGCAACAGCCACACTGAAAGCCTTGGCAAGGCAGAGGGGTTAGTTCTGCAGTGGAGAAAGTGGTACAAACTAGAAGCCTTGGGAATGTGGGAAATTTTGAGAAACTTACTGTAATTCACTTCTCTTTTTTGCTCTAGGAAGACTTCTGTCAGCACTGTGGGTTAGGGGTGTATCTATGTCTATTAGATGTTGACAATGAAGTCGGGATGGGAGCCAGGAGGTGATAGTTGTCATGGTTGTCTTGTCTCTGCTCATGCGGCATCTTGGGAGAGGCATTTGCGGAAGGAATATGTGGGACTCTGGCTTCATGGAGCGGTACAGAGAAGAAATGTAGCAAGAACTAAAGCTTACGATCCATGGGATGAAAGCTGCACCCCATTGTAACTGGAGTAGGTATAAGCTAAGCTTGAGAACATAAGTAGCCTATTACATTCTAAGTCAGAAAGAAAACACTCATGTAGTAAATGAAGTGGTGACAAAATAGTTTTGAAACAAGGATCCCAAAAGAAAGCATCACTACTAACAGATAATGAGTGCAGGCTGCTTGCTGTCCTTCCTGTTAATCAATGCTGGATCTTCCAATGTTTATAATAGTTATGCCGTCATAATCAACAACATGTTTTCTCATATTAGAGATGAGAAAGCCGACTCAGAAAAAAATTGGTCCACAGGATGATTTCACATCAATTGTCACTGCAAAGTTTAAAATTGTAGCAGAAGTTGGGTGGAATGCATTTCGGCTGCCATTCTGCACACCTATGTATTCCACCGCGTGGTACCCCATCTTACCAGAAATTATTCTCTTTCATTTACTTGTCTATAAAGTGGGGAGCATCCCACATGAATACTCTCTAAAGGCAATACTAAGAAGATGTAAATATGTTCCTGGTAAGGGGATGTGGCTGGGTCAGAAAAGACAGGTCAGCCCTAGCTTAACATCGCAAACACTGGAAATTTGACTTCTATGTATGTTTTTTGAGGAATGCCACTTACTTAACTTTTGTGATTCTTTTTTTATTTTTTTTGTCTTTAAGCAGGAGTGATGATTGTGTAGCACTGATAGGGTTTTTGTATGACTAACAATATGACTGTATGTTAAACACCTACCAGAGTTTATGAATAATATCATGAAAGCCCAGGAAGCGAGAGTCAGGATTTGGCTTCAGATATGGTGGCTACAGGAGTTCTACAAAATAGCTGAAAGTTTGGGAAAGTTACTGGAGGGCACTGCTTTCTAATCATGAAAAACAAAACAAAAGCCAGGAATGTAATGAGCGTGTGAAGTTTGGGACATACCGTTTAAAACAGAGTGAGGCCAACAGCTGTTTCCAGACATCTGACGTTGCTCGTGTGAGAGTTTCCATTCTTGCCGTTGCATTGGCATAGGTCCTGTGAAAGATCCTGGCTCACATAAGAGATGAGTGACAGCGACAGTGTGTTGGTTTGGACTCCTTAGGTGTAAGGATTGAGGCAAGAGTTTGGAGCATATGAATTTTGAAGAGAAGGCTCTTTCTAGAAAATAAGGGCAACAGAATAAACAGAGGACATAATAGCGATATGGCGTCAGATGAAATATTGTGTTTATCTGATAATAGAGTTGGCCTGACCTCAGGAAGCAAGCTGCAGTTCGGCATCACTTGAAGTCACATATATATATGAGTCCTTTAAGGCATCCTTGTTTGCAAAGTTGCCTATGAAGTAAGAACCAGTCTTCGGAGGAGGTAAGACTTCAGAATATTCAGCAGCTGGAAAATGAGTGAATCCAGAGGAAAGGAGGTCTCTGGAGGACAACGGCAGCCTCCACCAGACCGAATGAGCAAAAGCAACTCAAATAAATCATAATATTAAAATTTATTGGAAACGTTAAAGGCAATTCTGATGATATATAGTAATGTAAATAAAAAAGTTCCCATTCATCTCTCTAAAGAGAGCCATGGATTTTCTTGAGAACTTTTAAATTTTATTTCTCCTGATACATAAGCATCTAGAAATCACACACATAAATGAGGCATGATGCTATGTTGTGATTAATGCATCAATTGCATAATGCTCCAATCAGGTTAATAATAATTATGCCCCAAACATTTTCATGCTAAAATAATTCACAGAATCCCATTTTTCAGCTTAGTGCAGAGCAGCGCCTCAGAGTCGCCTGTCTTCTTGGCCCCTACACACAGCATAACTCACTTCTTGCTCTGACCTAGCTACAACTTGGTGCTCACTGAGGAATCTCCCCCATCTTTTATTCTCTGTTCTTCCTAACCTCAGATAAACACCACTTCATCCTCCACTTCCATGGGATCAGCACTTTCAGAATTCACTCATCAATGAGATGTAGCTTTTGACATTCCATGCCTGATGGATGTCACTAATCTAGAGTGTTTGGGGGGTTGGTTTGTCATGAGAACTAATTGCTCAGCCTGGAAAAAATGTCCTAGAATATGAGTACTGGGTTTGATATTTAGTAAAGCAAAATTAACCAACTGAACAAATCCTTTTGGAGTGAAGTCCCATAACAAAAATATGCCAGCAAGCAGTGTAGTCAAGAGAATGTCGGAGGTGGTTTTGAAAGGTTTGAAGGCAATTATTAATGCAACTATTGATTTATAGCCAACATTGTTGCAATGAAAGTATTAATAGCCATGCAAATACAATTAGATTAATGATGACGCAATTTAAGTGAAATCAGAAAAATGATCAATGAGGAAGGTCAAAATGGGGATGAAGCTAAGAGTAGGATTATCCTGTAGGAAGTACCCAGGATTCAAATAACACAAATTGTAATCTTTTGTAATACCGAGTACAGATGTGTTACAAGTTGTGAGTTATCTGTTAAAAACTCAAGGAAAACCAAAATTCACTATAAACAACCTTTTCTCCACATCTAACAAGTCAATAGAGGAGCCCACAAGGAAGTCACCACTTCCCAGCCTCCTTTGATAAACTTGAAAAGTTTTCTTCTTGATGAAGAAGAGACCTGCTCACTTAAGCAAAAGGCGTGTGCAATGGTAGCCTTCCAAAACACCTTCGAAGAACAACATTATAGGCAGCCAGATTGGTGAGGAAGGAATGCACGGTTTTAATAACAGTGTTTTTATTGCCTAAATTCCACACCCTTTAACGTCCATCTTACATCCACTTTTAGATTCTGCTTGGCTACCACCCTTAGACCCATGCTGGCTGTTTGTATAAAGTCCCAGGCCTGTTTGTCCCCTCAAAACCTCTCCTCTCCCTCTGTTTGCCTTTGATAATGTGTGTCAAATGTGGCATAAGCAAAGTACACACTGCCTATAAAATCTACTTCCTTCTTGCCTTGCAAATTTATGCTCAAGAGAGTTTAGATGGATCTCCTCCCTCTTGGAACCGCGTGTGTAGCTGGCAGTGATTGCCTCTCACCATTAACAATTATATGGAAAACCTGCTGCTCTCAGAATCCAACCTTTGTATCCAAGTTCGCTCAGGTCTTCACTACCTTACAGGAAATCAAGGCATAGTATAAATTGCTAAGATTAATCATGGCACCCCACACCTGGGGAAAAAGTGTCGTTGGAACACTTGAGCCATGAAACCAGATGGTGCGTTATGTTTATCGAAGCTGTTTGCCTAGAAACTGGACCAGATTTGTAAACACTAAATCAATATTTGAAGGTTAGGAGCCAGCTGTTTTGCAGGATGCCGTTAAGTGACTGGAGCTCGTCAGCCAGGCTCCAATGAGAGGCATCCATCCTGCAGCCTGGCCGCTGTACCTGCATTCCTCCGTTTCACAGCAGCCGCGGGCTCGTTTCGGCCATTTCCACAGGACTCAGCAAACCCAACACAGATTGTCGCCGCACTGCTGTGATTTTTTTTCTCTCGGCAGTTTTATTCATTTAGTACTGGCAATAACTAACTAATGGACCGACTGTTTATTTGCTTGGCATCCCTTCCTGAATGCTCATTGACCAGGGAGTCACTTTGACTTGCATGTGGTTTTGGTTTAATTTGCCGTTTTACTGTTGCCAGGGACGTCATGGGTTTACACTTGCCATGCCCCAATAAACTTGCTTTTTATAATTGGAGAGATCTGCTGGGCTCCCCGATGACACATGGCAGAGGGACCTTAAAAGTCAATTAATAATAAGCACACTTACATGAGTATTTTGTCAAATTATTGGTTTGGGGGGCAGCTGAAATCCACATAGCAAATTTAATTCTCACCATAAAACAATAAAAAAAGATTATTTCTATGGTTTCTACCTCATCAAGCTAAATATTTCAGTCCACGCTGTGTTTTTTTTAACGTTTAGCTTCACTAAACTCGAATACAATTCTGACCAGACCTCATGTATACATTTCTTGTCCTATTAAACTGAAGTTGCATGGATGACAGGAAGTCCTTGTTTATAAAGGAGTCTTGTTTGATGTAAGGTAATGGAGTTTGCAATCATATCTTCTTAGCACACTACGCTCTGTGAAAATGAAAATGAAAAAAGAATTACTTGTCTTTTTTTCTGGTGAAAAACTGTCAGTTTTATTAATGAATCATCTAATCCCTTATAATACATTTTTTCATCTAAAATAGAACAAAAACCGAGGCTGAAAGTTGACCAAAACAATGCATCAGATACAATAAAGTGTAGTAACCAAGTAAATTATTGCTACTACTAATTTCAGAATTTGATGCTTTAAATATATGATTTAAATGGCAAAATCTTAATGAAACTGTATACCTTGGCTTATATTTCAGTATGGCTGTGATGTTGGTTCTTCATTAATTTACAAATGTGTAAAAGTAACAATTATCCTTCTGTGTTTCTTCAGAGCAAGTGATGCTTCATCAAAATAACAGTTTTGGGGTGAGGATAATGTGAGAATAAATTTAGGGTGATGGAGGCTATCATTGAAATTTCATATGAGTGATGAAAATGCTAAAGAAATTTCAGATACATTTGACAAGCAAGCAAGGTTTGTTGGTGCATTAAAATACAATATGCAGCCTAAAATATTTGAAATAATTTAGATTCAGTGTATTAATGAGCAGAATTGGAACAAAATAACCATGAGCTGGCATGTATTAAAAATAAGGTATGTGATTAATCAGACTGGAAAAGTTATTTAATAAATGATGCTAAACAACTCATAAAACCATAACAACAGATCTGCAAAGTTCTACCTCTGATCATGGTTTCTAGTGTATTAAAGAGACATGTCTAAGGTGAGTACAAAGCACAAATTTTTGAGGAAATGCAGAGTATTAAAATGTTGCTAAAGGAAACTTCCTAAATTAATAATGTGGACAAATGACATTTTATTGCATCTTTATAAATAAGAGCTAATATAATAAAATATTTAAATTCAATTCATAAAAAGTAAAACAATTGAAAGCATTGTTTAAAGCTATTTAAATGATTGAATAAAAGCTTATTTAAAAAAACTTAATGTATACCATTTACAAAATTCAAAATATCCCTGGGCAGGGGTGGGAAGCCTAGGAGAAAAGCCACGAATTCAGAGAGCAGATACAGGGAGTTTACCAACATGTCAGATGGTTAGTGTATGGCTTTGAACAGCCATAAGATAGAGTGTTGCTGCTCCCAAGACAAAACATCTTTCAGATTTATTTTTAAATCAGAACGTGAAGTTTGTACAATCAGATACTTTCTAGTTCAAAGGTAGAAATGCTCCACCCTCTTCTACTCCTAGTTCATCAAATCATCCCAGAAGACCGTTAATGTTTGCAACCATTTTCGTGTGTATGTACAAGGTTTTTCTAATATATAAATAAGATATATTTATATTTTTTCATTCATTTTGAGTCCTTTTTTATATTTTCTTTTATTTATTCTTTGTGTCTCATGCCTTCCGATCCCACACATCTCTCTTCCCAGAATAAAACAAAATAAAATTTAAGAAAAAATAATAAAGGAAAAAATTCTCATCTTGGAAGCTGCACTGTAATACAGTGAGTTACACAGTAATCCCCTTTTATCCATCTATTTTACACACTTGCAATCATTGCAAAGAATCATTGGTTTGGTGTAAGGTCCCTGGTCTGGGCCCCCACAGGCATATTCTTCCTGCACATTCTGTGGCTTTCTTGTGTGGTTGGAAATGCCACAGCCGGGGGCCCAGAGGACAAATACTCCCACTGCCCCCGAGTGCTCCAGCAGATCACAGATGGAGTGCATGTGGGGACATATCCCTGGTTATGGGCCTCTGGCTTCTGCGGGGTTGGTCAACTGTCTGCCAACTCTCCCCTGTCTTCACCACCAGGGTGACCTCTCCACCATTGCCTTGATTAGTTCATCCCTTACAGCTAAGTGCAAGGGGCGGGGTCAGGCCCATTTCCTCTTTTCAGGTCCTCTGGGTCAGTTCTTCTACACCTGTACCTTCAGGGCCAATTCTACTGTGTTTCCCAGGTGAAGTGTAGGGTCCATTCTACAGAGTGTTTCAGCTGATGGGGAGCTGAGATAGCTCTCATAATCTTACGATCACAGGGCCGTCTGTGATCTCTTGTGGAGGCTCTTCCATCTGCCTCGTATATTGATGGGCTTGGGGGAGGCATCTCCCCATGTTGCTACATGACCTATGCTCACATTGGGGCTGGTTCACCCACACCTCTGCCAACAGTGTCAGCTCTACTATGCTGCCCAGGTTTGGTGCAGGATCCACTTTCCCAATTGCTGCAGCTGATAGGGGGAGGGGGTCAGTTCCCTTGCCCACCAAAGGTGCCAGGGTAAGGGGAAGAGGGAGAGGGCATCTTTCCCTCACCCTCACCATCACGTGACAGATGAGGGGTTGTGGTCAGCTGTCCCACTCTCAGAGCCTCAGGGCTGTCTCACCAGCATCTCTGCCAACAGGATCAGCTCTACTGTGCTGCTTAAGGCAAGGAGAAGGGCCCGCTTTCCTGAGTGCTGCAGCTAGGAAGGGGGATGATCAGCTTGTTTTTATGTGGCGGGTGATAAGGGGCGAGGAGTAAGGGGGATGTTTCTCTCCCACCCTCACCACTGCCTGAAGGACCAGTAGGGGCTGCTCTCCCCAGCATTGCAGCTGGTAGCGGCAGCAAGAGTTCTCTCACTCTTACGACCCTAGGGCCAGCTCTCCTACCTGACCAAGGTTTTGTTGGGAGAGGGGATTACTTTTGATTTTTAATTTTAATAAAATCATGGACAAAAGTTTGTGAGAAAAACTTGCAGTTTTGGGGGGGTAACTAATTTGGCTCTCCAAGGGTTAATGCTTTAAATTGTGAACCCATTAGTTTTCTCGATTTTAGAAATTTCCTAAAGCTGTAAAATCAACAAAATGAACAATGATTTGTGAATTGACATTTACATTGTATTTATAATGGAAAGAGACTGGGACAATGTTAATATATAAACTGCCATTTAGAATGCAATCTGAGTGCCCCGTATTTCATTTCTGTGGGGTAGACTACATAGAGCTCGCATTCACTGAAAAGGAAAAGACCGGATGCAGAAACAGAGGAGGAAAGGAAGCACGTGGAAAGAGGAAGTAGACGGGACGATTGATAACCACTTATTGCTGTCCTTCCGTTTGTCCAAGCCTTAAATTATAAACTCAGCATACACCCCTATTAGCATCTAGCAAAGATCTCCTCACTGGAATACATATTAGTGAGAAAAGGAAAACCGTCCTGTGACATAGAAGTAATCCTATGATATCATACGATTTTCTGGAGATATTTCCCTGCAACATAAATATTTAAATCATGCTAAGTGTTTCCCATAAAAAATAGAAAACAGAAGAAGAAAGCATTGAAATGCAAATGCTATTGAAACATCTATTACGGTCGCGTTATATTCATTTCTAATTTTGGAAGAACTTGTATTTGCATACTTTGTATATGCTGGGGTTTGTCTAAGCTGCTTCAGGCAAAGTTTAAGTCCTAACTCAATTCACAATTTTATTTATGCATGCAATATCCTCCATATCACTAATTTTATTTCAACTAATATAATCCATTTGGAGGGAGGTTCTCTGTGCTGCCCTGGCTATCCTGAAACTCACTCCATAGACCAGGATGGGCTCAAACTCAAATATCCTCCTGCCTTTTGAGTGCTGGGATTAAAGGTATTCACCGCTGCCACCCAGTGAGTGTAATTCAAACAAAAATATTTACTAAAATGAAATGATAAAGGTAAACTGAAAAATTTAAATAAATTATGGCACTTTGAGCAACACAGACATGCAAAAAGAAAAAGGGAAATCTGACCAGACATGCATTATAAACTAAGAATTTTAAATGAATTGATTTGACGGATGTCATTAAAAAAGAATACAAGAAGTAATTGTCATCACTTAAGTCCTATATTATAAGAGACTAAAAGATAACCCCCAAGAAAGATTAAGAGCTACAGTGAGAGACGTGTCTAAAAAAAAACCCAATAAAAACAAAACAAAAAATAGCAGGAGATAATTCATAAGATAACCAATGACTTGGAAAAACTAAAATGCTGTATGTCCCCAATTCTCAACAACAAGTGAGAAACGAAGGTAGCATCACCTGTTCCAAATTATAAAAATGTAAGTTTGTGGAAATACCATTTTGGGCCAGTACCAGATGAATTAGTGGTTTCATATGGCAGTGGAAATATAAAATGCTATGATCTTTGTGAAATGTCTTATTAATATTATATATATTAAATGAATACAATATATTGATATTACAAATACTACATAATATTAAGTATGTAAAACATTTAGGATTCATCAATTTAACTTGAGAATTTTTCTTGAATAAATTATGTCAGTCAACAAAAATATATACAGTACTACATCACCATGCAACATACTAAATCATTAGAGTACTTTTAACAAAAGGAAATGAAATTTTTATCTGCTAACCTAAAAGATACTCACAATGCTGTTGAAAGCGAGAGGTGCAAATTGAAAGATAAATTATCAAGCATGAGCCAGAGAAGTAGCTTTTTCTGTCTCTTCCAGTCCAAATATGTGCATTTTCTTACAGGTGGATATGGACAAAGTTTCCGAAAATGTGTGCACAGATTACTCAGGGTATTCAGAACAGGACGGAGTACTAGAGAAATTACTATTCTTTTGAATGATTTTAAAACTTTTAGAGCAGCTAATTTTACTTTTAAATTCACATTTTGTACTTTATAAGTTTCATAGATAAATGTATATATTAAGAACAGATCTTTCTAGGAAGTTCTGGCAGTCCTGGAGCTCGCTGTGTCCACCAGGCTGTCCTGGAACTCAGCTCCTCCTGCCTCTGACTCCCGAGTGCTGGGATTAAAACCATGCACTACTGTGTCAGCCTTAAGGTACTATTTTTCTTTGTGACTGTAATATAATCATGTAACTTTCTCCCTTACCTTTCCTCCCTCCAAACCTTGCCATACAAACCTCCCTGCTCTCTTCCTAATACATGTCCTCTTTTTTCATGAATTTCCCTTACATGAATTGCAGGGTTCTTTCTGAAATAAACACTCTGAAATCAATGAGACTGGAAGAGAGCTAACACCAGAGTACCGGAGCTGGGACAGCTCCTGAAAGGCTTTGATCCTGGGTCCAGTTTACAGCTATTTTATATTCCCAAACCACATGGTGGGGTAGCAAGCAAGTGGGATGGTACAGAGCATGAGTAGCAGGTACTAGGTTGGTAAGGACAATGACCCATTGTTTCAGCTGTTCCTCCAGTTTATTCTGGTCCAGCAAGTGGAGTCATGCTTGGTACAAAGGCAATACAAGCAATGCTTTAAGTAAGTCACTAAATTAATCAATCAAAAAGTATTTAATAATTTAGTTTTTCTAACTTATTCCACTTCACATGCATATATGCATATGTGCATATTAATATGTATTTCTAAATATAACCTATTCACTTTGTTCATTTTGTATGTTTCCTCTGTATGGAAGTATGTATGTATGTATGTATGCATATGTGTATATATACACATATATACACAACATAATTTTTTTTAATTTTCATAACATGCACCACAATCCTGCTTACCTCCCAGCTGCTCCTACATATCCTCCCTTCTTCACCCATGCAGTGTTTCTCTCAAAATAATACTCTCCCCCAAATAAACAAAAACAACACAAACAAAAAACTCCACCTTGCTCCTCATGTTTCCCATCTCTCCAACACCTCTTCATTCATTCTAGTGGCACAAGGAGTTGTGGTATACCCTTTATCCAATCAGCCCCAATATTGGCACTGTAATCCTATCACAGCAGAGGTCTATGTTGATGTCTGTGGCCACTGTTGTCATCAAATGTTATGGGGAGTGCAAACTGGTACAGCCCCTTTGGATATCAGTATGGTGATTTCTCAGAAAATTAGAAAACAACCTTCCTCAAGTCCCAGCAGTACCACTTTTGGGTATATACTCAAAGGATGCTCTATTAACTATAAGGGCATGTGCTCAACTATGTTCATAGCAGCATTGTTTGTCATAGCCAGAACCTGGAAGCAATCTAGCTGCCCCTTGACTGAAGAATGGATAAAGAAAATGTGGTACATTTACACAATGGTGTACTGTATAGCAGAAAAAAAAAATAATGACATTTTGAAATTTGCAGGCAAATGGATGAATCTAGACAACATCATATTGAGTGAGGTAACCCAGACCCAGAAAGACAGATATCATATGTTCTCACTCATAAGTGGCTTTTAGACATAAAGCAAAGAAAATCAGCCCACAATTCACAATCCCAGAGAATCTAGATGTTGCAAGGAAGGGCCTGCTTGTTTGTCCCGGCTGCCAGGCTAGCTTAGCCCTGAAAAAAAAAAAAACACACAGAAACTGTATTAATTAAATCACCGCTTGGCCCATTAGTTCCAGTTTCTTATTGGCTAATTCTTACATCTTAATTTAACCCATTTCTATTAATCTGTGTACTGCTGTGTGGCAGTGGCCTAGTGGATAAAATTCCCAGTGTCTGTCTCCAGTGAATCCATGGCGTCTCTCCTACTCTGCCCTTCTTCCTCCCAGCATTCAGTTTTGTCTTCCCTGCCTACCTAAGTTCTGCCCTATCAACAGGCCCAAAGCAGTTTCTTTATTAATCAATGAAAGCAACACAAAGACAGAAGGACCTTCTACACCACCTAGACAACAATGAGGACCCTGAGAGAGACATACATAGATCTAATCTACAAGGCAAGTAGAAAAAGACAAGATTTCCTGAGTAAATTGGGAGCATGGGGACCATGGGAAAGGGCTGAAGGGGAGTGGAGAGGAAGGGAGGGGAGCAGAGAAAAATGTATAGCTCAATAAAATCAATTACAAAAAGAAAAAAGTCAGAAATAAAAATATGGGAAAGACTATAACATGCAAACACACACACATATAAAGTTCACATGCATCCCTGTGGCTATGCTGGTGTCTGAGGGCCATACAACTGCCCAGGCCAGTACTATCTGAGTAGCCACACGGCTGCATGTGGCCATGGCCATGGTGTGATCCAGGCCTGGGATGCTGCTGAGGGCCATGTCTGGATCCCTGGCCCTACAGCAGTCAGTGTCTGAATTGATGTTCTTGGCTCCTGTTACCACTGAGGATGCCTGGGCTCTGGTCAGTCAGCTGAGACCATACTGATGTCTGAGGGACATGCTGATTTGGATGGCCTTTGCTGCCATCTGGGGCCATGGTGACATCTGGGCCTAAACTGCTGCTGGAGTCCCTGTCTGAGTTCTTGGAACTACTGCAGCTGGGGTCTATATGTTGATCTCCATAGCCTATCCTTAAACAGCATAAGAAATATGATATAGTACTGATGGGTCTACCATGCTCTTAAAGTTATATATCATAGTGATGGTGGGAGCATGTGGATAGTATCTGAATACCTGGTGAACTTTCCTATCCGACTTGGAGAACATCATAAGAGTCCCACAGGGGGCCTTAACTGAGCCCTTGCCTTTGCTCTTTTCTGGTCCTGGGTGAGCTGGCACTGCCCCTAGCAGGAGAAGTGGCTCCTCCCCTTGTCTGAGGGAGGTGGTCACAGTGGCTGGGATGGACCAGCTCAGCCTCCACCCAGACCCATATTCTGGGCCTTAGGTCAGCCCACCCTAACATCTGTTTTATCTATGACCTGCTGGAGCGCAGTGAAGGGACTGGATTTGAGGAACCATTGTCTAGGCATCTCCATGATTCAGGGCAAAACAGGACATCTGAGAGTAGTTTCAGTGAGGGTCCAAGAATGACGATGTGCCAGAGGCCAGAGGCCTTCCTTGAACCACACCAGCAACTCATTGCAATGAACTCACGTATGGTTTTAGACTGGCTAACTGGTAATGGATAATTCGTTGGTGTGCTCTTCCTTGGAGAAGACTATTTCTCCTGATCTCAGAATTACCTGTGTTGCTTGTAATTTTCTTGTGTAGGGCTGAGGCTTAAAATAAGAAAAAAAAATCAAATAATTTATGCCATGTATTACTTTACATTTACTTGACAAATAATAATTTCTCAATTCGTGTCTTTTAGGCAACAAAGTAAATTTATGATAAAATTTAAAATGGCCTTATTATTTCAATACAAAGTCTTATTACAGTGCTGGTCTTAGTCCGTGCTACAAAGGAAGTCTGCAACATCTCTTGGATGCGAGAATACATTTACATCCACAATTTTCACTGAGATTTATTTTCTGTCTCTTTTTCTTCTAACAGAACAACAAATACCATTTTCCCATTTTGTTTTACAAAGACATTGCCAATTAAACAGTTCATTACAACTGCTAGATGAAGGAGATTTAGAACAATGTGGCTTTCAGTGTGTTTATGTACTTGGAAGGCTTCAATTCACCCATCTTCTGAGATAAGGAAGTCCTAGCTTAGAAGGGAAGTAGATGTGGGCGGTTCCTGAGAAGAATTGTGAATAAACACCTTTCCACATGCTGGATGAGGCTCTGATGGATGAGAAGACACCCTTGAACCAGCAGTGTTTTAGAAAATCAGAAAGACAAAAGAAACAAAACAAAAAGCACTCAGAGGCCAAAATTCATGTACTTTCATTTGGTTACTTAGGAAACCCCGCTATTCCATTTTTTATTATGTTTCAAGTTACTTGTTATTAGTTCTCCACATAATAAATAGAACTTTTGGGGCATTTAAAATTCATTGATAAATACAATATATTTATTTAGAAATTAGAAGGCAAAGAATAATTAATTTATTGATCAGTAAGTGATAAAAATGTGTCAGTGTTTAATAACGGCCCATTTTGGTAAAATAACTAAGTTTTCCAAAAAAAGAAAATCAAATTTTAAATGACATGAATTTCTTTAAGATCTAACTGAATAATGCCTTCAGTTTATGGAAACTATTTCACTATACACTTGTGTGAGAGAATAGGTATTTTTTAGTACTATTGTAAAATAACTTTGAGATGGTCCAAGGTGACGCTTTTAAAGACCAGACCATACTTTGATTCCATTGGCCTAGAATACTAGTTTAGTATCTTTGTGAGAACAAAGAAACATGCTGCATTAATCTCAGCCAGATAGTGTGGGATCGATGGTGAATCGTGCAGTTTAATACCTTGGCAAATGTTGATATCAAAAGAAAGATAAACTGAGTCATTTTTACTTGGGCTAAAGAGAAATGGTCAGAAGTAAAAGCACCATTAGGAGGTCCTGTCAGGACCAATGCTTTCTCATTGTTTCCTATCTCTGCTTGATTTCAAGATTCTTTTTTTTTTCTTTTATTTTTGAGACGTTACTATAATTATGTCATTTCTTCTTTCCATTTCCTTCCACTAAAGCTTCCCATATACCCCTTCTTACTCCCTTTCAAACTCATGGCTTTGTTTTTAATTAACTGCTCTAATATATATATATATATATATATATATATATATATATATATATATGTATATCTGGTTGGTCTGCATGAAGTTGCGCATCATGTATGTTTTCAGGGCTCACTATTTGGTATCAAATGACCAAGTGATGTGGTTGGAGAAGATGATTTCTCCCATTTTCAGGATTCTTTAGCTGCTTGTGGTTCGTTATGTGGAGGCCTGGTGTGCTTCTCCCATCCACTTTGGCATGTTCATTGTGACTGCCCTTGTTCAACTCATGTTCAGACATGTTTGTTGGTCAGACTTTATAGGCATGGCCTCTGAACTTGCCAGGATACACAATCTCACAGCAAACTCCCAGATCCTCCACTTTTTACAATCTTTCTATTCACTGTTCCACAGTGTTCCTTGATCATAAGGTGTGGGAACATTTTGTAGATGTATCCTTTGGTATCAAGCTTCACAACCTTGCATTCTGATTGGGCACTTGATCATAAAGAAGAAAAGCTAAAACACGATCTACTACGTGGAGAGTTGTCCTTTGTATTGCCCATTGCTCCTGGACTAAAAGCAACAAGTTACTCTTCCTAATAGCATTCTGTGTTTTGATACAGAAAGCCACTCCTGCCCAGGAGACTGTCCAAGAATTAGGTTGTTGATAAGTATAGACCAGGACACCTTATACTCATGCAAGACAAAGACTAAAGATTTATGCAACTAATAGATGGTTTAATGCTACTGATAAAACATTTCATACAGGGATGCGTTGATTATTAACTAAATTTGAAGATGTTTTAGGCACCATTATTTAAAGAATAGTGGCTCTTAAGAGCTTTGCCTCCACCCCCACCTCCACAGGAAGGAATCACTGTGCACTGTAATTATCTGTCCCATAGTTTGTTCTCTTTAATAAGCCATCTTCTGATGTGAAGTTGCTTTGTTAAGAGGAAAACTGAGTAAAAGTTCTTGGCTTCAAAAGTTCTGTGCACACTAGAAAGTTTGGAAGCTTTATAGAATATGGGGAGCCCTCACTTTGCTAACTCTTGCTAATGGTGAATGTCGGAGAAAAAGGCTTTCTTAATCAAAAAGATTCCCTTGTTCTCTACAGAATTATCTTGTGGAATAAATTGTAAATGTCCTCATTTGTTTTTGGTTAGAAAAATATCTTACAGAATTATATTTTATTTATGGCTGGCTGTTTATATCCAATAATCATCTGATAGTAAAATAAAGTTGGGCATAGAGAAATGAATATGACAAAGAAGGAACAATGATAGCTTCAGCAATATTTATTTCTAGAGAGAAGGTCTTCGTTGTGGTCCAGGCTGGCCTAGATCTTTATGTAGTCATCCTGCCTAAGACTCTTGAGAGTTTGAGTGACAGGTGTGTGCACTAGGACATATGACTTATTATGCATTTAATTTTAAAATATAGGTTCATGTTTATACAGTCTTACCTTCATACTATTGGCACTTGACTTCAGACTATCCTTAAAAGATGGAGGACAAGGGGTATCCTATATTGCACATATATATTAACTTCAAACCCTTGGCCTCACCCCTCTTGGAGCTTTCAGTGCTTCTTAGAAAGTCCAGATTGTAGTTTTCTTTTCTACAAGTCACTAAAATATATATTTAAGTGATTTAGAGTACTTACTTGTCCTGAGAAGACTATTAGACCCACACCAGAGGACACACAACTTTCTGTAACTTCGGCTCTAAGGGATTCAATGATCTCCTGCCTTCTGGGGATATTCAAATGCACATGCGCATTCATACATATGCACAGGACTCTAAAAACTCTCAAAAGCATGTTTAAAATTATTCTGACATGAAAGTATGATTAAAGGGGATATTAGTTGGGATAAATACCAGCATGAAATTTAGGGCCATTTAAAAGAGGACTTGTGTATAATATGGATATTTAATACACTCATTCTTTTGTCTTAATTAAAATTTAATTTGCCAAAAATTTCAAGTTACATTCTACTGATGTATTAAGGCAAATATAAGTTGTTTTGCTTTTATTTGTATCAAGCTAGTGTAATTAAGATGGGTTGAGAGCGTACTACTTACAGAATGATAATTTTGCTTTTCAAAATGATGCCCTGACAATAATTACTTTTTAGGTTACAAATATGTTAGCTGTCTGACCAAATGTTAAGAAATTTTGGAAGCTGGGTGAAGATTACATGGAAATTTGTGCAATTCTTCCTTTGAGTGGTTGAAAGTTTTACAATAAAGCAACTATATCCTTATTAATGACCAAGTAACTTGAAGTAATCAATGAAAGGAAAGAAATATATATGAGGATGGAAACTATTTTGCAGTGAATGTGGGAGATAAATTCACATTTATGATATTTTTCTATAAAATAATAGCGAAAGATTATGTTAGCATTTTTTTGATGAAAGATTAGACTTAAAAATCAATGCCTAATGGACGGCAAAACTTATTAGAATGCAGGGGATATGGGAAAGAGTGGATGTGATTATTAACCATGGAATGAAAGAGACTGGGTTGTATTATAAAAGGATAAAGAATCGCAGAAATTTGCCCTTCTTTGTCTCTATGATCAGAACATTGGGACTTCAAGTTGGTGAGAGGTTTTGCATTTTGGCTCAGGGTTGAATCAGTGAATGTTGTAAGATTTACAAGTTAAGGGTGCATGAACTTTTATGGTTTTCTGAAGTGGCCATATTATCTTCTGGCTAACACATATACTGTTCGAGCAGGTAAATCCCATCCCACTCAGGTTTTCTGAGAGGAAAATGAAAGAAATCAGAGTTATGCTTTCTGATGTTTCCTTATTTTTAAAGGGACTTTGGGGGGCAGCAAGAGAAATCAGTGTATAATACCCTGCCTTGCTACCCTGCCTGATTGATTGAGTTCATACCTGTGACACATAATGGAAGGGAGAACTGATTTCTATAACTTGTCCTCTGCACATATGTGTGCTGGCACAGGTAGGCATCCTCCAGAATTACACACACACACACACACACACACACACACACACACACTGTGCACATATGTGTGCTGGCACAGGTAGGCATCCTCCAGAATTACACACACACACACACACACACACACACACACACACACACTGTGCATATATGTGTGCTGGCACAGGTAGGCATCCTCCAGAATTACACACACACACACACACACACACACACACACACACACTGTGCACATATGTGTGCTGGCACAGGTAGGCATCCTCCAGAATTACACACACACACACACACACACACACACACACTGTGCATATATGTGTGCTGGCACAGGTAGGCATCCTCCAGAATTACACACACACACACACACACACACACACACACACACACACTGTGCACATATGTGTGCTGGCACAGGTAGGCATCCTCCAGAATTACACACACACACACACACACACACACACACACACACTGTGCACATATGTGTGCTGGCACAGGTAGGCATCCTCCAGAATTACACACACACACACACACACACACACACACTGTGCACACACATATATACATTTTTTGAGACAAGGTCTCACTATGTAGCTTTGACTGGCCTGAGGCTTTCTAGACAGACCATGCTAGCCTCAAACTCATAGAAATACATCTAACTCTTGAGTACCTGGATTAAAGCTCATGTGCTCAGCTGATAAGTAAGCAGATACATATTTTTAAAGATTAAAAATTAAAAAATAATAAAGTACTTGCAGTTTCACCTGTGCATCTGTATGTTTTTAACTGGCCTTAAGAAGTCACTCAGTGTGGTCTTCATAGTATCCTGGAATCAAGCAGAAACCCTGAACTTCTTTGTTTCTTTGAAGTGAAATCTTTCATTCATTGATTTGAGCAATATAAAACAATGCTTTATTTTCTTTCTTTTGTGTATGCTGGAGTACAAATATGAAAAAGAATAGGATAAAGCAGGCCAATAGTAATGGAGAAACACTGTTTAGAGCCCATGAGACTGTATCTTGTTCCTCTTAACATCACTTCCTTGATCAGCCTCAGGATTCTAGGTCTGTGCTATAGGTTGCTACTGCCTTTGGGGAAGCTCCATTCATGAAGAGTTAACCACATCACTTTTCCTCGCCTTTATTTTCACTAGTCATCAAACAGGAATCATTTAGTCATGAATTGCATATCATAACTGGAGGGGGATGGGAAGGCAGGGGTGCACTTGTAGAGAAAGGACTGCTAGGGAAGTTACCCTTTCCAAACGGAGTGACAAAATGTCTGGCCCACTTCTGAGGTTAGCCACATCTGTTGTATCAATAAACACAGACATAGGAGTGAAGCTCCCAACATCGTTTAGACACTGCAGATTTCTCAGCTCAGTGGTTTTGACGCTAACAGAGACAGACTTCCCGTGAAAGCGCAGTGAGCTGCATGGCTTGCGATCGGCGTCTATTGTGGACTAGTGGCTGCGCAGACTGGTATTGTTCATGAAACAACACGAGCCAGGTTCTTTTATTCCTTAAGAAATAATTTTCCTCAGCATTCGAAGGCTTGACATTGTCTTGTTAATGAGCTGCAGTTGTTTTTAAGTATTATTTCTGCCTAATGGCGGATTAGGAGATCATTCTGCAAAAGGACTGCTTGCTTTCCGTTGCATTTCAGACTCGACCAGGTACTTAGGTGGCATGTCTGTGAGTTCAACTGTATTAGTATTGAAATTGTAGCACTTCACAATTGAAGTGTATTACACACTCGAGAGACAGTAAACGACTGTATTTGAATTGAATCACACAATCATAGATATTAGAGACAGAAAACTCCTATTAGGTTATCATGTCCATCCACAGCCATTTGCCATTGTTATTGACAACATGTTGTTGCATCTACAGTTAAATGCCTCAAGCAATGGACTTCTACCACTGTGCCAAGAATATTTCTTTTCTTTCCTTTTATTGTCTAAAGGACTTGCTTATCACAACAATTTTTCTGATATTCGACTGAAATTTATTTTTTGCTCAATTTCACTCCCATGTTGTCATATCCCAATCCTCATTCCTTAATTCTCTTTTATCTCTCTTTATAGTGTCACTATGTTGAGAATAGGACCATTTAAAGATAATACTTTAAACTTTGAAATTGTGATTTCCTTCCTGCCCAAATTATGCAGTCCTTTTTAGGTTGACTTCCCCAGGAAATAGACACTGAGACACATGGGCGTACAAATAATTCTTTCCCCCAAGACTTGTTGAAAATGGTCAAGGATGGGGGATGGGGAAGAGAAGAAAGCTATTGAAAAATGAAGATCAAACCAATTCCTTTTGTGAGAATGAACCTCAATCCTGGTACAGGCAGGCTCTCACAAGTTACACAAATGTACCTCAAATAAACAAAGAGAACAAGATCCTTAATTCTCAGACTATAGCCAGGTAGTCAGTTGCTTCTAGGAGTTGCCTTCCATGGGGCTAACTAGGTTATGGAAGTCCATGAAGGGGGTTATCAGAGCATAGAACATCAGATACTTTTATATACATTTTGGTATACACTTTTAAAATATGCTTTTATATACTGCCAATAGTAAGATTTGAGAGGTGTTGTTAGGACATAGCATCTCCAAAAAGTTGTATCTATTAATAGAATGCTTATGCTTTTTATGCTAAGTAAGTAATTATTTATTATTTTGTCATGTGCACAGGCTTTTTTATATATTAGATGTCATTCAGAAGTTTTCCTTCATCTTATAGAAAATCCTTATTTAATTAAAAAGGATGCATGGTGTTATTATTAGCTATACTTGCTCCAAGACCAGGAACACTCCCCTAGCCTTGTCTTTAACTAAAAAGATGCTTATTCAAGATAAAAACAATACATTCTCAACAGTAATGTTTAACTTTTGTAGAAAAACTTATAAGTAAGAATACAAAAGTATATGTATGTTTGAGTATATATCTATATATGTATGTATATATACATGTTTATATATATGAATATATATATGTTTGAAAACTGTGTTCAAGAGTATAGATTTCACTTCTACCTTAATAACTGTATGTAGTTTGCACTGTGACTGATTGCTAAGTCATAAGATTCTGTCTTTTAAAATTATTAACAAAAATGTTATGTTTTTCCCCCTCTATTTTTACCTTACAGATCTTTGGTGTATATATTGTAGCTTCCAGTTCTGTGTATTTATGAGACTCCTAAGTGTGAAATGAATAGGTCTCTGCATTGATATCTTCTTCTTGTGTTTTTTCATGGATCGTTTCCTCCTGATAACCCTTAAATGTCATATGGGAAATAAATCTGTATTGCCATATTTTAGAAACAATGTACTTCTCAAAATGTAAGTGTGTGACCAACATAATTCATTTTCTTAAGCCCCCTCCTCAGATATGTGGCCCTACCTTCACAACTTTTTGTTTGATGCAGCAGTTGTAAAGTACAACAATTGAACCAAATATTATTTAACTATCTATATTTGCCAAAAAATCACACATTTTAGGTAAAAATAGTTTCAGGATATCCCATAGACTATATATAATTATATAAAGCTAAATATTCAGTGATAACTGAATAAATATATAAATGCAAGCCATTTCTCATATTTCAGGAATTGTTTTTACTTAACCCTAGGGTTGTTTGATAGTATCAATGAAATCATACTATTTTCCCTTTTATTAAAAATAGATTTTTTTCTCATACAATATATCCTTATTAGTGTTTTGTTTCCCTCTACTCCGTCCAGGTCCTCTGTTCCTCCCTCTCATCCAGAACCACTCTATTTCTGTCTCTCATTAAAAAAAAGGAGGCTTCTAAAAGGGAACAAAAAAGTATATAGCAAAATAAAACATAATAAAATAAAACAAAAGCATCACATCATCAAAGTTAGATAATAGTAATTTATATTTATCTAAACATATATATTTAGAAAGTTAAAACACTTGGCCAAAAAAATACCAGTACCAGCCATGAGAACTATCATTTTAAATGGTTGAATAGAGTCAAAATAACACCCGAAATAATATAGACTATTGATGTAGCCCTTGGTTGCTTCTCTAGAGGTTAAGGTTGGTACCCTATTGTTGAAGACATCACAATTGAGTCAGAACACAAGGCTCTTATGATTTGAGCAAGATATGATGTGAAAACCTCTTTTCTCTCATCCAGCCTTTGTGGTACTAGACATACTATGCAAATTTCCAAGAACAGGAAGTAGTTAACAATTCTATCCAGCTGCAACATCCATGAAACACAGAAATGATCTCATTGCAAGATATCCCGGAAGATTACTCACGTAATGAACACCTGTCAATTGAAAGCCCACTCAACAGGAGGGAAATCATGCCTATAATATAAACCTAGCCAGCTTCCTGGGACCAGTGAGGTCAAGGATATTAGAAAAGAATCTACTATCACTACTTTGCTAGACCAGCTTAATTTCTTAATACTGAACACTAAATCTTACCCTTATAGCCACAGTAAATGTAGCTTTCACCCTTCATCATAAAGCCTTTCTTTATAGTAAATGAAGACTATCACATAAAAGGGCTCCTGGACACAATACAGAGATCAGTGGATCAAGGGGAGCCCAGGCTTGATCATGCTTCTTGTTGGTGGAGTGTGGACTTTGAGATGTTCGATTAGGAGATCAGCTACACAACTTCACCTTAAGTGGGGTTTAATAGGTCACACTTTAGGAGCCGGGAAGACAGTAGTACTGAGAATGACATAGATTTTGATGACTGGCTCAAGAGGTTTCAGAGAAGAATATTAGTAGGTGGTCTAGGGATTGTTCTTGTGATATTTTGGCAAAAAAAAATATGACTGCTCTTTGCCCTTGTCCAAAATGTCTGGCTGATAACGGAGCTAAATTCTGTGCTCAATGAGTTAAACAGATTAAGAAAAGTCAGATGTTAAATTGAATAAATAGGGTGTTAACCCCAAGGCAAGACTTCACCCAGTTAAGCTTCTAACTTTTGAAAAGGATTTAAAGAAAAGCTTGACCAGCAAAAGAAGCCATTGAAAACAGAAAGCTGATTCAGATATAATTGAAAAAGGGACCATGTTCCACCTTCAGCAAGGAGCAGAACTTGGTAGTTTCAGCCATGTGATTTTGCCTTTAGAGTCTAAGATACAAGAAAGGGTTTATGAACTATCCCTCCTCAATTAAGGAAGGCCACTACGGCCAGGGAAAACAGCCAGGGAATACCCCCACATGCAGGACCAGAGAGGCAATTGTGTGAGGCTATGGGGGGTGAAGCCTGGATTGCTTTAGAGACCCCAGATGTTCAAGATGCCAGAATTGTGGGCAACCTGCCAATGAAAACTGCAGATTAGTGTGGGACCAGCTCTTGAGAAAGAATCTGTTCTGTTATTCTGTGTCATTGCATGTTGGAAATATGTGATCTGCTTTTTCACTTTTTTCTTTTTTGTTTTATTATAGGGCTGCAAGCTTATGGGAACCAGAGAGTGTAATGTGGTGGTATAAATAAGAATGAATCCTATAGGCTCATTTATTGAATGCTTGGTCATTCAGCAGTGGCACTGCTTGAGAGAGATTAGGAGGTGTGGCCTTGTTGGAGGAAATGTGTCCATGTAGGTAGAATTTGGAATTTCAAAATCCCCAAGCTAGTCTCAATGTTTTTTGTCTTCCTGCAGCCTGCCAGATCCAAATGTAGAACTCTTAGCTTCTTCTCCAACACCAAGTCTGCCTGGGGGTTGCCATACTAATAATGGACTAAACCTCTAAAGTTGTAAGCCAGCCCCAATTAAATGCTTTTCTTTATAAGATTCGCTGGTGTTATGGTGTCTCTACAAAGCAACAGAATATTAGGATACCATGTCAGAGGTAATCATTACAGTTTCTACAGTGGAACCATATCCAAAGAGTCATTGAGTCTGACTCATCAATAAAGATATGTGCATTGATGTTTCTCAAGTAGTAAAGATGCCTCAAAGATATATCAAATCCGTGTACTTTGGAAAATAAGACAAGAGCAATTTAAAATAAAAAGATAAAAACCTTTGCTTTCTGTAGAACTTATCAATCAAAGAGATGATTTGCCATATGGTAGGCAAAATTAAGGCTGACCCAAAGATGCTCACATCCTATTCATTGGAACCTGTAAGTATGGCCATCATAGGTAGACACTTTGCATCTGTGATTAACTTGGATCAAATTAAGGGAAACATTATTCTGTATTGTTGATAGGAGTACTTAATATGGTGAAAGAAATTTTCACATTGTAATAAGAGACAAAAATGACAGAAGAACACTCCATGACAGAAAGTAGAAGAAATGTTGACAGCCTGGGGAAGTAGAAAGAGGAAATAGATTCTCTCTGGAGTCTTCAAATAAAGCTGACCTGCTAATAATATGGTTTTAGGCTCTTCATGTTCATTTCAGACATTTTCTCTCCAGAATTGAAACAGAATAATGTTGGACTATTTAAAAACATTAAATGTGTGGTAAGTTTTTACAATGCTAATAAAAAAACACCCTAATATTCCCCATCTTAGTTACACTCTATTGCTGCGAAAATATATCATAATCAAAGAAATTTATAAAAGAAAGCATTTAATTGGAGACTTATTTGCAGTTTTAGAGGGTGATTCTTTGACCATCAAAGATGGAGCATGTCAATGGATGTGTTAATATGGTACTAGAACCGTTGCTGAGAGCTCACATCTTGAGATACAGCTAGAGGCAGAGAAAGCCACACTGGGAAGAGAGTGAGTTTTTGAAACTTCAAAGCCTTTCCTAGTGACACACCCTTTCCAACAAGGCCACAGCTCCCAGTCCTTTCTAAACAGTTCCATCAACTGGGGAGAAGCATTCAAACATACAAGCATGGTGCCCATTCTCTTCCAATATACCATATCCTTGAGCCTAAAGATTTTCTGCTATGTGATAATGCTCTTGTACACTATAATGTAGCCAGGCAGGAGGTATAAATGGGGCAACCAGACTAGGAGTATTAAGGGAAGAGGAAAGGCAGAAACGCAGTTATTAAGCAGATACAGAGGAAGCTATGTAAGAATGCCTTATTGCGAAAAGGAGCCAAGCTACACTGCTAAACATAGACAAGGATTATGGATTAATTTAAGTTGTAAGAGCTAGTTAATAATAAGCCTAAGCTAATAGGCCAACCAGTTTATAATTAGTATAAGCCTCTGTGTGTTTCTTTGGGACTGAATGGCTGTGAGACAGAAAATTCTGTCTATAAATTTTCTTTATTTGTTTTAGCAGTGTGACTCTGATCTCTGGATTCCTTAAGTCTTACTGTCTGTGTATTTATAGAACATAATAATATGGGGTAGCTAGTAGAATCTTCTATAGGAAGTTAAATCAAGAGGGCTTTATATGGATGGCTGAGCAGTTAAAGTTGTTAGGCTTTTGTGTTTTATTTGTTTTCTTGCTTAACTATTCCAAGAGGATTTCAGGAATCATTAAACCAAGGAGCCTTTATCTTAAAGGCTACATGCTAAGAATTTCTTGCTTTGTGATCCAATAGGCAAAATCACAACTATTGTATAATAATTAATAATAATAATAATAATAATAGATTTATTATCTCACAGAAAAGAAAAATGTAACTTGGACATAAGACAATATTGATTTATAAAATCTGTGTCACAGTTTTGTCTTCTGCATCAACTTTCTTCCAGTCTTCCATCCCTGTCATCCTCTGTACTCTGCCAGTGACCTTAAGCTTGACCCTGGGACTAGACAATAGCTGTCATACTTATTGGTGTCAGTATTTCATCTGAACCACAATGTGTCTTTAAACTCTATCTAATTTTTGCTCCTTTTTATAGTTGGAGAGGAAGCCTCCTTATAAGCTTCTTAGAGATAAAAAATTAAACATACATATATTAGTGATATATTTAGCATGGCTTGAATATACAACAGGCCTACATGGACACATTTTATTTATTTGTTCCTATTCCGGCAGGTTTATATAAGGCATCCACCATGTGCCCCATGTGGCTTACGCTGGAAGAGGAACAGGAAAGAACAACAAGAGGGTCAGAAGATCAGACCACAGAAAAGAGCATAACTACCTTGGGCAACATATTCTGGGTCTCAGTCTCACAACCACACTCTATGCCGAAAACATTGCTTACTTTCTAATTTACTAAGGTTTAGATTGGCTATTGTCCAATAAAGCACTTTAGAATCACAAAGACTACTCTAGTCCCGAAGAAAAGTAAGAAGTAATGTCTAATAAATTTTGTCTGAAGAGTCTCTCCTTCCATTTTGAAAATATGTTAAATACAGCTGAGCTTTAATTTAACTTGTAAAAGTGGCTTTCTCATTAGTTTTAACTCTTACTTATTCTTTTCATTCTGTTTTTTCCTGTGTATCATCCACTATAGTGGTCTTCTATCTGAGGTTTTGGGTTTTTGATATCATTCCCATACCCTCTATGCTTAATCTTTAATTTTTTTTAATATTTATTTATTTATTTATTTTGGTTTTTCGAGACAGGGTTTCTCTGTAGCTTTGGTGCCTGTCCCGGAACTAGCTCTTGTAGACCAGGCTGGCCTCGAACTCCCAGAGATCCGCCTGCCTCTGCCTCCCGAGTGCTGGTATTAAAGGCGTGCGCCACCACCGCCCGGCTTCTTTGCTTAATCTTTATGCAACACTATTATCATTGTGTTTCTTTTGAGTTCTCATATGATTAATTCCAAATTTGGTTCCTTTTCCAATATCTCTATCTCAGAAAATAATACTCAGATATAACAGCTTATATTGGAAGTTTAAGACTTTTTCAGATCTCTTCAAGAAATCTAGGCGTTAGCTCTCCATTCCTTTGTCGTGATGACTTTATCTCCTATGTATCTTTTGATTTTGTTCATTTACACTGCTAGGATAATACACAATATAACTACTCTTGCTTCAGAAACCACAGAAGACAATTAGTACAAGTTAACCTTGATATTTATCACAAATGTGTTTTTATATATAGTTAGATATGGCTGGAGTAAAAAAAATGGAACAGTTTTTCCCCACTTCCTGTGTTGCTTAAAGAGGCTCTCAGTTGGTTCCTGTAATTCTTGCTGTAAACAGCTCTAAGACTTAGTCAACATGGTACTGACTGAAGGTCTGTGTCTTTTTTCTCCCCAAATTCATGCTGGGCTGAGTCTATTCACCTTTTCTTCGCTCACCACAATGGCTTTTCTGGTTTCTCAGTTCCTATATCAAGAAGACCTCATTGGAATTGATGTCACTTAGATGAGTGTTGCTTATCTGTTCTACACCATTTCAAAAATGAATTCTTTCATGTGATTTTTTTTAACTAGTCTCTAGAAGCAAAATTCCTACCATTGCTCTCATGGTATTATGAATTCCTTCTTCCCTTTTTCATAGTTAGAATCTTAGATTTACTTATGTGATTATTTTATATTTCACCTGATTATAAATGCCACAAACAAAGGTATTATGTTTCTTTCGTGGTTAATACTAACTATATATTTTGAAGGAAGAGAAGTGGGCCATTGTTTAAGGTAGAATAAATTCCGATTCTGTTTGCTAGCCTTTTAAGGTTGTTCACAATCCACTGCTCCCATTTGAAAGGGAGGTCAAAGTAGATGTGTTTGTGTTCCCTTTGGATGTCAAACACAGCTTTAGTAGGCTGAAGGCAATGTTTGAATATCATGCCCTGAAAAGATAAAAATGGAAAAAGCTACATTTCTTAGAATGCCCTATTTGCTTCAGGAGTTTAGAGATAATTCTGAAGAAAACAAAAGAAGAGGACAGCAACAATTTGCACTGTGTGATGACTAAAACATTTTCTGCACCCCAAGTGTGCCAGATGGTATTGAAGTGATGATTGTTCTTATGTACCTCAGTAGAAACTGGGAAAAAATAGTTTGTCTGTTTATGTCATATCTTAATAGTTCAGCAGCAATTTGAATGTTTTGAATTCTGGTCTCATACATAATAATTAACTATATTGAGATTTTTCTTGGCATTTAGTAACATCTTGACAGTGTGGTCTGATGGTCAGGAATTGAGATTTTTCTTAGTCTAAGAGATAGAGTATGCAATCCAAATACTGAAGAAAATCCCCAGATAAGACACTGACAAAGAAACAGTTTTTTGATTGGGTGAAATTAAGAGGTATTTACAAGACATGTAGTGCTTTCATAGAGATAGGTATCAACAACTGAAGAATCGTGTCTTTTTCTACTGGGTGACAGAAAACTTTAGAATAAGGGGCATTATACATATCTTTTCTCCCTGGAAGAAAGGGAGTGTGGCAAGGCAGCAATTCATTCGTATTTGAAGCATCACAGTTCGAGAATACTCAGAGAACTGGTGATCTCTTGCCGATGCTAATGAATGCTCTTATTGAGACCTGTAAGATCCAGTCTTGATCTTTGTTTTCATTCTTTGGTTAATTATCTGCTCAATCTGGAGTGTTTTCTCAAGTTAGAGAGTGGAAGACAGACAGCATCCCAAATTTGGACAGAGGATTTTCTCTTCCACTCCCAGCTTTCCCGTGTACCTATGGTTCTTTGTGCAGGGTTGGTCTTCATAGGTTATTCCTATACAGTTTAGCACAGTCATTGGTGTCATAATTGGGCAGTCATTTTTATGGATCTTTACAGGTAGAGCTTTGAGATTAGTAGTAGACACAATCTCTCAGCAAACTCCCTGATCCTCTAGCTTTTAGAATATTGCTGCCTCTTCTGCCACAATGTTCCCTAAGCCTTAGTTGTGAGAGTGTTTTATAGATTCATATCTTGGCAATGGGATTCATAAGTCTGCATTTTGATTGACTGTGGTTTTCTGATGTGCTGTTTTCTATTGCAAAGAGAAGTTTCTCTGATGAAGGGTATATAGGTTACACTTATCTATGGGTATAAGGACAAATGTTCATAGATTGCTGTTAAGAATTATGCTATCTTAGTAAGTTAGTGGCTGTGAATTCTCCTCCAATAACAATGATTTCACTAGTACTGGGTAGTTAGCTAGTGTTTTAGCTGAAGTTATTATTGCTGTGATGATACACCATGACTAAAGCAAGTTGGAGAGGAAAAAATTTATTTGATTTACACTTCCACATCACAGTTCATCACCAAAGGAAGTCAGAGCAGGAACCTAGAGGCAGAATCTGATGGAGAAGGCAGGGAGGTGTGTTGCTTACTGACTGGCTCCTCATGTCTTCTCAGTCTGCCTTCTTTATGAAGCCAGGACAACCATCTCAGGGATGCTACCACTCACAATTTGGGTTCAGCCCTTTTACTCAACCACTAATTAAGAAAATGCCCTATAGCTGGATATTAGAGAGACATTTCTCAATTGAGGTTCTTTACTGATGACTCTAGTTTGTTTATATATGATATAACACTAGCCGGCACAGCTAGGTTTCCAGTACCAGGCATGATTTCCCTTTGTCGAATGTGTAAATCTAATTAGAGAGTTGTTGGTTACCACCAAGGTAGGTATACCACTACTTCACACTTAAGATTATCATGCCACGCCATTCCTTGATGATGTTTACAAGTGTCATAATTGTGTAAGACTGTTGGTGTTTTTCTCCCTTAGAAGCTTCCATTGTGATTTCTGGTACTATGAAAGCTAAGCCTCAGGGAGGGAGCATTCAGGTCAATGCCTATTCAGGCCTCTGGTCCCTGTTTCTGAAGTGTATGGTTTCCTTTTGCTCTTACTTAACCTAAGAAACTCAACATGTCTGCTCATCTATTTCTTAGTAATACAACCAAGGACATTGTCAAAAAGTAGTTAAAGTGAAGGAGAAGAATTTAGAGGATGGTCCCTAAAAGCTTTTGATGATTGGTAGGTAGGAAGGTGATAAAACACCGTGAATTTCAAAAGTCTCATTCATGGTAGTCAGAATCTGCCATTTTTGCTAAAGGGAGTGGACACTGTTTCTCATAAATCTTTGGTAGAAGCTAATAGAGGGACACAAATTGGTCTCTAATAAGCAAATGATTAGGAGAATAGAGAATGCTAGTCTGTGACACAAATGCTAGTCTTCTTCCTTCTTAATGGAGTGAAGGTTCCCAGGAGAGAACATAAATATTATACCAGAGTAGGGCAATTTTGCCATATTAAACTTATCAAAAATAAGTGGTATACCTGTTCTCTTAGCTTTAAATTTTTGTTGCAATCTTGGATTCATTTTTATTTAAATTTGAATATGAATGCCATGGTGTTTGGAAAGAAAAGGTAAACATTATATTCTCAAACAGAAACACCGAATGAAAGGATCTGTCAAGAAGCCATACAAATCTAAAGTGAACCTACAAGTTCGAGACATTATTTTTGCTTTGAAAAATGAAAACACTAGAAAAAATTGGCTGTAAAAGATGCTAAAATACAGATAAAATAAAGCACATAAGATATCCTCTATTGGAGAATAATGCTTTTAGTATCAATCATACTATAACTTACATAGAAAAACTGGGGAAAGTTTTGCACTTTCTAAGGAAATTGTATCTTATTTTATGTAGATTTTCTTTCTGTTGGGAGCTTCATACATGAGCACTGTATCTATGTCTTTCCCACCCTTCCCTTTCCACCTCCAACTCCTCCCATGCTCCCCCTTTCAAATTCATGACCTGTTTTATTACCATTGTTTTTGAAAAATTATTCTAAATCATAGTGTATGTGTGTATGTACATTTTTATGTATATGTATGTTTGTATATATGTATTTATGTGTGTGTACATACGCATGCATGCATGTATGTATTTATCTGCCTATCTGTCCATTCACATGTCTTTGCAACCTACTGATTTTATTTTACTTTTGTGTATGTATGTGTCAGTGTGAGTATATGCCATGTGTATGCACATGCTTATCTCAGTCAAGAGAAGGCAGTTGGTCCCCTTGAGCTGGAGTTTCAGATTATTGTGAGCTTCCCATTGTGGGTGCTGGAAATTAAATTCTTTTCCAATAGAAGAGAAGCAAGTCTTAAGTAATTTTTGCAGCCCTGCATTACCTCTTAAAAATAACTTCCCTTATAAATATCACTTGAATAAATTTTTGACTTCAGCAGCTATTTTGTCCTATGTGTACTACATAGGTGTCTGTTTTACAGTTTGGAATTAGTTAAGGAAGGACAGAGCAAATGAACTAACAGTCTAGTAAGGCAGATCAAGTACATCACCAAGCTCAATAAACAAGTTTATAGTAACTTGATAAATGTTATTAGATGGACCAGAATTGCTCTACAAAGGTCACAGTGACAGCTTTCAGGTGATCTTTGAATTCTTGGATTTAACTTAGTCAGTGACAAAAGTTCACCAGAGAAGTTCAAGTCTCTTGACATTCGCTATTCACATACATGTAAAAGAGTACAAAATATTGACTTCAGCATGTGTGGCAGTGTTAATTATTAATAGATGGGGAGACCATTGTAAGGGCTGGATTCTCTCACTGAGTTTATGAGGGGATGAAAGTAAGAAGAGGGATAGAGTGAAGTATGAGACAGACAGAGTTTCATGAGCTGTGCATTTACAGACCACTTCAATGAGGAGGATTTCTTACAAGTTCTCATTTGCTACTTTTCATCGTCCCCATGAGATTCGAAATGCAGGTCTAGGGTATTATATCTATTTCATGGTTGAGGCAACTGAAAAATGAAGAGATTAAGAGAACTGCCTCAGGTCAAACAATTTCTTAAGAGACAACCAGAGACTAGGAACCACTTCTTTCATCTCCTTTGTGGAGAAATTGAGAATAGCCTTTCTTGTTATTAGGATGGGCTCTATGAATCTCACATTATGTACAAGCTATGCTCTGTATTCATGTGTGTATATGTTTATGTGTATGTGTGTGTTTCTCTGTTGGTAAAGTGTGAACAGTATTATTCAAGATGTTTATACTGAAACAAAGGGACTATCACGGACTGTATACTAGTCTAGTGAGTGACACTAAATCTCACAGCCCATAGCTGTGGGTAGAGATTCAAAGGTAACACATCTAGTGATGTAACTGACTCTCTGACTGTGTCAATTTCTTCAGTTCCACATTACTTCATGACTTATCCTCCTGGAGCCCCACTGACAAAGTTCAGAGTTGCTGCTTTCTAGGTTGGAAGACAGTACTCTGTCAAGGTCTAGAACCAAGGCAGTAGACTTCATATTATGTTCTGCCTTTTGAAATCAGCAACCGAGTTGCTATGTATTTTAGATTCATTTCTTGTTGCTGTGATAAGAACCTTCAGACAAAGGCAACTAAAAGGAAAAAGAGGATAATTTTCTTGAAAATTCCAATGTGCAGATCATCAGTCAGATGTCAAATGGCAGGAATTTGACGTAGCTGATAATATTCCATCCACAGTGAGAGCAGAGAGCAGTGAGTTAGTGCATGTGTGTGTGCACACACTCATGTGACTCTCTTCTAGGGTGATTCTAGATTACATCCCCTTGGCAATTCAAACTAACCTTCATACTACATGAATGGGCTTGTCTGTCAAAGGAGACCGGATGTATGTTGGTATATAATTTGAAATGCATTTGTTTTCAAACTGAGGTAGAGGGTAATTCTCATTAATGTTCTTTCTGTTGGCTATAATGGCAGCATCCTGGACTAAGAGTTTTATTTATTTGGAATATTTTCCAAATTCTACATTATGCAAAAAAGTATTTCACAAGATTTACCACAGTAAACTTTATTGATGTCTTCATTATTTTCAAAGTATGAATGAGGGTTATGTTATACTTTGATGGTAGAGCATGCAGAAGGTCCTGGGTCCACACTCAGCACTGTAACATAAAAATAAATCATATAATAAAAAGTATGAAAGTGCATTTAACCAAATTCTCTTGACTTAAGCTATGTTATCCCTACTAAAGAGTGGAATCCACCATATCTAAAGTTATTGGAAACTTAGTTTTAATTTGTGAGAACTAAGATACTGTTGCTCTCGTCTGAATGGAGAAGTGGTTTTCTTGCTCATGAAAGAAAAACCAGATAGCTGATTCCTGGGTCCCAACCCCTCACTCGAGACAGTTAGCTGTCCTATCCTATAATCTTAGATCTTCCCTGTCCACTCTAATTTTCCTATCCCATTACATTCTCTCCTTCAAAACTTCATGCAAAAATAAAAACAAAGAACATGTGCACATGGAAAATTCTTCCTTAACTTTCTGTTCCCCTGCCCCTTAAACCTATGAAAGGAAAACATATTTGACATGTTTTAATTTATGGTGTTGTGCCCAGAGAAGGTGAACCTTTGAACTTCTTACATCATCAAATTGAACTTCTGAACCTTTTTTTGAGAGCCCATAAACCTGAAAGAGAAAGCTGCATGAAATTGCTTTCCGAGGGCCCCATCAGTGTCTGCATAGGGCACCACACTCTTGACTGTAGACTAAAAGTGCGTTGACATAAAATGGGAGGTGATATGGACAGGTCTAAGTGTTTGCTGGCACTTTCTGCAAGCCACATACCTTTTCTTTAGCCTCACATTTCGCTAGTGAAAGTTGGGATGTAATATATCTCTTTGGAATTTAGTGTCACGCTTTGGGGAATTGCACAGGCTGACTCCGTATGAGAAACATCAAGGGCTTTGGGCTTCTCGGAGATCTCCATGTCAATGCAATTATCTCATGGCTTTGCTGTAGGCATTGCACCATGTGTCCAATGTCACCAGCCTTATTGCTTTCTATAGAGACCTGTATGGCATTTATAATAGGCTGTTGAAGTGAGTGTACATTTGACATCCTTCAAATACTTGCTTAAGTCCTGTCTCGCTGAGGCTCAGAGGGTCATGAACAGTCTTATTCACACTTCTTTATGTTTCCAGCTTCATAGTAAAGTGCTCCTTGCCCTGAAGCTGACCTTTAACTTCAAAGCTGAAATCATTGCATAACTCAAAACAGCTAAACTGATAGTGCAATGAGCAGAAATAAGACAGCTTTCAGGTACAGTGGGAAAATTTAAAAACAACTCTACTTAAGATTATATATTTATATGACTCTATTTAATAAATATAAAATTGTTACATATATACTTCCAAACAGATTATTATATGGAAATAGGGATATAACATAAAGATCCATATTTACATTTTTTAATATTTAATTTTAATGACTATAACTATTACAATGGATAAGGCAAAAATAAGTTCATCGATGCGAATGGTAAACTCACAAGCAGATATTGATGTATTTATTGCTCCATAAGGCTGTATTGGTTATAAGTAGATAAATGATTATGGTGGATTGTCTACATTGAATGTTTATTGAATCCACATTAAGGCATTGAAAAATAATTTACCCTAATAAACATAATATTTCCTGCCTTGAGAGTATTAGAATTTACCAGCCACTGTCTCCCCTAAGAAAAAAGTGGCAATGGAGAGTTAAATTTATGTTAATTTCCTTCTATGGCTAGATACAGAGTTAGTTGTGAAGTAAACCACAGTCACTGTAGAACATTCATTGGAAGCAATAAGTAATGGTAGATAAATAATGAAGTTATTATATTTGCATTAAATTGTTATTATATTTATTGATGTTGTCAAGTTTGAACTTGATAAACTTTAATGATTTTAATTACTATTTAATTAAATATTATTTAAATAAATATTATTTAAATTTTAAATTCAATTATTGCAAAAAATTTACAATCATAAACCACAATGAATAAAATAATTTTAATGTTGTTCTAAGTCATAATCAAATAAACCCAAGAAAGTAGCTCATCTATACTACTCCAGTCAGAGCACAATTCTTCAAAGACCTTGAAAGAACAATACTCAAAATCATATGGAAAAGCAAAAAAAAAAAAAAAACCCAGGATAGCTACAGAATTGTACTTTTTGTACAGTAGCCTGTATAATAAAGGAACTTTTGGAGATATCACCATTCCTTACTTCAAGGTCTACTATAGAACTATAATAATAAACCCAGCTTGGTATTGACATAGAAACAGATACATGGACCAATCTAATCAAATTGAAGACCATGATATAAATCCATACACATATGAACAGCTAATTTTTGACAAAGAAACCAAAATTATACAATTGAAAAAAAAGCATCGTCAACAAATGACGCTGGCATAACTGGAGGTTGACAGGTAGAGGAATGCAAATGGATATATATCTATCCCCATACATAAACCTCAAATCCAAATGGATTAAAGGCCTCAACATGAATCAAGTTACACTGAACCCGAAAGAAGAGAAAGTGAGAAGTAGCCTTGGACAAACTGACACAGAAGACCATTCCTGAATATAAAACCAGTAGCATGGACAGAGTTCGACAATTAATAAATGGGACTTCCTGAAACTGAAAATCTTTTGTAAGGCTAAGGGCACTGTCAATAAGACAAAATGGTAGCCTGTAGAATGGGAAAAGATTTTCACTAACTCCACATCTGACAGAGGACTGATCTGCAAAATATATAAAGAACTCAAGAAGCTAAACATCAAAATACCAAACAAAAATTAAAAAAATGGGGTACAGATCTAAACTGAGAATTCTCAATAGAAGAATCTCAGATGACCTAAGTAGACTTAAAGAATTGTTCAGCATTCTTCGTCATCAGGGAAATGCAAATGGAAACAATGCTAAGATATAAACTTACACCAGTAAGAATGGCTAAGATCAAAAACACTGATGACAGCTTATACTGGAGAGGATGTGGAGTAAGGGAACACTCCTCCACTGCTGGTGGGAGTTCAAATTGGTACAGCCATGTTTGAAATCAGTATTGTGGTTTCTCAGAAAATTGGGAATCAATATACTTTAAGGCTCAGCTATACCAATCTTGGGCATATACCTGAAGAATGCTCAATCATGCTACAAGGACAATTTCTCTACTATATTCATAGCAGCATTATTCATAATAGCCTATAAAATACAACTTTGATGCCCCTAAACCAAAGAATGGATAAGAAAAACATGGTACACTTACACAATGAAGCATAACTCAGATGTACAAAAGTACAACTTTATAAAATTTTCAGGAAAATGGATGGAACTAGGAAAAAATTTCAAGTGAGGTACCCTAGACTCAGAAAAACAAACAATATATGTCTTCACTCATAAGTGGATATTGGGATTAAAGTACAGAATAACCTGCAATGCCAGAGAGGCTAGATAACAAAGATGGCTCAAAGAAGAATACACGCATTTCCATAGGAAGGGGAAATAGTAAATATCTCCTGGATAAATTGGGAGCGTGGCTAAGGGGATGGGAACTTAAGGGATCTGCTTGGGTGGACTGAGTCCAGGAGGTAGTTTGGGGGCTGGATAGGGGACTAGGGAGAAGCCTGATGCCAGGGAAACTCCTAGAAATCTACAAGAGTGACCTCAGCTAAGACCCCTAATAATAGGGGAGAGGTCTCATGACTGGCCAGCTACTATAATCAGGTTGATGACTACCCTAATTGTCATCCCAGAGCCTTTATCCCATAACTGACAGAAGCAGATGCAAAGATCCACAATCAAGCACTAACTGACCTCTGGGAGCCCTCCTGAAGAAAGGGAGAGGGATTGTACAAGCCAGGAGGGTCAAGGTCATAATGGAGGAACCCACGGGGATAGCTGATCTCAGCTCTTGGTAGCCTATGAACTCTGTACCAACAGTTAGGAGTACTATATGGGCCCATATAAGCCCTTTATATGTGTGTAACAGTTTTGTAGCTTGGTCTGTAAGACTCCTAGTAGTGAGATCTGGCACTATTTCTGGCACATGAGCTAATTTTTGGAACCTATTCCCCATGCTTAGAAATCTTGCCCACCCTTGAGGCAGAGGGCAGAGCTTGGTACTGACTCACCATGATACAATGTGCTTATTGACTCCCATGGGAGGCCTTCCCATTTCTGAATGGAGGAAGAGTGGATTGGGGGTGATAGATGGGAGATTGGGGAGGGAACGGGAAAAGAAGAAGGGGAAATTGGTTGATGTGCAAAATAAATTAAAACTTTAATTAAAAAAGACAGAAAATTGCAAAAATATGGAAAACTTAGGTCAACTTCCAGATATCAGCTACCACATTGTCCTTCCAAGTGTCATTACCTCTACTAGAGAAAAAGTACCTCACTGGGTCAAGTGTCAATACACACACACACACACACACACACACACACACACACACCACCATAAATGTATGTGTGTGTGTTTGCGTGATACATATATGTATATTATATATTAAAATGTGCATAATATAGTATTCATTCATATAATATATGCATATATTACATACATTAAATGCATATATAATAAATACATATATTTTATACGCACATATATTTGCATCTCTTCCTAGGATCTTTATATACATTATAATGATGAAGATTATTCAAATCCTCTACTTCAATCCATCCTATATATAGAGAGAATTGATAGACATATAGTGATACACACACACACGCACGCACACACACACACACACACACACACACGCAGACAGAGAGATGTAAAATGGTAAAATTGCATGGAATAGTACCAGCTCTGGAACCAGGGCAAAACCCTACACCTTGTTTAGTACTCACAAATTCAAGCTCCTACAGGTACCTGTGGTTAAGCAGAGAACAGAAATGAGGGAACCAATAAGGAAGTGATGCAATAAACACTGGCTCTCGAGAGCAGCAAGGCAGTAGTGAGTTCTAATCGTATCTGAGCTACCTACTCTTTCCCAGAGTGCCCAGAATTTGTGTTTATTTGATTTTTCCTCAATGTGTTTTGAGGCTTTTAGTTCAAACACAATATCCTCAGTTTCTACATATGCTACGATCTATTTTGTAGTGACATCCACACCAGAAAATGGTGAACCCAAAGATTTTTCCTTGTTTGGTTGACTGACTTAAATTTCAAAACTATTAGTCCAGTTAAGATTATGGGAGGATTAGAGTGCTGGCTCTTGAGCAGCCTAGCCTTGGTCACGTTGAATTTCCCTGATGACAGCAAGAAGATAATGGAAAGAGGGTTGCTTTTTAATTCTAGTTTTTCATTTTAAAAATAATAATCTAATAATACCATTTTAGGGCTTGGGATGATAAGATTTTAGTTCTTACTAGATAAAAGCCATCCTGAATATCAACACTGTCTATTTTCCTCCATGTTTTCATATTTGTATGCAAGGTTTGTCAGCATGGCTGCCTCAGACGATGATAGAGTGCGTTTTTCTGCTTGGGTGGTTAGCCCTTTCATTTTTACAAGTGACAAAATAAAAATCTGCTGAAGAGTGAACATGCTGCTTTCACTGTGTCATCTCAGCCCTGCAGGTCATTTTATTATAAAAATGTAAAAATCCAGTCAATTTTATTTAATCAGCTGAAAAGGAAAAGTGTTTCCAGGTCATTAATCAAGTGCTCCTTCTCTGTGGGACTTGTCTCTTCAGAAACTACCGTATGAATCATTAATAAAGCTGGCAAGACTTTTTTTTTGCCAGCAGGATTTTAAGAAACCTGGATGTTATTAATATAACAGAAGCAAAGTAATTTTAGATCAACAAATACAGATTTCTGTAGCTATTGACTACAGAACTGTACCTATGTTATTAAAAGCATTAATTCCTTACTTTCTAAACATTTAATTGTTAGAAATGTTGGGAAGTGTTCAGCTGTTTAGATTGTATATGATTATATATTCCATAATTATATGTTTTCTTGAATGCTACCTAACCTTATATTTACAGCAAACTTTTATTATATGAATTGATCAAAACATAATGAGACAGTGGGAAGAGATAATTACTACTGGATCTATAATAATAATAATGATAGCAATTAAACCCAGCAAACTGCATTCATATAAATGTCAAGCTTGTGCTTAAACCTTTAAAAGCAAGTAGTGAAACAGAACCTTGAAATTCCCTCCTGACTTTTGCCTCTCTTGTTGATATTGGGTCATGGGGTTCTGTTTTCAAAAGTAGTCTTGACTTTCTTGAAGGACCTTCTAGTGCTTAACTATTGATTACTAAGGTCATCACAATGCAAATTTTAATTAAAACTATCCCATTTAGGAAAAGTCAAAAAATAGTGGAGAAGTAGAAAATGAGTCCTGTCTCTGACAGATTTTGAATCCTTGTTCTATGGCAAGAGTAATAGGCATCAAAACTTTAAAACTTCATTAAAAACCACATACACTTTCAAACTGTGAATTACTTGTGGGAATTCAGGATCACAAGGGCACCATCTTCACATTTTCTCATTGGTAGTGTAGAGAGCCACTCAAAAATTTATAGGAAGTCAGTGTTTTGGGTGGTCTATGAAAGATAATATTTATTTTGTAGCAGATAAGATTTCAAGATCAGCCATAAATGTACTTATTCATATTCAGACTTCCAGAGATTTCTTTAAAAAACAATGAAGATGAGTAATTCTTCTCATTATGAGATTATCAGTCATAATAATATGTTTTATTCATGTACAGCCTTGTGCCAAACATATATGAACACTTTTCTTATACTGTCTTAAAACCGAATTTGATGATTGCTTATAATACACATGAAGTTCTCATTAAAAACTCACCATACACATAAAGATCTATATAAATTGAAAACATTTACACATCTCCCCAATTTCAGTACTGTTTAAATCATTACTTGAACAGTGATTATATTCTATACTGAGAAGTCATGGCATCGGTGACTAATGAACACCCTCCGTGTCTGGAGTTTAGCATCTGAATCCTGCTTCCCATTATGGAGGTCAGGCAGATCCCTGTGACTCTCTGATCAGCAGGTCCTGCCTTCCCAGCAAATTCAAGACCAGGGAGTCTCCCATCTCCACAAGCTCCTGCTTTCTGTATGATATAAGAAAGTCAGATTCTAGATGACCTCATTTCTTCCAGTCCCTGCAAACTTCCTTAAATTCTGGAACCACCAGCAGGACACATGATGATCTTTCTCCCTGACAAGTAACCTTTGCACCCCCAGCTCTGCCTCCAGGATCCAGCAGTGTGAATCTACATGGGCCTCCTCTCGCGAGGAAAGTGACATCAACTCCATGACCATCACAGCATTCGTCCTCATCAGCACAGTAAAGTTGGATATTTTGTCCTTTAGTGGGCAAATGTTTGGCATTTTTGAAAATTTCTGAGTTCTTTCTTATCTAAAGGGCCTCTCCTCAAGCATTCCTACTATGGACAAAAGCATAACAATTCTTTGCTAGACTTCCAGATCTTATTGTTTTCTGTTGCATTCAAATTCTTGGAACTAGCATTTCAGGAAAAGCCATTTTTTCTCATTCTGCCATGCTGTCTGGCCTGCAATTCCACTTCCAAATCATCTACATTCCTACATATCCAAGAGTCACGTTTACGATTATTGGATTGTCTCAATTGGTGCTTGCAGATCTGTGTCTCATGTTCCTTGGCAAACTATGATGGTTCTTTTCCTCATTACATGCCTGACTCTGCAACACCTAACACACAAGGGACAAAAGTTAACAGTTAACTAGCTTCTATTATCTGTTATTAAACACATGAATGTATTAAAAAACAATGATACTCATTAATTTTGACAATACATGGCACTTGTAAATTATTAGCAGAGAATATTACAGAAGAGAGATTAACTTAGGGTTAGTATAACTCGGAGAGGAATTCCAGGTACCCACTATCCCTTTCCCAATACTCACCTCAGTAGTTAAATCCCCATGGACTCGTGGAACCACTGGTAGATAGATACCCCTGCTCTCCAGTACCCTTGTGATTAATTCCATCTCTGTTCTCAAAAGAAGTGATTTTAGTCAATCACAGCACTTATTATTTAAGTAGCAAATGATACCTTTTCAATCCTGGCAAATATTATAATTTATCATACTTGTCATAATCTATATTTACAGATCATTTAAACAACAGCCAACAATGCCTTCTTCAGAATATAAGCTTTTATTTGGCTTTTAAAATAAATAGATGTGTATATATCCATTTGAGCAAGTCCCACTTGCTCCCCTCTGCTGCTATTCCTGTGACAGCCGTATGCAGGACTGTTTTTTAAGTGATTAGATTCTGATGGGGAGAGAGCCAAACAAAAATTGTCAGCTATTTCATATCCGTCTGAAAGCTATTTAGAAATACAAATTAGCATCTATTGCGAAGATCTATAACTATGGGAGAGTAATGTGCTGTAAGTGTATGTTTTATTTTCTTAGCTTCTCCGTGCTTCTGACAGAGCAGAGGGAAATTTGCATGCTGAATTTCTAAAAGGTGGCTTGTATGAATTTAAAGAATTGACATGTGGATTGCCTCATAAGTGAAGTGTACCGCCACTTAAATTATGGATAAACTGGGCATATAAATCAAGATAACCCTTTATTTTAATCTTTTAGAAATAATTACATTTTAATTAAATCATTGGTTTATAAACACAGAAAACATTTTCTACTGGATAGAACACAACTGACTTGTCACTCATGGTCTTCCAGGTGTCTTGGCTCAGCTTCTGATGACCCTAATATGAACTGGAAGGTGTCTTACCTTTGTTCTTATGGGGTGAAGGAGATGCAAATTTCCAATAAAGACAAGTTTTCAGTGTTCTATTTGTTTGTCGTTGTTGGCTTTTAATGGGTATGCTTTATAAATAGCAAATCATTAATCTGCTGAGTAGTTTAAAGAGCTTTTAAAGCCACTTGAGGGTGGCATAAGGAAGTTACTCTTGTTTCCTTGCTGTGACATAGAATTAAAGGGAATGTTAGTTGCAGACACAGGGTAAGAGACATTGCTGGTGCACTTTCTCACGGTCTCTCCATATGTGTAGGTTGTTCTTTTTCAAAGATGAGGGGAAGTTCCAATTTCCAGCCTTTATAAAGAGAAACACAGTTTTCTCGTTGCTTACAAATAATCTCTGGATATTACTCACAAAATCTAATGCCTTTGACAACATTAGGGAAGGAAGATGTAAGGAATTATGCAGTTTACGCGTGTTTTCATGCATGTCATGAGTATTGGACCTGTGTGTACAGATATAAATTCCTTGTTTAAAAATCAATCATGCTTTGCTTAATGCAAGATGATGCAATTATGACTGTGTTAATTCTGAAGATGAAGCTATTCTTTTGTATATGAACATTATCGATATAGGTCAGGGATACTCTTGGTGTCGATTCGTCTCTTGCTCTAGGGAATACTTGTGAATTGTTGGGGATTTAAAATGCTTAGTACTACATGAATGTTGATTTTTGATTTTGAGATTGAAATACAATCTTGAAATTCACAAGAACACTCTTGAGCTCAGGATTGTGTCCTGGAGTTTTCTAATTTTATTTTTAATTTCTTACATATCTGTTACTTTTTGTTGTCACGAGCTATGTCTCCCTTTTTCTCTTTTTCCCCCTCCGTCTCTCTTTTTCTCTTTCCCTCCCTATTCTTTCACTCCAAAAATAAGATAGTAGAATAGTAGAACTAGTAATAACATCTTAAAATGGTTTAGTTTATGACATTTTTGACAATTTTTCTAATGGGCTTCTCATGATAGCCTATGTGGAGAGCAATTGATATAATCTGGGGACTAGAATTAGAGGAGTGTGTATGTGTTTCTGAGAAGCCTATGGAATGATTTAGTGTTATGACAGGCATTGAGGTTAGGAACAAGTCATCAGTGGCTATTCATCCCCTTAGAGAGTTGTATGTTAATATTACTGTTCATGCAAACAGAAATCCCACAACGGTATTAGAACAAAGTTTTATGTTGTACATTGACAGAAAGGGAAGACCTTTAAAAATATGAAGGAAAAACTGAGTGATAGAAAAATCAGTATAAGACAATGTCAGAGAAACAAAAAAAAAAAAATAAGGTTCCTGGAAACCTAGAAGCTATTCTAAGTTAGACAGGAAGTCCTGTAAAAAGACCAGAGTACCATACCTAGGATTTACCAACCCCTATGTCAATGCTTATTTTGTAAAGAGTGCTTTTGTTGTTCAGGAAAAAAAAATAGACCAGAATTAAGTAAATATGCTTTCTCAGTCAGAGGAGCTGGTGTAAGGAAACGCACAGACTGAATGACCGAAGGAAGATGACTACCTCTCACGGCACTGGAGGTGGGGATTTCCAGGGTCAAAATGGCAGGCCACTCATTTTGGGGCAAATTCTTCTGACTCGCAGGCACTTGTTTGTTTCCTCTTCTCATGTGGCCCTTACCGGAGAGGCCATGTATGAGGAGGTTTCATTTCATTTGTGGGCCTTCTTGTTCCTAATGATGTGTCCTTACTATTTTCTCCCATGGTGGAAAGGAAGAATGGAAGGATCCTGTTCATTAGTGCGACCCATTCAAGATCCATCACCCACAAAGGCCTTGCATTCTAGTCCTAGCACACAGGAAATTAGATTTCCGTGGAGGGGATTTCAAAGGGAAAAAGCACTCTGGCTCCAGCACTGGGTAGATTCTGGCGTAGCTTCTACCCCTGCCTGGACTCTCTATCTAATCCAGTCTTTTCAGTTTTTCCTTTATTTCCAGCTTCACTTATTCTCTATTACTCTGAGTGATAGGCATTATCTATATGGAAGATGCCGTGAATATGATCATCCAGGCATAATTAGAAGGAAATGGCTGAAAAGAATAAGCAGCCCTTTTCTTCACTCACATGTACCACAAGTTACTATTTACTGTAGCAACCTATTTTCAAGTTAGTCCTTTGCTATTTTGTTCAGCCTCCTCTACATCCTTAATTTTTTTCTTGTCATTTAATCTGATCCCTGTTTGGCAGATTTAAACCAATATATTTATTTATTTTTATTTTATGTGTATGAGATTTTGACTGTATCCTTACAGGTGCACAATGAACATGCCTTGCGCCTGAGGGGGTCAGAAGATGGTATAAGTTCTCCTGAAACCAGAGGTCCAGATGGTTGGGAGTTGCGATGTAGGCTCTGGGAACTGAACTTGGTTCCTCTGCAAGAGAACAAGTGCTCTTAATTGCTGAGCCGTCTCTCCAGAATATATTCTTATGTGAAAATCTAGGAAGAGAATGATCTAGTCCTACAAAAGTAATACAGGAAAGCACATATTGATTCTTTTAATTTTCAAAAGTTATGCCTGTGGCTTCAACTAAAAGGTATTGCTCACCTGCAGTGTGAGCAATGCTCAAACAGAGGCAAGAAAAAGAGTGTGTTGAGCTGTGTTAGAGGTAGCTGGGCGTGGCTTCCAGCAGAGCACAGCTGAAGAACATACACACAGTTGCATAAAGGATGTCCTACTGGGGACTTAGAATGTTGTTGGAAAATAGTATAATTCTGCCTGGCCTGTACACTTCCATGCATTCTATTATATGCCAAATAATTAAATATTTAAACACAATTTTACCCAGATATGAAATATATCTCATAGATAACACACTGTTCAGCAGATTTTCCTGAGATTGCCATTGTATAATAAATCAACCCCCAAATTTTACAATGTTGTAAGAATTTAGGAAGCATTTTTTAATTCATAATATTATCCTCTCTAAGATGAACACGCACACATGCATACACACACATGCACACATACACAAACACAGCAGAGCTACATGCGTACTTATTTATATTATTCAGATATTTAACTTTTGATACCTATCTGGTATGAGGTAGAAAATTATATCATTTGGCAAATTTCAGATAATTTAGAGTTATTATAGCTTATGCAACATATAGACAAAGATCTAGTCAAATAGTAACCCAGTACTGGAATGTGGACATTGATTGAAATAAATTTATAATTTGATAGTATTATTTGTCAATTTTTTAAAAAATATAATTTCAGTGAAAGTACATGTTTGTATGCCTGTATTTGTATTCATGTTGAAAAAGCAAGGAGTTAAAAAAACATTGATTACCATTAGTCATGATTTTAACAGGAGCTCTTAAGTCTGATTATGCTCTGGACACCTTAGGATGTCAATCCTCTCCTCAGGCAGTCTGTTGTATACCAGGGAGCCAAGAGGAAATACCTTGATTATAAAGTTATCCAGGTTATTTTCAAATAATTGCAAGTAAACAGGAAGCAGTGAGCTGACATTCTCAAATACTAAACAAAAAAAAAGAGAGAAAGAAATCTGAAGTCCCATTGTTTCTGTGATTTTCAGTTACAGTAGTAATTGTGGCTTGTTTATTCAAGGGCTGCTTCATTTCCATGAGCAAACTTTCATCTCTGCTTGCCAAGAGTTAGTTTCTACTTTTGGCCATGTCATGGAAAACACACTGCAGAGAAGCGTGCCATAAAATAGAGTGCACATTTCATTCAGGATTCATCTACCCACCAAATCCTGCATCTCTTGAAATAAGATGCACCTGCTGCTAAGGTCAGAAGGCTTAGATTTATAATGGTGGGAAAAAGCCTACAGAGTTTAATCTAAGTGATGGCTCACCATCGCCCCTATGTTTAGTGCCTGTCTGTGAGATGATATTGACATCACTGTCAGAAATGCATGTTCATCTATGACAAGCAGACAGAGAAGACAAAACCACATGGAAACACTATACTTAGTCTTGACAATTCTGTCACCAGAAAAAAAGTATACAATCTTCAAAAAAAATTTAGAAGCACAACATGTATTATAATGTTTAAAACTTACTAAGGTATAGCGTTTATTCATAAAAGATATGCTTTGCAGTCAGAGCGTCTTAAAATACATATATTTATATCAAAACAGTTTCTAGTATTCACCCATTTTCTCAGTACCCAGCAAACTTCTGGCACTGAGAAGGACAAAATTCAGGACCATCCTTCAGTTTTAAACTGAACTCAGTCATCCTAGACAAACATTGGGTTGCCATACACATTGGGTCTTCCACATCTGAACTAAGCAGATGTGATAGCTTCCTTATCTTGTGTCCTGTTCTGCTGCAAGTGAGATGGTCATAGTATTTCATATCATTAACACTTCTTATGTTATAAAATAGCAGTATAAAATCAATGCAATGCAAACTGTAGCTCTTCCTTTATGATATTCCTTATAACATCACAGCTACTGTTTGCTTGTGTCTTAGTATGACTGTCATGGAAAATCTAGCTGGGCTTTTCCATCCAGGAAGGATGGAACTATAGGTAGGTAGACTAGGGTGTCTCTATTGAACACAAACAAGGAAGACGTTTTACATCCATAGCAAAACATGCTGTGGTTGTGCATTATCCTTCTTATAGATGTGATCTAAACAATGTCTTAGTTGCCTTTGACAGAGACAGCCTCTCTGAGTCTTTTATTTTTATTCCTTATTTATAGGAAATCTGGAATAAGAGTGAAAAACAATGGATTCTTCACTGTGAGCATTTAATACTTTGTGTATGAAGTATATATAAATCTTGATGTTATGGATCCATATGATTACAAACTAAAATGTTACATTCAAAGAATTAAATATCAATGGTCTCTTCAGGCCACCGTATCCAAATTTAATGAAGAAATTACATTCTGTATTGCATATCTTCGGACTCTAATCATTGATGGCACTCTCTTACCTTCTGGTTTTATCCTTCCCATTTTTTTTGTACTTTCCATGTTCTCCAAAACTCAGTGTGCAGTAATTCCCCAAAGATATGCCCCCATGTCCACATGCTCTCTTCCTTTCCTCTTATTAGTCTTCTCCTTCTTCTGTGTGTTGACATGATTAGTTGTTTCTCTCGGTTTTGCCTCCTGGTCTCTGACTCCTCTTGTCTTTTATTTAATTTCATGTCACCAAAACCCAATATCTTGTCTGAAATGACAAATTCACCTTGTATTCATAGAGCAGGCCAGACACAGGAAGGATGCTCAACCTATAAACCTTAGCACAGGTCTAGTCAAGGTGACAAGAATAGGTTCTTGAGTGCAGGAGAGAGAGAGAAAAAGAGAGGGGAGGAGGGAGGGAGAGAGAATAGGATGTTATGATAGCAATAATAATGGTGACCTTACCAAATAAGTTACACCTGGAAGACAAAGTTAGACATAATCTTAGAGAATTAAGCAGTTAGCAAGTCAGTTATTTATTAGCTGAACATGAAATAGAAAAAAAACTTTATAATAACTAAGTTAGAATTTGGGACTATAAACTAGAGCTATTTAGTTCATTACAGAAAGCTAAAAGCTGTTCTCTGGGCAACTTTTTGAGGAACAAATGCCTCAAAGGAAATAAAATCTGCAATGCAATGACTCCTAATGGCATTCTGCTACAAACATAGATCGATCATAGTCTTGCTTAGCCACTATCAGTAGTTGGGAACAAATACAGAGAGCCCCACAGCTGTTTGTTCCTCAAAAAGTTGTTTTATTTTATTTTGTATTTTTTGGAGTATTATCTTATCATTATCCATCAGAAATCTGTCTGCTATCTAAAGAGAGAAAGAAAACGGGCAGATCTGAATGGAAGGCGAGGTGAGGAAAAACGGAGACAAGTAGAAGGAGGGGAACTGTAATCTGGATACATTGCATGAAAAAAAATCTACTCTCCACAAAATACAAAATAAAATAAAATGCTAGGGTTTTGGGGACGCAGCCCCGCTGCCGCCCATATTACTACAGATAAAAGTTATAATTAGAAATTATTTTAAATGAGATGAAATGATGTATGCATGTGTGTGCTTGTGTGTACCACTGGGTATGTTTAACTGTGTTTCACCCTTCTTTATTATTGACCAAAATGATTGAAACTGATTTGATCTGGAAATTAACATCATATGATTTGAATGTGTGACATATGTTCTAATAGTTTAGGATTACAAAATATATAATAAATAGTTTAGTTCACAAAATACGATGTAGTCGAGACTTAGCCAATAGTTTTCATCTGTGTTCTCAGAGATCAAGAGACTAGAATGTGCAAGCCTTGGGTGCTTCCAGAGCTTTTTTTTACATTTTTTCTGGTTATACTGATATTACAGAGTTCTGAAGAAATGTACCCATATTCTGACAGAAATAAAAGGGGTGGCACCCAACTGTCACCCATTTAAGGATGTTTTCAAGGAAACCTAGACACTTTAAATATTATCAAATCCTGGTTCTCATTTTTACCTGTGGAAGGCTCTGGAAATTTTAGGAAAAACACATATATGTCCTGTATGCTGCAGAGTGAATGTAGTGGTCCAATGAGCATCATTTAGGTGGCCCTCCTCTTCAAGTTAGAAATAGACAAGTATTGTTGTTCCGACACACACACACCTTGCAGTACCATTTGCTGTTGAGAGAGCAACCAATGAACAATTATCCTCACATGTTTTCTCCCCACACACCTTGGTAAATGAACCAAGTGAGACTTTCACATCAGGAACAACTGATAGTGTTTGCTGCAAATGAAAAAATTTGAGTATTCAAACAAAAATTAGAAATTAGAATTTTTATTTCTATTTTTATTGATACATTTTTTCTACCATTTACAGGATTTTCCAAGTTGATTTGTAGTAATACTTAAATCTAAAATCATATGTAGAACTATGGGGTTGGAGACACTGCTCTGCCACCTAAGATGCTTACTGCACTTCTAGAGGTCCCGTGCATTAATCTTAGTTCCTATGGCAGCTCAAAAGTGCCTGTCATTTCAGTTCCAGAGGACTCAGTGCCTTCTACTTACTCCCATAGACTTCTGCACACACGACACATACATATACTCAGGCACCCACATACACACAGAAGATGGAAACAAATCTTTAGATAAAACCCCAAAATTGCCAATTACTGGAAGATTTTTATAATTCACTGTCCTCAGGTTTTCTCAATTATCAGTTCATAGTATCACAGAGTGATACACTGGTAAATAAAAGACTCATTTAAAGTGAAAATTTAATAAAAGAACTCTTGACCACAATATAGAACATTTACATTTTATAGGTTCAAAGTCCATATTTGCTGTGTGATGTTTTACACTTTTGGATTTTTGGGGGGTCCACCACCCAGCTCCCAAATAAATCACACACAGAGGTTTATTCTTAGTTATGAATGCCCAGCTTTAGCTTGACTTGTTTCTTGCCAGATTTTATCTTAAATGATCACGTCTACCTTTTGCCTCTAGTCTTTTATTTTTCTTACTTCCGTATATCTTACTTTAATTCTTTCTCCATAGCTTGCTGTGTAGCTGGGTGGCTGGCCCCTGAAGTCCTCCTCTCCTTATTCTCTTGTTGCTCCTCTTTCTCCTCATTTTTCCTATTTATTCTCTTGCCTGCCAGTTCCACCTATCTTTGATCCTGCCTCACTATTGGCCATTCAACTCTTTATTACACTTCAGGTGTTCTAGACAGGCAAAGAGTCACAGCTTCGCCAAGTTAAATAAATGCAGCATAAACAAAAGTCACACACCTTAAAATAATAAAACCATCAGAAATGATTACAGGTTTAATTTTGTAGAGTAGCAATTCAAAGTATCAGATTTCAAGTTCTACATTTAGAAACCTAGCTCTTCTGTAGCTCCATTAGAATCAATATAAACTTCTCAACTTAGTGGGAAAAGTGAAATTTTGAATCTGTAAGATGCTTTAAAAGTTTTTACGGGAGAAATCAGACTCATTTTACGAATTCACATGGAATAAGGAAATAGAGTATAAGGAAAGGGGAATGGTATACTGAGCACTCCTGAGAGAGTCCCTGTTGTCTAGAGATTATGCTTGTCTTCTGTTCTCAACAATGCGTTATTTACTCGAGGTAAGAAAATCACGATTGGACCTCATCTTTTCTTCTTCAGCTGCTGCCCTCTTCTTCAGGTAAGATCACCCCATTTTGGTGCAAATGTTATGCACGTTTCTCTCCATCATTCAAGTGAAGAGAGAGGGTCCGAGTGTCTCATTGTTGAAAGAAGTTTGTTCAAAATCAATTAGAGACTATGATTACTTCAAGTAGTATTTGAGTGCATAGATGGATAGTCAATGTGGAGTTTAAATGTTAGCCTTTCTTTCAGTGTCCTGGAATATGCCTCTCACCACAAAGAGGAATATAATTAAGTTGTAAGAACAGGAATATGATTCATTTTCAATTTGATTAAATCCTTATTTAAAAAAACCACCACTGTTAGCCAAAAAAATCTTTGCTTAATTTTTTTTCAATTTTTTTGTTTTATTGATAAAATAAAATACAAAGTAGAATATTTGTTAGAAGGTTGATTGGTTCCAGTTTCAAATATTGTCAAATTACAAGTTTTTCTTTTGGGTTGCTGATTTTCTTTTTACAAAGGCCAATGCATTTGAAGCATTGGCCTTGTGTTTCTCTTATCATGGGAATTATTATTATTTTTTTTGAAAAGTGACTCCATTTTATCTATTTCTTTACATAGTCAAAGAGCTGTAAGAGGAAGAAAAATCTGTCTTCCTGCAAAGACATGAAAGATCTGAGTGTGAGAAGCACTGGAAGAGAAAGGGACGCCCCAGATCAGAATGCATTGGGGGTCTCCCAGGAAGGTCAGGAGCACTGAGTGTGTAATAAGCGGGGGGCACTACAGCAGCCATTATCTTCCCTTTGACAGAGCGGCTCACTGACCTGGCATGCTGGCAAATGGAGAGGAAAACTCTGCTAGGGGATGTAAATCCCTTATACAGGTCCCCCATGAATATCTTGTCTCCAGGATTCAAGCCAGTGACCTGGAAAACAAGGTTCCTCCCCAATCAAAATGACAGGCAGAGCTGGTTTCCTGTTAGGAAGACTACGAAGTGTGTAAAAAAAAATTATGATTTCTGAGGGGGAAAAATGAGATGTCACACAGAGCAAAATATTACTTTCAAATGGTCCTCTGCAGTTCTTTTGAATGGCAGCTGTTAAGAATTCAATTGTATGTGTGACATGCTGGAATCCAGAATGGAAGTTCTGTTGGGGGCAGGAGTGAATAGAAAATTTCAATTTAAATACTCATTTGAGAATATTTGAATATCTGTCATTCTTTGTAGCCTAAAGGTTAATTCCTGAAAAAATAATTTCCATTAGTAACACAAATTCTAACCTTGTCAAATCCTCTTATGTAACGCACCAGCGTTGGAAGGCCTACTTTCACAAAACTCGGCTAGGAAATAGATAAATCTGGTGTGTAGATAATGTTTTGCTCCATAAATTTTACTGATTGATCAGTAATTTGTCTGTGGGGAATCAATTAAGACATGGTCCCATGTATCATCAACTTTCCGTTTAGAAAATATTAAAAAATATGAAAAATGAACAATGTCTATATTTCAATGAAAAAAAATATCTAAAATGAATCCAGAAAACATGGTTTTGCTGGGAAGTTATTCATTAGATTTTATTTGTATTCTGGAGACCATATCTAAATGTTCTTATTCAGTTTTGCAATACATTTTTCCTAGTTTTAATAATAAATCCCAGAATTATAAAGTGGATGATTCTATAATATTGTAACCATCTTAGAAGATGTGGAGGGCTAGTAAATATAACTTAAGTTAACTTTGAGAGTTTTGGGAGTTTTCATTACTCTGGGAGTTCTCATATAGAGGTGCTTCATCTTTTTTTTTCCAGAAAAACAGTCTTTTAATGTCCTTTATTTTAAAAGGATTTTGCTATTGCGAAAATTCGTAAGTTATTTTTAAATCGTGTTTTTATTTCATAGATTTCTAATTCATTCAGACACCAAATTATTGCTATCTATGATGTGCAGTATTCATTGGTCCATGTATGCATTAGAGAACAGATTGCCCGATCTCCTCAACATTTGCATGGACTCACAATATTGGGGAGGTATTTCAAATCTCTTACTATTATATGGTGCACAAAGAATACATTTTTGAAGCCACAAAATTCCATTTGAAAGGAAGAACAAAATAAAAACCAAATATAATGAGAGGTTTAACTAAGAATTCTAGGAAGCAGACTCACACACATACAAACACACACACACAGAGAGAGAAAGAGACAAAGAGAGAGACAGAGAGAGACAGGGAGAAAGGGGGAGAGAGGGAGGGAGAGAGGGAACGAGAGAGGGGGAGAAAGGGAGGGACGGAGAGACAGACAGAAAGAGAGAGAGAAGACACTTTCGCCTTGTTATGACCATATAAACTTAAAAACTTCTGTTATATACATTACATATTTTATTAGAAATTTGTTTGCAAATTGTATTTGGCAGATGAACCTATACCCAGAGTGGGGAATCATATTCAAAGCAATTTCCTGTCTTATGGAAATGTTTGAGCTCTGCCATTGGTGTAAAGAATGGCTCTTCTGATGTGTTGGATTTGTTAGGAGCTCTTTATGGAAGACTACAATTTAAATTTGCACACAGAGCTTAGACACAATGAATATGTTAATGAGCTCCAGCCTTGACTTGCACACTCAAATTATCATCAATTGTGCATGAAAATTTTCCAGGCTACTTGCTCTGAAAATAAGAACTAAATTATGCATTCAATTTAGATTTGGTTATAGAAAATATGTTTAAACTAATATTTTTAGATGAGAATCTTTGTGTGTGCAAATTCTATATAGTAATTGCATATGGCACTTTTATTTTTCTGGATTAAAATCAAAATATAACTATGGGCATTCAGTGTCACAAATTGCAGGTAGATTTTAAATTATATGCCAGAGGCTATTAAGATTCACCACTTCTAATGAAATTAATAACAAGTATGAAACTGAAAGTACTTCCACTTCCTCCAGCGTTGTGAAAATGTCACTTCAATTTTAGGAAGTGTAGTTAAGCATTCATTTCACTAACACTGTAGGGATACGGTTTCTATAGGTCTTACAATTTTCATTTTAAAATTTTAAAATGATTAGCACTAGATTCATCACCTTGACCTCCCCATAGTACTGAATTAAACGATTATTTTCTGATTGCCAGTATAGAAGGATTTCATACTGAAAGAAGACAAAATCCAGATTTAATATATTCTACTTCAAGTTTATTGATTTTATTGATAAGTTCACTACTTGATAGTAGCCAAATTATAATTGTTAGTTGATTATATTGTGGTTCTTAATTCTTTCTTACTGGGTTTGGATTAGAGACGATATGCTTCATGTAGTGGGAATATAAATTTTAAGACTAAGCCTGAAAGAATCATTTGTTGTGACTTCACTTATGCATTTAAGGAAGGGTATTGAAGATGAATATTGTTTTCTGTTTTCCATGAGCAAGTAATGAAGGAATTGTACCAAAAGCCTGCATTATTGGTTATATTTTCTTAGGTTTAGAATTATAGACATCACATGCTTATTGGAAGGAGTGCTAATTGGCCCCATTGTTGGAAAATGTCTAAACAAGAAATGGTCACAAGGAGCAAAGGCTGATCTCATATGCTAACTAATGGCTTATGGGGCTCCAGTACTATACAATGATTCAAAGTCATGTTTGTGACTTTGGGGACTTCTCAATAAACATTTTATATTTCAGATTATTTCTTAAGTTTTAATATGTTAGAACAGGAAAATGCAGGTATAATTTAGTTATATGATAATTTATTACATAATAATGATAATCTTTGTCATGGATTAAAACAAAGTGTCTCTTATCTCAGTAGATGGGAATAGTCCATAAGGCCTTGACATTGCAATGATGCATGCAAGAAGCAATTTCAGTTGGTCACAGTTACGATGTGTTTACATTATGAGAAAGGCAGGTTTTGTACTTGGTATCATCTTTCTTAGAACTTGCATACTCCTCTCCCCAAGTTATGAGCGTGAACCTTTCTTTCTGACTTTTTCCCTTCCTTTTCCAAATCCCTCCATTGTCTGTATTATATATATTCAATGTTCAAAGTCAGCATGTTCTATGCTGTGCTTACTGCCCACCTCCAGAGTAAAGTGAATCCTTAGGTGGCAGTCTTGGCCAAGTATTGTTTGACTGCAAGAAACTGAAATCCATTTCAATCAATCTAAGCAAATGGGAATGACCATCTGTGTAGAGACAAGAACATATTGTTCTGTTGAACTTAATGGGGAGGCCATGTAGAACTGACTGATTGCTTCTGTTTTCTCTGGGTGTATAAAGGATGTATGTCTCTTCTCTGTTCTTGACCTGTAGTATCCTCTTCTTATTGTAGAAAATGACTCATCCTGATTTACTTTGCAAAAATGACCTCTATGATGGTTTTGATGTTGATCATATATTACCTGGGTATTTGATTTTGATTAACCTTATCTCTAAGTTTACCAAGAATAAGCTTCTCTAAGAAATGAACAGATAAAAATTTGGCATCAATGATGTGTACATCTCTGAAGTATCAGCATCATTAAAAGAAATATGTGGTAGATCAATGCTGAGAGGTAATTCAGGAAGTTGGATTTGCTTGAAGGGAATCTGATATTTGTTATTTTGTGAGTATTTACTTCCTTAAAATGTGTTTATATGCTTTTGCCTACATGTATGTCTGGGTACCACTTGTGCAACTGGTGCCTGTGGAAGCCAGAAGATGACACTAGATCTTGTGGAACTGGAGATGCAGATGGTTTTGAGCTACTATGTGGGTGCTGAGAATCAAATTTAGGTCCTCTCCAAGAGCTGTCAATACTGAGCTACCTTTTCAGTCCCTTTGCCTTGTTTTTTAAATTAAGAAATTGTTTGAAATATAATTAAGAAATATTTTCTAATATGCTTAAAACAATTAACAGTTACCTTTTGCAAACTATGTTTCTTTATAATGACTTCATGAAATTGAGGTCATAATCTCAATATTTCAAAATGTTTGATTGAAAAGTATGTGAATGAAAGCATCTGAGCATTAGACAACTATTCAAAGAGGGGAATTTTAACTGTTTGGAATGAGAAATTCATTGTCAGTGTATGGTGTTACAAATCATAGAAATCATACAAAGGATAAATGAAACTTCGTGATGCTAAGAAGTATCCAATAGTCTGCTATTTTGTCATTCTCATTGATAAAGTTTTGCTCTTTTTCATAAAGATGATTTGTATTCCAGTTGCATTAATGCTTGGGAAAAAGGTAGTCCTACCCATCCAGACATTTCACACAACCCAGAAGTCTATCTGTGTTTAAAGATGTGAATTTAACTCCACCTTTGCCATTTATCAATTTTAAGAGATATTTCCAAGGATTCACTTAGAAACATAATGATGGTTAACTGATTTGCAAACCTGGGAACTTATGAGAATCATTTGTGGTGGTGGAGAATTGGGTAAGATGCCAAAGAATATTTGAGATGGTTGCCCAGACGTGCATATTCTTTTAAAACATACATAGTTTTAGTGTCGTAAGGGGTGATGTTGATTTAGGAAAATGAGTTAACTCCAATATGGTGTCGTGGAGACTAATATTGTATGATTGCCTTTTCCATGGCCAGTTTTATTTGAAACAGAATATAGATTGCCATGCTGAGTAAAACCAGACTTTCCTTGAGATGAGCTGACACATCTGCTATAATTTTCACCAACAGTTTAAAATAAGTGATATTGTTTTCCTCCTTATTAAATATTATCTGCACTAGGGATCAATCGACTCTCCCTTTCAGCCACCAGCTTTCAAGCCTTGGTTCTATTAAGTGGTTGCTACTGTATGATTTTGTACCATTACTATGTCTGTAATTTTTTTTCTTTTAAAAAAAGACCAACTTTTCAGTTTTGTGTCTAAAAAGACTGTCCCAATGTGATTTTCCTGAGATAACTTACAGCAACTCCTGTCTTGTTTCCACAGTTCTACTGTGGGCCTCCCTGGCATGTTGTATGATTATCCATATGTCTTATAATAAATTTGGCTTAATTTTTTAATTTTTAATAATTGAATTTTATTTATATGTGTTAGGCATAGGTAATATTTGTTCATGTGATATTTATCTATCACTGGTGTCTAGAAATATTGCCTGTAAAAAATGGACATTTTCAAAATGAGTGACTCATCACCTTGAAAATAAGTTGCAACATTAACAATCTGTATCATTACCATCACCCATATATGTGGATGTTTGTGTGTACACTTATATAAAAGAACATTATTTGCCTATTTTTATTTATTTTTCTCAAAAAGTCAATGAGAGATAGTTCCATGTGTCTTATTCCTCCTTTTTTTCCAACATCATGATCTGGGCACAGAATGAAATAAATGGACCAAGGTCAGTGTGGTGGAAACAAGCATAGGCAGAGTCTAAATCTAATCTGATTTTGAAGCCCACGGTCTCAGTCACAAAGATATAGTCCCTCCAACATTCATTATATGTGCTCTGCAGTCTGGAATAAAGATTTGTTGGGATGCTTTGGAGTCAAGGCCACTAAATTATTCACAAAAAGAGGAACAAGAGAGACAGTTGCAGCATGTCAATCGGAGCTCACACAAACCTAGATTTTGTGTCCTTGTCTCCTTTTCTCCTTTCCCCCTGCATGGCTGTATTATGTGCAAATTCTGGTCAAGGCAAAGTCACAGTCACTCTCATTTGCATTGTGAAACTGAGAGGGAATGTGCTATTCTGCTGGTAATATATCAGCCAGTGTATTAAAACAGTAAAGTCAGCACATGAAACCAACATATGCCCTGCCTCCATACCGTCCTCATAGTTCCCTAGACAGAGACTCTGTATGGTAGCTAATAGAAATAGCTACATTGTTGTGTCACAAATGTATAAATGAACATACATGCTACTATTATTAGTCTCTGATGAATGGCCAGTTAGCACTCTTTAAAATAGTCTACAATACCCTTATAACTGAGGCAGGTTTTTCTATTGTGATCTCTATCTTCATTCCTGTTTTAATCTTTGTTATCTACTTGAGATTTAAAGGCAACAGCAGCAGCGGGAGCACCAGCGACTTTGTGTCGTGAATCTTACATATTGTCTCATCTCATTCTTAAAAATGTCATAAATGCAAGAGTCTTCTACATTCATAATGAATGACCTTGAGACCAATGATGATCACACAATTCAGTATTAACACATAGGGAGAGAAATAAAATTCAAACAAAAGTCTGTCTGATTGCAAAACCTATAACACTGGCACTTCCCTTATCCTTCTCCTCACCACAAGTTCTACATCATTCTCTTGTGCGTTTGGCGTCCTTCTCATACCTTCTACTAACAACTCAATCTTTGTCTTCCAATTGCAACATTCTTCTAGTATTTTGCTTAAGTTGTTGTGGTTTTGCAAAGTTGTTGTGATTCAACTTTGTCTACAACACATGGTGACTTCTACAACGGTCAGAACAATGTGTTCATAGCTTCCAATTTCCATCACATTGGCTAACTTTCCACAGATACACATGATCTCTAAAGGAAGAAAAGCAACAGGATTAATTGTATGTGTTTTAATGTGTTTATTTGGCTTATCTTCAATTAACAGTAGAGCTAGGAAATAGGATGAAGATTAGAGTTCAGCCTTCATTTAGATTCATTGAATATTATATATGATAAATTAGTTTACCACCTTTATACTTCCGCATCTCTCTGCATTTTCTCATATAATGACCATGCATTTATAAGAGATAATGAAATATAGCTCCTTGTCTGTATATACGTAAATATTACACACACACACACACACACACACACACACATGCACAGTGGAGGGGAGCTTTATCGGACCTTTAAATCTTAAATATACTAGTGTGTACTTTTGAAATACATTGGTTGACATTCTTCTATTTTAAATAGTCAACAAAATAAAGTTTCTATTTATTTCTTTATGAGTCTGCTTACATGTAAGACTTGCAGCACATTTGTGCCTAGTGCCCTCGAAATTCAGAAGATGGTACCGAGTACTCTGGAACTAGTTATGGATGGTCATGAGCCACCATGTGGGTGCTTGGAAGCAAATGTGGGTCCTCTGTAAGAACAAATACTCTTATCTGCTGAGTCATCTCTCCAGGCCTACAAGAAACAAATTTAACAATCATTTTCAAATAATACGTTGTCCTGCATGATTGAAGGTCAATGTTTAAAACACGGACTGGTCCAAACAGTATCAATTACCTGTTTCTACCTCTGGATCCTTGTTATTGTTAGATCTCATTTTTTCCTCATCTTTTAGGCTTACTCAGTTGAGAATTGTTCTTTACTCATCCCTGTTTCCTCATCTTACACATTATCTCAATATACATTTCTATTTATGCCACAAATTCTCTAAATCATTGATAGTTTTCTCAGAATTAGTTTCAACTCATGATTTTGATAAGAATTTCACAGATGTCATTCACTTTGGTGCCTCACATCTTTAGGGCATTTCCTTTTTTGTTTCTTCTGGTTTTTTTTTTTTTGGCACATTACTAGTAATTCCAGTATTTGTCATTACTTTAAGGTAATTTCTTTTGTTTCTTCACTTGTGAAAAGTAGTTAATTTTCTCTGAAATTAATACATGAATTGCAAGAGGAACTACATAAAAATATCTTTTTTCCCATTAGTTTGCTTTTTTTTTGTCAGAGTCTATTTCCAGGATTATTTGCCAGCTGGTGATTTTCCAAGCACATAACCCCATGGAAATTTTCAGTTATTATTCGCTTTTAAGGAATATTTCCTTTCTTCTTTATTAGTTTTAATTTTAATGAATTGTGTCCAAACTATGCGAACCTTTACAAATTATAAACATTTTTTTTTTGGCCAGTAGGAAAGGTTAAACCTATATTTATTTTTCTTGTCCAGTTGAAAATTTTAAGCATTTTTGTTATATATTGTCTGTATAAAAATTGAAAGAACCAACAATTCTTTGATTTTAAATGATAAACGTGGTTCTAGAGTAGAGATAAACAATTTCCTGAAATGCTGGATCTTTATTCAGGGGACTTACACAGCAGTTGACAGAGGCACCTTACTGTGTGAGTTAAATACTCAGTTTGGCTTCTTACTATCAGCCATACCACAGAACACGTTCAGCTTCCTCCTTCTCTATCTCAGAAGAGATAGTTACAATCATTTTACCAGCTTTGCCTCTGGGTATTTCCAAATTTTTCTGTCACTTTCTTCGGGCCATGTTAGCATCTTAGGTTGGTGTCATTTTCCTTAAAACCCTGTGTGTTCCCCATCGTACCATGCCAACCCTTAATAGATCAGTATGACCATGATTGCAAAGAAGCTAGGAGTGAATTGCCCAGTGGGTCATCCCCCCCCACACGATTATTGCAAAGAGGAATCATAACCTCAGAGTCATCTATCAAAAAGAGGTCATTCACATTCTATGAGTTTAGTCCTTTGGAGTGCCAAAAGAGTGTGTGCCCATAGCTGTGGAAGTCCCTTCTGAACGGGCAAACACAATTACCTAGTCTCAATAGATGCATTGCAGTTTTAGGTTCACTGATTCCTGCTCCCCTCAACAGGGCAACCCCCATACCAGGTCTTTGTCTTGCAAAGCTCATTACAGAGAACTGCCCCAGATAACTACAATTTCAAAATGCTTGGGTGAATATGCTCAGGGAAGTGGGGTCCCTATCAAAGTCTTATTTCAAATGTGTGTGCCCAGCTGGAACATTTATCTCAGATAGATAAGCAAGCTCTGGCTGGTTTTCATCAACACCAAATCAGCTTCGACATAGAAATGTTGACACTACAACCCGGGCTCGAATTTGATCACATGCTTTTACAGAAGGGCGACCAGTTGCCCAGGATTCCTCTAAACTCACAGGACTTAACTGTGCTCTATGGTTTTAAGGTAATAGCCTTTGAAAGTCTTGCTCTCCACAAGAGGGTTTGTAGCCTGCTCTGGGCTTCTTGGAGAAAGGTAACACAGAAAAGGAAATCTGTAACTACTCTTTTCAAAATTCACAAAGGAGCGTTAACGCTTATTCCAAAGGAAAGAGAGGCAATGTAAACTGTGGTTCCAGCACTCTGTTCTCTTTCCTCGCATACTTTCATCGTGCAGGTTGACTTTATGATCCTTTATAAAGTAATATGAAGAGAGAGAAAGAACGTTTTTATCAAATTTGTTTTATTTTTGTAGAACTGTATTCTGATAGAGCTGCATGTGACAGGCAAAGGAACATTAAAAGCTGACACCTGCTATTATGTTGGAATTTTTGATGAGGTTCAAAGATGGTTCTCTATGACCTGGAAAAATAAATCAAGGTCACCAATTGACTCATGCAAAGTCTTTTCAGCCATTTATATTACAATGTAATTATAGCAAAATGATGTACAAGCCTGGAAAAGCTATAAAGTCAACCACATTGATACATATGCATTGTGTGAGGAATAAATGAAAAGAGAAAAGAATTATCAACCAAGGAAATTGCCTATATTATTTGCCTATGTTGCCAGTGTAGCTCGAGGAGGCACTAATGGTTATGTGGTCCCTTTAAACATGAGCATTTTAAGCCTCATCCTTCAGTGATAGATAATTTTTACTCGCCTTTATCTTGTTAGAATTCAGTTTCTCCTAGTATTGTTTGTATTTATTAGATTCCTGTTATCGTGACATAAAGGTTCTTTCAGAACTGACATCTTACTGGTTATGGGATGTACTCACTCATATTTGGTTTCTAGCCATAAACCAAGGACATTGAGCTTATAATTAGTGATCCTAGAGAAGCTAAATAAGGAGAACCCAAAGAAAAACATATAGGCATCCTCCTGAATATTAACCTTCAGCAAGCGATGAAAGGAGACAGAGACAGAGACCCAAATTGGAGCACAGGACTGAAATCTCAAGGTCCAAATCAGGAGCAGAAGGAGAGAGAGCACGAGCATGGAACTCAGGACCGCGAGGGGTGCACCCACACACTGAATGGGGATGTTCTATTGGGAACTCACCAAGGCCAGCTGGCCTGGGTCTGGAAAAGCCTGGGATAAAACCGGTCTCTCTGAACATAGCGGACAATGAGGACTACTGAGAACTCAAGAACAATGGCAATGGGTTTCTGATCCTACTGCGCGCACTGGCTTTGTGGGAGCCTAGGCAGGTTGGATGCTCAACTTACTAGACCTGGATGGAGGTGAAGGTTCCCTGGACTTCCCACAGGACAGGGAACCCTGATTGCTTTTCGGGCTGGGGGGAGACTTAATTGGGGGAGGGGGAGGGAAATGGGAGGCGGTGGCGGGGAAGAGACAGAAATCTTTAATAAATAAATAAATTTAAAAAAAAAAAAATTTTAAAACATAAATGCACTTGGCCATGCTTTGCCCCAAATATTCTACAAAATTTTTGCTGAAGTTTCTTTTCAATTTCCTATTTCTGGAAGGTCCTTGTGTCATCTCTCTCGAATTTAGACTCAGTGACCTTAAGTTAGCTATTATTTCCAGTACACCAGGAGTGGGTGCATCCGTCTCAAAGGAAAAATGGCATATGGGGTTATGTGAGCTGCTAATACGATGTGTTATATTTGGTATTGCATCTCTTAAATGAAAGAAAAGAGTTGACTAGCAAGATTTCAGACAGATTCATGAAGAATAGTAATGCTATTGTTAGCAAACAGATACAATAAAAAATTGATTAAAAAAACTTTTATTGGTGTGAAGAGTGACTCCTTACTAATAATTCGTTGGAGGCAACAAAGAAACAACTAATAAACAAATAAAAAATTTAAAATCACTGAAATGATGATGAAACAGAGCTATGGGAAATGAGCTTTTGTGTCTGACCAAGAGAGTATAACAGGACACTGGTAAGCATAGGATATCTCCCCTTTCCTTTCTAATTTGGTGTTTGGTTACTTAGTGACTCAATGAAACAGTTAAGCATAGGATGTTAAACACTGAACATTATTTTTTATTGAACACTCTTGAATCAAATCTTTTTTCATTGGTATCAGTAAAATGTCCCATAACTGTTTAAAAGAGAAAATTTCTTTCCCTAAACTTGGGTTTTCCTAATCTCAATTGTTTGAGTATGTCTTTGACTGTGTCTTTTTAACATTTACAGGGAGTGTCTGCTTTATCCAAGATTCTGTTATATTTTCTTTGTTTACCTAATATTTCAGAAATTTGAAGATATATGAGAGGTAGACTAGATGCATAGCACGGTGGTTGGCCTTGAATTGAAGATCCCCCTGCCTCACAGTCCCCGAGAGCTGGATCATAGGCTTTTCTCAGCATGCCCAGCCTAGAGCAATCTTATCTTACAATTCCTTCAGAAAATTTGCCCTAAACAAAAACATTTTGCTTAATTTAATTTAAGAAGAAAATACACAAAACATTTTCAAGGCATAGTTGGGATTTTAGTAGCATTTCTGGAAACTGCCATTAAACTCACTTCTTCTGGTATATTGCAACTAAACCTAGGTGTTTCAAAAAATGTAATTTAACTTATGTTTTGTGCTGACTAGATTTTAATATCATGTAATCCTTAATTGCTCTCCAATCCTCATTCTTATCTCTAGAAGAATGTATTCTGAGTGTTTTTGGCCATATTTTACTGGATAATGGATGCAACTGATTATTTTCTCAGAAAATTCATATTTCTGGGGACACTACATTTAACACTGACTTAAAAAAGTAAATTGTGGTCACCAGTCGAACAAAATGCATTTTCATTTATACAAATGCTTACATTTTCAGGCGTGTGATGAAAGGCATCCTGAAGTTTGATTTCGTGGAATATTTGTCTACAGGTAAGGTGACATAGCCACACATAGAAAGCTGAAGAGAGGAAAACAAATCCCATCAGATGCTGTTGTAGCATTAACAGGATTGTTTCTCTGCACGTTTTCCAGAGTTAATATGCACATAGGGTACTTCTCTGGGATTAGTTTGGCTCCTGTTCAGTCCACAAAACAACAATATTATCATATTTCCAGAATTACTCTAGCAAGTACCTTTACGGTATATTGTTACCCTGCATTGAAGCACACTTCTGATTTTACTCTGAAGAAAAATGAGCTCACTAAATACACGAGAAATTATAGACATCTTGGTTATAATAACTCTGCTGAGCACCTTTGACAGTTTTAAAGAGAAAAGGTTTCTTTCTCCATCATCATAGCATAAAAGGTTGAATAGCATTGTTCGGATACAGTCATCTTGTGGTTAATTTATTAAGACATCACATTCAAATCATTTTAATTGTCCACCTCTCCTTTGTCTTTTTTCAGACAGTAGATATAACAAAAACGTGGCTGCTCGCCACACCGCTCCTATACATGTTGACTCTGCTTGTGATTTGCCTGCAATTTTCCTTTTGAGATTTGGCACCAAGTATATAAAAATTAGAATATCTGCCACACTTTGTAGATTCTGCCAGACAGGGCCATCAGTATGAAAAAGAAATAAAAACTATCACTGCCTTTCCTAGATCACCCTTCAGCCATCACAGTGACAGAATAATTGTAGGACCAGTAGATTAGTCAGACCACATGGGCACAGGACACCGGAGACTGTGACAGGAGCAAATGTGTTATTAAGAGAGTCGCCAAGTACGGGCATGCTGTTCTGACCCCACTTGCACTGCCTGGGAATGTAGAATGCCTTCTTTGACTGAACGTTAGGGCACAGTGATTACAATAATTAAAACATACATATATGGCAGATTTGTAACTGTTTAAAGTTCCACCGAGTAAAGATTAATCACAACTGGGAATAGTTCTAGTGACTATGGCCAACGACACCACTGAGTTCAGGTATTAGAGGTAACACCCACTCGCAGCAAGCACAGCCCTGCAAGAGCACTGTTTGCCTGTGACGATAAGGTCCCGGAATCTATTTGCTCACTGAGTGATTTGAAAGAAAATACAAACCTATTGGCCTCAGCCTATTCTGTTTTTCTAACCAGGCAGCAGTAGCTGAGAGGCTTTGGATCTTGTGTTTTATAGAGAAGCCAGCAACCATTTCTCCCTCTGTGAGACCCTAGCCATAAAACAGTCTGGAAAGTCCCGTTAATTATTCTGCATTGAAGGCTGAATTGGCACTCATCCTGTCTACTACTTCCTGGCCTTACACGGAAATTTCAATACACAAAAGTGTGGCTAGCTACCCACAGTCAGATGTATCCTGTAGCTTATGGAATCCTGTGTATTTCTAGCACCTAGAAATTTTAGTTTGATTAATGCTCTGTACAGTTTTTTACTTTGTCCACAAAGAAAAGCATGTCTATCTTTGACTCTCTCTCTCTCTCTCTCTCTCTCTCTCTCTCTCTCTCTCTCTCTCTCTCTCTCTCTGTGTGTGTGTGTGTGTGTGTGTGTGTATGTGTGTGTCATTCTAGAAGGCTTGTCTAATGTAAGGTTGTTTGTGGTGGTATAATATTTTAACCACTTAAGAACCCATGTAAAGATGAGCATATATTTTTAGACTTATACATTTTTTATATTTATTTTTTCGTTTTAGACAACGTCTCACAATGTAGCTGTCTGGACTCTAATATACTATGTAGACTATGTTGGTCTCAAACTCACAGAAATTAACATCTGTATACTGATACATAATTAACCTATCTTTGGGGTCAATGAGACAAAACTGTTATCATGTATGATTAAGGTTAAGAATGTGTGATTGAGGTTAAGAATATTCACTTGTCCTTCCTAAATGCTTAAAACTCATAGCTGGTCTCTATACAATTTTTATCTATAGTAATAGTCTGGAAATCCCTTTAAGAATGCTAAACGTAGCCATCACTGTCACGGTGTGTGTACTAGTGAGTCTTGATTGGCATGTAGAAATTATTATTAAAAAAACACAGCTAAATGGCACTGCAGTTGTTGGTAGTTGAGAGCCACTAAGAGAGGTTGAGTCACTTTCCTCATGCGCGTGGTTCCTGGCAGAATGTTCGTGTGACAATAGATGACATTATTGCACCCATTTACTTGCTGGTGGTATAAATTGGATTCAAAAGTTTAAAGAAAGAATAGATACAGCTGGAATGAATAAATAGAAAGGAAAAGTCAGAGGAGCGGGAAGTGATTTGATCAGAACATATTGCATATTTGTATGACATCCTCAACCAAAAAATAAAAATTACAAAGAAGCCACCAGAAATATTCTCATATGTATTGAACACTTAGTACAAGAGTGTTTTAATTTAATTTATATTTTAATTTAATTTAAGTGCTTTAATTTACTATCTAATTGGATACATGGGAGATGAATTCTAGGCCCATCATTTAGTAGATGTGAGACCTTAGGCAGATAACTTAATCTTAATTTTTCTTTATGTAAAATCAGATCAAATTATTAGCTGGTTAGATGCATTTAATTATGATAATTACATGAATTAACAATGTAAAGTACTTATGATAGTGCATGGACAGGCTAAATGTTTCTCTTAGGTAGGCTTAAACCTGAAATTTGATTTCCGTTCTTAAGAGGGTTGATATTAGGAATTAAAGAATAAAGAACAAAGGAGAATTGGGTGAAGCATGAGAAGAGAGGGGGCCGAAGTGGAAAGGATTAGAGAGAGAAGACAGAGACAGAAACAAAAAAGACAAAAGAGAAGGTGGAGTAATAGCGGGTAGAGGAAGAAAAGAGAGGAGGAGGGAAGGGAAAAAGAATTGAAGAGGAGAGAAGAGAGAAAAATTAGAGGTAAATTGATCAAAAGGCAGATTGAGGATAATAATACTTATTCACGGTGTCCTGTTTGGTCAAAGCAACCCTGACCTTGTAGTTCCTAACCCCCTACAACTGCAGCCTTTAATACAATTCCTCATGTTATATATACCCATCATAAAATTTTCTGTTGTAACTTCATGACTGAAAAGTTGCTAATGATGAAATGTAATGTAAATATCTGTGTTTTCCGGTGCTCTTAAATGACTCCTATGAAAGAATTATTCTACCCCCAAAGGGGTTGGGACCCACAGGATGAGAACCACTGCCCTAGACCATGTTGTGCATGTTTCTGTGCTGTGCATCCTTGATCTACACTCATTGACTGTAGAAAACACTATGGCACAAAGCACAAACAACAGTGGCCTCTTCCCAAGGTTCATAGAAGTAAATATAGCTGGGAACTCTAGGTGAGCTGGAGTCTAGGAGGGGAAAGTTACACATCTGGATCATTAGAGGCATTTACTATAACTGGTAAATCAAAATATGCACTCTGTGCTCAACAGATGTCAGTAGTGATCAGATTTGTCAATGGGCTGCTTTTGTTTTGCACATGTATTTAATTTACTAGCAGCAAAGCACCCTGAGTTACGAGTATGACTTTTGTTTTCTTTGATACGACTGACAGGCGAGGTTAACTAAAGCTATTCTGCTACACGATGATGGTTTGGATGAGAAATGTGCCCATTGCCTCAGGATTTGGAATACTTCTTCAGTTGGTGGCACTGTTTGGGAAGGTTATGGGAAGGAGTGGCTGGGATCATATTTGAGCATGCAACACCTGTCCCCTTTCCCGGGACCCTCTGCTTGTCCTTGCAGGTGAAAATTGGAGCTCTCGGCTTCCTGCTCTCTCTACCACTCCTGCCTCCGGTTGCCCTGCCTTTCTGCCACCATCACCCCTTATCCCTCTGGAACCATAAGCTAAAATAAAGTTTCTTCCTTAAATTGCCTTTGGCCATGGTGTTTTATCACATACCAGAAAATCAACAAGACAGACATGAACTAAGATGAAGTGATCATGTTTTGCTGTAGTTATATCTGCTTTGGCGAAGATAAGTCTGAATAACAGAGAAAAAAATTATAAATCCCATGCAAGTTTAAATTTCAACCTATTCCTGAAAATTGCAGGGTTTTATTTACTTAAGATGCTAAGAATTATAAGGAAATATTTATATATCAGGAGTCAACTGAGATAAGATTCCAACAACCCTTTCCCAATCATCAGCTCTTTTTTTTGGCGGGGTAGGGGATAAGTCCCAGGGGCAGACCTTGACTGTTTTAATATTTATTTCCATTCTCTTCCCACATCACCACCAATTACTTCCTCTAAAGAATGTGGAAATTTGGGTCCAGAAAGTTTTCTAAGGCAAGAGCTTTCACCTCTATCTAATGCAAAGGAGTTTGATGACCTAGGTGAATTTGTCAACTAATTTTTGAAATCATTGAATTTCAGAATTATCTTAGTCTTAAAAGCTGTATAATTGCTTTAGTTCCAAAACTTTCAAGCTCTTCCTCTCAAAATGTTTAAAAACATACTGAAAAGAAAGATTGAATTATTTCAAAACCAATAAAATCTCAAGAAGACAATAGTTGTTTACATCTTGCGATTTTATGTCAGATACTGGAAAAAAATAGTTTTATGACCACATTGTTGCAAAGAAACTTGATAGAGTAAATGTAAGATTGTGGGAAGCCTGAATTTACTGACTAATCACCATGAATTAAACATAATTACTTTCAATTTTAGCTTGTTTAATTAATAACATAAAAGCAATATAAAGCAACATATATTCTGAGATTCTAGCATCTTCCAGGGCAGAATGGAGACAATAGGTAGAAGGAACACTTTTTTTTTCTTAACAGACAATATTTCACTAAGATTGAGCAATGAAATTCCTGATATGCTGAGGAGTGATTGTGAAGTGGGACCTGGTGCTGTGTCTGCACTTGGGCCGCACAGGCCAGCTGTGCAAGTTGTTCTGCAGCAAGGAGCCCTGCTGAGAGAGTAGCTGGCATGTGTCCCTTAATTTCTCAAATTACCATATTCTCATAATCAATTCCTGAGCCATGACACCATAATGAAGACTGAAATACTGGGTTCCCAGAGAGTTTCTATGAAAGGCAGTTTGAAGTGCAATCTTTTATTTAGCCTCTTAGCATTCAATGCGGTCCATGTGTATTTGAATTTTTACATATATATGTATATACACATACATTTTTATGTTGATGTTACCTAAGCCATGAGCCTCTTCTGATAATTCAGCATAATGAGATTTCAGACCTCCCAATGGTCTTCAATGGTTAAGTTAAAAGTATCATATCACCAGAGACATAGGAACCAATGAGAAGAAGCCTGGATGTGCACATACTAGTAGATAGGAAGAAAAGTCACATCTTAAGGGTACACAACAGTGTCTCAAGCATGTCCCTGAAACCCTTTGCGTGGAGTATGACAGTAGAATGAGTCTGCACAGTTTAGTGTCTTTCTTTATATGGGGACGCCTAAGTAAAGGGAGATTTATTTCTACTAATCATACTTTACAAGCTCCAGTAATCCATTCTGTTTCTGGTATTTTCCAACCACTAGTTGCCATTTTACTCCTTCCAGTGGACTTCTTCACAGAAGCAATGTGAGCTTTTACAGCTAGTGAGAACTTCAAGGTTTCAGTCTAGGGGTCAAGCATCATTGATAGTTGAAATGCTAATTTATATATTATAGAATATTTGAGAGCAATAAAAAGTATCATCTGTCTTTCCTGACCCATATTTTTCAGTTACAATTATTGATACAACTAAATCAATGATTTCTAAAAGCACAAAGCTTTTGAGCCGAGGTGAGGTGGGAAATGATGTGACAGCATGCACAGAGGTATATGGTGCCAAGAGGAGACCTTGTTGGAGGAAATGATACGCTTAGTTTGGAGCCATGTTGGGAGTGAAGTGGCCAGGGACTGTCAGGTAGAGAATCAGCAGGTCGTGTTTACATGCTTTGCCAAGCCCAGTGCTAAGATTTCCTCTAGCAGATGAATTATGACTACTTTCTATTCTTAGTGACTTTATAAATTTCTGAAAAAATTAAATGGGTGATTTTAATCTAATCCGCACTGCAGTAAGTGACAAACGAAACAGTGTCAGCTGCCCATCTGGAAAGGGTTCAGCTCTGAACTAATCTCTGAGGTGTCCTACATTTTTTCTCCCCGTCTTCAATTTGACTGTGTATCCCTAAAAGGGGACTAGGATAGACACCATGGGTGGAGGAGGGAGAAAGGAGTGGGGAAACAGGAACGATCAGAGGTGGGGAGAGTGGAGGGAAAGGACACTGAGAGAGATAAGTGGAACTGGGGGGCATCTCAGGACAAGCTAGAAACCTAGTGTGGAAACTCCCAGGAACACAGAGCCTGTACTGGCCATCTCCTATAACCAGGCAAGGCTTCCAGGGTAGGGACTGGGCACACCAATACAGCCACCTAACCTTCAGCCTAAAAGTTGTCCTGCTTACAAGATGTGTTGAGGCATAGGTGGCACAGAAGTTGTGGGGGTGACCAACCAATGACTGGTTTGGCTTGAGACTTGTGCCACAAGCCGTGAGAGAGACCCTACCTCTGATACTGCTTAGAGGGTCAGGACCAAGAGGCTTGATACCCAGAGACCCAGGACATAATCAAACACAGATGTCAAAGAAAGAAAGGAATGAAGGGAGGGAGGGAGGCAGAAAAGAAAAGAAAAGAAAAGAAAAGAAAAGAAAAGAAAAGAAAAAAGAAAGATTCCTAATAGTATTTGGTTATACTTATAGATTGGTACCTAGCCCGATTGTCATCAGAGAGGCTTCACGCAGCAACTGATGGAAACAGATGCAGAGACTCTGCAACAATTGTTTTTATCAAGTCATCTGTCCAGTAGTTAAAAACGGGGTGCAGAGAATTTAGCCAAGTGTGAAATGGTGACTTGGTCAATTTTCTCTCTGTATAAATATGGGATGAAAGGAGTGCGGGTTCCCATTCAAGCATACGTAGAAGTCAGAGGACCGTGTCAGGTGTCTTTCTCCACATCTCTTCATATTCACCATCATCATCACTGTGTTGTTTATTTGTTGTTTTGTTATACCATCCCTCACTAAACCTGTAGCTTATGCCCTGAGAAGACCAGCTGGCCAGCAAGTCCCTTGGGTATGTCCATTACTGTTCCATATCCCTGGAGAAGCCAGTGTGTGCTTTCAAGCATTGTAGGTTTTCTCTTCTTTTTTTTTTCTTTTTGGTGATTGTTGTTTAACACAAATTTTAGGGATTGGAATTCAGGTCGTAATAATTTAGCAGCAAGTACTTTATGAAGTGGGTAATCTTCCTAGCTCTGATGCTACTTTCTAAAAATATTTTATAATATCAATTCACTAATTAAAAGCAAGAACAGACATATTTAACATGCTTCTCTAACATTCCTTGATGCATAGGAAGATGCAAACAAAAGCATAATTGCTCTAGTCTTCTGTTTGGATTGGTTTCATAATCTTGCTATCATATTTTAGTTCTTTATTAACCACCGCGTCTAATTTATTAATGGTTAAGCTTTTCTTAACCAGATATACAGCCCCTAATAACCTTGTTAGTTTTAAATACCCCATTAAATTCTTTATGATTGCAAATAATATAAAGTTTGGCAGTAAACTATTTAGTGAGAATATATCTGAAATGATGTTAGACTAAGTGTAGTCTACATAGTTTTCTTCGGCAATTCATTTTAATTTTCAAGAATACAATTATTATTGGAACAGGAAGCACAATATAACAAAAATAAAATGAAGTTCAGAAGCTCATGGATCCTTTAGAGTCTGTGCTACTAGTTAGATGTGCAGCTTGGGAAATTGGTCTAACTTGTCCTGTCTTGGTTTCCCTAAATAATGAATGGAGTTAATAAGGCTTAAATATTGTGGCATCTGAAGATTAGAGACAGTGTATGTCCACACCTACTCCTTCAGCTGTTCTGTAAGCCAACCTTCCTGGGAGGGTGGCAATTATTTTCCAATCTAAGCTACTTTTCTGCTGTGCTCCATTTTCCTAGCATGCTGCAAGGTCCTGGCAGATGCCTTTTGTGTTTATCTGATGTCATGCTATTCTGCTACAAGAACTTCAGTGTCCTAGTACAGGAAGTTCACTGGACTGCCTGCTGCTGAGGCTGTTGCTATGGTAGCACTTGTTTTCTGAACTGCAGTCACTCTATTAATTTTTTTCACGTGTATTTTTTATCATGAATTAGATTGCTATCACAAATACCAAAGTGTTTTTTTTATATTTTTGCAGATTGACTATAAGGTTGAACTGTTTCCTTTAAAAAAATGTTTATTTTGAATTTGACAGTTCTATTATATAACATATAAAAGATTAACCTTTTTTATTATTTTTTGTTTTGTTGACAGATGTATCTTATTTACAAAGTAATTGAGAAGATAATAAAGATATGACTAATTTATACATGCCACCTAATTTTATTAATAATTTTTGTACACACACACACACACGGACTAAAGGAGCAGTTCTCAACCTATGGGCTAAGACCCTTCTGAGAGTTGAATGACCCTTTCAAAGGGTCGAATATCAGACATCCTTCACTTCAGATGTTTACATCAGGATTCATAACGGTAGCAAAATTGCAGTTATGAATTAGCAACAGAAATTATTTTATGGTTGAGGGGTCACAACAACGTGAGGAACTGTATTAAAGGGTCACAGCATTAGACTTCCATAGACTTCAAATTGGAGGTTTTGGGGATATTTAGTGTTCCATAATAATGAAGATGTACTACTGCATCAAATTTTCATCTCATTTTTCCATCAATCTGCATTTCTTGGTCTGGGCCTTTGTTTCGGATGTACTGATTCATAATTTTCATCAGAATATTTGCAACTTTATCATTATTTTAGTCTTCTTTGTTCCTTTCGTATATTACTTACCAATTTTTAGAATATTAACCCATTTCTTATAAAGTTGTTCGAAAATTAAATTAGGCTTATGCTGATTGAAAGTAAGAGAATGTAAAATTGCATCACCTTAAGACAGACTCTTTCTCTTGCTCTAGTCTGGAGTAACAGCTCTTGACTTGCATATTACTTATCTTCCAGGCACCAGTTTCTTCCAATCCATCACTTCTGCAAAGTGATAGCAGCTGCTGCTTTAGCCACCACCTCCGCTTGTAGATTTTAGAACAGAACAAGGGTGTTATAGTGTTTAAAATGCAGAATGGACATACAAAAATAATGTTATAAGAAAGATTGATAGAAGAATCAAGTTGTCAAGTTCTGTTTACGAAGCAGAACTGACCTGTGTCTTCCTACAGAGATGACACGCAAGTGAGTATATTATTTACTCTCTGGGTTAAAGTTAGAATTCTACTCCCAATCAAGAAAAAAAAAGGCAAATTGAAATAAATAACTTTATCTGCCATGTTGCTCTGATGAAAAGAATTGTTCTTCACCTACACACAAAGTCCTAAGGGGTTTCCTGTATATCTATGTTGCCATGAGGAAATAATCAACTTCTTAGGATGCTTTGTTGGAATCAGTTGAGATAGTTTCAGTCCTGGAGTGGAAACCAGTGTGTAACCTGGGCTGTCCTTGAGCTCCCACAGGCCTTCTGCCTCAGCCTCTTGAGTGCTGAGGCTGCAGACCTGAGACCTCATGCCTAGCACAGAGAGCCTCTGTTTCCATCTTCTCACTCAGCCTTAGTTTGCATCGAACTTTGTGAAATGGACACAGACGTTGCATCCCCAAATGCGATGCCCAGTGACAGCAACAAGAGACTGAGTGAAATCAACCACTAATCTCTGAAACATCCGAACAACATCTCCCCGAGTTCAGTGACATGACCTGGTGTCACTTGGGTTTCCGTTTCTTCTCTTCCCTCTATGGTTTTTGCTTGGGTGACTGTACTCTGGAGAGACTCAGAGTTTCTTCATTTCAGAAGGGAGATGGGAATAAGTGTCATCTGCTGAAAACTGAATTTGTTTTAACGGGCCTATTCGATGGTAGCAGCGATGGGAGTAAGTGTTTCCCATGGATGAATCTTTGTAATCATTCTGCGGACTTCTGAACCAGTTAATTTTATCTGACACAGATGGATTAGCTTGCTAAACATTTTATATCCAGTAATAAAGCCCCCAGCTGACAACTGTCATGCAGGGTCCTATTTTGAAGCACAGAATCGTATGACTGATGGAGGACATGACAATTCTGAAATCAGAAATAAAAACAAACACATAAAAGAATTTTTCATACATTTGTCTAGGTCTGTTTTCAGAACTCTCAAAGTTAACATGGCATTAATTTCTAACTTTATATTATGTGTAAGAAACCTGATGTTTACACAGCTTCCTGTCTTTAAGTGGAAAATAAAAAACCAAACAGCCCAAGTTTCAGATTTGATTAGTCAACTGGTGGAGGCATAGGGAGAACCTCTACTCAGGGGGTACCTTTTAATGTGCCATCTTCAAATGATTTAATGTGTTTTTCATGATTATCTTTGATACTTTGAATAATTAGCAGACGTTTATAATTTTCGAAAGTGCTGGAAGAATTTGAAAGGCTTAAAATGATGACCATCATCTGATTGGTTAGTGGACTTGTAGTCATCATTTTTGGGTATCATTTGGTAAAAGGAAAAATAATGTAAAATGTTCCTTACTGGGCCTAGATTATATATAAGAGCTTATATTTCCTTAAAACCTAGACATATTTTAAGACTTTATTGACCTCTTAAAATAACCAATGCATTGCTTACTGAAATATATTGATGCGACACATTACATATTGTGAACAAAATATCTCCATAAATGAAATAAAGCTGATAGCACACAACGCATTGCAATAGCTAACTTAAAATATACAGCGATGATAATCTTGCTTCTTTAATGATGCCGTGAAGCATGTCTACTTACACAGCAGCTGTGTGTACATTCTCTTAGCTGTCCTTCTGCTGTGCTGAATTAGAAAATTCACCTGTCCTCTTCTCTATCCTTTACACTTGCTTACCTCTCTGGAATGTCATAAGAATTCAGTAAACAATGCTGATTGTTTTAGTTGTACAAATGGAAGATTTCAAAGAGTGTATATTCCTTTTGTCACATATTAGAGCTTGTATTGCTTGTTTTTAATACTCTCACATTTAAAATGCATAGGATATCAATTTATTTCTCCTGTGTCGGATTTAAAGACTTTCCACTTCCTTCTCTGCATGTGTTAACAGGCCTCACATGTCTTTCAAGAGGAATTATGTTTGTACATATGAATGAATGCATAAGAAAGTAACAGTATATACCTTTCTGAAGTACTTGTCCATATGTCTGATGGTCCTATTAGTGATCTAAAATAAATTGGTATCCTGTAAAATACATGAAAAAAGCTGGATGTTTTGGTACAGTCTCATGATGCTGGTACTGGGAAGGACAAGGCAGTAGGGGGCATATTTGAAACCAGGCTGACTGGAATGCATGGTGAGACTATGACTTAAAAATACATAAGTAATATGCAATATATTCAGTAAATGCATTAATATATAATCAATATCATGATAGATGCACAGCCTTTAACATGGATATAGTTACTTGGGATTTTATTCTCTATTGTTTCTGTAATAAGCATTATATTGTTTTTTGAGAATTTCATACATTTATATCCTATTTGATCTCTATCTAGCTCCCTACTTCAATTTCCCCTGGGTTTTCCCAGCCTGTCTTCTCCCAAGGTCATCTCCTTTTCTCGCTTGTTGTCTGCAATCACTGAGTTCATGTAGTCTTGCCCATATGCACATGGCAACAGGTATGGAGTCATCCACAGGAGCACGCGCAACCTACCAATGACCGCATTTCAAGACAGAATGCTGTCCTTGCATAGCTGCCCAAGAGCTTCTCAGGTAGGGGTGGAGCTTAGAAGCCCTGTTTTCCTTATATGCGCTGAAATTTTGACAGGCTTGACCACAGCTACTGTGATGGCATAGGTGCACAGCTGCCACGACAAGAAGAGAACATTTCCTAGGCATCTTCCCCATCGTCTAGCTCTTACCTTCTTTTCACCACTCCTATATAATTTTAATTGAATCTTTGGGAGATAGGTAGTTTATACAAATGTCCCAACTAGAAATTCACTCTATTTTAATGTCTTTTTTTTTTTTTGGTTTTTTGAGACAGGGTTTCTCTGTGGTTTTGGAGCCTGTCCTGGAACTAGCTCTTGTAGACCAGGCTGGTCTCAAACTCACAAAGATCCGCCTGCCTCTGCCTCCCAAGTGCTGGGATTAAAAGCATGCGCAACCACCGCCCAGCTATTTTAACGACTTTTAAAAATTAAGATATAGTTTTGTCATTTCCCTTTTCCCATGCTCATCCCTCCAACATTTCTCATGTTGCCTTCTTTCAAATTCATGGTTTCTCTTTCTTTAATTGTCATATATATATATATATATATATATATATATATATATATATATACATTTTTAAAGACATAACTATAACATTTTAAGTTCATATAACCTTACTTGTATATTATTTTCAAGGCAGGGACCATTACAGAAACCCACAGCAAATCAAAATGGAAAGACCAAGTAGTCATGGCATGCTGAACCCAACTGATATATCTTCTTGAAACTCCTGCAGCTAAAGCTCAGGAAACAAAATAAAAAAAAGGGTGGAGAGATTGTGAGAGAGAGAGGTACAGAAGTTTGCCTTGAGATTACATCTCCTCAAAATATCCGTGAAGCTACACCCATGAAGACTGTCTAACCAAGACTTGAACAAGGATGGCCCCAACAAACATGCTGGTCTTAAATACTTCTTTCCAAGTAACCCAGTGGGTAAAAAGTACATGTACAATAGAATATGCAGTAAAGTACATAGTGAATGTGAGTGGTAAATCAAACAAATAGAAGCAATACCCTGCATGGAAGGGCAAAGCTATTGTCTCAGATACACAGACGGATAAATGTTTCTTGACTAAATTCCTCTTTGAAACTGGAGACTCATTGTCCCATCTTCTGGAAGTGCCAACACCTGCTGAGGCTTAGTTAAAACTCCTTCTGGGATTAACTCTCAGGCCAAGAAGGCCATTCAATCTAATAAATGACCAATAGAGCAAAACCCTTCATCTTCACTTCGAAAAATTCTGAATGGCTGCACCAATCTAAAGATTCCTGTGGAATACCCTGATACTTTTGCTAGGACAACTTTATAGTTTATCTGGTTGCTTGTTTTAATCAAAACCTATTTTACTTATTTTTCTATGAACATTTCTCCTAAAAAAAAAAAACACTCAAATCATTCCCTACATGGTAATCTCTAACACAATGTCTGTTTTCCGGAGATGCTATGTAAAATATATGTGACTTGTTAGAATATTGACATATAGATGACGTGCATGTCATAGTTAGTACTTTATCTCTCCCTTTAGCAGTTTTCCCAAGAAAACTCAACTTCTCCTATTTTCTAGAAGTCCTCACATTCTAAAGGAGCCCAGTAGAATAAAATTCCTAGTTCTAACCCAAAACTTAACTATGACTTTTAACTTTCAAATTCTAAATTTTTGGAAAAGATTTTGTCTAGATGGTAGTATCTTGATTTTTACAACCGTTTATGATTATGAATAAATGATAGCAAAATGAGAGGATAGTATCTCATATGTCTTCACAAAATAGGAGAGAGATATTTTCAAAAGAGTGCTATTTAAATGGTCATTGTTCAAACCAGCACAATCTGGACAGCATAAAGACAGAAACAAAGTTTACCAGGTTTCAGAAACTGGAAGATCAAAGATGAAGATTCAAGTTGAATTGCCATCTGGTACATGTAGTTGTGACTTCGATCTTCTTAATATTTGTGAATTCTAGTAAATAATTCATCATTAGTAAGATCTCACTAACTTACTAACCTTGAAGATAGTCTTTCATTCTATGGTCATGTCTGTCCCAAGTTTAGGCTGCTGCGTTTAAGAGCTCACAGCAGCTGTGACTTGCCTGAAAAAGTCCTGCATAGGATAAGGTAGTCAGCCTTCTTCTGATGGAGGGATAAGGGTTTGCTGGTCCCACAAATAACGAAAGAGATATGTGCAATTGGTGGCTTCTGGAGAAGGGACAATCAGTTTTCTATAGGTTTGGCCCCCCAGTAAGTCAACCATGCTCCAGTGGCTGGGCCCACTTCCAGGAGCATATGAGCAGCACAAATTGAACTTGATGTGTTATTTAAAAATAAAAGAGACAGAAAGAACACAATTTTGGAGTGGATCTGGAAGGAATTGGAAGAGGTGTGGGATGAAAATATGGTAAAAAAAAATACAATGAATGAGATTCTCAAAGACAATAACTATATTAAAATATATATAAAATGTTCATTTCCAAAATTATAGCAGAAGGCTTTAAGCATGTTAAAACTCATGGAAATGTAACATTGGCAGTAATATTTCTGGGTTGTGATTATCATTGCTATAAAATGGTTTTCTCTTTTTAGCGAGGTGTGCAATTGTTAGGCACTATCTCTAAGCACATAGAATGGCAATTTTGACATAAAATTTGGATAAAAAAATCAAATCTCAGTTTATGATAATGAGTGACTACTATTAAATTATTCTTTCCTTACAACTTCCTTATTTTCTAAGCAAAGAATGAGTTGTAAAAATGAGGGAGATATGAGGTATTACGAACTTTAGTATTCTCCATGACTTCACAGGGTTTCTGTGAAATACATTACGTTTGGAGAAGGTGCTCTCAGCATTGATGTCGCTGGGTATGGTCACCTAGGGGAGAGGGGCACTGCGATACAATAAATTCGGAAGGGTGCGAACACAAACACACGATTATAACTCTAGCGGGGCAATCTTTTCATCCTGGTAGTTTTGATTGTGTCTGTGTAAGGTTTCCTGGAATTAAAGTCCTCTGGAATCAGGTGTCACCTGTGGGGTCTGGCGACAGATTGTGGCAAAGTCAGACAAGGCTCCCTGAAGGCCACGATGCTTTCAGCCACCATATGGCAGGAAAGGGCCCTTCATATGCTACATTTTACAGTAGGGACTTTGAGCTAATCTTCAGAGGACACTCTTAATCTCATGAACCTAATTATCTGTGAAGGACAGTTTAAGGGGTCCACCTTAAAAACATCCATACCCGTCCATGTACTTTTACCATCGGCGTATCTGCCTCTCGTTACACAGTAATTACATTTTGGCTGGGAGAAAGTATTCTAAGAAGGATTAAAAGGATTACGCATCTCCATGGTGATCTGGGCACCCATTGTTCAAAACCACAAACATTCAGCTCACTCATGTTTCCAGAGAACCTTAGCTTTCACGTATCTGATAAATGCTCAGGTTTCACTGTGCTCAGCAACTGCTTTAAACCTAAATTGTCTGAAAATGAGAAAAATTTTGAGTTTCATAAAATAACAAAGCAAAGTCCACCCTTGGTCTGATGCTTTCTGACACAGTAGAATGGAATCATGCGTTGACTGTGTGTTAATCTCTTCTCTACTCCATTCTGCTTTGGGTTTCCTTTCTCTATAACAAGCGTAATCTCTGACATGGTTGAGCATTTTGATTATCGGCTGCCGGTGTAGCTTTAGTATATTTACTAGAAAATATGACATGTTAATGAAATGGGAGGTTACTCATTGTACTCCTTCTGTTCTTCCTTGAGAAAACTGCTTTCCAACTTGGCTTTCATATTCACTAGTACAATGACTCAAAGCCAAAATGCAGGGACAAATAATCCTGATCCTTAACATGTAAGTATTCAAGAGTTAAACAAAAAAAATTTAAAAACCTGGCACTTTTGCAATCCTTGATTTAAATTTGTGACAAACTTTATATATGATTAAAGTTGTTAAAATCCATTATTTTGGCACTCAACCACACAACTTATCATTTCTAATGAGTTGATTACTGAAAATTCTTTCTTTTTGTGATAACATAAAGTATTAGGTGATAATTCAAGTGACAATATATACTGCAAAATAAAAAAGATAAAATATTTAAACATGTAGCATATATAGTAGCTAAATACTTTGAGCTGGCTCTGGCTTAGCCTCTATTATTCTTTTGCTTGTGGTAACTTAGCAGGTAGCAATACCTTTGGAAAACCTGGAAAAAACCACGTGGTTGATGAGTACTAAATGAAAGTTTTCAGAATCTCATCTTAATAGTTGAGCCGACACAAGCATTGGGGATTCTATCAGAAACACAGAAATCCTTCAGAGGAAGAGTCGCAGTAACGTCTCTGGATCTAAGTCACTGTGGGCCTCACATGGATACGCATGCCGTCCTACCTCTACATCTGAAACTGAACTTTTAATAGGGTCATTTGGTAATGGGTTGAAGCAGGGAGCCGTCTTGAACCCCAGCTGCACTGCTCATTCACCTGTGCCAATAACTTGAACTTGACTGCTCTTCAGATGCTTTCCTAGTAATCTTTCCAATGTACAGCTGCTATCTATACAACACGGATCCCAGCAAAGAGCCTCCTGCTGTGTCGTGAATCGCAGTGCACTCGACCACACATTAGCAGGTTGTGGGATGAAAGAATATAATGTCTGCAAACTCTTTATTCTTTCTGGTTTGTGCCCCCCCGCGCACACACACAAGTTGGTAAAATCAATGCAAGCCACATCCTGCAATGATTTCTTCCATATGCAGTGGTACTGGATGTGACATATTCCATACCCTTGCCATGTTTTAGTATACAAATACTTGCTAAGGGCATCTTTCCTTTCTTGAGGTACCGGGGGCCAAATCAATTGCCTAATCAAGTGAAGACAAAACATCTGTGGTGGATGAAAGGGAGGGCGGCTTTCTCTGGAGATTTTTATAAACTGATTAAGTCAGAGCACCACTAATCCTCTCCCCTGCACTTCACTGTTACATTGAGAAAGAAGATTAGAATGAAAAGATAATGCTTATGTCACGAGCATGGAGTACACAACCTGTGAGAGGCAGCAAGGTTCCGAAATGGTCTCATTGTGAAAGGAAACATGATCTTTGGCTTCTGGGCTAGAGGATGCTGGAAAAGTCGGCTGCCCATGCGTCAGACAGACACAAAGCAATAAAGAGAAAGAAAAATAATCAGAGGAGCTTCTGTGTCATAAAATAGTAATTCCTATATGTTCACCATACTATGTTTAGCGTTTGTCCAAACCATATGATAACTTCTATGAAACTCAATTAGAGTTATTCTAGAAAATAAGAGTCTCTCTCTCTCTCTCTCTCTCTCTCTCTCTCTCTCTCTCTCTCTCTCTCTCTCTCTGTGTGTGTGTGTGTGTGTGTGTTTGTGTTTCCTTTGAAAGGAGCCAGGAAAGTTGCAGAAAAAGGAATTTAATAAGAAAAGGCTCCTCTCAGAGCTCCTCATAGGATCCAGGCTGTGACTAGAAAAGTCATGACTTAGAGTTCATCTATGTACTGCTAAACATAAGCAGTTGCGTCATGTAGTGTTCTGTACAAAAGTTTCACAAGTCATAGAATGCACTCAAATTATACCTTTGTATTCAAAGTTTCTTCCAACTTGGAAGTTACCCCTATTTTTTACTCCAACAAGCTAGGTATATTATTAAGGTTTTTTTGAAATATATTTCACTTGAAGCAAATAACGAGATGTAAGAAAAAGAAGGTATTCTTAGAAGAAATAATGAACAGTTGAAAAGATTGCATGTATTCTGGTAAATGGAATATTAATATTCAATTTGTCATCCTTTCTGATTTTATTCACGAGATGTTGAAATGGCAAGCTATTTCTGTTAATACAACACCCAGAGTAAACCCCAAGACACATAGGGGAAAATAAAAACTGTAAACAGATAGAAGGATTTTCCTCCAAATAACATAGAAAATATACTATTAAGAGAACAAGGTGATCTAGAAATTATTTTGCAGAATTTGAGAAGAGGAATAAACCTATAACAATAATGGATTGTGAAAATGCTGAGGGAGAGAGTAGAGGTTACTGAGGGAAGACAAATAATAAATAAAATAATCTAGAGAAACATAAAAGGAAGGGATTTTGTTTGAGGTTAGTTTTGAAATATAGGAATTAAGACTTTAGATGACATGTCAGATAAGAGAGTAACACATGCCAACCCCGTGTGCACATAATAGGCCCTGATTGCTTCAGTAGTTTACATGGTTCACAGAGTGATGAAGGACCTCAAAGACCAGACCAAACCCAAGATGCCAGTGTGCATTATTATGCTTCCTCCCTATGGAATTTGTACTTCTTCCTGGAAATTTACATGTTGTAAAGTGGCAAACACATAATAAATAGTCTCATATTGCATAAAAGATTCGGTCAATCGTGGATCACATATCCAATATTGTTCCTACATAATTACAGTAGAGCTAATAACTCCTGTTGGCTGCTGGTGTGCCAGCTAATCATAGGGCAGCAGTGTGCTTCTTTACACATCTGTGTAATATTGTTCAAAACAGCTGGCTAACAAATAACATAAAATATCTTGGAGTAACTCTAACCAAACAAGTGGAAGACCTGTATGACAAGAATTTTAAATCTTTGAATGAAGAAATTGAAGAAGACACCAGAAAAGAGAAAGCTCTCCTATGCTCTTGGGTAGGTAGAATTAACATAGTAAAAATGGCAATCTTACCAAAAGCAATCTACAGATTAAATGCAATGCACAGCAAAAATTCTAGCAAAATTCTTCAAAGACCTAATGAAAAGCAATACTCAACTTCATATGGAAAAACAAAAAACCCAGGATAGCTGAAACAATCTTATATAATAAAGGAACTTCTGGAGGCATAACAATCCCTGCCTTCAAACTCTACTATAGAGCTACAGTACTGAAAACAGCCTGGTATTGGCATAAAAACAGAAAGGAGGACCAATGGAACCAAATTGAAGACCCAGATACCAATCCACACACCTGATTTTTTACAAAGAAGCAAAAAATATGAAATGGAATAAAGAAAGCATATTCAACAAATGGTGTTGGAATAAGTGGATATCAACATGTAGAGGAATGAAAATAGACCCATATCTATCACCATGCACAAAACTCTAGTTCAAATGAATTAAAGACCTCATCATAAAGCCAACCACACTGAACCTCAAAGAAGAGAAAGTGGGAAGTACACTTGAACACATTGGCACAGGAGACCACTTCCTAAATATAACCCTAGTAGCACAGACACCAAGAGAAGCATTTAATAAATGGGACCTGACCCCCTGAAACTGAGAAGCTTATGTAAAGCAACAGACACTCTCAACAAGACAAAATGGCAGACTACAGAATGGAAAAAAAAATCTTCACCAACTCCATATCAGACAGAGGACTGATCTCCAAAATATACAAAGAACTTAAGAAATTGGCCATCAAAAAACAAATAATCCAATAAAAAAATGGGGTCCAGGCTTAAACAGACAACTCTCAACAGAGGACTCTAAAATGGCTTACAGACACTTAAGGAAATGTTCAACATTCTTAGTCATCATAGAAATGCATATCAAAACAACTCTGAGGTTCCACCTTACATCTTTAAAAATGACCAAGATCAAAAACAACAATGACAGCTTATGGAGAGGATGTAGGGTAAAGGAAGCACTCCTCCACGGCTGGTGGGAGTGAAAACTGATACAGCTGCGTTGGATTTCAGTATGGTGATTTCTCAGAAAATTAGGAAACAATTTTCCTCAAGACTCAGCATTACTACTTTTGGGTATATATCCAAAGGATATACACAAAGGATACCACAAGGACATGTGCCAGAACATGGAAACAACCTAAATGCTTCTTGACCAAAGAATGGATAAGGAAAATGTGGTACATTTACACAATGGAGTACTTCACAGCAGAAAAAAATAATGACATCTTGATTGTCAAATGGATGAATCTAGAAAATATCATTTTAAGTGAAGTAACCCAGACTGAGAAAGACAAATATCATATATACACACTCATAAACAGCTTTTAGACATAAAGCAAAATAAATAAATTAATAAATAAATTAATGAAACCAACCTACAATTCACAACCCCAGAGACCCTAGACAACAAAGAGACCCTAAGAGAGACATACATGGGTCTCATGTACATGGGAAATAGAAAAGGACAAGATCTCTTGAGTAAATTGGGAGCATGGGGTCCATGGGAGAGGGTAGAGTTGGGGGAGAGAAAGGGAAAGGAGTAGAGAAAAATATATATCTCAATATAAAAAATAAAAAAGAAAATATCTGGCTAGCCTGTCAATCACATGGAAGTATGGTTTATAAAATTGTGCATGCAAGTTAATAAGGATAATAAATTGTTGCCTTAATTATGTATTTACTGTGCTGAAATTTTATCATTATTTTGTTGATATTAATAACATTTTCTATGAGACACTAAAGTGTTATTGGCCATGTTTATCTCATTTACCAAACCTCTCAACTATCCTATGCCATTTAGTTTTATGTAAATATACTCAATTGTATTTTTTCAGTGTAAATCATCTAAGAACACATTCTACAGAATATATACGTGCCATTAAAAGATATGCGACAAAACTTAATATTTGTCAAATGAATATGTGAAACACTTCTGGTGGCATATCCAGTGGTTATCACCCCATGGGTTGCGACCCTTTTGGCAAACCTCTATCTTTAAAATTTTTTACATTATGGTTCATAAGTCATGAAATTAAAATTATGAAGTAGCAACAAGCATAATTGTTTTGCTTGTAGGTCACCACAATATGAGGAACTGTATTAAGGAGTCGCAGCATTATGAAAGTTGAGAACCACTGATTCAGAGGAACACTTTCAAAAGAGTAGTGTATTTGTCATGTGGAGATTGAGTAGAGGGCACAATATGGAAACAGACCATTCAGCAACTGGGTTCATAACTTAGGCAAAGAACGGTCAAGATAAAAACTTCAGAGAGGCCGTGATCAGAAATGGAGGTCTTTATGCTATCAGCAAAGTACTATTTATAGGGTCTCCTGTCAGTTTAACCCAAGAATCTCAGAATTAAATGTCAAAAGTGAAAAGCAACAACAACAAAACAAACAAACAAAATTATTTCAGGTAAATATGGCTTCTCTAAGGAGACTAGATGCGGTAAACAGTGCAAAGAATAAGAGCTGATCTTTGCACTGATAGAATCCATGCCACCAAGACTTTCTCAAGGGTGTGGGAAACCCATGATGGACCAGATTTCAACCCCACCTGTCATCTCATCTGGGCACATATGTAGGAAAGACAAAGTGAGTAGCTTTTCCCCGGAGGTTTTGTGAATGGAATCATTGTCAGTTGCTTCCAACTTAAATTATTCACAGTCTTCCAACTCACTGAGGGGGAAAAAAAAGAATTAGAAAGTTAATTCCAAAATATTAGTGTAACAGTTAGGCTTTTGTGCTATGATTTTGATGGGAGTGCCTTCTATAAGAGACAGAGAAGCCCCCATTGATCACAGGAGAAATCAAACAGCAAGTGAACATCAATTTCTGTATCTAACTCATGTTAGCTTTCAATCTACGGTTATTGTTTCAGGTTCTTCTTTCTTTCTTTCCTTCCTTCCTTCCTTCCTTCCTTCCTTCCTTCCTTCCTTCCTTCCTTTCTTTCTTTCTTTCTTTCTTCTTTCTTTTTGAGACAGGGTTTGTTTGTAGCTTCGGAGCCTGTCCTGGAACTAGCTCTTGTAGACCAGGCTGGCCTCGAACTCACAGACATCTGCCAGCCTCTGCCTTCTGAGTGCTGGGATTAAAGGCACGCGCCACCACCGCCTGGCTCAGTTTCATTTTATACATACTATTATATAATATGCACTGTATTAAATATTAAATGTATTTATATTTATGGAGTGCAATATGGCATTGGCATTTTGCAATATACATTATATATGTGATAATATCAATTGTCTTATAGAATATTTAAAATCTATTCTTTCAGCAACTTCAAAATGCATGCTATTATTAATATTACTGGTCTACAATAGATCTCAGAAAAACTCATATTTTCCTTTTCTACCTGGAACTCTGTGCACTTTGAACAAAGTCTTATCACTTCCTGTATGCCTCAACCTTGTCCTGGGCTTCTTGCAATCACCTTCACTCTCTACTTGGAACCTGTGTTAGAGTCTGTCTGACAGTGAGATCATATGATCATTCGTATGCTTGACTTAGTTTGTTGGCATAATCTCAATTTAATATCTGAAACAACGAGAATTCTTTAGATAATGGAATTTAAGAGTTCAGTTCATGCCAGGCATGTTATACATGGTTGTAATCCCAGAATTTAGGAAGCATAGGAAGAAGGATTGTGAGTTCGAGGCCAACCTAGATATATGCAAAAACATAAAGATAGATCTTGATAGCATTAGATATAAAGTAAGCCCAATATATCCATGGATTTCACAGCCCAGAATTCAACCAACCACTAACTGAAAACAGTAAACACAAACTATGTATATGCAGTGAAAATGTGTAGATATCTGACATTTTTCTGCATGGAATACAGCATTACATCAAGTTATATAATGAGGTCATTCTATTTTTATAGCAGATCTGATATAAAGTGAAGGGCAAGGATGCCTGTAGTGAGATAGAATCTCCTAGATATGACAGGGACACTGAACGCATGAAATCAATAATAATAATAATAATAATAATAATAATAATAATAATAATAATAATAAAAGTCTGCATAATGAGTACATTCGTTCACATACCAGTAGAGATGGGGAAAACCCCACAAGTTCCCATCCCTATATGAAAAACTACAGGCAACTAATGGGTGTTAAAGAGGAAGAATCAGTTTTCTCTGGGGATGAATGTCATCTAATCCCCTGTGGTCAACCCTAAACACATGTACATATGAACACTACAAATGGACTCAGTAACAAACATGTGTGTATCAGTAAGGGAGGGATGTAAATATATCCATGTATGCACTTCTCAAAAAAATTTAAAAATTAGTTTAAAAAGTATGGTATATTGTGCATAGGTTTAATGTAAATACTAAACAACTTTGAATAAGAGACTAAGCATCAGTGATTATCCTCTTTCAGTAATAAGAAATGATAAATGCACACATTTATGTAATATAAGTTATTAACTCCCTATGTATTCATATATTAGGTTTCAGAAACAATTTTTGCAAAATTATGAAACTACCTAAAGATTATATGATTTGATATCTTAAATGAGTACATTACATTTAATTTAGATTAAGACAGTATGGGGAACCTAAAGTTTTTCTCAAGCTAATTATACTGTGCAAAAAAAAAATCACTTTGATTAATGACTTGGGTAAAGTATGGTTTTTAAATGTGAGGTTCAAATCAATGTGAATGTATCATATGTAGAGTAATTCTCAATTGTTATATAAATTATGTCCATTATGCTACTTGCTGGGATTCTAGCAATCATCTAAATTCCATAAAACTTAAATTTTCAAATTATCCTCTGTAATTTAAGTGTGTTATTAGGCCTTTCAAGAAGCCTTTTCCTTCTTTGAAGAAAACAAGTGAAGTTTCTCAAAAGCGCTGCAGGCTAAGTCACAAGTGACTCTCACTGGTAATTTGCAGATGCCATAACAGGAATTTTCCTTTTACCTCTACCTAACTCCACGCATTTTGCATTCTAATTTGCAAGTAAAAAAAAGTTACTTTAAAACTTGATATAGAAGTTCGCGAGGACTTCAAGAGACTTAAGGTGTATTTTCACAAAAGAGTCAGAAATTGGATTTGAAAATCATGATGAATCATGATGTGATTTTTAAAAAAAATAGAAAAATAAGAAGAGGGAGAATAAATGTCGTCCACATAACTTCTCATTCTTTAGAAGCATCATTCTTGATTTGCATATTTTATATAAAAGATGTGCACTTCAGACCCTCATCTTGTTTATTGTTGTAAGGTAAGTAATGAAATGTCAACATATTTCTCTGGAGGAAAAACATATAGCTATTTATACCTTCTGTGCATGTCGGTGGTTCAGGTATGTCCTTTGAGACAGGGAGTACCGTGATGTTACCCAGAGTACGCTGTAGGAGATGACACCGCCACCCTCTAAACCATACACCAATAAAGGCTGATAGCAGGAGCTCTGAACCCTGCTGATTTTGTAATTAGCAATTCTAGAGATTTGTCATAAAAACTATCACTTGTGTACCCTTACAAGAAAGAGCAGAGCCTAGGGGTTCATACTTCCTTATAGAAGATTCTCTGTTGTTAAAATTTCTGTTGTTTAACGCAAGTGGGTCTTCAATGAGCAGTAAAAGAAGAAAGAAAAGAACCTAGTTTTGTGTTTGGAGGTAGCGGCATAGGACTAAGGATGCAGAGGTAGATCTTAAGGATCTGGGTTCAAGATGATTCAGCTGCAGCTTCTCTTAAAACATGAAAGAAATTTCAGAACCAGACCTCTCACTTATCCTTTTCAAAAATGAGAAAAAAATATAGGTTGCTTCCTCTTAGGCGTGTTTGTTGTGGTAAGAAGCATACAGTGCTCAGCATACTAAATATAAACTGGTAGCTTTCATTACTTTGAAGCATCTTTATAATCATTAGTATAAAACAATAAAGGGAGAACACAGGAGGGTTTAGTTTTGTTTTATTGCTGTATCAAGTCAACCTCATTATAAAAGGTTTATTCAGTTTTATTTTAGGGAAAGAGATAGAGATAATAGATCAGGGGTATTTATGAGAATAGGTTATTTAAATGTCCCTACCATTTAATTTATAACAACACAAGAATATATGAATATGTGTTTAAACCGACATACATATTCTTATATAGTTAAGACAGATTATTACATTGCTTTCTTGGAATGCTTTACTTTTAAAGATGAACTTTAAACTCTGCTGCAATAAATTTTCCTGAAGTATAGGTCATATTATATTAAAGGAATAAAGATATGTGAATTCAGGTCGAAAGAAAAACCCCACAATAATTGTCATGCCAATAATCACTGTATCTATGGCTATAACATGCAATATATGTTAGCTGTGATTTGGTGGATTAACAAAAGAAAGCTCTAAATGAATCAATTAGGTTTTTAACAAAGGAAATATATTTTGCAGTTTGCACTGTAGCAATTTCCATAGATGGTAGCAATTTACAACAAGGATTAATAATACAAATTTGAGTTTCCTGGAAGGGGTCCACATGCAGAGTGTTTCTTTGCCACACAGTCCTCACAAACAATAGGCAACTATTCATTACTTTTCCTGTGTGTTATTATTACTTCAGTTTAAGATGGGGACAGCAAGATCGTCCAAATTAGATATGGCCTAAGAGGCTTGAAAGAACAATGCTTCCAAATGATCCTTATTGTATATCAGAAGTCATGGTATGTCCAAAGAGAGCGCAAAGCTGAAGGTGGGCTGGGAAAGAACCCCAGGAGAATGCTCAGTGCAGTATCGCCCACTGACACACAATTACACGGCTTTGAATCTGATCCATGACACAATCCATGGTGATTACACTACTCACAGAAGCCAAAAGACAGAGGAAAATGCTTAATTTACTTATTCTCAAATGTGGCAATTTGCCTAATGAATGAAATTGACTTCATAAAATGTCAAGGTTATCTTTTAGTTTCAAATTTAGAATACAAGCGTAGCTTTATTACGGATCTGAGTGCTTGCATCTATAATGGATTCAAAGTGAAGTACAGGGAAGGCTATGTGGCTTTAATCCTACCCGAAGAGGTCAAAATAAACAGAATAGTGTGTCTGAACAAAGGTTTTGATAACAGAGAAAGAACAAATCTCAAATGCTGGTCAACCATGATTGCCTTTAAACACTTCGATGAGAGCTACTGGAGAGTAGTTTAACCACTTCCTTTCACTTCGGCTTCTTCAGACAATAGGGTGTATGGTTGGAATGTTGTATGAATCCTGTGAGATGTTCAAAGTAGGATTCATCCTTCTATTTAGTGTGATGATAGAAAATCCTCAGAATACAGAAGAGAAAGTCTACAGGCCACACAGGTACTGGGGATTGTCGTGGCAGACTTGGGAAAGACAAGGATTTTACATCGGAACCCTGGACTGATTGCTGAAGGTCATGTGCCTTATTCTAAGCTAGGCTGTCGTTTTTATAAACGCTTCCATTTTGATTGAACTGGGACAACTCCTACATTTTGGTTTCTAAAAGTAAAGTGACTTCTATCTCCAGATAGTTTCCTTCCGTGCTTCATGGATCCTAAGTAATGAACAGCTGGGAAAGATGTTTATGTATCGCTGGACATTAATTTACTCATTATGTCTTAACCTAGCAACCACCAACCACAGGCTGAAACAGGAAAACGTTTCAACCTCTTCCTTCCCCTTTCAGCCTACAACAATCTCAGCTTGTGAACACCAGTTCTTACAGTGATCTCTTCTGCCTGTTTTTTTTTATTGTTGTTGTTGTTTCCCTAATTAAGGTCTGTGCTGTCAGCAAATTGTCTTTCCTGCTCACTAACAAACTATTCATTCATTATCCATGGGAGAACCTGCACTTGGGCTGGTCAATGCTTCTCTAGAAGAGTCCAAGGCTCTGGACACTGATGCTCTTTGCTTTTGCTCAACTGTGCTAGCTGTCATGCTGGGGTACGGATGAAAACAGCTTTTCCTTAGATATGTATCCTGTTGGGAGGAAATTATGAGCTGGAAGCATTTATGTTGTGAAGCCACTTGAGAAAAAAAATCCACTATAGAACATAAGAATGTTTTATCACATAAATACATGCCATTATTGCAGATACAATTCAGTTTTATAATGCCTAATATTTCCACATTGTACCTAGAATATGGGGTAACAGTTGTGTTCATTCACAAAATAAAGGGTAAAAAAAAAGGCTAGAATTCAAGGTGGTTTGGGTGGGTATTTTTTTTTTTTTGATTTTTCGAGACAGGGTTTCTCTGTAGCTTTTGGTTCCTGTCCTAGCTCTTGTAGACCAGGCTGGCCTCGAACTCACAGAGATCCGCCTGCCTCTGCCTCCCGAGTGCTGGGATTAAAGGCGTGCGCCACCACTGCCCGGCATTGGGTGGGTTTTTTTTCCAGATGTTGATTGGAATCAGTGTCTTTTCCACTACATATATCAGAATATGTATTCATGAATATGAAAAAAATTACATTTGTATTTTGAAGCTAGAACAACCTAAACAAAAAGAAGAAATCACCTGTATGTTTTAGGTCAGAGGCATTGCTGTGAAATTATAATGTAAGAAAATCAAGGAAGACAGGCTGAGTTCTATTTTTCCTAGAATAAAAGACTTCTTAGTCTTAGTCTCTTCTCTGGGGAATGCTTCTATAGTCATTCAGTTTTCTTCTGGCATTTCCTTATATTGACAAGGCAGGTGTCTTTCTCTATAGAGTTGGAGTATGTGTTTCTAAAAGACCCACAGGAATGATTTATGCTGAAAGATTCTTTCATATCTAATGATATTCTCTATAAACATTGGAGGGCTATTTGACTGCCGGGTCTGGTGACAGCTGCATGGGTTTTATCTTCTCTCACTTTCTACATTTTTGACATAGTCTAACATATGGAAGGAAGTTTTGGGATGTTATAAGGAATAAAATGATGAATAGAAACTGAAAAATAGAAGTTCTTCAAATAAAACACCAATCACAAGTCTTTACCATCTCTGGGTTTATCAATGATATAGGTCTTTTGGAGCTATGTTAGTGACCTAAAGCATTAGCTACTGGACAATGTAAGATAACAAAACTCTCATTTCACACAAGTGTGTGATTGAAAATTTAGGTGAGTAGAGAAGGAAATTGGAATAACCCAATGTGCCTTATCAGATCACCATGGTTTAAAACTAGAAGTCAACAGCAATACTAATTCCAGAAAGCCCACAAACATATGGAAATTAAACAATGCTCACCTGAATCATCAATGGGTCAAGGAAGAAATTAAAGACTTCCTAAAATTCAGTAAAAATGACCTCACAACATACCCAAATTCATGGGACACAATGAAAGCAGTGCTAGGAGGAAAGTTCATATCACTAAATGCCTAAATAAAGAAGCTGGAAAAATCCCACATAGTGAATTAATAGAACATTTGAAAATTTTAAAACAAAAAGAAGCAAACTCACCTAAGAGAACTAGACAGCAGGAAATAATCAAATTGAGAGCTGAAATCAACAAAATAGAAACAAAGAAAACAACAAACTATAAAGCATTTAAAGTTCAGTTTATTTTATAAAGATTTTTCTCTTATTACAACTATGCAAGTCTCAGTGTGGATGGATACAGGTAGATGGGCTAAGGTGCTGATGAGGATCAGAAGGTGGAAATTTTGAGCTACCGGATATGGGTGTCAGGAACTGAACCTGATCCCCTACAAGAGCAGTAACCATCTTAACCAGGGAGCCATTTCTCCAGTCCTTTCTGTTTAGTCTTTAAATGCTACAGGAAATTGGGGAAAATACACATATTAACAGGATACTGTTTGATGTTTCAATATCTGTACACAGTATGCAATATTCAAAAAAGATCAAACATAAACATCTTTTCAAACCTCTCCTTTTTTGTGACACTAAGGGTTGAAGTCATGGGCTCATGCAGGCTAAAGAGGATAGGTACCACCAAGTCATAACATCATCCTTTTTTGTTTATATTTTGAGATAATGATTCACCATGTCCCTCAGAGTAGCCTTAAATTCACTCTCTAGCAAAGACTGGCCTTGAACATACAATCCTCTTCCTTTCATTCTCTAATGGCTGGGCTCACAAGTTTGGGGTGCAAGGCTAGGCACATTTATCAGTTCTTTTTGGTGAAACTTCCAGAGTACTGACCATTCTTACTGCTAACTCTTTGAAAAGTAGGGTCAGCTTTGGGCTCGCGGAGACCCTGCTGAGAAATCACACAGGAGTACCTCTTGCTGTTACCTAATGGAATTTGGTTTTCTATTGACCAGACTTTCCCCATCCCATCCTCCTGCCACTTCCTTTCTTCCAGATTTTTCTTTTCTTCCCGATTTTTAAGGCACACAGTACGCCATTGTTATCTGTAGCAACCCTACTGGGCAAGAGCAGAGTCAGAAGTCTGGATAATAGGATGAGGTCTGATTGCAGTAGGAGCGTTCCCCTGCAGAGAAGATTTACTCGGTCCCTGTTGTCTACTTGATTTAACTGTGAGGCAGAAGTTGTAAGTAATGAAGACAAATCAAAGAGAAATAGAACTAAAACAAAGGCCCAACTTATCGCTATCCTGGGATGTAGCAGGGAGAAAAAGCAATACAGAGGCCTGAGAGCGAGCTGGGTAGCAACCATGAATGAGAGGGTCGAGAACAGATAAGGAGTAGTTATGATGATGACACTGGGGTTTGCCTTGGCTCTCCAGCTTAGAAGTCTAAGAGAAAGTCCTGCTTACTAGTGCCCACACCAACCTACAACATGGACAGACAGACAGTGAAATCATTGAGAAAAATTAATATTGATTCCTCCTGACCCCAAGACTCAGGCAAAGGACCTAGAGGAGTCCAAGTCTACTTGAAAAGCATTCTGCACAGCCTCACTGTAGGGGTAATGGGTGACGAGCGCATCTCTAGTTCAAGACAAAACTTACCAAAGAAGGTGGAAAAGAGGTATTTTGTCATATGCTAGCACTGTTTTACTATTTATTCATTTAAAAAATAAAATATTTTATGGTAACCTATGTAAAACAAATTTATGTGACCATTTTTCTGAGATTGTGTATATGGAGTAACATCTTTATTTCCTGGTAGGCTAACCTAGAAATAAAATTGCTTAGTAACATCCACTGATAGCAGAGGTGCCTGTTACTCAGAAGGTATGAGTGTACAAGTTCAATTTGTATCTGAGAGACTTTGAGAAGGAATATAATGTATGCTACTAAATTAATAGTTCTCAAACCATGGTGAGGAACCATAACTCAGAGGATTAAACTGTGGTTTCTCTTCAAAATATGTATTTTAAAACAGATAGCGAGTTGCATTATAAAGCATAAAAAAGACTAAGGCTGTTCTGCTGCTGGCATACATTGGTACTAAATTTAATGCTCAGAATTTTCTTTAGGCGACTTAATTATATATGATTAAAAACGACTTATCTAGTTGATTTTTCTTTTGATATAACTCCATCTTGTAGATGCATCTTTTGCCTTCAGCATCAGTTTCTCATTCTGGCTGTTCTTCCAAAGTTTTGTCTACGTTCCTACCACACTTTGTTTCTAGGGTTCTGAACTAATCCTCTTCCACTTTCTCAATCGAGTTGCCAATCTTTCCTGAGTACTCTTTGTGGAGAGAAGATGGAGTCCGGAGTGGCTGTCTATTATTAACCAGAGCATGACATCAATGATTCATATGTCTTGATGACTATGATCTGTTGGGAATGGCAAGGCCTTCCACTGGTCATAGCATAGATGCTGCAACGTGTGTAGAAAGTGTCAAGAGCAACTTTCTCCTTCAGAATCTTCGCACTGGAGATGGCTTTCCTACAGAAAGAATGCCCAACCTTATCAAGATTACCTAAAACTGCTTTCTCCTTGTGCTGTATATAATGGATGCTCGAAGTTTCTGGACTGTTGCCGGTGTTTCTCCATCAGTGCACACAGCCCATCCAATTCTAGTTTATGTGTATGTATGTATGTCTGCCACGTCTTCATTCCGCATTGCCTCAATCGGGTCAATTAGAGAGTCATGTAGATTGCAGCAACTCTTAGAATTTTACGAGTCTCTTTGATGACACCTACTACATACATAGTGTTACTCTGTTTATGCTTACTTGATTATTATTTTATTACACATTTAGGAGATTGCATTCACCTTGACCTAGCTCAGTGCCTAACGGAACACTCATTTACACAGCAGTGTGTTGTGAAATGAGTGCATGAAGAATTGAATGAGAGAACAGAGAATGCCTGCTAAGGTATAAAGTTCATTAGTGCATGAACTTTTCCTGCCTTTGAGAACTGCTTATGCTGTTCAATTTCTCTTTCAAGAACTGGAGCATGAAAACATCATTTGTCAACAGATCTTTCTGAAATTATTGTCATTTCCATGCCTTGCTTTTTGCAAAAATAAAATAATACCAGTAATGAGCTCCTTCCAAAATAATGTTATAATGAGCATACATATTATGCTATATCATTAATATTTAACATTTTTTAAATGCCGCATCTTTTATATAGGATTTTCCTTCTTTCCAAATATCATCACTTTTCTTCACTTTAAAAAAATAGTAACATGCTATTCCACCCTTTAAATTACTGCTACTTACTTGTTGTCAAGGAAACAAGGTTACCGAAATTTAAAAAAAAAAGTTGAAATTTGAATCAATAAGGAATTGATTGCACACTCTAGAATTGATGTTAAAAATTAGAAAGAGGCTTATTGAGAATGATTTCAAACACACAGATGATTTTTCAAAGTTAGTGGTTTTCAACTTATAGACATTTAAAAGACATTGAGTTTTCTGAAATCCAAGTCCCAGAGAAGCAGTCTCTTTTAAAAGAGAAATTTATTCTAACATATTTGAGGGGAAATGGCTTTGAAAATTCTATATGGGTTACAGAAATGAAAATAATAAAAACCATTTTGCATCTAGCATCTTAGTATAATCTGAAGGCAGTAGATCTACGATGAAACAAGAAAAGCCTTCGTTACTTATCATTCTGTGTTCTTCAGAGAGACAGAACCAACAGAAACATGTATCATTATAAAGGGTGATTCATTGTGATGGAATGCTTGAGAGAGTCCCACCCTACAGCGAGTAGGCTAGCGCCCGTGGACTGTAGGGCTGAGAAATTCATTTGCTACTCTCTCCGTTCAAGAAGTTGGAGATCTTGGGACTAGAGAGATCAATGACATAAACCAGTCTTATTTCTCAGGTAAAAGATGTCCTCCATGGGACTTAGTCTTCTCTGGAGAGGTCTGCCTTTACAAGCTAATAATCTAAAATATTATGAGTATAAAAAAATAATAGCAGCACAGATGCCCCCACTTAGGAAGAGATACACTGACATATACAAAGATGTGAGCTCTTTCTTCTGCTTTCTATTCTTCCATGTCCTGAGCGCACACATTCAAGGTGCATTCCCTTTATTCAGTTTGCTTCTTCTGTCACAATACCAGAACAAGAAAAAAACATTAATAAACCCTAAAGCTGATGATTTCCTGAGGGTTCCCAATCTGGATTCAGTTTGAATTTTCATTCTTAACTGTGACTATGGGAGGGGTAGGAATCTTTCACTGTGGTGAAATTTTCTTTGGTGTTCAGAGAAATTGAATTGATTATTTCTCAGATGCCTTTGTTCTACACACATGTGAGTCAGTTCACACTGAGTTAGAATGAGAGTTGCATTCCGGATACCGTTCATTGAGATCTGCTGGAGGACATTGGTGAATTTAAGGGTTGCGGTGTAATGTATCACTCAAACCTGCCTTTTTGTATAAACAACAATTTAAAATGCTGAATTATAGATCAGAAAGTAAAGAGATTATTATTAAAGAATGTTGAACTTTAGTCTAATAAATCTGAAATATTCTGGACTAGTTAATATATGTGTACTGGCAGTATGGAGAAAACTGAAATATCATGGTAATGAGTGCATGAGACTGAGGTTTTCAATATTGGTTATCATCATAACTTTATCAAAATACTTAAGATCAATTTATGCTCTTGATTTAACGATATAATATATAGTATTCACATATACTCATAACAGCATCATACATTTAGGGGTAAGGAGGGCGATATTTTTTCATCATTTTAAATTTTACATAACTAAAATATTATTTCCTTTCTTCTTTTATGTATTTATGTTCATGTGTGGGAGTGCATGGGTGTGCATAGACACGAAGGCCAGAGGACTATCTTCTCCTAAGATTTCTATTTTAACTTTAAATACAGATTCTTTCGGTGGTACCTGGGGTCGCAGGTTAGGCCTGTGCTTTCAATCACATGGTTTAGTCCCCTTACAAATTAAAGATAGAATACAGAAAAACATTTTTTTAAAAAAAATGAATCTGCATAAATCCCTTTCTCTAGTACTATCACAGAAACAGATGGGTGTCCTCTCCTTCCCCAGAGATGAGCTAAGCACTTATTTGGAAGCAGCAGCGAGAAGCTGTTGCTGTTGTTCTTCATTGCAAATATCAGTGTGAGACATCTTTTCCCCCACGTCCACAGTTGAACTATGTATGCAACTGTGGGATGGACTCAGTACCACTTCTGAAAACAGCCTGACAGATTGATTCATCCTTTGACCTGTGATCATCTCCCATCTCACTTATTGTTATCCCATGTAGTTTCACTAAATATACTCTTTATAAATGCCCATGGGCAGCATGAGGTCTGAGGGAATAACACATATTTTAAAAAACTAAGACATAAGTGTTATTTTACAGTGGCTGATGCTGTCACATGCAGCAACAAGTCCGATTGTCTACTATGAAATCCATTGCTATTTTGCACACCTATTTTATAGATGTGTTCATTTACAAATACCACTTCAACTGTGTTAAGTACAATGAACAATTTTGTTCTTTTATTTATTAAATACCTATTGTTGGCCAAAGATCATGACAGTACCCTGTTCTATAATGAAGAATTTATATTCAAATAAAAAAGCTCAGTATTGAGTGTGGAATTACATGACAAACGAGCAAATGAAAAATATTGGAGATTGATATATAACAAACAAGGGTTGTGGTATAGGATATTGGAATAGGGAAAAGAATAGAAATTTATTTCCCATAGGTCAGTCCAGGGAGGCATACCCTTTATCAGAAGAGAAAACCAGTCACTATGGAGATGCCACAGGGGGCAGAGAGAACAGAAAACACAAATGGAAACCACAAAACATTCCTCACTGATGTGTAGACGAAACTGGAATACCAGTTGAGGTTGAATAGGTGCTATTATGGAAGGAGATGCATAGAATGACTCAGTGAGATTTCTGTTCCTAAAGGTGACAATTAGCTCTGATAAATTATCAATGTTCTCCCTTGAACTCCTGTGCAATAAAAGCTTACTTAGGTAAAAGGCCTTCCTTAGGTCAATGTTGGAGGACAAAGAGCAGTGTATTTGTGTTAGAATAGCTTGTGTATCAGATAATCAATCACAACTCTGGCTATTGATATCTTATTCTTCCAACTGAATCAAATAAACAAGGTTACCTAACAGTATCATATACATACAAGAAACAATTTTTCCAAATATAATAAATCTATTTATGGGCAACATTATAGCACATTGGTAGTAATAGCTGATTTAGCATTCTGTATTGATTTATACACTTCACTTTCATAAAAAAGATTACATGTATTACAATGCACTTAGTACACTAGATGTAAGTGTACCATTTATAAAGAAAGATGTGTCTGTACTTAGAATCCTCTTTAGGTCTCTAATTTGTGTTGTATTGCAAATCCATAGAAAAGAAAAATACAAGAAGAGCGTCTTAAAAATCAGCTTGCATCATATTTTATTTATGATTAGAGATAAAGATCAAAACTTGTCTGCACAGGTGATGATACCAGAAGCAGAATTATACCATTTGGCTAAGGGCCACAAAAGAATTCATAGTTTTTTTAAGCTTAATAATATTTTTGAATAACCATAGGCCTAAAATTTAACACTAGATTGAGATGTTCAAAATCTGTGACTTCATTTTTCTTTTATTTTTAAACCTTTGGCTTTTTATTAAAATCCAGTTTTCAGTGAAATGGAACTAAAAAGATAGCAGACATAGCTAGTGGACACACTCTAGAGGGAAATACATTCTGCATCTGATATGTATGATGACTAGTCAAGTGATTTGTGTCCTATAACTGAAAGTAGTCAATCAGTGTTCTTATTATATGCAAAACATACAAAGTAGATCAGTGGTTTTCAACTTATGGGTCATGACAAATTCAGGGGTCACATATCAGCTATCCTGCATATCAAACATTTACATTGCAACTCATAACAGTTTCCAAATTACAGTTATAAATAGTAACAAAAGTAATTTTATGGTTGAGGGTCACTGCGACATGAGGAGATGGATTAAAGGGTCATAGCATTACGTAGGGTAAGAATCTCTGCCATAGACGATGTTTGTGATAAGCCATGTCTATTCAACTGTTGATTTGTATATTAGCTTTATTTATATCCTATTATTTGTGTGTTCACAGATTGCTCACACAAAAGCACATGAATTAGTGTGCACAGAACTAATCTGAGGAGTCAGATCTCTTCTTTTACCATGTGGGTCCTTGGGAACAAACTCATTTCTCAGGCTTCATAGTAATTCCCATTACTGGCCTATCCATCATGTTGGCCCATGTATACTTTGCATACACAAGAAAAGTTATATTCTTATAAAATATGCAATTACTTACCTATTTTTAAATTGCTTATTGTCGAATTACAGTGAACTTCAATATGTTTATAACAGAGGCAGACACATAAACTTCCGTTTATACCACCACAGGGCTGGCTTTTGCTTCTTGAATTGTAAGAAAATGTTCGATGTTAGCTCACGATAAAATTTTTCAGTGATTCAAGTGTGAGTTTCCTCTTCCTTTTCTTCATAGAATAAGCAATGTGGCATGTGTAAGACTAAGAGTTTCAATACCATTTTCATGGTGCACAGAAGAAACAGTCCCAAATATAATTACAATAAAACTAGTATTATAACTATGTTATATAAAATAATTTTACTGTTCAGCAGATATTTGTTGAAGTAGTCCCTGCAGCACCAGCGCTTTGTGTTAGGAATGCATCTGTAATTCACTCCGTGTGTCTTCTGGATTGTACATAATCAGTGTCCTATCAGGGAAGCGCAAGCTATTCTCTCTGTCTTCATTAACTGGAATGGCCCAGTGCATACCCTCTCTACTATATTACCTAAAAGTCCATCTCCCAAACCTGATACATGCTCAAAAGATGCAATCTATCATTTTTCACATGCGTGCTCACCATTTCACATGTATCCATCGCTGCTCACACGTGTGAAGATTATTCTCAGCCTAGACTAAACAGCAACTTAACACTCAAGGGCTGTGCTTGGGGAACAGGGACCACATTAGGAAGACCGTTCTTGATGGGCTCAACACATGACCACACACTACAGTGAGCTCTGTTCTCCCCGAGACACATCTAAACTGATCGTTGTGGGATTTATGACAACAGGGGAGGTGAGCTGTAGACCAGCATGTTGGGTTTTCACTGGTGTATCTATCCATTATTCTGTCCATTTCACTTCTAAATCTCTCTGCCTGTATAATCCATCTTCTGTTTGACCCTTTTCTGTCCAAAACCAACATTAGTCTACCTGTATAATCCATCTTCTGTTTGACCCCTTTTCTGTCCAAAACCAACATTAGTCCAGATTTTTTTTTAAAAATTCCATCAGCCAAATTTTATTCTGCTATGTGAAAGATCTTTTATAAAATGAAGCAGTGGTGAAGGAAATAATGGCTTTCCTATAGTCTCTATTTGTCTTTACTTTGTTCTGAACTAGAAACAGGGCATTATCTTTTATTTTATAGGTATTTTGTTTAAAAAATAAATCTGTTCAAAAATTGTTCCATTTTCTCACAGATGAGTGTCAGAAACTCTGGTGAAAAGAGCCATGTGATAATTTTAAAAACACTAGAGGAAAGGTTTTTACTTTTGGATCTGTAAGACTTTGTTAAGTATTAAAATTTAATTAAAAATCAGATACAATTATTTTAGATAATTACTTATAGGTTACCAATATTAAAACCCTAAAAGTAGGTATAATCCTAGACTACAAAATCATGTAATTACAACTCTAGAAGAGATTAAAATGAGTACAAATCATTTTTAAATACATTTTTGTATGTTGGGAAAGGTTTAAGGTGTGTGTGTGTGTGTGTGTGTGTGTGTGTGTGTTTGTGTCTGTGTGTTTTGGCATTCAACATTGGGTCATACTCCTAGCAAGCTCTCTTTTACAGAATGCATCAAAATAAATTCAATATCCATCTATTAAGCTGAATTATCCTACAAAGATATTATGCATTCTTAAGTTCACATTAAAGTCTTCAGTGCATAACAAATAACCGATGACTGGCATTGTTGGTAGGAAAAGCTCCACCTCATACACATACCAGCAGCCGCAAGAGGGTAAATCTATTCACATCTGCAGGCCTTCAAAATAGTTTTGTTAATTATTGACATGAATTTTAAATACAGAGAAAATGCATGAAATGTTCAATTACAAATTACCGATATATTTTTTTAAATGGGAAAATGGCATTCTTCTTTAGCTTTATAGTTTAAGTAATAAAATAAGTCAGATGACTGGAAAAAGAATAGGCTGAAAGAATTACTAACCATTTGATTCGACATATTGGAAATAACAGAACCTCGTATTTGCACAAAGGTCTACATTGCATTCACAATAAGCTGCTTGTTTATGTACAATAAATTTTACCAGACTTGAACAGTAGGGGACGATATTTCACTAGTTTCTGTAAAATCGTGGCAACATTTAAAAGGAAAAATTAACAATTACTCACATAAAACAGCCAAAAGCAAAGACAAGTTTGCTTTAAAACAAAAAGGACTGGATTTAATTCACTTTACTTGAAATATGTTTCTTTACCCTTGTTTTTCAGTACTGTCTCTGTTACTTGTGGATGTTTGGCTGTTTCTCCTCAGCTGTTTTATACTTGTCTCAGTGAGGTGGAAAAATTTATTATTTATCTTATTTGCATATTCATAGTAAGAATTCACCATAGAACATGCATGCAAAGGAATTGGATTTTATGACAAAAAAAAATTTATCCTCTAGCTTTAGCAAAATGAGAAAAATGATCGAAAGTTACCACCTTACCAAAAGGGGGACTAATGCATGTACAGGGTTTACAATGGTGATCTCTATTGTACTCAGTATAAATTGTTCTGGGCATAGGGGCTGCAAAGAACCTTGTCAAATGTGCTTACTCCTAGGATGTGCCCAGTAGGAGATCCATTTCCGTCATGCAGCAGTTCTAGAGTTACTATAGTTGAAGGTGACTCTCAGGTAAAAAAAAAAAAAGAATAAAAGTTAAATTGTACTTTTATATATGAAGAAAAAAAGTATGTAAGGTACAATATTCCAGAGTATATTTAGCATGTTCTAAAAGTTTAAATAGTTGCTCATTAATATTTCCCTGAGAACTAAACCAGAAATTTTATATATTGTTGATGGAAATGATGTGGTCCTATCAAGCCTTTTCATTAACTGTACCACTGAACTATTCGCTTAATAAAAGTATTGGCTATGTATTTCCTGATTCATATTTCTATGTTTTCTCCCTGTGGTGCTTTCTATTCATTGCTTTGTTCAGTAATATTACAGTACTTGTGACTAGAAAAGATTGATAAGTCTCATTTTTGTTATTTATTTTGAGTTTAAATTTTGCTTTTTTTTGTATTTTTCATAAAGGCAATGTCTATGGAAAGCTTGTAAATGACATTTCTGATAGTGTCATGAGTGGTTCCTGAACTATTGATGAAATCACCAAACTCCATAAATTCCCATTTTTTGCAATTACTTGTTGAAGACCTAGAAAATCCAACACAAAATGTACCTCCTTTATTAACTTACCAATGGATTGATATTTTGCAAGTAGATAATATTCTTAGAAAAATCTGATTGAGGCAGGCTTAGTTCAAGTTCAGTTTAGTTCACAGAGCAAGTTTCTGAATAGTCAGGGCTACATAGAAAAACCCTGTCTCAAACAGGAACAAGAACAGCAAAAACAATTTACACAAACCCATGAAAAGGTAATACACAGATAATTCAAATGTAAGGAAGTAGTTAAAGAGTGATTTCTCATACGGATCTAAATTTAGTTGAGAAATATTAAAGAGCTGAAAGTCAGCTCTGAGAAACAAACGTATGGCGCTTGAATATGACCCAGACAAAGTGGAGAGTATATGTAACAGAACAAGCAAGGGTAAAGACAATCAAATAAAGAAGAAAACATATCTGAAGATATCTCTAGTAGATTTAAGCAGCGTCCAAACTCATGTTCACTTACTCTTCATGATTTGACTAAGAAGAAGTAATCAAGTGGAAATGGCTGGTCTGTGGAACTTGCCCAACAACCACTGCCCCACAGGTTCCGTTCATCTTTGAAGACTTTTGTAGCATGAAATGAGCCACATTTTCACTTAATAAAGTATGACGTCTTTAGACCTATCTTCTATGACAGGTTCAGACATTCTGAATCCCATACAAAACAAAACAAAACAAAACAAACAAACATGCAAAAAAGAGAATCTTCTCTAGACGTTGTGAAGTCATAGAAATGTTGGGTATAGGAATTATAGAATTTGTTGACTATAGGTAGTTTGAATGAGCATGAGAAGTATCTTTGGGGATGTGTGGATTACATATTTTCAGCATGAGCAAATAGATATCTTTATAAGATTGTCCTGCAGACCAATGATAAGATGAGATTCTGTTAAGATTAAGAAAATTCAGTGTATGAAAACATAGACTAAAAGGACCATTTGGACTCATAATTACTGCATTCTAATCTATAGATCACAATATTGCAATGTTTTCATAACAACGGTAAATAACCACATCTTGAACATCTGTTTGATTCTGCTGCCTGTAACCCCATTTTCTTCAGACCTCACAGAGATAATGCCTGATTCAAATGAAGGCCAGAACTTCTTGGTGATCAGTGTCTTTTCAGATGATATTTTTTGTCCTGACTACATTTGTGTTGATCAAATACTTCGAATGCTACCTTTACTTTGTTCTTCATAAAATCAAATTGCAATTTTCATGAATTTGTACCTAAAAGATGATTTACGCAGAAGTCTCTAAATGGAGTGAAAAGCATCTTGTATGCATCAATTGGGATTTTTCTATTTACACATCTGACCATTTCGAAAAGTGTCTATTAATGACCACTGTGTGTTTTCTCAAGAGAGATTCCGTATTTGAAAATCAATCACTTTAAATTTTAATAGTTTTCTAAGTAAAACTAAGAATGCTTTAAGAGGTATAATATTTACCTTTTCATGTTAGGATTCTTTGAGTGAAAATGCTTTGAGAGTAGCAAGGTGGTGAAATAATAAACATGCTAAGGAGTAAGGATCTTTTTAAATAATGAAGACTGGAATATGAAAGTCAGATTTGGACTATAAGCTCACAATTCAGTTACCCGAACCCACATTTGCTATTCAAATTTACTTATCACATTTATTTGGGAGCTTTTTTATTTTTCATTTTTTTTAATTTTTGGTATTTCAAGACCAGATTTCTAGGCCTGGATTACCCAAAATAGCTCTGTGGAACAGGTTGGCCTTGAACTCAGAAATCTGCTTGCCTCTACCCCTCAAGAGCTTAGATTAAAGGCTCCTAGGGCATTTTTACTCTAGCTGTGGAACTCATGGCTTTGGACTGACCTTGCTGTTCTAACATTGAGACCTCTGAACCGTGGTTGTGAATTAGCTCAGGTGAGATTATATGTGGATGCTGAATGGCTTTGGGAGTTATCCACTGTATTTCAAAAGACAAGATCAAAACGTAGCCTGGGCCAGAGGTTTACAGAGCAATTAACTGCTGTTTGTGAATTTTTTTTCCCTTAAGGGAGTGCAAAATTGTACTTATTACTGTCACCTTCATAAAGTTCTCTTGCAGTTATGATCACCTATCGAAGACATTCCTTTTTTTCTTTAATTTAGAATTTATTTTTTCTCTTATACAAGACATACTGACTGCAGTTTCCTCTGCCTCCACTCCTTCCAGTCCTTCTCACTCCTCCCATCTTCCCCAGAACCACACAAAAAAGAGAAACCATCCCAGAGATATCAACAAAATTCAGCATAACAAGATGCAATAAGACTAGATACAAACTCTCAAATCAGAGAGGGGCAAGGCAACCCAGTAGGAAGAAAAAGGGTCCCAAGAGTAGGCAAAAGAATCAGAGACACACCAGACACTCTTACAATTGTGTATCATAGTCATTTAGTGTCGCTTTATGGGAATATAAATCTCTGTAGTATATTGTCTGGAAGAGCATTAAATCAGGACTAATTCCTATTGGAAAAAAAAGTTAAGATGGTGACTTTTTTTTATTAACATAGAAAATGAAAGAGAGGGGTCAAATGGATTACATAATGAAAATTGAATTGAAATTATCTTCTACCTCTTATATTGACAAAAACTAAATAAAACTTGAATCATCATACACATCCAGCCAGCTAGACACCCCTAACTCTCCAAATTGCACAGATGAAACATTTGCAAATGCCTAAATAAATACACCACCATACTTGCCTTGTTTTAGAAGTGATGCCAATGTAAAATTGGATTTTTTTTTTACTAATTGTTTGACAAGCAGAAAGAAGGGAATGACTGGAAAATGTATTTTGTCAGTTTTTATGGACAAAGAAACAGGGCCACTGGCTGCAGTTTCAAATAGATGGCTTAGGTTAAATTGACTTGTGGCGACATATGTAAAAGATTGTTTTGGTCGATGACTGATGCGGAGAGTTGAAGATCACTATGGTGGGTACAATTCCTGGACTATACAGCTTGGGGACGCTAAGAAAGCTAGCTGCCCACGAGCCAAAAAACAAGGCAGTAAGCAGCCTTTGTCCTTGGTTTTTGTGTTCAGTTTCCTGCTTTGAGTTTTTGCCCAACATCCTCAATGAAGGAGATGACCAGTCATAAAAACTCTTTCCTTCCCAAGCTGCCTTTGGTTGGTGGGTTCATTACAACAACAGAAAGCAAACTAGAAGACATTTCCGGTGATGTTAGCTTTAATTGCTAGCATTGGCACATTGTAGAATCACCCAAGAAGGGAGTCCCTGTGAAGAATCATCTGGGTTATCTTAATCCTTGAGAACACCTGTGATTTCCTTAATTGCGTTCATTGAGGTGGGATGACCCACTTGCTGTGTGTGACACCATTCCACAGTCAAGGGATCTTGAACGGTGTAAGAGAGGAGACAGTTAACTAAGAACGTGTATGCGCACAAATACTGTTCTCTGCTCTTTTTTATGGAGACGATAGCACTCACTCCCTCAAGCTCCAGCTGCTGTGACTCCCCTGCTCTGACAGATGTCAAGCTGGAACTCTGAGCCAAAATAAATGCTTCACTGCTAAGTTGCTTTTTAAGGGTATTGTAATACAGATTTAGTGGAGGAAAAGCAAGAATAGAAAGAACCCCCCCCCAAATGAGTATATTATCAAGAAAATGTATTCAAAGGAATTATAGGAAGTTTCACCTTAAAATGGTTTAATTATAGGAAAACCGGAATACTGTTAGAAACTTAAGGTGTCATGAATGGGATTAAAAATAGGAGGGTTTTACTTAATATGAGCAAGGAGCCATAAGATGTAAACAGTGAGGGAATAAAATAACACAGCAATGCCTTTAATCCCAGCACTTGGGAGGCAGAGGCAAGGGCATCTCTGGAAATTCAAGGCCAGCCTGGTCTACAAGAGCTAGTTCCGGGACAGGCACCAAAGCTACAGAGAAAACCTGTCTCGATAAACAAAACAAAACAAACAAACAAACAAAAAAATAACACAGCAAGTTCAAATGGAATAACCAAGAAGATAATTTTGTTGAATCTAAAATGCATTAGAGATAGATATGCTGTATATGTGTTGGAAGCTGTAAAGAATGCCATAGTTATATTCAGTGTAACTGGAAAATTTGAGGATCTCCTTTGTCATTCAAAGAATAAACACAAAAAAATGTAGAGAGGAGACTGTCAACGAGGCATACACAAGGACCCTCAGAACTCATGGCAAAACAGGCATTCATTTAACACATCTGAGAATGGTCACACTGAGACAAGAACATCCTCATTTTTCCTCTGTCAGCCCCTTCCCAAGCCATATATCAACACAAGAAGAGAGCCCTCTCTTTTTGTTGCGGACATGGAGCGTTGTGTAAAACAGCGTTCTTGATTAACTAAGGATGGTCAAAACCTTCAATATGTCTTACCTGACTGAAGGTACAGACAGAGGAGGCCTGCTTTGGTTACCTGGTATGCAATGACCAAAGAAAAGCATGATGCCATGGTAGAGTATGGTATGGTGTAATGTAGTGTAGTGTAGTCTTAGTATAAGAACAAATGAGCTTGCAGTGTTGCACACAAATCGAGTGGAGAGTAAAATGTGATAAGCTCTGAAAAAATATGAACATTTTACTAACTAGACTGATCAGTGAGGACCCTTTCTTACCCTCTCCCTTGGCTGAGGCAAGTTTATAAAGGTGAGAGACATGCTTTTTTAAAGTACATAAAACATGGAATATGTCATAAACAGTGGAACAAGGAAGGACAGCCAAATGAAGAAAAAAAGAAAGTTGTGGCTATTACCAATATTGATTCCAAAGATTTGGAGATATAGAATTATATGAAAAAATTAAAATAACCATTATGAATATAAATAATTTATCAGATAATATAGATAGCAAATTTTATTACCTACATAATGAAAATGTGTAAATAAAAATTAGAATGGGCAAGCTTAATAATTAAACTGAAAAAGTGTACTGTAAATTTTTTAGTAAAACATAATTTGAAGAATCATCAACCTTTAAGATAGAACATTTACATCAAAGCAACAAAAAAATGAAGGGTAAAGAATGTGGCTTATGAGGGATCGCATCAAAAGACCAAAGCATACAATATGGTTGGCCACAAGAGACAAAAAGAGGAAAAAGATGCAGAGAACCTATTTAAAGATATAGTAACCAGATTTTTCCCCATGTCCGTCAGAAAGAAGTATACTTTATATAACACTTGAGCATAGCAAAAAGAATAGGAATCAATTTCATACACAAAGTAAAGAAACAAACATCATTCAAACTGAGAGAACCCCAAACCTAAACACGTATTTATGCAGCTGGAAGTCAAAGAAAGCTAGACAATTCTAAAGTAACAAAAGAAAAGTGACTTGCCATATTTTTAGGAACTACCTAAGATAATCATCAGATTTCTCAAAGGAGAGTTCATAAGCCAGAAAAGAGTAGCATAATGTAGTAACTCTGTGAAGAAGGAAAACCTACTCACAAAGAATATGATATCTAGCAAAAGTGCCCTTTAAAAGTGAAATAAATAGATGTTTTTTATGAGCAAAGAAGATCTTAGAAAACTTGTTACTAGTAGATCTGCCTTCCAAAGTATGCAAAGAACCTGTGGCCTGTTTGAAGTCGACAAAGTAATATCAAAAAGCAATACAAAATATAAAACACAGAACAAATAAATATTGACAAAACAGGTTGTAGTTAAGTAGAAATTATGCTATTATAAAAACACTTTTATTTATGTTAGAGTTAGAGACAAAAATAAAAATTAATGATAAATTTTCTTTTTTTCCCTTTTTTTCATTATTTTATTGTTTTTATTGAGCTATGTATTTTTCTCTGCTCCCTTCCCTTCTTCCCCCTTCTCCTGTTACCCTGTTCTCTGATCCCAACACTACCAATTTACACAGGAGTTCTTGTCTTTTTCTACTTCTTATGTGGATTAGATCCTTGTATATCTGTCTTAGGGTCCTCATTGATGTCTACGTTCTTTGGAGTTGTGAATTGTAGGTTGGTTTTTCTTTGCTTTATGTCTAAAAGTCACTTATGAGTGAGTACATATTATATTTGTCTTTCTGGCTCTGGGTTACCTCATTCAATATGATAGTTTTCTAGATCCACTCATCTCTCCACAAATTTCAAGATACATTATTTTTCCTCTGTGTAGTACTCCATTGTATAAATGTACCTCATCTTCTTTACCAATTCTTCAGTCAAAAGGCATTTAGGAGCCGGGCGGTGGTGGCACACTCCTTTAATCCCAGCACTCAGGAGGCAGAGGCAGGAGGATCTCTGTGAGTTCGAGACCAGCCTGGTCTACAGAGCTAGTTCCAGGACAGGCTCCAAAGCCACAGAGAAACCCTGTCTCGAAAAACCAAAAAAAAAAAAAAAAGGCATTTAGGTTATTTCTAGGTTCTGGCTATGACAAATAAGTACATGTCCTTGTGGTACGATTGAGCATGATTAATTTCATGCTAAAAATAATAACCTGAAATAAAAGGATATATTCCTGGTACCACTCATTCCACAAAAAGAACATAATCACTAAGAAAAAAAAAGTCTGAATACACAGACCCTAGTTTAAGTATTAAAATAATAATCTAAAACATTTTCAACCTAGAAAAATTTGGGAGCTAAGAGCTTTACTGGTAAATTCTACAAAGAAGAATTTATTCAAATCCTTCTAAAACAGTTCAAAACACTGAAAAGGAAGATAATTTTCATATTCATTTCATGTAGACAAAGTAAAAGAAAAAGTTACAAAAAAATGAAGAAAAAAGGATAACCCTGATGTACATAGGTGTAAATCACCTATCAAAACAATAACAAATTTAATTAACAACACATTATAATGATAACACATGACCATGTAGTGCCTATATCTAGGATGGCAATTAAAGTTAAAGAATCAGTCAGTGAGACATACCACATGAACAGAATTCAGGGTAAATTAACCACATGACAACATCAATAGGGTCACAAAAATGAATCTGTCAGTTGCACATAACCATGAAAATATGCCATCAAATTAGAATAAGGGAAGTATCTCATCATATTAAAGTTCACAAATGGAAATCTATCAGGTAACATTTTATTTAAAAGTAAAGGCTGAAATTGTTTCCTTTAAGATAGAGCATGTCCAGAATGCCTATCTCCATGAATTCTATTCATTATAGTATTGGACACAATAACCAGACTAATTAAACATGAAAACTGAAAAGACATATAGGTATAAAGTCATTAAATACAATTATTATCTTTCACTGATAGTATGATCTTTATATAAAAAAATCTCTAAATATTAGAGCTGTGCCCATGGTTGGGTTAAAGTCTTGACTTTCCTCTCTCATAGCTTGCCTGCACTTCCAATGCTGGCAGCCAGATAGGAAGTTTCCAAATTTATTCCAGCCTGGGATCTGTGTCTTGGATCCAAAGTACATGCTGTATTCACCAACAGGATCTTTCCATAGAATTCCTGTTAGCAATAGAGAACAGTGGTAATTACTACAGTGTTTTGGGGACTCTGAGGTCAACAACTCACAGGAAGCTATGCATAAAACGGCCTTGGGAATTTGATTTAAAAAATCCATGGCTCTTCCCTGAGGAAGATTACTTTCTCCAGCTGCAGCATTCTGAGATGCCTATAATTCTTTGCCTTGCTTGAGACCTTTTCAGCCTTTCCCCCTTTCATAATGGCGTGTCCATTTGTGTTGTCCTTGTTAAGGTACTATATAAGCTGCCATGCTGCTGAAACTTCATGGATATAACTTCTGACAGTTCTCAGAAACAGATCATACAATACACATCCTGTTCTTCTGACTTTTACAATGTTTCCACCCTGCCTTCTTCACTGATTCCTGAACCTCAAGCAAAGGAGTTTTCTTGTAGATACATTAGGACTGGGCTCCATAATACTGCTGTATGATTCACTGATGTTTTCTGTAAGGGTTATGATCAATCCCTGTAAACATATATATAAAAATAACATTAAATAAATTGAGCAAGTTATATTTATGTATTTAATATTGTATATGTTTTTTGTGTATAAATGTTTGTTTTATGACAACAATTAATGAAAAAGTAGCCATGGATTTGAATGAGTTGGGTAGGTTTATGTTTAGGAGGGTATAGAGAAAAAAGAATGGGAAATGATGGAATTATGTCATAATCTCAAAAACTAAAAATAACTATATAAAAAGAGCCTTGCATGTGCCAATGATGTGGGATTCCCCACTATATGCTCTGAATATATCTTACTACCACTGGCTAATAAAGAAGCTAATTTGGTCTTTGTCAGAGCAGGGTATGGGTAGGTGGGAAATCCCGTCTGAGATAGAGAGAGAAGACAAAGTCAGAAAGATGGCATGTAGCTGCTGAAGGAAAAAGACACCAGAACCTTATCAGAAAGCATCAGCCTTGTGGCAATACACGATGAATAAAAATGGGTTATTTATAATATAAGAGCTAGCTAGGAATATGCCTGAGCCATCGGCCAAACAGTGTAGTAATTAATATAATTTTGTGTGATTATTCTGGTTTTGGTGACCAGGAAACAAAAAGCAGTCTTCACTTACATGCTAAAATAATGTGTTTTTTTAAATAAGGCATTTATTGAGGATTAAACATAACCATATGACTTTTGAAGGTAGCATTACCTATCTATCCATTCATGATGGCTTCTGAGATTCAATCCTTCCACCCCTAATATTTTTAGTCAGCTTAAAAAGTAGTAATTTCCTTTATTTTCTTTAAATTATTCTTTGTTTTGGCTTAAGCTCCACTCATATCTACCATTTCTCCATCTCTGCCAGGTAAAATATATCCACTGGTATGTTTGTGGTGCCATCGTTCCAGGGGTAACTAGTGATTTTCCAACTGGCTCTGATGCTGGTCCGTAGTATAGAAGAAATGCATGCCTGTCCTGTAAATACAGTTAAAACCTTTAACTATATTGTGCGAGAATGTACTACTAACGGTTTGTTAAACAGATAAATAGTAAAATTTACCTTCCAAATATGTGTGTTTCGAATAAAGCTACTAGTTTTAGTCAGAGAAACCTATTTTAGCAGAAGGCAATGGTCAAAGAGCAGCAACTTTTACCAACGTATTGAGGATAAGGAATTTCTGAGTTCACAGTCCTAAATGAGACATGTATATTACTCACTGGGAGGCAGAAGGGTTGTGGGTAAATTGTAAATGCTGAAGGATCCAGAGGAGTGCTGTAAAATGCTCTCTCCTGGCTAGGTCACAGTCCCTGCAATTGTGAAGACACTGCAACTGTAGCCACTTGCACAGAAATAGAAGGTATGGAAGTGAAAGAGGACTAGTTGGAAGAGAAGAATGAGCATAGGTGTGTGGGGGGGATTATAACTTTTATAGATATCCAGCCAAATTGAAGCAAAAAAAAAAAACAAGCTGCCAGGTGGTGGTGTTGCATGACTTTAATCCCAACACTGGGAGGGCAGAGGCAGGCAGATCTCTGTGAGTTTGGAGACAGACAAAAACTACAAGAACTACAAGAACTACTTCCAGGACAGGCTCCAAAGCTACATAGCATAGAGAAGCCCTGTCTTGAAAAAAAAATACTCCCAACACCCCCCCCCCCCCCGCAAAAAAAGCAAAACCAAGCATACAAGGAAACAAACAAAAATGTCTTGTGAAAACTGACTGACTGAAGGTCTGTGGTCTCATTGCTAGATTACATCCCACCCTATTCCATTGGTCTGTATACCTGTTTGTGCCAGTACTATACTGGTTCATTACCAAAGTTCTGTAATATCATCTAAATCTAGTGTGAGGATATCTTCAACATTACCCTTTTGCTCAGGATAGCTTTGGCTATTTGGTGTCTTTAATACACCTATATAAATTCTAAGATCATTTTCTTCTAAGTTTGCAATGAATGCTGTTGGTGTTTTGATGGCATTTACATTGATTTTGTAGAGTAATACAGACATTTTTAATACTGAATTTTATAGACCTTTGATCACAGACATGTCTTTCAATTGTCTACTCTTTGAATTCCTTGTTTAGCATAGAAAATTTTCATTGTATATCATCTCCTGAATTATTTTGATCCTGAAGAATTACTAGTCTATCATGAATTGGATTTCTTTCTTACAATTTTCCCTCAGCATGTTAATTGTTGGTATCTGGAAAACCTGATAATCTTTTATGAATATCTTGTAGTCTTCTACTTTGTTAAAAGCCTTTATTATATCTAAGAACTTTCTAGTGGAGTCTATAGGGTCTTTTATATTGAGAATAATACATTATTTTAAGAGAGTATAAGTTTACATTTCCTTTTCTATTTGAATCATTTTATTTCTTTTTCCAAGAGATGTTTGTGCTCTCATATTCTTTGAAGTATCATTGACAGTAGGCAAGTGACAGTAAAATGCTGAATATTTGAGGAATATATTTATAGCATGGAAGTATGCACATACAACTGAATGTAATTAGCTTATGTAAATTACTTCAATTCTTTCATGTACTCAGCATGAATGTAACTTGAGGACATCATACTATGAACAAAGCAGTTATAGAAAGCTGTATTGTATGATACCATTCAGAGAATTATCTAAAATAGTCTAGCAGGTCAGATCAGAACTGGCTAGGAGGTGGGCATAGGAAGAAAATGGGGAGCCACTTTTCAACGGGTATAGAGTTTCAGTCACAGATGACAAAGTTTCAGAAGTCTGTTATGCAATGTGTGCTTATAACAAACAATATCATAATAAACACTAAATATGGTTAAGAGAATAAATTTTATGCTATGTGCTGCTTTTTTAAAAAAATACAAAAATAAAGAAAAAGAGACTAGATAACAGGTAACAGACATAAAGACAGAGGTAAAAATCAATATGCTATGTTTAAGTTGGATTTCAATTATATTTTTAGTGGCATATTTTAGCCTTTGTTATTTGAAGCTTTTGTAGAATAACAATAAATATATAAAGTACAACATAGCTAAATACAACCACTAATTTTGCGATATAGAAAGATAAATTAAATGTTAGAACCATAAATATTGCCAGAAAATATCAAGAACTGAGAAGATAATATATTTAAATATCCCAGAGGATAACAATACATACTTTAAATAGATACTGATAATGCATAAGAAAGAACATGGTATGCAAAATTTGAGAAGTCATTGTTTTTTACCGCTGAGTAGTATTCTAATGTGTATATATTCCACACTTTCTTCATCCATTCTTCCATTGAAGGACATCTAGGTTGTTTCCAGGTTCTGGCTATTACAAATAATGCTGCTATGAACATAGTTGAACAAATGCCCTTGTCATATGATCGGGCATCTCTTGGGTATATTCCCAAGAGTGGTATTGTTGGATCCAGGGGTAGGTTGATCCCGAATTTCCTGAGAAACCGAAACACTGCTTTCCAAAGTGGTTGCACAAGTTTGCATTCCCACCAGCAATGGATGAGTGAACCCCTTCCTCCACAACCTCTCCAGCAAAGGCTATCATTGGTGTTTTGATTTTAGCCAATCTGACAGGTGTAAGATGATATCTCAAAGTTGTTTTGATTTGCATTTCCCTGATCGCTAAGGAGGTTGAGCATGACCTTAAGTGTCTTTTGTCCATTTGAACTTCTTCTGTTGAGAATTCTCTGTTCAGATCAGTGCCCCATTTTTTAATTGGGTTAATTAGCATTTTAAAGTCTAGTTTCTTGAGTTCTCTATATATTTTGGAGATCAGACCTTTGTCTGTTGCGGGGTTGGTGAAGATCTTCTCACAGTCAGTAGGTTGCCTTTTTGTCCTAGTGACAGTGTCCTTTGCTTTACAGAAGCTTCTCAGTTTCAGTAGGTCCCATTTATTCAATGTTGCCCTTAATGTCTGTGCTGCTGGGGTTATACCTAGGAAGCGATCGCCTGTGCCCATTTGTTGTAGGGTACCTCCCAATTTCTCTTCTATCAGGTTCAGTGTGCTTAGACTGATATTGAGGTCTTTGATCCATTTGGACTTGAGTTTTGTGCATGGAGATAGATATGGGTCAATTTTCATTCTTCTACAGGTTGACATCCAGTTGTGCCAGCAAAAAGATGAACATGGGATGTACTCACTTATAATTGGTTTCTAGTCTTAAATAAAAGTCAGTGAGTCTATAATTGGATATCCTAAAGAAGCTAAATAAGAAGGTGAACCCAAAGAAAAACATATAGCTATCCTCCTGGGTAGAGGAAGTAGACAAGATTGCCAGGCAAAAAATCGGGATCTTAAGGGTGGGGTGGGAGGGGGTAAGGGGAGATGGGGAGAGAAAAGTGAGAATGGTAGGATGGGGAGAACTTGGGGCAACGGGATGATTGGGATAAAGGAAGGTTGGATAGGGGAGCAGGGAAGCACATATCTTAATTAAGGGAGCCATCTTAGGGTTGGGAAGAGACTTGAACCTAGAGGGGCTTCCAGGTGCCCAAGGCGAGGTCCCCAGTTAGTTCCTGGGGCAGCTGAAGATAGGGAACCTGAAATGATCCTATCCTATAACCATACTGATGAATATTTTGCATATCACCATAGAACCTTCATCTGGCAATGGATGGAGATAGAGACAGAGACCCACACTGGAGTACTGGACTGAGCTCCCAAAGTCCCAATGAGGAACAGAAGGAGGGAGAAGATGAGCAAGGAAGTCAGGACCAAGAGGGGTGCACCCACCCACGGAGACAGTGGGGCTGATCTATTGGGAGCTCACCAAGACCAGCTGGACTGAGACTGAAAAAGCAGGGGATAAAACCGAATTCTCTGAATATGTTGGACAATGAGGGCTGCTGAGAAGCCAAGGGCAATGGCACTGGGTTTTGACCCTACTTCATGTACTGGCTGCGTGGGAGCCTAGCCGGTTTGGATGTTCACCTTCCTAGACCAGGATGGAGGGGGGAGGACTTTGGACTTTCCAGAGGGCAGGGAACCCTGACTGCTCTTCAGACTTGAGAGGGAGGGGGAGAGGGAGAGGAGTGGGGGACGGGGAGACGAGTGGGGGGGGGAGTGGGAGGCTGGGAGGAGGCGGAAAATTGTTTTTTTCTCAATAAAAAAAAATAAACCAAGATGTAAACACTGAAAAAAAAGAAAAAGAAAACATGGTAGAAGACAGTGAGAAATAGGGAACGTGTTTTAATCATAATAAGATAGAGAGTAATACCTCTAAACATTTATCCCCTTAAAGGGTTAGAATAGTGATATTGAATAAATATAACTGAGTGAGGATAGCTATGAAAAGATATCAGACAAATTTGCATTTTTCCTATAAAAGGGAAAATTCGAAGGAGAAGAAGAGATGGAGGAGAAGAAGAAGAGGAGGATGAGAAAGAGGAGAAAGAGGGGAAGGAGGAGGAAGAGGAGAGACAGGGTAGAGTGTGAATATATATTACAGTTTTAAATGTTTAAGAAACATTTTTCTTTTTTTGACTCATTGATCTATTGGCTTTTGAGGGGCTGCCACCTGGCTCCCAAATAAATAACATCTCATATGAACATGCCACACACACACACACACACACACACACACAGAGAGAGAGAGAGAGAGAGAGAGAGAGAGAGAGAGAGAGAGAGAGAGAGAGAGAGAGAGAGACTTATAAATGCCTAGCCTTAGCTTGGCTTGTTTCTAACGAACTTTTCTTAACATAAATTATCTCATCTACCTTTGACCTCTGGGCTTTTCTAACTTTTGTAATCTTCCTTTCTCCCACTTACTCTGTGGCTGACTGGGTAGCTGGCCCTTACTTTTCTCCCTCCTTCATTTTTCCACCCAGGTTTCTTCTTCTGTTTATTCTCTCTACCTGCCAGCCCTGCCTATCCATTCTCCTGCCTTGCTATTGGCCATTCAGATCTTTATTAGACCATCAGGTGTTTTAGACACGCAAAGAATCTCAGGTTCACAAAGTTAAACAAATGCAATATAATCAAAGCAATTAGTACATCAGTAAACAAATGCAATACACCTTAAAAATAATATTCCACAACACTATACAACCCAGAGAGGAAAAGAGACAGACCTTCAGACATCTGTTTCCTACACTTCCTATTTCCCATTCCGCACTCCTATTGAGCTAACATAATTATAAGCCAAGGGCAAGGATGTTATAATCAGGTCTATATGGTTTAGTATCTAAAATTACTAAGAGTATTACCAGACATTGGTGGCAAATATCTTTAATCCTAGCAGTCGGCTGGCAGAAGCAGGTAGATCATTTTGAATTAGAGGCAGTCCTGGTCTACAAAGTGAGTTACAGGACAGGCAGGGCTAAAACAAAGAAACCCTGTTACAAAAAAAAAAAAAAACTTTAAAAAAAAGAAAGAAAGAACAAAAAAAGAGTGAGTATTTAGAAAGTAAAATGTTAAATATCTTGATGCATATTATATATATACCTGAATAATCAATGAATTTTCTTCTTCCAGATCACATTATTGCTAGGTCAGTTCATATTTAATATACCACATCTTCTTATAAAATCAAAATAAAAGGCAAAGGGAAAAGATAAAATCAATATAAGAAAATATAAAGAAGGAAAGAATAAAGATAGAGGTAAGGAAGAATGAAAGACAGGATGAGGAAGGCAAGAGATGTAAATCTACCTTCATGCTTTTAGTTCTTGCTTCTAGGCAGAGTCAAAAGGCCCAAAATTATAAGTATCATTTTTAATCTTCTCCAGCACATTCCATACTTACCTTTGCTTTAATAAAGTCTTAGTGACAGTGTCTTTCTAAGGGAAAGCAAATTTTTAAGTTTTTGTAGCTTGTTGCTCATCATAAATACTAAGCAAAAGGAGGCCTTCAGCAGAATGGCATTTGGTAGACATGACCAAGTCTTCACAGGCATGAACTCACAGTGGCTGTAAGGACATGAACGCGATCGGGCTTCCCAAAAATCTCATCATGGAAGGGCCACTTGAGGACGCTAACATAACTGAGGGGCTTTTATGGAAGTCAAGATCTCCTGAGTAAATTGGGAGCATGGGGACCTTAGGGGAGAGTTGAAGGTGGGGGTAATAAATGTAGAGCTCAATAAATATCAATTAAAAAAATATGGAAATACACTCTTTGGGCAATAGAAAAAAAAAGCAAGGAAAAAAAAAAACCCAGCGATCATTATGAAGGCAACCCATGCTCCAGTAAATAAATTTGCCATGCATGGCTGATTTACATAGGAGATCCTTCCTCTTCTGAAGAGAAAGGAGGAGGAGTGGATGGTGGGGGAAGACTGGGAGATGGAGTAAGAGGAGAAGGTGGAGAGGAAGTGTGATTGGTCTGGGAAAATTTGCTTATTTAATTAACAAATAATAAAATAAATAAACACAAAGAAGAAAACAGTTTTGAATGCAGATTAAAGCTTTGCTGAACTGCCTCATCTTTTGCTTGTTGGTTAAATACATTACTATGTTATCTTCTATCTCACTGAAGACACCGTGAATAATATCCTCTATGAGAAGTCCTGAAAATTCCTGTGCATCCATTTGTTTAAAACCTGGGTGTAGCATAAAATAATATAACAAGTAATCTGAAAGGAGTAATGCTTAAGGTGCCAACCAAAGTAAATACCCATGGGCTAGAAATTCATTTTTACTAATACAAATGTTTGTATTTGAATTTTGCATTCATAAATACTATTTAGGAAGATCATCTACTGATCATTTATCATATGTATAATCATCAGTCATATTTCCTCTCATCTATTTGTTAATGAATTTATGGCTTTCCTAATTAAATTACCTTGTATTTATTTCTATGCAACACAAAAATTAGCTTTTCTTGGCATTGTTCCATGTTCTGAAGGGGAAAGAAAAACCCTTTCATGTTCTTTTCATCCCAAATCAGAATTTGGAACAGACTTTAAGCTTAGACAAATGGTACCATGGTTATTGGCACGAAAAGAAAGGATGATGCAGCGGTGTGCAGCAATAATGAAAGAGAGAACCCTCAAAAGCATGTCAAGCAGGTGGTGCCACCTGTACCCATCTAATTCCTGCCCTAACTGTCTGCCACCCACTTGTGAAAAAGCTGCAGAACTTGATACTGGTTCAATCCTGGTGAGGAAAGGGGGCTGTGGCTCTAGTTCAAGGACTAAGTCAGATTTGGAGGAGGGGGATTATTACTATTAGTGCCAGAGGATCATTGTCTCTCTGTGAAACAACTGCGGGGAGCCCCTCAACAAATCCAGCTTTGATTTTTGTCAAGCTCTCAGAAGTGAGAATGGACACCTGTGTGCTAGACATTCCCAGCTGTACTGTTGCCCTCCAGCCCACTGTTCCAGCTGGCTGACATTTCCTTACAAGGAATACAGAAAAGTGTCTGGAGGAGAGGGAAGATAATCCGCTAGAAAAGTGTGTTCTGATCTGACATCAAGAAACGCATTAGGAGATAGTTTTATAGGGTGCCATCTTCTGGGGAACAAGAGAATGAATCAAAAAAAGTTGCCTCGTTTAGAAATGCCCAGGCTGTTCCTTCTTTCAACCCCGCTCAGTTAAAGAAGCAACGGGACCATTCTGAAAGGAAAGGATGTGAAAATTGTTGAATGAACTTGATGAATGAGTGCCATAGATTTTTCCTAAAACCAGACATCATAGGCAGGATGTAGATGCAGATATTATTCTGCTTTTCTTTATTGCACATATTATTGTTCACAGAGTTATTTCGCCTGCTTGGTATTGATTGAGAAATGTAATTTGGTATGCCTACCTGTGGCTTCATGTTTGTTGAATTACATCACAATGAATCTTAGGTTTGTCACGCTCTTATATTTCTCTATACAAGTACAGAGGTGTGGCAGCAATAGGAGAAATTGTGGTGACAGTTTTTCTACCCATGGCAAAGGCCAATTGCCTCAGAAAGATAATCTTCATGTGAAGGGTTTCTTTTAAAAAAATTGGAATGATGGGCATTTGAGTAGATCTGAGTGTGGATTGTTTTCTTCAAAAGTCGTCAATACCATTAATCTTCTTTAACTTTGAGTTAGAGCATGATGATGGTCCGGGTTTTATCACTGTCTTGGCTTTCAGTCCTTGTGATCTCATTGGTCAATGGAAGGAGAGGAATTGATCCATAATGGTTATAATGTCTTTCAGTGCTAATTTAGCCTTGAGCATATCCATTTTCCAAACACAGGGTCATTTATGGACATAGGATACTTACGTCATACCATCCAGCAACCTAGGTGTTGAGTGTGGGATCCATTATGGCTTGTGTGGCCATAATTATCTAACAATAACAGCTAATCCATCGAATTACCTCATCACCTCTACTAGGGAGAAGTAACAGGGCAAAGATGTCTCTTGAAACAAGTAAAGTAGCTACCCTTACAAGAGCAATTATTGACAGCTACGTGAGTTATCCAGGTTTGAGATAGTTAAAATTGTCTTTTCTAAGGTAATGCGATTTTCTGCTATTAAGTCATTTTGTTATTACGTGGTATTCCAGTCTCGGAGAAGGAAAAGCCTGACAGCTCCAGTGGTGTGAGGTCCATAGTAGTCTTCTAAGTTCCCTTTAAAAACCCAGACTTTCCTCAAGAAAATGAACACGCATGCTGCTGTATCTTTATGGATCAAAGCAGCCTGTAATTTGTATAAAACATCTCTATATGAGGCGACATCGCAGAGTTCCATAGTAAAAAAAAAATATAGAGAGAGCAGAATCGTAAGAAAAATGGTGATATAAATGTGCCAGGTTTTCTTGGGCAATGTGTTCAGATGGTCTGGTGGAAAACAGCGCTCAGCACCATACTTAAATCTCACCACGCAGAGTACCAAATCTCAGTGCACTAGTGACATGCACTAGCCTTACGCCTTTTTTATGTAGATTGTCAGGAAACGAGACCGGATAATTCTGCTTAGCTGCCTGCCAATTTGGAGACTTGGCATTCTGATATCTTCAGGAGTTTACTAATTGCCCATGGTGATACTGATTTTTCTCCTTGTCATTTACTAACAGTGTCTGGTAACAGGGTGTTCTCGGTAGCACACACCTTGTGGTAGATAATTTTTACACTCTTCAATGCTTAGAGAAATAAGAGAAAATCACTGTGAATTAACACGAATTGTGACATTTCTCAGAATTGTTGAGTGGTGTAAATGCTTGTTTAGCACTTGTGTATTAAACATTGATATAAATATTATGAATTGATCATGCATAAAAAGTCATGGTATGAAGTGTATAGTTTATGCAAAAGAATCTAGCTGTGATCTTTATGAATGATTATTTGTGATAACTTATGACGTCATCACTTACATTTCCAATTATCTATACTATAGTCATAGTTTCCAGGTCTCTTAATGAGTTTTAAAATGTACATAGGGCTATTCTTTCTTTGTATGTGCAGACTTATAGCTTTATGTCCTGACTAATTTGAATAATAAAATGTTGTTTGTACCTTAAAGGAAGGATATTATTTATAAAATTCTTTCATTTCTTTGTCTAAACAAGAGAATACTACCTAGAGGTATCCAAAGAATGTGGCAGGAACATTCCTTTCACCCTATAGACGATGTCTAATTTAACATCAGCTTACTGGGACATGTCTGGGATGTTAGAGAGATTTAGGGAAGGTAATGGAGGACATAACTTATCCCTAGGACTATCCCATGTTCCCACATGATCTAGTCTTCTGCGACCTCAATCTTAGCTTTGCTTCTCCAAACTATGCTTCTTCCTGATTTGCCCTTTATTTGAAAACCCCTACTAATTTCCAGAGAATATGGTCTACATGCTTACATGTGAACTGTAGCATTAAAAATAATCATTTAATTGATAACTCATAATTCACAAATTATTCCTTTTTAAAATTCTGTTTTGAAATTATTATTCCATCATTTCTCTCCTCCCTTTCCTCCCTCTGCTCTTTCCATGTAAGCCTTTGTCCCCGCTCATATTCATAGCCTCCTTTTCTTGTTATTCTTGTGTGTGTTATCATAAATACATAAATATAACCTGGTCAATTTGTGTAACATTTTATATCTATTTATATATTCTTATTGATGACCACTGGGTGCTAAATAGCCAATCCCAGCACTCTTCTCAGCTGTGTGGAAGGCATTTTAGAAGTATCTGGGGGAGGTTTTAAAAATATTAATGTTTGGAATCCCCAGAAGCTAAATTAACCCAGTATCTTTGGAGCTGCAGTCCAAGCTTTAGTATTTACAAAAAGAACTCCCCCAAGTTGTTCTTCATTGACAATGACTGAAAACCACAGCTTTAGATATAGAAAGCAACACAGAAAACACATAGATGACCCATGATCAGTTAATATTGCTGATGTGTTAATCCGAAAAGAGCAGGGCAATCAGGAAAGGCAATTTACTTTAAACATGACACTAAGCACTGTGAACTTTTCCTGTGAGGTAATTGCAAGTCACTGAAAGATTTCAAGCCAGAAACTAATATCAAATTTCTATTTAAACATGGTTACATTAACAAGTGTATGGACTTTCCAAGAGCATTCCAGACACCAATTACTTCTTCTAATGGCCTTTTCATGAAAGGTAGAACATTAGAAAATTTTTGCATATATGTGTGCTGTTTCCTTGGAAATTTATTTAGTTGTTGTATTTTCAAAGGACTATTTAAATTAAAATAGTTTATGATTGCATTTTTGTGCTAGATAGGTAGAAATCCCTAGACAAATAAATTAAGTCTGTTTCAAACCCATATGGTGTTTCTCAATTTTATGTGAATAAAATAATACAGGAATGTTTCACTTCTGCTTCTATATTTCTATAGGCTTGTGACATGGCTCAGCAGGTAAAAGTGCTTTCGACCAAGCCTTGAAACCCAACAGTCTGGGTTCAATCACAGGAACCCACTAGGTGGAGGAGAAAACCTACTCATGAAAACTCTTCTCTGACAACATGCACCTGCCACACACACACATGCAATGCACACAAACACATATGCATATGCACACACATGTACACACGTATGATAACATTTAAGACCCTAAGAGAGACATACATAGATCTAATCTGCATGGGAAGTAGAAAAAGACAGTATCTTCTAAGTAAATTGGGAACACAGGGACCTTGGGACAGGGTTGAAGGGAAGGGGAGAGGCAGGGAGGGGAGCAGAGAAAAATGTAGAGATCAATAAAAATAAATACAAAATTATGATTTATCACAAATTATCTATGTTTTTTATAAGCCCAAGACCTACTATTTCATAGAGACACATATCCCAAAAGATTCAATGAGGGCTGAAGGGGGAGGGGAGAGGCAGGGAGGGGAGCAGAGAAAAATGTAGAGCTCAATAAAAACCAATAAAAAAAAGATTCTGTGTTTGAGTTCAGTCTCTGCTATTGACATTTAATGGGTTCTGTTGAAAACTATGGTTTTCATTTTGCACATTCACCTACCTGGTCCTGTTTAGGACACATAGCCAGAGATGTCAATCAGATATACCAACTACCCTTTCAATATGATTTAAACCATGATTGTAAAATTGCAATATTTATTACTCAGGGTTAAGTTAATAGGTGGTACACAGTTCTAAAACCATACTGGTGCCCTCATTTTATCAAGTAAAAAGTTAAAGTCTAGTGTCTGACATTCAGGAATTTTAATTCAATAATTCAATCTTTTCATCATCTTACAAAGACTTCTGTCTCTCCATTCTGGATCTACGATCTCACCTATACATAGATCTAATCTACATGGGAAGTAGAAAAAGACAAGATCTCCTGAGTAAATTGGGAGCATGGGGACATTGGGAGAGGGTTGGAGGGGAGAGGCAGGGAGGGGGAGCAGAGATAAATGTAGAGCTCAATAAAAATCAACAAAAAAAGAAAGAAAAAAGAAGATATCACTTACCCTTCATAGTAGTTCAACAACTGTGAATTCTAGAGTTCTCCATTTTCTTACCAAGAAAGAAAGAAAGGGTAAAGTTATATATCTCATTGAGAAAATAAAGATCCTCTTCCTCAGAAGGTCACAAAGAAACATCCATTTATTCTGGTGATCATCATCAAGCCCAATGTTATCAAAAAAAACTTCTGCCCACAACTCCATCTTAAAATAGGATTTTTTTTAGATAAAAACATTTTTAAAAAATCTATATACATGGATGTTTTCCTTCATTTATGTCTATGTACTACATGCATGTTTTGCTCATGGAGGCCAGAAGAAGAAGTCAGAGCTTCTAAAACTGAAGTTATGGACAGTGATGACCCATTAACACTTAAGTTGGATACCCAGATATGATTAAAAATTAGAGTACGGCATCATGTGTTTATCATCCTGGAAGATGAGGTAGAAGGAATATGAGAGACAGAAGACAAGAAATTGTGCTGTTTCTTCCAGGCATGACATGGTTAGTGTACTCAGGAGCTCACAGTAGTTGTGGATATTTCCATAGACCTATACAAGAGAGGATTAGACCACCTCCAATGAGGGACTGGTAAGTGGTCATGAAGTTCCTCTACTCCCTGAGGAGATTTTGGCAGTTAAAAGTTGCTGGGCAAGGAGGAGTCATTAATATAACCACTAGTGAACTGTCCATGCTCTGGTAAATAACTTTGGCTCATGACAGTAATCAAGTCACACACATACACTAAAAAATATTAAATTTTGACAGCCGGGCGGTGGTGGCGCACGCCTTTAATCCCAGCACTCGGGAGGCAGAGGCAGGCGGATCTCTGTGAGTTCGAGACCAGCCTGGTCTACAAGAGCTAGTTCCAGGACAGGCTCCAAAACCACAGAGAAACCCTGTCTCGAAAAACCAAAAAAAAAAAAAAAAATTAAATTTTTCTATCGTTTCCAAAGTTTTGCAAAATTATTCTTTTTTTAGAAATGATAACCGATAGCAACAAGATTTACAGATAACAGATTTGGTAATTGCTATGCCTCGAATGTTACTTAAAAGTAATGTTAAATATTTAAAAAAATATTATTGTTGTGCACACACATGTGTATATACATTTGTTCAGGGGGCCTTAGAGTATGTGTACATGAGTGTGTGAGCATAGTGATTGTGTGAAAGACAGATCTGTGACGTATGTTCTCTTTTTCCATGTTATGTGTTCTGGAAAGAAAAATCAGGTCTTCATTACCCTCTGAGCCATCTTGCCTTTCAATACATTAGAATACTGATAGACAGTGTGTTATGATTGGAAGGGAGCACTCAGCAAGGTGTTGGTTTCATGGAGATGGAGCCCTCATGAAGGGGTTAAAAAGCCCCAGTATTAGCTGCTGTGTCTTTGTTATACAAGCTAACTCTTTCCACGACCCTCTGTTAGATTCAGCAGATAAGAACCTCTGCCACTTATGATGCATCATGAACATAGCCATGTCCTCTTACGTCTCAGTCTCCAGCCCAAAATTAAATCAACTTCTGTTACTTAGAATTTCCCCACCCCCAGAAGTTCTGTAATAGGAATAAAATGAATAATGACACACTTATTATGTCACCGTCATTTCAGTTGCTGTTATTAACTTTTGGTCCTAATGCTTATTAAAATCTTAATAATGCATTTATAATTTTAAAATCATTTCCTTCATGGGGCTTAAACATGGAGCTCAAATCTTGTAATCATTTGGCTATCAGGGAGCGCAACTGCTTTGAATCTTTGATTGCTTCCTCTTTGATACTCTGGAGATTTTTGTATGGCATGGAATCTTGGACACTTAATGGTATGTATCTGATTAAATATTTGGGAATGTGTTCATCTATATATAGGTGCAGCCATGTACTGGCTTTTCGGGTGCCTAGTCTGCTTGGATGCACACCTTCCTAGACCTGGATGAAGGGGGGAGGGCCTTGGACTTCCCACAGGGCAGGGCACCCTGACTTCTCTTAAAACTGGAGAGGGAGGGAAGGGGGGGGTGGGGGAGTGGGAGAGAAATGGGAGGTGGAAATTTTTAATAAATAAACAAATAAATAAATAAGAATGGAAACTAATACTATAGTTTTGTTAAATAGAGATCGTATTATAAAACCTCCTAACGACTTGCCACCCATAGAACAGTGCCTCTTTGAACACTCATCAGGAACTGCAGCACACGAAGCCCATCTGCATTCTATGCGTCACCATACAGTTCACAAGCCGGGCAAGGGTCTGGAGACTGAAACACACAAAGACTCATAGAGACAGCACAGACACAGAGAGACACCGGTCATCCTTGATGCCAGAATGCCTCTTTATTGTGTTCAGGGGCAGCTTATATAGGGACAGCCATGCCTCAGCCAACCCCCCCACCCACCCACCAGAAACCACTCTCCTGCCATCAGGAACTTCTGAGGGTCTCGTGCTCAGAGCAGCTGTAGGCACTCAGATCACGGGAAAAGAAATTGTTTACAAGAAATTCAGGATCTGTGTGTGTGTGTGTGTGTGTGTGTGTGTGTGTGTGTGTGTGTGTGCGTGCAACTAACAACATGCAAATCCCACAAGAAATCCAACTCTGTTATAAGCTGGAAAATGCCTAGCGATCATGCTCATTCTACGGTCAACATGAATGCTATTAAATGCTGATGCTACAAGATACTCACAGCAGCTGTCTGTCTAACAATTTTAGCTGCCATGAAGGAGGCTGCAGCAGTGACAATATCGTACCCATGGTGATCCCAAAGTCTCCAGGATGGCTTCGCAGTTCTTCCTTCCTCTGCCTCCTTCAGGAAATCCTACAGGTGCATGCCACCACAATTGGCCCTGGCAGCAGGCAGGTTCGGAGACATTCCGCAGCTACTATGCAGGTTTCTCCGGTGCTGCATGAGAGCCTACCACTTGCGCTGCAGTCTCTTGGGCGTGCAGAGCCTGGAACTGCCCCTGCCTTTCCCTTGCCCCGCTGCTGCCTTCCATATCTTCCATATGCTCCTTGTCTTGGCTCTAGCCCTTGTTGTCGCATTTGCTGATACTCTTGGCACCGCCATGGCATCTCCCAGGCTAGGCACCAAGTGAGCCAGGGAAACATGCCTTCCACCACAGCCGCCTAGAAAAAGCTCTGTTCCAGCTGCCTTCTGCCCCAGCTGCAATCATACTGGGTCCAAACTGGTGCATGGAGTGGAGCAGAACTCGGGGGAAGCAGGCTTGCTCCTCCGGAACCACTGAAGGGGCCCCACTTAAACAATCTTTTAGGAATTTGGGCATCGTCAACCTGTCTGGCTACTTCCTGCTGAGTGGGGGGTGCTGTATTCTGGGGGTCTTTTACTGCAACATTTCAGGGGTTCTCGGTGAATCAAAGGACATGAATCTGGAATAAATCCTCAGGTTCTCATCCTCCTTGGAGACAAAAGCAGAACCTCTTTTCCAAAGCATCAAATCCATAGGCCTGCACTTTAAAGCCAAAATAACTTTCTTAGCAGTTCCCAGAATCAAATGTCTTTCTCCAGTCCATAACACAAAAGACAACAAATCAACACAATAATATACATCTGTACACATTCTATTTTTTTTTTGAGCTGTATACATTCATCTTTTGGAGGCCTTCAATTCACCCTCCCGCCTCCTCTTTATCCAGAGGGTGTCCCTCAGATCGTCTCTGGGGATGAAAATACACATATTAGTCTTTTATTTTTTAACATTTTTTTATTGATAAAAAGAAGAATAAAAGAAAAAAAAAAACAAATTTCCACCTCCTCCCAGCCTCCCCTTTCCCTCCCCCTCCTCCCACTCTTCCTCCCTCTCCTCCCACTCTTCTCCCCCTCCCTCCCACCCCTCTCCCCTTCCCCCCCACTCCTCTCCCCCTCTCTCTCCAGTCCAAAGAGCAGTCAGGGTTCCTGCCCTGTGGTAAGTCCTAGGTCCTCCCCCCTCCGTCCATATCTAGGAAGGTGAACATCCAGACTGGCTAGGCTCCCACCAAGCCAGCAGATTGCGTAGGATCAAAACTGCGTGCCATTGTCCTTGGCGTCTCATCAGCCCTCATTGTTCGTCATGATCAGAGGTCAGTTTTATCCCATGCTTTTTTTGGTAATAGTCCAGCTGGCCTTGGTGAGCTCCCAGTAGATCAGCTCCACTGTCTCAGTGGGTGGGTGCACCCCTCGTGGTCCCGACTTCTTTGCTCATGTTCTCCCTCCTTCTGCTCCTCATTGGGACCTTGGGAGCTCAGTCCAGTGCTCCAGTGTGGGTCTCTGTCTCTATCTCCATCCCTCGCCAGATGAAAGTTCTAAGATGATATGCAAGATATTCGTCAGTATTGCGCTAGGATGGGGTCATTTCAGGTTCCCTATCCTCAGCTGCCCAAGGAACTAACTGGGGACCTCAGCTTGGGCTCCTGGGAGCCCCTCTAGGGTCAATTCTCCTGCCCACCCTAAAGTGGGTCCCTTAACTAAGGATTGTGGTTCCGTGCTCTCCTATCCAACCTTCCTTTATCCCGATCCTCCTATTTCCCCAAGTCCCCCCTCCTTCCCTTCTACCTTTTCTCTCCCCCATCTCCCCTTACCCCCTTCCCACCCCACCCCCAAGATATGGAATCGTATAGAAGACCCGGATTTTACCCCACAAACCTATGAACACCTCATTTTCGATAAAGGAGCTAAAAGTATACAATGGAAGAAAGAAAGCATCTTCAACAAATGGTGCTGGCACAACTGGATGTCAACCTGTAGAAGAATGAAAATAGACCCATATCTATCACCGTGCACAAAACTCAAGTCCAAATGGATTAAAGACCTCATTATCAGCCCGAAAACACTGAACCTGATAGAAGAGAAAGTGGGAAATACCCTACAACAGATGGGCACAGGTGATCGCTTCCTATGTATAACCCCAGAAGCACAGGCATTAAGGGCAACATTGAATAAATGGAATCTACTAAAACTGAGAAGCTTCTGTAAAGCAAAGGACACTGTCACTAAGACACAAAGGGAACCTACTGACTGGGAGAAGATCTTCACCAACCCCGCAACAGACAAAGGTCTGATCTCCAAAATATATAGAGAACTCAAGAAACTAGTCTTTAAAATGCTAATTAACCCAATTAAAAAATGGGGCACTGAACTGAACAGAGAATTCTCAACAGAAGAACTTCAAATGGCCAAAAGATACTTAAGGTCGTGCTCAATTTCCTTAGCAATCAGGGAAATGCAAATCAAAACAACTTTGAGATACCATCTTACACCTGTCAGAATGGCTAAAGTCAAAAACAACAAGGATAGCCTTTGCTGGAGAGGCTGTGGAGGAAGGGGTACCCTCATCCATTGCTGGTGGGAATGCAATCTTGTGCAACCACTGTGGAAGTCAGTGTTTCGGTTTCTCAGGAAATTCGGGATCAACCTACCCCTGGACCCAGCAATACCACTCTTGGGAATTTACCCAAGAGATGCTCTATCACATGTCAAAAGCATTTGTTCAACTATGTTCATAGCAGTATTATTTGTAATAGCCAGAACCTGGAAACAACCTAGATGCCCTTCAATGGAAGAATGGATGAAGAAAGTATGGAATATATACACACTAGAGTACTACGCTGCGGTAAAAAACAATGACTTCTCGAATTTTGCATGCAAATGGATGGAAATAGAAAACACTATCCTGAGTGAGGTATCCCAGACCCAAAAAGAAGAACATGGGATGTACTCACTCATAATTGGTTTCTAGCCATAAATAGGGGTCACAGAATCTACAATTGGCGAACCTAAAGAAGCTAAGTAAGAAGGTGAACACAAGGAAAAACATATCGTTATCCTCTTGGATAAGGGAAGTAGACACATATTAGTCTTTTAAACTTACACTCTATTCTTTTTTTTTTTCAACTGTTTTCCTTTTTGAGGCCTTTCAATTCATCCTCCTGCCTCCTGTTTCGGAGAGTGTCCCACAGAGCATCTCTGGGGATGAAAACACACACACCACTCCCCAATCCAACCTCACCATTCCCAAGGGCGAACTCTCAGCGTTCCCTAGTTCCCGATCTGGGTAAGATCTCCACTTGTAGCACACGGCGCCCATCTGTACTTTATGTGCCGCCACACAGTTCGTCTGGAGACTGAAACACCCACAGACACACAGAGAGAGACACAGGTCATTCTTATGTCAAAATTCCCCAAGAATGCCCACTTTATTGTGCCCAGGGTCAGCTTATATAGGGATAGCTATGCCCCAGCCAAATGCACCAGAAACCACTCTCCTGCCATCAGGAACTTCTGAGGGTCTCGTGCTCAGAGTAGCTGTAGGCACTCAGATCAGGGGAAAACAAGTTGTTTACAAGAAATTAGTATAAAGACTCTACAGTAGTAAATGTGCAAAGAGTAGGAGACTGTGGAGCGCTCTGCCCTTAGTGGGAAATACACACCACACCCCTTTCTCTGAGGCTCGGAGATTTTCCCACAGGAGGAGCAGAGTGGGTGTAAGAACCAGGCTTGTAAATTGCTTTAAAGAACCTTTGTTTTCCAGACACAACAAGGTGGTTGTACATGTGAACACGTGATTGTGATGCTATGTACAAGGCTTGAAAGAGCTGAAGTCAGAGAAAATCCCAGTTGGTGAAGCCTGGCATGAAATTAGCTTAGGAGCTATTGGTGTTTGATAGCTACAGAGAGAGAGAGAGGGAGAGGGAGAGGGAGAGGGAGAGGGAGAGGGAGAGGGAGAGGGAGAGGGAGGGAGAGGGAGAGGGAGGGAGAGGGAGAGGGAGGGAGAGGGAGAGGGAGAGGGAGAGGGAGAGGGAGAGGGAGAGGGAGGGAGAGGGAGAGGGAGAGGGAGAGGGAGAGGGAGAGGGAGAGGGAGGGAGAGGGAGAGGGAGAGGGAGAGGGAGGGAGAGGGAGAGGGAGAGGGAGAGGGAGGGAGAGGGAGAGGGAGAGGGAGGGAGAGGGAGAGGGAGAGGGAGAGGGAGAGGGAGAGGGAGAGGGAGAGGGAGAGGGAGAGGGAGAGGGAGAGAGAGAGAGAGAGAGAGAGAGAGAGAGAGAGAGAGAGAGCGAGCTTTTTTTTTTTGGTGCTATGACAGTTGGTAGATTGACCACACTCTAGGTAGGGCCGGTCCCAAAACCAAGAGTAATTGGGAAATATGCACTATAATTTATGTGAGATGGGGAGAAAGCTCAAAGTCGGGTGAATCAGGGGGTGAGGGTAAAGTGGAGTTGGAAGGGGGTTGACTATGATAAAATATCTTATAATACAAAGAATTAATAAAATATATTACTAAAGGGAATGGAAACTCTAGTAATGATTTTTTTCTGAGACAAATATAAAGAAGCAAAATTATTCAGCACCTATGATGCCCACAAAATTTGGACTTCCCACTGACTAGAATAAATCTAAGGTAATATAAAAAATGTTTCTGTAAGCAAGCAACGCTGGTGATAAAGGGGTTTCTCTCAATTATTTCAGGTAGTAAGTGTCATGAGAAAATCCTAACAATCTTTAATTTTATAGTATAAAAAACAAATGCAATATTAATGTGTGTTTCTTTAGATTAGTCACACATAACTTTAATTTTTCTTATTAAAAATCATGATTCCCTTTTCCTTCCAAATATTACCTTACCTCTCTGCTAGTAAGACGAGATGCATTTTTTAATTTATTTATTTTTTTATTGAAAAAAAGGAAAAAAAGTTTCCGCCTCCTCCCAGCCTCCCATTTCCCTCCCCCTCCTCCCACCCTTCTTCCCCTCCCCCCACTCCTCTCCCTCTCCCTCTCCAGTCCAAAGAGCAGTCAGGGTTCCCTGCCCTGTGGAAAGTCCAAGGTCCTCCCCCCTCCGTCCATATCTAGGAAGAACATCCAAACTGGCTAGGCTCTCACAAAGCCAGAACATTAAGTAGGATCAAAACCCCGTGCCATTGTCCTTGGCGTCTCATCAGCCCTCATTGTTTGCCATGTTCAGAGAGTCCAGTTTTATCCCATGCTTTTTCAGTCACAGTCCAGCTGGCCTTGGTGAGCTCCCAATAGATCAGCCCCACTGTCTCAGTGGGTGGGTGCACCCCTCGTGGTCCTGACTTCCTTGCTCATGTTCTCCTTCCTTCTGCTCCTCATTGGGACATTGGAAGCTCAGTCCAGTGCTCCAGTGTGGGTCTCTGTCTCTATCTCCATCCATCACCAGATGAAGGTTCATAGCCAAGAGGATAACTATATGTTTTTCCTTGGGTTCATCTTCTTACTTAGTTTCTTTAGGTTCACCAATTGTAGACTCCGTGACCCTTATTTATGGCTAGAAACCAATTATGAGTGAGTACATCTCATGTTCATCTTTTTGGGTCTGGGTTACCTCACTCAGTATAGTGTTTTCTATTTCCATCGATTTGCAAACAAAATTCGAAAAGTCATTGTTTTTTACCATAGCGTAGTACTCTAATGTGTGTATATTCCACACTTTCTCATCCATTCTTTTATTGAAGGGCATCTAGGTTGTTTCCAGGTTCTGGCTATTACAAATAATACTGCTATGAACATAGTAGAACAAATGCTCTTGTCATATGATAGGGCATCTCTTGGGTATGTTCCCAAGAGTGGTATTGCTGGGTCCTGGGGTAGGTTGATCCCGAATTTCCTGAGAAAAAGAAACACTGATTTCCAAAGTGGTTGCACAAGATTGCATTCCCACCAAAAATGGATGAGGGTACCCCTTCCTCCACAGCCTCTCCAGCAAAGGCTATCATTGGAGTTTTTTATTTTAGCCATTCTGACAGGTGTAAGATGATATCTCAAAGTTGTTTTGATTTGCATTTCCCTGATCGCTAAGGAGGTTGAGCATGACCTTAAGTGTCTTTTGGCCATTTGAACATCTTCTGTTGAGAATTCTCTGTTCAGTTCAGTGCCCCAATTTTTAATTGGGTTAATTAGCCTTTTAAAGTCTAGTTTCCTGAGTTCTCTATATATTTTGGAGATCAGACCTTTGTCTGTTGCGGGGTTGGTGAAGATCTTCTCCCAGTCAGTAGGTTGCCTTTTTGTCTTAGAGACAGTGTCCTTTGCTTTACAGAAGCTTCTCAGTTTTAGTAGGTCCCATTTATTCAATGTTGCCCTTAATGTCTGTGCTTCTGGGGTTATACATAGGAAGTGATCTCCTGTGTCCATCTGTTGTAGGGTACTTCCCACTTTCTCTTCCATCAGGTTCAGTGTGTTCGGACTGATATTGAGGTCTTTAATCCATTTGGACTTGAGTTTTGTGCATGGTGATAGATATGGGTCTATTTTCATTCTTCTACAGGTTGACATCCAGTTGTGCCAGCACCATTGTTAAAGATGCTTTCTTTCTTCCATTGTATACTTTTAGCTCCTTTATCGAAAATGAGGTGATCATAGGTTTGTGGGTTAAAATTAGGGTCTTCTATACGTTTCCATTGGTCAACTTCTCTGTTTTTATGCCAGTACCACACTGTTTTGAACACTGTAGCTCTGTAATAGAGTTTGAAGTCAGGGATGGTAATGCCTCCAGAAGATCTTTTATTGTATAGGATTGTTTTGGCTAGCTTGGGTTTTTTGTTTTTCCATATAAAGTTGATTATTGTCCTCTCAAGATCTGTGAAGAATTTTGATGGGATCTTGATGGGGATTGCATTGAATCTATAAATTGCCTTTGGTAGAATTGCCATTTTTACTATGTTGATCCTTCCAATCCAAGAGCAAGGTAGGTCCTTCCATTTTCTGGTATCCTCTTCAATTTCTTTTTTCAATGCCTTAAAGTTCTTGTCAAATAGATCTTTCACTTCCTTGGTTAGAGTTACCCCAAGATATTTTATGCTGTTTGTGGATATCGTGAAAGGTGATGCTTCTCTGATTTCCTTCTCTGCTTCCATATCCTCTGTGTATAAGAGGGCGACTGATTTTTTTTGGAGTTGATCTTGTATCCTGCCACATTACTAAAGCTGTTTATCAGCTGTAAAAGTTCTTTGGTGGAGTTTTGGGGGTCGCTTATGTACAATATCATATCATCTGCAAATAACGAAAGTTTAACTACTTCCTTTCCAATTCGAATCCCCTTGATCCCCTTATGTTGTCTTATTGCTATTGCTAGAACTTCAAGCACTATATTGAAGAGGTATGGCGAGAGTGGACAGCCTTGTCGTGTTCCTGAGTTTAGTGGGATGGCTTTGGGTTTCTCTCCATTTAATTTGATCTTAGCTGTCGGCTTGCTGTTTATAGCTTTTATTATATTTAGGTATGACCCTTGTATCCATAATCTCTCCAAGACTTTTATCATAAATGGATATTGAATTTTGTCAAATGCTTTTTCAGCATCTAATGAAATGATCATATGGTTTTTTTCTTTCAGTTTATTTACATGATGGATTACATTGATAGATTTTCGTATGTTGAACCAGCCCTGCATCTCTGGGATGAAGCCTACTTGATCATAATGGATAATTTTTCTAATGTGTTCTTGGATTCGGTTTGTCAGTATTTTGTTGAGGATTTTTGCGTCGATGTTCTTGAGTGAGATTGGCCTATAATTCTCATTCTTGGTTGAGTCTTTGTGCGGTTTTGGTATCAGAGTAACTGTAGCTTCATAAAAGGAATTTGGCAATGCCTCTTCTGTTTCTATATTGTGAAATACATTAAGGAGTATAGGTATTAGGTATTCTTGGAAGTTCTGGTAGAATTCCGCATTGAAACCATCTGGTCCTGGGCTTTTTTTGGTAGGGAGTTTTTTGATAACTGCTTCTAATTCTTTGCAACTAACAGGTCTATTTAGATTGTTCACCTGGTCCTGGTTTAACTTTGGTATATGGTATTTATCTAAAAAAGTATCCATTTCCTTTACATTTTCCAATTTTGTGGCAAACAGGCTTTTGTAATAAGATCTAATGATTCTCTGAATTTCCTCTTTGTCTGTGGTTATGTCCCCCTTTTCATTTCTGATCTTATTAATTTGCAAATTCTCTCTCTGCCATTTGATTAGTTTGGATAGGGCTTTGTCAATCTTGTTGATTTTCTCCAGGAACCAGCTTTTTGTTTCATTGATTCTTTGTATTGTTTTCTGTGTTTCTCTTTTGTTGATTTCAGCTCTCAGTTTGATTATTTCCAGTCTTCTACTCCTCCTAGGTGAGTCGGCTACTTTTTTTTCTAGAGCTTTCAGGTGGGCTGTTAAGTCTCCAATGTGAGCTTTCTCTGTTTTCTTTAAGTGGGCACTTAGTGCTATGAACTTTCCTCTTAAGACTGATTTCATAGTGTCCCATAAGTTTGAGTATGTTGTTTCTTTATTTTCATTGAATTCCAGGAAGACTTTAATTTCTTTCTTTATTTCTTCCTTAATCCAGGTATGGTTCACTAGTTGACTGTTCAGTTTCCATGAATTTGTAGGCTTTCTGGGTGTAGCATTGTTGTTGAATTCTAACTTTAATCCATGGTGATCTGATAAGACACAGGTGGTTACTAATATTTTTTTGTAGTTGTGGATGTTTGCTTTGTTACTGACTATGTGGTCGATTTTCGAGAAGGTTCCGTGAGCTGCAGAGAAGAAGATATATTCTTTCCTATTTGGGTGGAATGTTCTATAGATGTCTGTTAAGTCCATTTGATTCATTATCTCCATTAATTCTCTTATTTCTCTGTTAGGTTTCTGTCTGATTGACCTGTCCATTGGTGAGAGAGGAGTGTTGAAGTCTCCTACTATTAGTATGTGCGGTTTGATGGCTGCCTTGAATTTTAGCAATGTTTCTTTTATGTACGTGGGTGCTTTTATATTAGGGGCATAGATATTCAGGATTGAGACTTCATCCTGATGAACTGTTCCTGTTATGAGTATAAAATGCCCCTCTCCATCTCTTCTGATTGATTTAAGTTTGAAGTCAACTTTGTTAGAGATTAGTATGCCTTGTTTCTTAGGTCCATTTGCTTGATAAGCCTTTTCCCAGCCCTTTACTCTGAGTAGGTGCTTGTCTTTGTGGTTGAGCTGTGTTTCTTGTAAACAGCAGAATGTTGCATCCTGTTTTCTTATCCAATCTCTTAGCCTGTGCCTTTTTATAGGTGAGTTGATTCCATTGACATTAAGTGATATTAATGACCAGTGGTTGTTAACTCCGGTCACTTTTGTAGTCGTAGAGTTTGTGTGTTTCCCTTCTTTTAGTTGTGTTGGTGAAGGGTCTCTAGATGTCTGAGTTATTGTGGCCATTGTTGGACTCCTTGGTTAGTGATTTTCCTTCTATTACTTTCTGTAAGGCTGGATTTGTGGCTACATATTGTTTAAATTTGTTTTTATCCTGAAAAATTTTATTTTCTCCATTTATATTGAACAAAAGGTTGGCTGGGTATAGTAGTCTGGGCTTACATCCATGGTCTCTCAGTTTCTGGAGTACATCTATCCAGGACCTTCTGGCTTTCATGGTTTCCATGGAGAAGTCAGGTGTAAGTCTGATAGGTTTACTTTTATAAATAACTTGGCCTTTTTACTTTGCAGCTTTTAATATTCTTTCTTCATTCTGTATGCTTTGTGTTTTGATTATTATATGGCGAGGGTATTCAGTGTTCTGTATGCTTCTTGAACCTTCATAGGTATATCTTTCTTTAGGTTGGGAATGTTTTCTTCTATAATTTTATTAAATATATTTTCTGGACCATTGAGCTGCACTTCTCCTTCTTCTACTCCAATTATTCTTAGGTTTGGTCTTCTTATTGTGTCCCAGATTTCCTGAATGTTTTGTGATGAGAGTTTGTTGGACTTGTTGTTTTCTTTGAACAGTGTGTTTATTTTCTCTATGGTATCTTCAGAATCTGAGATTCTTTCTTCTATCTCTTGTATTCTGTTGGTTATGCTTGTTTCTGTAGACTCTGTTTGTTTACTTAAATTTTTCATGTCCAGCCGGCCCTCTGTTTGTGTTTTCTTCTTTGCCTCCATTTCAGTTTTCAAGTCTTGAACTGTTTCCATTATCTGCTTGATTGTTTTTCCTTGGTTTTCTAGGGTATCATTCACTGATTTATTCAATTCTTCAAATTTTTGATTATATTTCTCATCCATTTCTATAAGGGCATTCTTTACATGCTGTTTAAGAGCGTCAATCACTTTCATGAAGTCAATCTTTTCTACTTCTTCTTGATTAAGGTGTTCATATCCTCCCGTTGTGAGGTCGCTGGTTTCTGGTGGCTTCATGTTGCTTTTCAGATTGTTGGGTGAATTCTTGCACTGGCGCCTGCCCATCTCTTCCTCCAAATGCTCCCCTATGGATCTTCTTTTACAGGATCAGGTCTCCTTGCCTACTGATATACCTTCCCAGTGATGGCTCTCCCCAATGATGGCTCTCCTGGTGCCGAGATCAGATCTCCGTGCCCAATGATGGCTCTCCCCAATGCTAGCTCTCCTGGCGCCGAGATCAGGTCTCCGTGCTGGTTGGGTAGCTCGTAAACAAAGCACCTACCTTGCTTAGTGCAGGCAGGCTAGTGACACAAAGGAACTCCCGCTGCTTGGTTGCCCTGAGGATTCGGACGGACCCAGCACCCAGACAGGCTGAGCTGGGTGATGTTTTATGCTGAAAGAGGGCAGGGGGGCTGAGGCGGGGAGGGTTCTGGATGCAAGCTGGGTGGGATAGGAAAAAAAGAGGTAGTATGCAGGGAGTAGAGGCCCTGCAGAGAGCCCAAGAAGGATAGGGGGTTGAGGAACTACTGAGTTCCCTGTCCTGGGCTTGTGCTGCGGTGTCAGAAACTCACCCCAATGCTAGCTCTCCTGGCGCCGAGATCAGGTCTCCCTGCTGGTTGGGTAGCTCGTAAACAAAGCACCTACCTTGCTTGGTGCAGGCAGGCTAGTGAAACAAAGGAACCCCACCCCCCTTGAGGAACTTCTGAGTTCCCTGTCCTGGGCTGGTGCCTTGGGCTGGGATACATTTTTTAAGGATTTATATATTTATAGCTGAAATATTTTACTGCATAAGTTTATATATCTATTTATATGGGTAAATATTAAATGAAATTCATTAAATGTGTTTATCATAATGCATTCACAAATATATCTAGTGACTCATTGGAAATGTGTGTTGAGATGTCAGTTTACAAAGTGACCCCCATTCTTGTAGGTATCACATTCTGAAGAGCAAGCATCACTGTGTTTGAACTCAGAGCCATCTTCATTGCCGATAAACTGTTGTCTTCTTTCAGTTACAGGAGTAAGATTTTGTAACATAATGTTCTCTGCTTTTAAGACAACATTACAAAAGAAGGCACAATGTTTTCTCTCTATATTAAGTTCCAAAATTTTTAAGGTTTTTGTTTCTTAAACTCAAGGATCTCATTTTCACATAACAAAATATTTGGTGTTTGAAACTCTTTCCAAATCATTAGAATTTCCAACACAGTACCCCTTTATGCTGTGGGAATTTTTTTAAAGCAGACGATCTGGTAAATCCTCTTTAATCACTAGTACATACAGCATTCTAAAAGATGCACAAATAGAACTCTGGAAAATGTACCTTCATCACACATGCTAATGCATTAGCTATTTTTATTTTTTTCCATTTACATTTATGAATTGAAAGCTGAGTAATGCAGGACCCAGCCAAGATTGTCGTAGGTACATCAGCCCATCAGGTACTTAGAACCGAACCTTTAAGAACACTGATTTTTATTTGAAAGGAAATAATTTGAACACTGACTTCAGTAGATGATTTTGTTTTCTCTAACCAACCTTTACCAGTGAGGAATGCATTGCAGAGGTGCCCTGCTGATAGAATTCACTGTAGTATATTTCAGAAACATGTTAGGCTTCAGTTTCTTAAAGCATTGTCTTACCTCCTAATCATTTTTATCACAGCAAAACTGTCAACTCTGAGTTTGTTGAAAAAAAGACGAAAAACAGATTTCTAGGACAGGAGAAGGACTCATTCAGTAAAGGTCTTGCCACATAAGCCTGGCGATTTGAATTCAGGTCCCCAGAAACCACATAAGAAGTCAGGCAGTATAGCACATACTTGTAATCTCAGGGCTGGAGACTCAGAAACAGATATTTGTGGAGGCTTGCTGGCTAGCTAGTGTAGCTCTGGGAGACACGTGCTCAGTGGAAGATCTAAAGACTACTTCTGGCTGGGTTCCTGCTATCTGCAGTTCTCCTGGAATGGAATTTAATGCTGACACACACTTACATCTGTCAGGTCTCAAAGACTCTCAGGACTAATGTCGAACTCTGGTTTCTATAAGCATATTTAAGTGCACACTGCTGCTAGGCTCTCTCAACAAGCCTCTGCACTGGTGTCATTCTGATTGGCATATCCCACCCCATGCCTTAAACCTCTCAATACAAGAGCTTCATTTCTTTTCCTCCAGCTTCTTTTTCCTATATAAACCTGCCATCAGGGACATGGCTTGCTCTTGGCTTGTCATTCTTGGTCTGCTTACCCCACCTTTCTTCTTTTCTTCTCTTATTCCTTTTCCCTCCTTCCTCTCATAGCCTGGTTCAGTTTGTGCCCTTCCAGACACTTCTGACTATACTCTCCCTAACTTCTACAATAAATTATTCTTCGACCATACCTAGAAGCCATCATGACTTCATTTTCATTCAAAATCATGATTTATTTCCATCCTAAAAGATGGACATTTCCAGAAATCGTCACTATACATAGCCAACAGATCCTACTTTTTATATGTCTGACTAGCTAACCATAATACAGTTATTGGATAAGGACTAGGTGGCCCATATCCTGTCACTAAAAATACATATGATCAATGCTTCTGCATACTAGTTAATAAATAATGACAACAATGGTAATTACCATTTTGACTTTTACTGCCTATAATAAACCACATATTAATGGTGTATTTTGATACAGTGTTTGTCATTGTGATAGTACTTTAACAGATAAATAAACTGCCACCTGAGATTCTATTTTCTATTTGTACATTGAATTTCTCAGATATTTGGTAAAGGGAATAAACACCAGTAAATTTGGGTGAAGTTGTAAGGTTTATTAATTTATTTATGAACATAAAATATGTATTTATTATTTGACCTTTAAAAAGACACATGGTGATAATTATCATTTAAATAAGAAGCTTGAATACAGTCCAAAATTTGGTGATAAAAATTTTCCTATTAGGGTGATAATCTTCTTACACATATGTCTAAACAAATAGTAAGTGCTCTTCAGGCTGATGAGAGAGGGGAGTTGACTGGGGGAGGGATATGGGAGGCGGTGGCAGGGAAGAGACAGAAATCTTTAATAAATAAATAAACAAACAAACAAACAAATAAATAAATAAAAACGAAAGTGCTTCCTCTTTTTCTCTCCCTTTTTTTTGAAGGGTGGGGTTGTGTGTGTGTGTGTGTGTGGAATCTATCTTAAGTTTTCAGGAAGTAAAAAGAGAATTTACACTCATAGAAAAGACTTTGTAGAACTGTTCAATGTTCTTGTCATCAGCGAAATTAAAGCTGACAGGGCCAGTGAGTCTGGAGGTTTTCACCACTGGTGTGACTGTCTTGAAGTATTTTGTCTCCTTGGAATTGCTTTGGCTCCGTTCCCCAAGGAAGTTGATTCCATGTTAATCTGACTCATTCACATACACAAGTTTTAAATAGTTTGTGCCCAGCCCTGTGGAGAGAATTTCCCAAAGACTTCTAGCCCATTTAGCCACCCAATCATCCTTCTTCCCTTAGGAAAGAATGCTAATTACAACATGAGATTGCTCACATTTTAGCATAGCGCTGAGTCAAAAGAGCCAATTCTTAATTTAGGGATTGCATATGAGGTTAAAGAGTATGCCCTCTCACAGGTCTTTGAACTGAGAATTGCCATATGCAAAGACAAAAGTAGCTTGAAATGATAATAAAGTGAGAACTATTTTCATCATCATAACCACTTTACAGGCAGGCTGATGCTTTGTTGACTTAAAAGGATCTGACATATTTAACATAATACATAATCATAATACACTTGATACAATAATTCAATCATTTGTCTTGAAAAAAGTTTAATTTTAATTTTTAATTTCCTTACAAATCTCATCTAAATGTTTGCTGTTGAAGTATATACCAGTGAAGAGTTTGCTCCTATTATGAAAATATTTATGTCATCTAGTATATACACTTCACCATTCATGTCATTTTAACAGTTAATGTTAAATTTAAAAAAACAAACATTATTTAAGTTCGAGTTAATTATATCATATATATTTTAAAAGAGCAATTTTCAAAATGTATTACTATTAAGAAAGAAGCAATTGTTATTAATAACTAGAATCAGAACATCAGATAGTAAGTTTTAAGGAACTTAAATGTAAAAAAAAACAAATTGTCCTTGAATACAAAGCAAGGTTTCTTAAGATATTCAGCCGCCAGTGAAAACATTCACCTGGAATGAATGTTTTTATATTTCTTAGTCTTTCAATAAATTTTATTTTCAGATTATTTCTGTGATCATGATATGATTTCTGTAATTATCTGTCAGTATGAGTGTGAAATAATTGTTGGGTAAGATAAAAGCATTACTAAATAAAACACTAGCCTTGCCTGAAATATACTCACCACATTTACAGGACAAAGTAATACCTGATTTCGAAGACATTTTTAGGTGAGATTCCTGTGTTTCTAACAAGAAAATGTTTCACTTTCTAACTAACACTAAAACAGAAACAAAAACAAAATCTCCCAAATCCAAAACAAGAAAGCTCTCTCTTGGGACATTTGAGGCTCTTGGTAAACAATAGTAACAGCCCTCTCCACTATTTGTAAGAAAGTGTAAACGCTGATATTCCTTCTCAGGAAGGAGTTTTCAGCTAGAGGGCAATTTGAGATACTGTTGGTACATTCCAGAACTCCCCTTGGTCCTAATTAGAACAATTGAAAGAAACTGTTAATTTTGATCAGCTGGTGAAAAGCCCCGCTGTTGCCGTCAGTCATTTCTATGGAGTTCAACTTTCAAGTCCATAAGCGAAAGGGTTAGATTAAAGGGTTTTTCCTCCCAGTAAATCATTAGCACAAATGCATCATTTCAAAATTAATACTTTAAGATTGAGCTGTATTTTAAGGTTATAAAGTTGTTAGTTTAAAATGTGACACACAATGTATAAGTAATTCATTTCACAGTGGGTAATATATTTTTCGTTTCCATATTTAGAGCTAAATAGAATATTTTAATTTGTTGAAAGGCCATCTTTTGGAACATAGAGTTGCTGGTATTCATACTATACATATAGAGTGATGGGAAAATAGTTTATGAAGGTTAGACTGTATCCTGGAGGGGGAGGGGGATGCAGCAAAATGGGAAATAAAGTAGAAATGTGGTGGGGGAGGGGCTTTCCAAAACTTTTCTGATTGTAATAGAAAAGCAGACCATGAGGCAGTAAGAAGGGTAAACAGCAGCAGTAGCAGAAGCAGAAGCAGCAGCAGCAGCAGCAACAACACAGCAAAACAGAAAAAACAGTGTACAAAGTTACAGCCAACAAGAGTAGCACAGTTCTCACTGAGAAGAGAGGATGAGAACTTGCATGCTTGCCCCAGACATGGGCCTGATGATGGACAGCTTCCAGGGTTAGAATTGTTGGTTTGCTTCACCGTCTGCCCTGGAGAGGGATTCTTCATTGGGTGCTGATAAATGTTTATACTTTGGTAATACTTGGAAGATAATCAATCCATTGGAATCCAGACGGAAGAGACTGAAACTTGTGTATATAACTATGTGCCCTTTCTCATACAGTTTTTAAATTAGTTTTTAATATTACTAAATGAGGAGATGGATTTCATGTCTTTCCATTATGAACATGACAGGGAACATTCAAAGGGATTTCTAGAGAACAACTCTACAAGGTAATGTTTTCAATAGCCATCATGTTTCTTTCAAACCAATCTTTTATTGTAGCATGAGATTGGTGATTCTATGTTTGCATTCAATATATTAATTTTGATATTCATAGCTCCTAAAAGGAAGGGTTTTATTAATATATTTAGCAATATTAGTTAATTAAAGTTTATACTCATGTATATTCAGTATTTTTAAAAACAACTTGGTTGAGCGTTTCCTCTCACCCTTTGAACACCAGAGTTCCTGTCTTCATCATAACTATTGAGGATGCCTGTCTTCCTAAGAGGTTATGGGCATAGCTTCATCTATATGAATACCTCATTCAGTGCAGTCTGCTAGACTAGTTATGGAAAATCCATTAGCTTTTCAACAAACCTCTATAATTAATACCAAGGAAGGAAGAGGTTATATAAAAAGTAACACCTACTGAATGAAAGTACCAAATATAGAGGTGGAGAAGAAACAAAGAATTGGTATCAAAAAAAAAAAAGCACAACAAACTACTCAAAATCTTACCACCCATAAAACTTACCAATGGGGTTTCCTAAAGCCAAGAGTTTTAAAAGCCAGTTTCAAACAGTCTTATGATAAGCCAAACAAACAAAAACCAGGGAAACAAAAACCCCAGCTCTTATGACAAGAAAACTGGATGGCACGTGCTACTCCACTTCTTAGCTTCTAGAGAGACCTGTGAGAAAATTATTTCTGCTCTTCTTTATTTTAAATATTTTTCTTATTAAAGTACTTGCAAATAAAATAAATACCACATACCAAAATTAAGCCGAGCCAAAGTCTGTCTCAAAAAATTTGAAATGGTTAGGTTTTTAAATGGTTAGGGTAGCCATTCTTTTGCTATCAAGTATATTTTTATGCATTTATCCATCATTTCTATTCTTAAATAAACTGCTCTCAAGTATTAAAATACTGCAGTGGGCGGCTGGAAGAGTGTCAATAGTTCACAACATTTCATTGTAAACTTGAAATTTGTCAAAGGGTAGATTGTAAATTTTAATACCATGGGTTGGGGGGGGCATGGCAACTAAGTGAAGTGAGGAGAATTATCAACAGTTTGATTAGGAGGCTAGTTCACAATATATACGTTTATCAAAACATCCCATTGTATACTTTAAATATATGCAATCTCTGTTTGTTAGGAGAACTGTTGAATGGAAAACAAAGCTAAGTATCACTCGACAATTAACAGAGGAAGTGGATGTGGGACTATCTATGTAGTATTTGGTTTTATACCATGTTCCTGGCCTGTCTACTCCCAGGTTCTGGGCCCCCTGAGCAGTTTCTGGGATGTGTTCCACAACACACTGAAGACCTTCAATCCAATCATATATTGGTTTGCAAGTTCCACAAGTTTTGTTCTCCTCGTGCATTTTGTAGGCAGGTCACCATTGCGGACTGAAGAGTTTGTAGCTGTATTAGTGTTTGCCTTTCTACTTTGGTAGCATGCAGAGTATCTTCTAATATCTTGAACACTGCTTAGCAGGGTAAAGTTTCTAGGTAGGCACCTGCTTGACTTCTTTATGTTCAATGAGTTGTGTAGGTATTGTCTTCAGCAATATGGCCTCACTGTCAACTTTAGGGTAGCAACTCTAGTAGTCTTAGCAATAGCTTGGGTTGTTTGAGGGTTTCCATGGCAGCCGTTTGGCCAGCAACTTGATTAGAAGTAACCCAATCCTGGAACTGGAGGCTTTCAGTTGGTGATAAGAGATGTCCAGTTGCGTCTCCATCTCCTCCATTCTCTGGATTCTGTTTAGATCACCTTCAAGTATGCATACATTTTAGGAGCTTTCTATAATACCACTAAAGTGGCCCTTACTTTTACCTGTCTCTTCAGATATTTCCTCATTCATTCCTTTCTTTCTGTCCCCTCTTTGTTTGGTACTACCATCCTAGTTCACACTTCACAGTCTACTCTACAGCTGTCTTCTATTTCCCATTCTTAACCCCTTCCCTTCTCCTTAACCCCTTTCTCTATATCTAACCTCTGTGTCTATAGGAATTATAGCCTACCCGTCAAAGCTAATATCCATGTATAAGGGAGTACATATCATATGTGTCTTTTTTTGGTTCTGGATTATGTCACTCAGCATGATTTTTTTTTTAAATCCATCCATTTACTTAAAAATTTATTTTTAACAGCTGAGTATGATTCCACTATGTAAATGTACCATACCATATAAATGTACCACACCACATAAATGTACCACATTTTCTTTATCCATAAATTACCAAACATAAAATCATTTTCTAATTTCTGTGTATTAGGAATAGAGCATTAATGAAAATGGTTGAGTAAGTATCTCTGTAGTAGCTGTAGGATCCTTTGGGTATATGCCCAAGAGTGGTATAGCTGGATCTTAAGGTAAGGTCTATTCCTGGTTTCTTGAGGAACTGCCACACTGATTTCCATGGTGGCTGTACAGGTTTGCATTCCCACTAGCAATGGATAAACTTTCCCCTTATCTTACATCCTTGCCAGCATGAGTCACTTGTTTAATTGATCTCGGCCATGCTTGCATTTTCTGTATGGCTAAGGATGTTGAATATTAAATCTTTAAGTGCTACTCACTGATTTGGATTTCCTCCTTTTAGAATCGTCCATTTAGATTTGTGTTTCATTTTTAGTTGGGTTATTTGTGTTCTTGATATCCAGTTTGGGATTGGCACTTTATTTTAGATAATATAACTCTACCAACTGCGCAGTGTGTGTGTGTGTATGTGTGTGTGTGTGTGTGTTTCCCATTAGGTAGACTGCAACCACCCCCACCCCTTTTTTCTGTTTCTTTTTTGTGTTGGTGGTGTTCTTTGCCATAAGAAGCTTTTCAGTTTCATGAGGTTCCATGTGTCGCTTTCCTTGGCGCCTGTGCTATCAGTATTCTGTTCAGAAAGTCTGTTCCTGTGCCAGTGAGTTCGAGACTGTTCCACACGTGCTCCTCTGTCATGCTTGCTGCTTTTGTAATTATGTTGAGGTCTCTGATTCTCATGAATTGAAATTAGTGCAAGGTGATGAGTACAGATATGTTTGCATTCCTCTACATGCGTAGCTGTTTGGATGCCTTCATTTGTTTAAATTACTGTAGTTTTTCCAGTGTGTATTTCTGGTTTATTTATTAAAAAATCAGCTTTCCATGGGTATGTAGTTTTATGTCTGGGTCTTCATTTTGATTCCTTTGGTTAACTTTGGTTAATGTTTGTTTCTGTGCTGATGCTATGCTCCTTTCCCCCCCCATCTAGCTCTGTAGCTCTGTAGTACACCTAAACGTGGGGATGATGAAACCTCCTGCAGTTCTTTGATTATTCAGGATTATTTCATCTATCTCATGTTTTTTTGTTTTCATATGAAGCTGAAAACTGTCCTTTCATATTCTGTGAAAAATTATGTTAGTATTATGATGGGATTTGACTCCAATTTATAAATTGCTTTCTGTAGGATGGCTATTTTTTTTTTTTACTGTATTAATTCTACCAATCCATGAGCATGAGAGATCTTTCTATTTTCTGATATTTTCTTAAATTTCTTTTTTTAAGTCTCTTAAAATTTTTATTGTACAAATCTTTACTTTCTTTGTTAAAGGTTCTTCAAGATACTTTTCGAGGCTGTTGTGAACAGTTTCCTTTCCTTGATTTTTTTCTAAGTTCATTTGCTATTTGTATATAGGAAGGCTACTCATTTTGTACTTTAATTTTGTAACCTGCTACTTTGTTGAAAGTGTTTATTGGCTGTCAGTTTCCTGCTGTAAGTTTAAGACCATTTTTGTATATAATAATATCACCTGCAAATGAAAGCACTTTGATTTCCTCTCTTCCTGTATGTACACTCTTGATCACTTCAGTAGTTTTATTGCTGCAGCTAAGACTTCAAATACTATATTGAATATGTATGGATGATAGAGTGGACAACCTTGTTTTGCCCCTGATTTAAGAGAAAATGCTTTGAGTGAGTATTTACATTGATGTTGCCTGTAGGATTGCTGTATGTCACCTTTGTTATGATGGGGTTTGCCACCTCTATCAGTAGTCCGAGGGTTTTTTTTGAGAATATTAATTGCATTTACTCAGACCATTATGTTACTTTTCTTTCTCTCTTTCATTTTTCCTTTCTTTTCTTCCTTCTGCCCTCCCTCCTTCCTTCCCTCTCTCACTCCCTTCTTTCTTTTTTTTTTTAAATTTTGTTTTGTTCTTCCAGACAGGGTTTTTCTGTAGCTTTGGAACCTGTCCTAAAACTCACTCTGTAGAACAGGGTGGCATCAAATGCACAGATACCTGCCTGTCTCTGCCTCCTGAGTGCTGGGATTAAATACATGCACCAGGTTGTTTCCAGGTTCTGGCTATTACAAACAATGCTGCCATGAACATGGTTGAGCATATACTTTTGTTGTATGATAGGGCCTCTCTTGGGTATATTCCCAAGAGTGGTATTGCTGGATCCAGGGGTAGGTTGATCCCGAATTTCCTGAGAAACCGAAACACTGCTTTCCAGAGTGGTTGCACAAGTTTGCATTCCCACCAGCAATGGGTGAGTGTCCCCCTTTCTCCACAACCTCTCCAGCAAAGGCTATCATTGGTGTTTTTTATTTTAGCCATTCTGACAGGTGTAAGATGGTATCTTAAAGTTGTCTTGATTTGCATTTCCCTGATCGCTAGGGAAGTTGAGCATGACCTTAAGTGTCTTTTGGCCATTTGAAGTTCTTCTGTTGAGAATTCTCTGTTCAGCTCAGTGCCCCATTTTATAATTGGATTGATTAGCCTTTTACGGTCTAGTTTCTTGATTTCTTTATATATTTTGGAGATCAGACCTTTGTCAGTTGCGGGGTTGGTGAAAATCTTCTCCCAGTAAGTGGGTTGCCTTTTTGTCTTAGTGACAGTGTCCTTTGCTTTACAGAAGCTTCTCAGCCTCAGGAGGTCCCATTTATTCAATGATGCCCTTAGTGTCTGTGCTGCTGGGGTTATACGTAGGAAGTGGTCTCCTGTGCCCATGTGTTGTAGAGTACTTCCCACTTCCTCTTCTATCAGGTTCAGTGTGTTCAACCTAGATGCCCTTCAACGGAAGAATGGATGAAGAAAGTATGGAATATATACATATTAGAGTATTACTCAGCAGTAAAAAACAAGGACTTCTTGAATTTTGCATACAAATGGATGGAAATAGAAAACACTATCCTGAGTGAGGTAAGCCAGACCCAAAAAGAGGAACATGGGATGTACTCACTCATATTTGGTTTCTAGCCATAAATAAAGGACATTGGGCTTATAATGCATGTTCCTAGAGAAGCTAAGTAAGAAGGTGAACCCAAAGACAAACACATAGGCATCCTCATGAATATTAACCTTCATCAGGCGATGAAAGGAGACAGAGACAGAGGAGCACGGGACAGAAATCTCAAGGTCCAAATCAGGAGCAGAAGGAGACGGAGCACGAGCAAGGAACTCAGGACCGCGAGGGGCGCACCCACACACTGAGACAATGGGGATGTTCTATCGGGAACTCACCAAGGCCAGCTGGCCTGGGTCTGAAAAAGCATGGGATAAATCCGGACTAGCTGAACATAGAGGACAATGAGGAATACTGAGAACTCAAGAGCAATCGCAGTGGGTTTTTGATCCTACTGCACGTACTGGCTTTGGGGGAGCCTAGGCAGTTTGGATGCTCACCTTATGAGACCTGGATAGAGGTGGGCGGTCCTTGGGCTTCCCACAGGTCAGGGAACCCTGATTGCTCTTTGAGCAGATGAGGGAGGGTGACTTGATCGGGGGAGGGGGAGGGAAATGGGAGGCGGTTGCAGGGAGGAGGCAGAAATCCTTAATAAATAAATAAATTAAAAAATATATATAAAAAAAGAAAACAAAATTACAAATGAAAAAAAAATAAATACATGCACCATCATTGCCTGGCTTCTTATATTTTTCTGAGAGAAGTTTTGCATGTATTAAAATTGTGTGCCCTTTTGTATCTTCACCTCATGTATTTCATCTGCTAGGGCCACCTCAGCTCAAAAACATCCATCTTAGTTCATCCTCCCCTGTGATGGGAATTGAGGCTAGCAGAACCAATCAACAAGGTGAGGACAAGTCATGCCTAAAGTTTTGACCTTAGCAATAATGGTGATGGTATTTTGACTTCTTGCTTTACTTAGGAAAGATGTAAAAGAGTGGTACAGATAGTTGTGAATTTCTATCAGAACTTAGAACTAATTATAATCTGAAATTCGTGTATAGGGAAAGCATTCTGCCAGTCTCCTCTACTCTTTCCCCATGATATATCATACTTGGGATTTAATCAAAAGCTTTCATCTTATTTAACTTTTGATGACATCATTCTTTGAAAACAAGTTCATGAAATTTGTCAATTTAAAAATAATCAAAAAATGATTATTTTGTTTCCTTCATTTCTTTCTTACCTACAATTACCCATGTCTCCTGTTTATAGCTCCTTCCACTGCTCCTGATTTCCTGTCAAATCCATGGCCTGCTTTTCTTTTATTATTATTGTTACATTAGTGTGTGTGTGTGTGTGTGTGTGTGTGTTTGTGTGTGTGCACGTGTGTGTACTTTTTTTTTCTACAGTAGGACACTTTTAGATTTCTCCCATTTACATTGAGATGTCAACTTCTTTTGGAATTGTTCTTGCTGTGATTAGACAGCCATATTGTTGAGGTACCATGAATGTACTTTTCTTATCATATATAAGAGATATAATCTCAGAGTAGACTTCATGCTCCTTTCATTCTTAGGTGTTTTTTTGTCCCTTTCCATGATTTTTTCTGAGTTTTTAACAGGAACCATAAAAGTTCTAGCCTTTAAGACTTCCATTCATGGCTCAATTAAAGACAACAGTATAAGCTAAAGAGGGGCTAAAATTCTGAAGGTAAAGAAATAAACTTACGAAGGGAATTGTCTGACCATTCTTCTTTATCCATCTGTCTATTTTTATTCTTTCTTGTTCTTCCTTGTTATATATTGTTCTTCCTTGTTCTACCTGTTACAAACATTTCCAGTCATATATAGACTTATAACCAGTAATTTCCCAGCCCTAGAAGGTTCCAGGGCTGGAATTCTTTTGCCCCACAGAAAATCAGATAGGAGTTTTCACACACACACACACACACACACACACACAGAGAGAGAGAGAGAGAGAGAGAGAGAGAGAGAGAGAGAGAGAGAGAGAGAGAGAGAGAGATCCACGCATTCCGGTGAACTCTTGGCTGCAGGAGTTCTTTTGTAGATGTATCAATTAGGACTAGACACCCCACAATTAGTTTATCTCAATTAGGACCAGTTGTGGTTTTTGGAAATGCTCTGTGTCTACTACTTGGTTGCCTTCCAGAGGCTAAAAGTAAGTACCTATTGCTAAAGACACCATGCCCTACTGACACGGGAATGGAAGACTGGAGCTGGATATGAACTGGAAGATTCCCTTGTGAAATCTTGCTTTCACAGTAAGAGAAAGTGCTATCCAAGCTAACAAAGAAAGAGAGAAGTCCAGAGATATACCCAGTTGTGACGCCTGTGGACCACAACAATGACCAGCATGGCAAGACATCCCTAAGTATGTAATAATGACAAACAAACTTTGGCTGTAACCAACAGCTGTCTAACAAAATTGATGGCCTACTCAACAGAAGGGAGAAATTGTGACTATTCCCAGAAATGTAGACAATGATCCAGGGCTAGTGAGGCCATAGATCTTAGAAAAGGGGTATTAGTACTGCCACTTTACCAGACCAGCATAATCCCTAACTGCCTTTCAATACGCATTTTTATATCTACACACAAATGGCTCTCACCCCTAATCAAAGAAGCTTCCCTTTGCAGCCTATGGAAACCTTTACTTTCTACTTCTTAATCATATTAGCTAATAAAGCATCCCTAGAATCTGATCATTCATAGGACTTCCATGTAATGTTTTTCTGCCCTGTTTCAGTAAAGAAAACTAGGCAAAAGCATTAGGTGTGAGGCAGTCTACACTGGTGTGGAAATTATATCCAGTTGGTTCTTTATTATTCTGGACTTGCTTTCCTAATTGGAAATCAAAACATCTTTTCTCCTCCTTCATTGTGTTTAGTTTGTGTTTGTGTATCCAGATTTAACTTTGTTGATGAAATTCTAAGAAAACTTCTAGAATCAATGATTTGCACTAAATAAATCTGCAAATGGAGTATGAGAGGAACATAAGATGAGTCCTAGACTAAAGGGAAAGTCCTGTTTTATATAAAATAATTTTCACAGACCTGTTGATAATGTAAAATATAAAACTAAGTAAGAGTGTTTGGAAATCCGGCAAATTGAAGCAAGTAATACCTTTTAAAGGTTTTAAACATTTAGGGAATAATCTTTTTAATTCTTAAGTAATTTTCTTTTCTTTTTTTCTTTTTTTTGGTACAATTCTACTTAATAAAGAGCACTGAGCAGGGGTTTAAAAGCTGCTCATTTACTATCAATAGACAACAACATTGTGGTATTTTGGTAGTTAAGGAACTGGTTGACAATGAAGCAATGCAGTTTGCATGGCTATATTCCTTTACTGACTCTCATAGAAAAGACTTCATATCCTCTCAAAGTCTTGATTTGGGGTTTCCAGGTCATGAGAACCTGCACAGCTGGCAGCACCAGGATAAAGCATAGACCAGTGAAAAATGGACAGAGAAAAATTAAACTGGGCACATGCTAGGTGATGTTAACCTAAGACTCAGATATGGAGAAACTTAAGCTAGCCCCTGAATGAAATCTAAGGCTGCTAAATATAAACATGTTCTTGAGTCCAAAATGCCAGGAATTACACACAAGTTTTAAGGCATACAAATATAATGTCCTGCGTGTATTTTTTTCAAGGCTGTAGAAGTTTTAAGTCTTAAAGCTACTTTGTACTCACTAGAAACACAGTCTCCTGTTCAAACAAAATCAAGGGTTGGTAAGCAGATGGAACTATATGTGATGAAGGAAATTTAGAGGAGAGGAGGAGAATGTTTCCAGGTTTGGGGAAAAAGAGTTCCATAGTAGTCATATGTAAAGTGAGACAAGTTTTCTGAGCATATCCTGTCAATTTTATTTTTTACGTGAATGCTTTCAGGGTGATTATGAAAGAAACACAAGAGCCGGGCGGTGGTGTTGCATGCCTTTAATCCCAGCACTAGGGAGGCAGAGGCAGGAGGATCTCTGTGAGTTTGAGGCCAGCCTGGTCTACAAGAGCTAGTTCCAGGACAGGAACCAAAAGCTACGGAGAAACTCTGTCTCAAAAGTCAAAAAAAAAAAAAAAGAAAAAGAAAGAAACACATGACTTCTTTATAACCTCCTCCTCATTTCCTGCCACACCTACCTTTCTTCTCAGGACAGTCAGCTTCAGAACACCTGGGAATGGTTGAGTTAAAGAAATCCAGGAATAATATATATTTTCACATTTGAAATAGTCACCAATTATTTGTTTAGGTTTTATACAATATAGAGCTCTCCAACGTTCCTTATGCTACTTAGAATTCAAAACTTTTTTTATGTTATTGAACCCAGGAGATTTTTCATGAAATGACGGACATTTAAGTATTTTTGGGAGTAGAGCCTGATAGGACAGAAGAATATTATGTTGTAAGTCAGGTAAGGGGATAAATTTCCACATTGATTTCATGAGGTCTAAGGAAATTATTTTTATTTTTAACAGTAGAAGTGAAAACTTATTTTTCTTGGCTATAGCCATTTGTATGAATTGAGACCATAATAAGACAATACATTTCCTAAACATCTTTTCTTAAGCTACATTAAGATGTATTATCTATTAATTGTAGTAGTAATTTGAACTTAATTTCCTTCTCAAGCAAAATAATTTTATATAAACTTAGGCCAGTGGATCACTGGAGATTGATGATCTTCTCTGTAACTAAATAACAAAGAAAAATTCTAATCAACATGAGAATAGAGACATGTACTAAATAAATCTATAAAACTTTGATCACCAACTGGCAATATCTGCAGCAGTGTGCAAGATAATTCAGTTGGGGCTGATGAATAACTTTTAAAAAAAACTGCAAATAAGTATAGTTTTGGCATGTGCTTTTACTATTGCAATATTTATACACCAAGAAATATTGAGAGAAAAAATTACCACATATGTAATGAAATTTAGAAAAGAAGCCATGAACACTTGCATTTAAAGATCCCTTACCTTTCTAATTCAAGATCTTCACATATCTATCATTTAAGAGAAAGAATACAACAAAATTGTGAAAATGTTTTATTGATCTTTTTCCTCAAATGACAATTCTAAAGTCAAATATACCGTGTTTTCATTAAGAAAAAATGCCTTTAGAATTGTTTAATCCATCAAGAAATATAATTTCCTTGTCAACCAAAACAAAGTGGATCAATTCAATGACTACATGTGCTTCAAAAGTTCTTCAGAATGTATATGTAAGAGATTTCTTGCAAGCCAGTGGGGACACAGGGGACAATGAGTTAAAGACTGGAATCTTATACGTGGCCTAAAAGGCACTTTCATTGCCCACTTTTACCCCTAGTAAATGAAGACAGGAGGAACAGCTAAAATTACTAATTGGTTTACTGACCAGTTGTACTTTGCTCGATTGATTTGCAATTAATTCTGGTGTGTGGTGCGCTGCAGAAGAAGGTTGGCGCCAACCTTTGAAAGGCCTGATACTTAAAACCTTGGTGGAGGCTTCAAGACAGGGTATCATTGCTCGGTGTGGAGACTGCTCCCAGAGACTTTCATGAAGAGCTGTGTGCTAAATGATCGTGTCAGGGTGCTAAATGCCCCCGTAAAAGAAATATTAAGCATTTCCATTTTAATCTGGCATCACTGGGAACAAAATGTCACACGCAAACAAAATCCTAGAATATCAGTTCTTTCTATCTTAATTGTTCATTTCCTTTTCCTTCTATTTGCATCACAAGTTCCATATGTACTCAGTCATGTACTGGCATATGTGCCTAAAAATGCTCTTCCATGCACATACTCAACTATTCACACGTACTCTTCTATCTACACCTTCAAGGTCTGAAGAGGATTCAGTGAACTTAATCTCACCAACGGCATCATAATTCCTTTTTATTGGACTATTTAAGTTATTTTCTTTCTTCTTTTCCCTTTTTATATTCAGTATTTTTTAATACAGTTTTTTCTCATTTTACATAGCTATCCCCATTCCCACTCCCTCCTCTCCTTCCACCCCACCCTTCCCTCCATCTCCCCACTTCCATTCCTCAGAAAGAGTAAGACTTCCCATGGGGAGTCAACAGAAACTGACACTTCACTTCCAGGCAAGACCAAGGCCATCCCCCCCTCTATCTAGGCTGAGCAAGGTATTTCTCCCAAAGAGAATGTACTCTTTTTTTTTCTCTTTTCAGTTATTTTTTTTACTTTTATCTTTTTTTCTTTTCTTTTTTTTATTGATAAAAGGAGAATAATAAAGAAAAAAACAAATTTCCACCTCCTCCCAGCCTCCCATTTCCCTCCCCCTCCTCCCCCTCCTCCCACCCCTCTCCCCTTCTCCCCATTCCTCTCCCCCTCCCTCTCCAGTCCAAAGAGTAGTCAGGGTTCCCTGCCCTGTGGTAAGTCCTAGGTCCTCCCCCCTCCGTCCATATCTAGGAAGGTGAACATCCAAACTGGTTAGGCTCCCACCAAGCCAGCACATTAAGTAGGATCAAAACCCCGTGCCATTGTCCTTGGCGTCTCCTCAGCCCTCATTGTTCGCCATGTTCAGAGAGTCCAGTTTTATCCCATTCTTTTTCGGTAACAGTCCAGCTGGCTTTGGTGAGCTCCCAGTAGATCAGCTCCACTGTCTCAGTGGGTGGGTGCACCCCTCGTGGTCCCTACTTCCTTGCTCATGTTCTCCCTCCTTCTGCTCCTCATTGGGACCTTGGGAGCTCAGTACAGTGCTCCAGTGTGGGTCTCTGTCTCTATCTCCATCCATCACCAGATGAAGTTTCTTCTTACTTAGCTTCTTTAGGTTCACCTATTGTAGACTCCGTGACCCCTATTTATGGCTAGAAACCAATTATGAGTGAGTACATCCCATGTTCGTCTTTTTGGGTCTGGGATACCTCACTCAGGATAGTGTTTTCTATTTCCATCCATTTGCATGCAAAATTCGAGAAGTCATTGTTTTTTACCGCAGCGTAGTACTCTAGTGTGTATATATTCCATACTTTCTTCATCCATTCTTCCATTGAAGGGCATCTAGGTTGTTTCCAGGTTCTGGCTATTGCAAATAATACTGCTATGAACATAGTTGAACAAATGCTTTTGTCATGTGATAGAGCATCTCTTGGGTAAATTCCCAACTCCTGGAGAATGTACTCTTAAACGCCAGTTCAAGTAGTGGGGATAAATCCCAGTCCCACTGCCAGTGACCCCACAGACTGCTCAAGCCTCACAGGTGACCCCTAGTGGAGAGGATACCTAAACTGGCCTTCCCCTGTAGTCAGATCGATGACTGCCTTAGTTGTCATCATAGAACCTTTAACAAGCAACTGATGGAAGCAGATACAGAAATCTAGCGCAAAGCCCTGGGCTGAGCTACCAGAGACCAGTCAAAGAGAGGGAGGAGCAATATTATAAGCAAATGGGTCAAGACCATGATGGTGATATCCGCAGAAATAGCTGACCTGAGCCATTGACTCTTGACTGATAGCAGGAGAACCTGCATAAGTCCAAATTATGTCCACCGAATGTGGGGGGGGGGCAGTCGTGAGGTATCATAATTCTATAAAATGTAAATATTAACCTTCATCGGTTAATTTCAAATCTAATTTTCATCTTAAATACCAAAATAAGAGACTGAATACAATTATGAAATTTCCATTTTTAGAAAATCAATGCACTAAAACTGCAGACTGTAAAACTCACTTGTATTTTCTGAATCTATTAATATTAGTTTCGCTCTTCTTTAGCAAATGGAGTACTCTAGAGTTATTTTGAGGAAAAAGTCAGAAAATTGATACAGAAATTAGTAGTCATTTATAAAATAAATATTGTTTTGTTGAAGTCAACATCCTCATTTATGTCATATTTCTATGTTATTTAGTTTACCTTAATTTATTTGTAATTATACTTATTTCCTTTTTTGTTATCTGCTTCTCATTGTAAAAAATGTTGCAAAATCCTTTATCTCCTTTTTATTTATTTTGTTTTTTGTACTTAGTATAGCTTTTTAAATATACTAGTATTCTAAATAAAACATTTGGGGTAAACAATTTAATTGTTTATAAACTTATTGGACATTAGTTAAGCAGTATCTTTGCATTTCAATGCCACTTCTATTGCATAAAATTCATACGAAAGCCATTCATGGAAACAAATCATTGAAATGCATTTTAAAGACTCTTGTTATGTTGTATGCAGGGAAGGACACTTTTAGGCATAATATCTAAAGCCAGGTTTAAATAAACATTGTTAAAGTATTAGGGTTTATGAATCTTGGAAGAAATAGCATTGGTTAGAGAATGTGGTAAAGAAGAGATGTCCCAAGGAACAGAAGAGTAAGGTACTATGTAATGCTACTGTGATTATTCTAATGAAGTTGTAATCAGACAGGAGCATGTCTGTGGGACATGGGAGGGGGGCAATAAGAGTGACGGCTGCATCCAGGAAACAATGTTGGCACTGGAAACAAGAAATTAGAGATAAACCACAAATAAGAGGATAACTGATAGACACATGGATAGGAATGAATGTTTCCAATTTGGAGGAGTGAGAAAAAAATGAAAGAAATGATGTCAGGACCAAACTCTATAGAATGTTAACAGACAAAGAGAGCTTTACTAAAGATAGCAATAAAAAGTAGTTCAAAAGCTAAAAAGGAACCCAAATAAGCAGGTTATAGAAGATAGGAGATTTTCAAAATATAATAACAACTCAAATCAGAATGAAATATTTGACAATATGTCTTCCTTGAAATTTTAAAATATATTTCTTAAATTTTAAATTATTAGTTTTGTAGAGCTTTTGATAGGGATACACTACTTTGACTTTATTTCTGTTTAATGAAATAGGGAAATGAATTGTTTGGAATACACATTTTCTGGTATTGTATCATTTTTATGTTGATATTTTGTAAGCCTATGTGTTTGGATGTTCATGTGTTCATGTGCATATGTGTGCCTGCCAATGCAGAGGCTGTATGTTAACCTTTGTCATCATTCCTCAGGCATTATACACTTTCTTTCTTGAGACAGGGATTCTCACTGGCCTGCTATTCCCTAAGCTGACTGATCAGTGAGCTCCTAGAATCTGCTTCTTTCTATCCTTCAAGCTCTGTAATTACAAACACAACCACCACTCCTGACATTTTTACATGGGTTTTGGAATTAAACCCAGTTCTCATGCTAGTGTTGTAGGTACTAAATAATGGAGCCATCTCCCCATCCGTAGTGCAATCTTTAAAGATGACTACACAGACTAATTTAATCATATTTTCCAAAAACCACCTTTAAAATGTCAAGTGTTTTATTTGGCTTTGTTAATCAGAGGTTTTTTCTCACCTGGAGAACATTTTACAAGAGAGTCCAATTTACATTATGATAATCCTAAGATGAATTTTGTTTTCCATCTCTTCTAACCTTGAATCTTACTCTTTAATAACTCATCAGCACTAATAATAGAGACCAGTTTACTACATAGACATCTGCTTCTTTTCATTAGACATTCAAAATAATATTATGCCATGGCATTAATGAATAACGATGAGAACGAAAACAGTAATAATGTTACTTGGACTTTGGAGAGTTAAAGTGTTTAGCCACTTGATTAGATGTATTGAATAATGACAAGCAAAAAAATCTCAGACTTGGTACTGGAGTGTGCTTTCCTTTTTGGTAGTATTTTTGTTTCTGCTACTGACTGAGTTTACAGCTTCATTTAAAATCACCTTCATTCACTTTAAGTTTCACAAATCACTCCCATAAGGTGTACTGATATGGTTTCCTGGCTCCAGGAAAAGAAAGAAACCTGTCACTTTAACTGAGTGGGCTTTCTGAGCTGGTCCCAAGTCTGCTTATATAGGAACAATGGTGTGCATTCCTAACCAGCAGAAGTTCCTGTGGCCAATATGCAAAGCTGGATGTGGGGGGATGGAACTCTGCAGAAGGAGTAAGGTGACCCATGCGGTTTTTATTTCATTTATAGGTTGTGGTGTTTACCGATACAACTCCTGGATTTGGAGACCAAGATCCTTGATGGGACAGTTTCCCAGCTTACTCTATAATTTAGTTACATGTCACTTTATTTATGTGTCATTAACCAAGAATGCTGATAATGAGTCCTACGACTATAGCTCCACTCATTGAACAAGAAAAACTGCATGTCTTAGCACTTAAATGAGCCACAATTCAAGCCTTGCAATCAATGGAGATAATGAAATATAACGAGGTGTTTCTATGTTTAGGACGTAATGATTATTACTTCACAAGGCATTGTCACACTGTTCAAGTCCTCACTCCCTGCAAAATCTCCAAACCAAACCAAACCAAACCCAAACAAACTAAAACAAAACAAATCATTACCATGAAGATGAAGAACAAAAGAATAACAGAGTGATAAAAGTGTGTGTGTGGTGTGTGTGTGTGTGTGTGTGTGTGAGAGAGAGAGAGAGAGAGAGAGAGAGAGATTTAAGAAGTTATGTTTTATGCTACTTTGGGTGATATGACTGAGAGGGAATGAAAACAAAACATTATAAAACATTAAACATCAATAAAAAATGTCATCCTTCTTCACAATGGCTGAAATGAAGAGGCAAAGCCTGCGTCTTCAGGCAATACCATGAGCTCTACGATTGGCATAGTGAACAGTTATTTCAGCTCCAGGAGCATAGAAGGCGAATGTGAGCAAGAGAATCCTCAAATTTGACAGAAGGGATAAAGGAGTAAATATTATGTAGGGTTTGAAGGGAAGGGGTGAGAAGTGAGCTTCAATCTGAACAAAAGACAGAAGTTGTTGACACTATTTTTTATTATATTGATTTTTATTGAGCTCTACATTTTTCTATGTTCCCCTCCCTGCCTCTCCTCTCCCCTTCAACCCTCCCCCAAGGTCCCCATGCTCCCAATTTACGCAGGAGATCTTGTCTTTTTACTGCCCATGTAGATTAGATCTATTCATGTCTCTCTTAGCGTCCTCATTGTTGTATAAATTCTGTGGGACTGTGATTTGTGGGCTGTTTTTTTTTTTTTGCTTTCTGTTTAAAACCCACTTATGAGTGAGTACATGTAATAATTCTCTTTCTGGGTTACCTCACTCAAAATAATGTTTTCTAGCTCCATTCATTTTCCTGCAAAATTCAAAATATCGCTATCTTTTTTTCTGCTGTGTAGTACTCCATTGTGTAAATGTACCACATTTTCCTTATCCATTCTTCAGTAGAGGAGCATTTAGGTTGCTTCCAGGTTCTGCTATGACAAGCAATGCTGCTATGAACATAGTTGAGCACATGTCTTTGGGGTATGATTGAACATCTTTTGGGTATACAACAGAAGTGGTATTTCTCAGTCTTGTGGTAGCTTATTTCCTATTTTCCTGAGAATTACCATACTGATTTCCAAAGCAGTTGTTCCAGTTTTCACTCTAACTAGCAATGGAGGAATGTTTTCTTTACCCATATCCTCTCCAATATAAGTTGTCATTAGTGCTTTTGATCTCGGCCATTCCTACAGGTGTAAGATGAAATCTCATAGTTGTTTTGATTTGTATTTCTCTGAAGGTTAAGAAAGACATGTGACAATAATAGTTGTAGAAAATTGGTCATGCATTCGAGAGGGGGTTCAGAGGCCTGGGAGGAGTTGCATGGGGAGAAGGAAGAGTGGAAGTGATAGACACATGATACTCATGTATGAAACTCTCTAGCAAAATTTTAAATAAAATAAAACAATTTTATACCCCCAATAAAAAAAGAAAGATATTTAATTTCCTTAAGTGTCTTTCAGCCATTTTAAATTCATCTGTTGAGAGTTCTCTGTTTATGTCTGTATCCCGTTTTTATTGGATTATTTGTTCATTTGATGACCAGTTTCTTGAGTTTTTTGTATAATTTGGAGATCAGTCCTTTGTCTAATGTGGGGTTCGTGAAGATCTTTTCCCATTCTGTAGGCTGCTGTTTTGTTTTGTTGACTGTGTCCTTTTCTTTACAGAAGTTTCTCAGTTTCAGGGGGTCCCAATTATTGTTTCTCTCAGTGTATGTGTTACTGGGGTTATATTTACAAAGTGGTCTCCTGTGCCAATGCATTCAAGTGCACGTCCCACTTTTTCTTCTATGAGGTTCAGTGTGGTTGGTTTTATGTTGATCCTTTTAAACTTGAGTTTTAAGCATGGCAATGGATATTTTCATTCTTCTACATGTTGATATCCAGTAATTCCAACACTATTTGTTGAATATACTTTCTTTTTTCCAGTGTATAATTTTTGCTTCTTTGTAAAAAATCAGGGATGCCAGAAGCTTTGTAGCAGATTTGCACAGATCAACACAATCGTTCGTTTCAAGAAACCTTGAAGAAATTCAATACTGATTGCTACACTGAATGCACAGTTTACAATTTGTTAAATGATATATTAAAGTTCCTCATTCCGGGATTCTCAGTATCCTCACCAGTGTCAAAAGTCTTTTGCTTTCTTCAACTCCGCAGACCATCTCGCTACACTGATTATTGTTTCTTTTGATGTGTAGAAGATCTTAAATTTCAGGCAATACCTGTACTCAATATGTTTGATTATTTACTGTGTTTTTGGCATGATTTTCAGAAAGTCTGTCATTGCCTCTGACTGTATTTTGATGTCATTGTCTCTGACTGTATTTTGATGTGCTCTGTGTATGTTTTGAGAAGTTTTAATTCTTCGAAACTTACATTGGGGTCTTTGATCCACTTTGAATTGTTTTTGATGTTTGTGGAGGCAAGAGATACATGTCTAATTTCATGTTTCCATTGGGAATACCCAGGGTTCCCCACACTGCTTGCTGAAGAAGCTGCTTTCTTCTAAAAGCAGGCTGTCACTATGCAGCTTTTTCTAGCAGAAAACTCCCTATGTAGGTCTGGCTGGCTTTGAAGTCATGGAGAACAGCCTGCTTCTGCCTCTCAAGTAATGTGATTAACCTTGTGTACCACCATTCTGAGGAATATCACTAGAATTTTGGTAGATATTATCTTGCTTTACTTATTTCTTTTCGTTAATACAGGATATCTTATGATATTGATGCTGCCAATCTGTAAGCATTGGAAGGCATTATATCTGTAGTTTCTTCAACTCTCAGTGGGTTCAAATTTTCATTTAGAGGCCTTAAACTTCCTTGGTTAGGTTTGTTTTTAGGTTGTATAAAATGCCTTTGTGAAAAGGTTTTCTTTTTGGTGTTGTTTATTTCTCAAGACAGGGTTCTTTTGTGTACCCTTGAGTGTCCTGAAGCTAGCTCTGTAGATCAGGCTGGCCTCAGGCTCACAGAGACCCTACTTGCTTCTGGCTCCTGAGTGCTGAGATTAAAGGCATGAGATGCCACCAATGGATCATGGTGAAGAGTTTTTTAGAACTGGTTTCTCATTAAGTTTATTATAGATATTTAAAAAGTCGACTGATTCTTATTTTATTTCCTTTCAGTTGCAATATTGAAAATGCCTATCAGGTTTCTGTGTGGACTTTATAAGGCATTTTTGGTATGGAATTATGTATTTTCTATTTAAGATTTTATTTTACACTTATGTGTATGAGCGTGTTTGTGTGCCTCAGTGTGCACCTGAACTCAATGCCCACGAAGGCCAAATGAGGATATCAGATCATCTGGGCCTTGAGTTTCAGACAGTTGTGGACTGCGGAACATGGAAGCTGCAAACTGATCTTTGGTCCTCTGCAAGAGTTACTCTTACCCATTGAGTTGCCTCCCCATTCTTTATAGGATTATGTTGCAAATATCAATAATTTTAATTCCTTATTATTATTTTATGCTGGGAAGAAGGGAAGTGTGGCAGATACCATGAATCTCCGGCCTGAGACTGGTGCAGGTTAGAATCTCTCCCAGTAAGCCAAGACCTTGTGGTGTCATACAGATTATTAGAAATGGGTTGAATCAAGATGTGAGAGTTAGCCAATAAAAGGCTAGAGCTAATGGGCCAGGCAGTGTTTTGATTAATACAATATCCACGTGATTATTTTGGGTGTAAACTAGTGGGGTGTTTGGGATACACAAGCGGCCTCACTCCTATAACGTGTGTGTGTGTGTGTGTGTGTGTGTGTGTGTGTGTGTGTGTGTAAAGACCTCATAGTATCCCTCAAAACCTGATTATTTATTTCATTTCAGTTATGTGAAGCATTGTATTTCATAGTGTTCTAGCCACATTACTGTTAATAATAATGACAGTAAAGTCACATAAACTGATATTTTCAATGTGTGTTCTTATGTCTGAAGTAAAAATTTATGATTGATAATTGTTCTTGACCCAAGTTCTTACTATGTCACATTGGCTGTCCTGGAACTTACTATGTAGACCAGGTTGGCCTCAAACTGGAAGAGAGCCATCTGACTTTGTCTTCTGCATACTGGATTGAGCAAATAAGAAATTCAAAGTCACTGGTTAATAGACTAGCCAGTTAGACTAACCAGCGATCTAAGCAGCTAGTCTTCAGTGTATGCACTCACCCACCATCAAAGAAGAAGGAAAACAAACCAGTCATATGTTAGGTAAGCAAATGATTTCTCCCAAAAATGTAATCCATCTTTTTGTAACTATAACTTAGTCATTTGTGCACCAGTTTTCATGATGAGTAAATGATTGCTTAATGAGCAAATCATTGTCAACAGCCTCCCATGCATTTACAACTAGAGCTCCAGTAACCCATTCACTGACCTGGAAGTTTGGTGTCAAAGTTCTTGCAGCTATCCAACCATGCGTGTCTTATAGATCCCCAGTCTTAAAGGGGCTTGATAGATTTATGGATTTATTTATTGTAAATTACTCACTGGAGAGAGACATTTCATTGTGAAACACCCTCGATTATTGATTCAGTAAAATGAGGGTGTCATCATTAAACAAATCTCCCTGTATGCCTGCACTATTAAAACTAATTGGCCATGCCTTCCTTTAGAAGTTGGCTATACATTTCTAAGGAAGGTTTTATTTGGAGTTTCCACAATCTATTTACACTCTACTTCAGGGCCATGCCCGTTACTCAAGCTTCATAAAAAGTTTTTCAATTTTCAGTAAAAGGAAAATATTATGAAAACACTAAAGCGGTATGCCTTCTAAAATTATTTTCACTTTAACTTGTACCACATATCTTTTGAATTTTGAGAAAAAAAATCTTGTCATTCTATCAGTAGTGTTTTCTTTGTCAGAATCTGGTATGTTTTTTCAAATACTGTAAGCCTTGCCCAGACACTTTGTATTAACTGATTTTTATTTCAAATTATAGTTAGAATTTTGGATAACCTCTTTAATCATACGTGATTCTTTAGATTATCATTTCTCAGTTTTTATAGGATCATTTACTTTCAATTTACTGACATTTATTTTCTTTTTTAAAAAAGATCTATCTATACCCATAAATTGCATGCAGAATGTTATTACCAATACGGATTTCCACCTCTTATCATGGAAAAGCTATTACCTGAAGCAGTAGTCTATGTTGTAGATCAATAATTCAACCATTCTCACTGGAATTTTTTCAGTAAACTCTTAATGTGGTTAGTATGGTCTACCAATTCTTACTTATTTCTCTTGTAGTATCAATATAGCAAACTTCCAGGTTTTGAAAAATAAACCAACAAAGATCCTTCTTAATCCCATTATATTTATTATCTTGCAGCTAATTAATGTCCAGTGAAATTACACATTGTTGCGCATGATGTTAAGAATGAGTGTCATGGTTATTTTGACTACTGAACTCCAATGTCTTTAAATCAATATAGGACTTCTTGTGTCTCTGCATTCATTCTCTTCCAGTACACACTGTAAAATATTATTTAACATCTTCTTTGTGTATTATAAACTCCAATTCTGCCAATCCAATCACTCTCAACAAATGAGTATATTTTGTACAGAAGGGGAAAAGATTGCAGGATGCAAGAACTGCTTCCAATGTTCCCGGAATTTTAGGCTGTGCTTATCTCTCTTTCTAGAAAACATTTTTATCATAATAAATCTCAGAGATCAAGATGAGTGGTGGTGTAAGGATAAGATTTAGAATGTAGAAAGGAATAAAGCTCGTCTGGGAAAGTCACGGAAATCAAGTTTTTTTTCTATAGGGAACTGATGACTGCTGGGAAAAGGAGCATTACCTTCTTCCAGGTGTAAGCTCCTTCATTGGTTGTCCAATGCAGAGTTGTCAGCTGTGAAAATATCTACAATCAAGAAAACAAACTCAGTAGGTTGTATCTATCTATCTATCTATCTATCTATCTATCTATCTATCTATCTATCTATCATCTAGCTCTCTACTTTTCCCCTTTTACTGAAAATAGAATCCTTTCTCATACATTATATCCTGATTATAGTGCCACTGTTCCATCCTCCTTCCAGTTCCTTCCCACCCCCCTCCCTTCTGGAGCCACTCCTTTCCTTCTCTAGGTTCCAAGGAGATTAAGGAGCCAGAGGGAATGGAGGACACAAGAACAGGGCCCTCACAAATTGTAGATACAATGGTCCATGCTCTATTTAAATCACATGGAATTCTACGACACATTAAGTTATATTAAATTGTATCTATGGTTTCCTGGTTAGAAGATTGATTTTTTAGAAAAATTATTGAATTAAGTCCCAACTCTCTGTGCTAAACAAGAAATTTAGGAAGCCAGAATGGTCGCACCTGCCATTCACATTACTTTTGGGCTTGTAGATCACAAAGCTGCTTGCCTAGAAATCTAAGAAGCAAAGGGAATCCTCCTGAAATACATAGACGAACTTGGAAACATTCCTTTGTTACACACAAATTGTAGCAGAAGGTTCAATGAAAATGATGGGAAACATAACAAACCTGATAGCTTCTAGGAAAGGACATGGTAATGATGAGCGTGTGCAATGAGAGAAAAAGTAATGGGCTGCAGGTGAATGACAGCTCAAGTCTGTGGAAAGAGAGCAAATAAATTAAAGAAAGCGTCTTGCATTGCTCTCTACTATCTGCTGAGAATATTGTATTTCTACAGAACTACAAGCAACTAATGACCGCTGGAAGGAGAAGTAACCTCTCCCAGGTGTAAGCTCCTTGATAAATAACATGGGTTGTTTTTGTGCTGCAGAACCCCAACATAACAAAAGATACATGGGAGAAGGACCAAAGATACACAGGAGAAGGGCCATGACTCCCCGTTACTCTCTTGCAGTGTGCTGGTAGAAGTGAAGAGAATGACTTATCGAGAATTGCCAGATTCCTTTTTCATACTGGTCAAAGTTATAGGGAGATAAGTGCTGCCAGCCTAAGAGGAATCTCTGGAACATCAAGTATATTAACACAGAATCATGTTCCTGTTCTTTGTCTCACTGACTATATCATCACCAAAGACTAAAACAATTTCTTAGAACAAATCGCTAATATCTTGCTCATACAAGTCAAATGTTTTTCCTGCTAATATTCTCAACTCAAGTCTGCTGACTATTAATACAAAATAGCAACAGCACAACTCTCTGTCTGGATAGGTTCCTTCCTTCCTTCCTTCCTTCCTTCCTTCCTTCCTTCCTTCCTTCCTTCTTTCCTTCCTTCCCTCCCTCCTTTCCTTTCTATCTCTTTCTTTTTCTCTTTCTTTTGTTCTTTTATTCTTTTTAAGAATATATATGTATATATATGTATACACACACACACACACACATTCAGAGGGCCTAGGTCAGTCTCCTGCAGGCTCCATGATTGATTTAGGCTCTGTGAGCTTCTGTGAGCTCAGGTTAGTTGATTTTGTGGGTGTTTTTTTGTTGTCCTTGACCCCTCTTGCTCCTACAATATTTTTTCTTATTCTGTAGGATACCCCTGAAATTGGCCCAATGTTCGGTTGTGGGTCTGAATCTGTTTCTAGCAGTTACTAGAGGAAGCCTCCAATAATAATTGGGCTAGGTACCATTATAGTCACAGGAGATGGCCAGTTCGGGCTATATATCTTCTATTGTGAGGAGTTTTAGCTGGGGCCATCCTTGTAGATTCCTGAGATTCCTTTGTGCTGACTTTTTACCTGACCCTGAAATGTTTCTTTCCAATAGTCTCTTTCAGTGCCCTCCCCCTTCTGCATCCCTCAATCTAAACACTCATGTTCCCATCTCCACCTGCTCTCAAATCTCTCACAAAATCGCTTCTATTTCACCTTCCCAGGGAGATCTGGGTGTTGCACAAATAGCCCTCCTTGTTACCCAGTCTTTCTGGATCTGAAGTAATTACATCCCATGTTTGTCTTTCTTGGTCTGGGTTACCTCACTCAGGATGATTATTTTTTTTCTAGTTCCATCCATTTGCCTTTAAATTTCCTAGTGTACTCATTCCTAAAAGCTGAGTAATAAATACTCCATTGTGTAAAAGTACGACATGTTCATATATATGAACCAGGTCTTCTCCATATATATTACAGCTTTCAGTTTAGTATTTTTATGAGACCCTCCAATGTGTGGAAGATTTCATCTCTGATTCTTGTGCCTTCTCTTGTTTTTCCTTGTTCAACTTCGTTGTCATGGCTTCTGTTTTATTGAATTATTTTATTTTGTTATGTTTTGTTATCTCTCAGAAGTCTGCTCTTTTATAATGACAGACAAAAAGGGAGTAGATTTGGGTGAGAGGAGACTTGGAGAAAAAATTTGAAAGAATAATGGGAGGGAAAGCTGTAATCAAGATATATTGCATGAGAAAACAATCTATTTTCAGCAGAGGAGCAGTCAGGGCATCTTTCCCTTCACATGGCAGCAGTGCATTCCCCATTTTCCACAGTGTTTTCTGTTATGCATTTCTTTCCCATCTTTGGCCACGTCAGTATTTTCTATCCTTTCCATCCTGATTTTCAACTCTTCTCAAAAATAATTCTTACTCTTTGGACTCTCTTCTCTGCTGTTGCTTCTATTACTGTGTCTGTGGCAAGGATTCTGAAATGGCTTTTCTGCTCTCTGAGTTCTTTTCTGAATTCTAGGCCTCTTTCCAACTACATATTTGTATCTTCTCTTGGATCATTTAAAGTACATGAACTGTATGCTCTAGCTTCCAACCTATAACTCTTTTCCTACCTACTTTGCTCATCTTCCAGTCTTCCTCTGTAATTTAAATGAGTGTAATGACACTAATGTATATATTCAGAGATCTAATTTATTTTGACAGCATAATTCTTTTAATCAACTGATTTATTTGTTTTAATAGAAGTAGTAGTTATGTGTTTTAATGGGGTTTAATGAGATATTTTGACATTAGAGAAATTCATCAAACTACTAAGAATATCTCTAACCCTACCAATTTGTCACTGTTTACTGATGAAAATGTCAAAACTCTATTTTTGCCTGTTTTGAATACACAATCCATTATTACTAATCTCAGCCATCATATAGTACAATTGTTTACTGAAACTTATTCCTTTAGCATGAGATTTTGTTCATTTGGATCTACATTTTCCTTTTCTCCACACCTTTCCTATCATCTGTCTTTGGTAAGTGTGTGTGTATATGCTTTCCTCTTTTATTATTGAGTATTTATATTCTTAATTATAGCACTTGCTTTGCTGCACTTGAACTGTTTATCATTTAGAATAATGTACTCTAGTTATTTCATAATATTTGATTTTATATGCATACCAGATTATGTTCATAGAGATTTAGGTAACTTTTTAATCTTCTCTATTTGGAATAATACTAAGGTAAATATGACATGCAAACATTTCTTTGATTTATTAATTTCAGTTCTTTAGGCTCTACACTCACAAGTAGGATTTTTGTTGCTAACCAGTTCCAAAGAAATAATTGCAAGCACTTACTGAAGAAAGGGCAGGTTTTAAATGGTTTGGGGAAAATTAGGTATCCACACAAAATATTATATGGCACCTTTCTCTCACATAGCAAAAATCAACTCAAAATGGATAAACTGTTTACATATAAGAACTTTTGGAACTGTGACACGACTTGTAAAACATGTAAGGAAAATCCACTACAACCTTATCTACAGAGAGAGTAATAGGTCAGTCAGAGTTATGTGGTGAGACCTTCTAAAATCCCAAACAAGAAAGAAAAGGACAAATGACAAGGGAGGTATTTCTTAAAAGAAGATATATTGATGGCAAACAGAATTGTAAAAAACACGGTAACCTTTCTAATTATCATGGAAATGCATATTTAAGCCACTTGTGAGTTCACTTCCCACCTCTGATCACAAGGAGGAATGACAGGTATTGGTGTTGTGGAGTAAGTAAGGCCACCACGTTCCCTGGGAGTGGGAGTGCACACAGGACACACTCTAAAGTTCTCTCAAACTACTCTAAACAGAATTGCATAGGGGAAGGAATACACCTGTAGACAAATGTCCAACAGGAAACAAAATATGGCAGCAATGGGCACACTTTTACAAGTAGCTTTTCATCTGTTGATGATGTCCAATGTTGGCAGATTATATATATATATATATATATATATATATATATATATACATATAGATAGATATAGATATATAATTTTGCTAATCTCTAAATTGTTGCAGTGTTAACCTTGAAGTGCAGCTTTCCTAAATCATCGGCACAGTAATATAATAATAGTATTCATATAATGATATTAACCTTAGATGTTTATTTTGGCTATTTATAATAAAATTGTAATTAAGAATATGAGTATCTGAGAAGTAAATATCACATTATTGTATTGTGCCATTTTATAAATAATAATTATAGTAAACATGAAGGAAATGAAAGGTTGACATCAGTTTAGATTTCCTAGGCAGGATTACATATAATGAAATAAACTCTACCATCAAGATTAGAGGAGATGCTGCATCAGTTTAATTATGTAAACTTGCCTGCGGGTTCCTTTAGAAAAAAAAGAATACTTAAGAACTTGATATTTCCTTTAAAATAGCTGACACCTGCTAGAGGTGTGAGGTCACTCCCCAGGCTTTGTTATTGCACCTAAGGTGAAAGGGAAATGGATACACGATGGGAAGAGGCCTCATTTGCCCATTTTGAGTTAATAAGGCCCTTTCACACGATACTCGGGGCTCTTTCTAGCTGCAGTCGTCCTAATTAATGCTCAGCACCTAAGCTCTCTGAGCTGAAGAATGAAACTAAGACAGACTTCTCAGGAGGTGAATGGAGAATTAAAAAAAAAAAAAGAATCACTAAACGACACACGTATAAGATGCTGTATAAGATAACATAAAACCGAGCAAATCTGACTTTCAAGAATATGCTCATATTCATGGTATTCTCGCTCATCAGCAATAAAGTGGCCATTCTTTTTAATACCTGATGCAGATGTTATGGACAACTCTCATTTTAATTTCATACTTGATGCTTCAGCTTCTGGTGTGTTTTCGGTTAATGCTGGCCTGTTAAGCTGCTAATTTATCTACTGCCAGGAAGGCCTGTTCCATAAATAATAGAGCGGTGATCCATAACCACCTCCCATGCAACGGCATCGAGCCTACTGCAGCTAATAGGGCTGAGAAGCCGTTGCTAGGTGCCAAAATGCTGCTTGCCTATTTAGGAAGTGATCTAGTTCGGTCTCCCTGCTAAGATGACAAAACTGTAATTAGAGAGTAATCAAGCGCTCCATCACTGCCACCGTTTCCTGCAGTCCGACTTTTGTCGCCCACCAGCAGTTAAGTGCATCTGCCTGTGTTTACCAGTTCTCTAAGGATTTAGAAATATATTGTCATATTTACAGGAACAGCTGCCGTGCAAGTTGTCAAATCATAAAGAACTTACTCAAAAGAATGCGTATAAATAATGACTTTGAGTTTGGTCTATTTATTTCTCTAATGAGGCTTCATTGAAAAAAAAAAGATTAAACAACATTGTATAGCCTGCTTTTTTATTATTTGAATTTGTTGCTTTTCATTAAAATATTTCATCAGCTATCCAACAATGTACAAGAGATGAGAATCCATTCAAATATTAACAGGGAAACACATATGGGATAATAGTGAAACCAACTTGCATCGTGTGATCAGTCTGTATAGGGATGGTGACAGGTATTAGCATCCTGTAAAGTCCAATGCTCCCATGGCTGTCTAAGAAATAAAATACAGTGTATGGAGTTTATCCTTGTCTGAGTTATGTTCCCATTCCTTTAGATGTTTGCTCTGTCTGCTTTGTTCCTAACTCTTTCTCCTCTGTTATTTGCGTCTGTCTGTTCTTTTCAAATGTGTTTGCTTAGTTTAAAGACATAGTATCACAAACATTTTGGCAGGTAGAACCTTATACCCTTAGGGAATGATCTCTTTGATTTTGTTGCTAGCAATAATTAATACAGCATTGAAACTAGAACTACTATTATATTAATAATCAGGAATATTACCAATGCTACATGTCTAAAGTTGCCTATGTATACTTTATTATGACTGATCTGCAATTCCCTTAAAGCTGAATGGAACATAGGTATGCATAGTATGCATTTCCTTTTTCATCTTAGTTGTATAAAATAGAAATGAAATTACCAGAAAATATATGTCTTACAATTTTACAGGGTAGTTTCAGTTCATATATATGTGAACTTATTTTAATACAAATTTCTTAATACAACGTAACTGCTATTTAGAACTTGTAAAGTCTTTAAAAACATTATGTTACTAAAGCTTTTTGCAAAGTGAAAGTTTTGTGCTCAAAATTTAAATAATAGAATGATTTAAAATGGAATTTTATTAAAGTACTACAGATACACATAGGAAATAAACACATTTTGTTGAGTCTGTATCTTAAGACACTTCCCTCATTCTAAAATTTAACAAAAGTTATGCATCATTATTGCTGTTATTTTCATGGTTCCTAAGTTACATTTACAAAATATTATGTATGCATATATTCATATATTCAGATAAAAGAATATGGAATGATGATAATTAAGTCTGCATACAGAACAATTGTTGCTAAGGCATGTCAAAACTTATTTTGGAAGTTTTTGATTTTGGTTTGTTCTGTTTCTCTTTGCTGTGATGTACTAAACTACAATTTATAAAAACAGAATATATCTTCATTATTTATGAGAAATGTTGAAATAAAAAAGTGAAATTTAGAAGTTCATTTAGCTTTTGTTACTGGATTATCTCTGTAAGGAGTGGAAGGGATTTCAAAGCTCTGTCCTATTCAATATTCAACATACAGCTTGCGAGAATTCTTGCTGTGTTCTGTAAAACTTCTGCACAGGTTCTAGTTATGAATTTGTCACTAAAAAATCCTGTAATCAGTACTTTATTAAATATATTTACAAAATATATGTATTAAAGTTATATGTAATTTGCAAAAATACATCATTATAATAATGTTAGGAACATTTTCTTTAACTTTTTTATTGATTTTTATTAAGCTCTACATTTTTCTTTGTTCCCCTCCCTGCCTCTCCCCTTCCCTTAAAACCTCTCCCAAGGTCCCCATGCTCCCAATTTACTCAGGAGATCTTGTTTTTTTCTACTTCCCATGTAAATTAGATCTATGTATATCTCTCTAAGGGTCCTCATTGCTGTCTATGTTCTCTTGTATTGTGATTTGTGGGCTGTTTTTCTTTGTTTTATGTTTACAAACCACTTATGTGTGAATACATGTGATAATTGTCTTTCTGGGTCCGGGTTATCTCACCCAAAATGATGTTTTCTATCTCCATCCATTTGCCTGCAAATTTCATGATATCACTATATTTTCCTGCTGTGTAGTACTCCATTGTGTAAATGTACCACATTTTCCTTATCTATTCTTTGATTGAGGAGCAGTTAGGTTGTTTCCAGGTTCTGGCTATGACAAACAATGCTGCTATGAACATAGTTGAGCACATGTCCTTGTGGCACGATTGAGCATCCTTTGGATATATACCCAAAAGTGCTATTACTGGGTCTCGGGGAACATTGTTTCCTATTTTTTTGAGAACTTGCCACACTGACATCCAAAGGGGCTGTACTAGCTTGCATTCCTACCCGCAATGCAAGAGTGTTCCCTTTACACTTCAACCTCTCCAGCATAAGTTGTCTCCAGTGTTTTTGATCTTGGCCATCCTTACAGGTGTAAAATAGAATCTCATTTTCTTAAACTTTTAATCATGTTACTGTAGTCTATTGTTTAATAAAGAATTTAATACAGGAAATTATAAAATTACAAGCAAAGTATGAACTAGAGTGCTGTAGAGGTAAACAAAATTGAATATGTTATAATAATTAGTAAGAAATAATATACCTTCCTAATACGTTACTTTCAACTTCAATATGGTTAGAGGCTAGTGTTCCTCATGGTATTAAAGACGTCTTCACATATATCCCTGTTTTTTTGTCAGTAGACCAGATTTGGGGTGAAGTAAAAAATTAATTTTATATAACATGTATTTATTGATAAAAGAAATTGGGCAGTATTAGAGTGAAATGTGGCTTTATTTGCTACATTTCACCATTTTCATCCATTATTTTAATACCCAGATTATTTACAGCATCAGCAATGGAGCTGGAGAAATGTCCTAGCAATTAACAGTACTTGTTGCTCTTCGACCGAGTGAAAGGTTGGGTCTCAGCACTCACGTTTGACTGTCTAGCTCCAGGAATTTCTGATGAACATTTTTGGGCTCCATAGGCCCCTTCACATATGTGTACATATACATGAGTGCCTCCCAACACAAAACAACAGCAAAGCAAAGCTAAGATAAGCCTAGGAACAACAATTTGTTATTTTGCTCTGAATTCAAAATCACAACTTGTGCTATATTAAAAACCTACCTTTACCTTGAATTAATGAGTCTAATGTGGTGATGGGTTCAACTGAGGACAAATATTCCATATAAATTTGATGGACTTAATTAAATAATTTATTAGTATGACAAGCTAAGTAGCATTCATTGACAATTTTTCTGTTTTCATTGAGCTGTATATTTTTCTCTGCTCTCCTCCCTATCTCCCCCCTTCCCTTCTACCTTAACCCATGGTCCCCATCTCCCTATTTACTCAGGATATCTTGTCTTTCTCTACTTCCCATGCAGTTTAGATCCATGTATTGTTGAAGAAGAGTTAATTTTTCAGAACACAGCTAATTGCATTTATAGTACTCTTGCTACATTTTTATTTTATTTATCATATTAGGCAAATTATTGTCGCCCTTAGTTTCTTCATCCAAATAATGGAAAAAACAAAATTTAGCTCTGAGGGTAATTTGAGATTCTTATTGTTATTTTAAAAACGTAAGGTCCACAGTGCATACTACAGCTTAAATTATACAAATATGAAATCAAACAAGAACATGTTAAACTGAAATTTGGCTTTTTGTGGGGTTGATACCTTGGGATCGTTCCACTCTACATGTTGACATGATTGTTAGAGTTGTCATTGTTAAGGTCATGTGTAGGTAGTGATATCAGTGAGAAAATATGAGTGTACCTTCTAAAATTTTTAGGAGACAGCCTCACAGCAAACTGCCTGTTCCTCTTGTTTAAGAAAATAATTTAATTATAATATAATATTAAAAAATAAAAGAAACATTTATTTTAAAGACCCTCAAACTACTTACATAAAAAAACAAAAAACAAACAAAACTCTTTACTAAGCAGCATGGGATTCTTCTCATCTTTCTATAGAGCAATTTCTTCAATGTCAAATCTAAGAGTCCTTCCTATGTGGCAGGACTATAATAATTATCTTTGATAGCATGTTTTAAAATTTTAGCCTAATATCACCAGCTAGCAATTATTAGCTCAAGAGTTATGCAGATTTGGAGGGCTTAGTTGTATTTAATCTATGCAGTGAATATCCCAAAGCCAGTTCTATGGAATTATATGACCACAGGTTATCTACCCTCTCAGTGATAGTAGATAATTATTTTCAAAAGTGTTATGGCTTTGCAAATGTTATATAAGCCAAAATAATGTTGATGGCATTAGTATATACAAAGGTTCAGTGGTTCAGTCTCACGTCTCTTTTTCTTCAAGAAAATATTTCCTTAAGTGATTTCTAGTGATTGCTTTAGTGGCTAAATATATGATTCATCTTCTTTTCATTTGTTTGTCTGAAAGATTGAGTGAGAGTAATCACCTTGAATAAAAAGGAAAATGGAACAAACCTTCCTAATATACAGTGCTCAGAAGATCTAGGCTAGCAGATATTATAAGCTCTTGACTGAAGAACTATTTGCTGCTCAAGATAACTATCATGATACCCAACACAAAATCGTAAACATATCTACAACTTCAGGAGTTGCCTCTGTGATTTTCTGGTAACTTGTATGGTTCTGAGTAATCTTTACAAAAACAATATTATGTAATAATGTCAAATCGTTAGACATGGCTATTAAAGCATGAGCTCTAAAACTTCCTGCCATATCACTTGAAAGAGCTAAATAAACCACCACCACAGTCTTGACAAAATTGCACAATACCTAGGTTATGCAAGAAACTTTGAAGAACAATATTGGACATGCAATTTTCAGTCTTTTTTTGAATTACAAATATTTTAATTTAAAAAAAATTGTTCTTTACATATCTAAGATCTACAAATATAAACCATTCACTAATGTGCTCTTAAAATCAGGGATACTCTTCAGTATAAAAATTAAAAACAATTCAAAATATAACCATAGTAATAGTTGACATTTCGAATGCTGTTTATCTTTCATTATTGTGTTAATCATCACTGGCTTTGTGAAATTCAAACTAAAATTGTCCTACGATGTGATTGTGAGTTATCAATACTGTTTCATGAATGAATAAAAATAAATTTATAAACAATACATTAATTCAATCACATGAATTCTTTTTATAGCAATTCACTTTTGTATGACTAGTACTCGATTTTTTCCAAGTCCTATTCTACCCCACCACTGCAGCTCTAGAATTTCACTTTGTGTAACTGAAATCCCAATGAGAAGTGACTTGCTCCTGAGCCTTTGTATATATTTCTGAAGAGGTTTCAATTCTTTATATTCGAACCATGACACTGAGCTGCATCCTTTACTTTGGATCACAAGAGGAAAAGTGGTCTCTATGGCAACAGAAAAGTAGAAGTGTGGTTTCTGACAGGGCTTTCGTGTGACAGAAATGACAGCCATCTTTGTTAAGTAGTGCTGCGTTAAGATGCCATCTTTTGTGACAAATCTACTGTGATATCCAAAATTGGGGACTTACAACTTTAAAGGAAAGATAGTGCGGCAATTAAAGTGTGCATTATAGAGTCTTTAGAAGGAACTTCTCTTGACCTGCCTTTCAGTTTGAAGCCTGATTAGGAAGCAGCGTGGACGGGTTTTCCAAAATCGTGATTAGTTAATTAGAAGATGTCACCGGCACACAGCCTGGACCAAATATGTTTTTCATATAGCAATAAAAATTGCAGTATGAATTACTATTTTTAATTTTTTCTTCTCCAGCGTATTAGAAAGGAAGATTTCAATGTGTTCAAAAGCTGTGGTTGGAAAAAATGTAGTTGACATTGTCAGTGACTTCTATGTCCTGCCCATTTCATTTTTTTGGAAATGAATAAATAAAATCTTTGTTAACTCTACCAGTCCCTCCCTACAACACTCTCAAAATGTAGACATTTAATTTATACTAAAAGATCAGTTGGCCATTTTTAAAACTGCAATAAAATACATGGGATGTGAATTTTTCCAAGAGCTGTTGGGTGACAGCAAAGCGAGTGCATTCACATGGCTGCGCTGCTATCATTGTCCCCAGCAGGAGAGAGCTCCTTTCAGCATGTTGAATAACTTGTCCTTCCGCCAGCATCTCCTTCTGCTTTCTTTCTCAATGCCTGACTCTTGCAGGCACCTAATGCAAATGAAACTACTGTTTCTTTCCCTTTGGTTGGCTGATTCTTCAGCACAAAGTCCTCCAGGTTCATAAAGATGGTGTCATTTGTCAGAATGCCTTCCCCTTTCCAAGCTCAATAACATTCCTTTGTATAAATATGCCACTTCTATATTTAGTCATTTGCCCAACGATGACCTTGCTTTCTTTTCCCTTTTAGCTACTGTGGGAAAACCTACTATGAGCAGGTGTGCAAGAATTTCTTGGAGCATCAGCTCTCATTCTGTTGTTGCGTAACAAAGAAGCTAAATTGTTCGCTCTTATAGAAATTCTACTTAATTTTTGAGAAATCACCCTACTGTTTTCCATGAAGGATATCATATTATATTGTACCACTAATATATAATAAAGCTACCAATTTCTCTAAGTCTCTGCCCAGGCTTATTGCTTTCTTTTGGACCATACTTTAAATAGTATCTCAACTTTCAGGATAATGTAATCATTGAAAATATAGATTCTGATGTCAAAATGGGTAGGCTTAAAACCAATTCTGTATGAACCAGTGAGCATATACCCTTTTCTTCTTCTTCTTTTTTTTTTTTTTTGTGATTTTTCGAGACAGGGTTTCTCCGTAGCTTTTTGGTTCCTGTCCTGGAACTAGCTCTTGTAGACCAGGCTGGCCTCGAACTCACAGAAATCCGCCTGCCTCTGCCTCCCGAGTGCTGGGATTAAAGGCGTGTGTCACCACTGCCCGGCTAGCATATACCCCTTTTAAATTCAGTTTTGCTGGGAATGAATAAAAATAGCAATAAATATATTGGATAGGTTTTTGAGAGATGAAAATGGGATTCAGAACTTTAAAGATTGAATAAAATTTCTGCTATCTAGTCTTTGTGAGAGGCATTGACTATACTTGCTATTAAATACTTAACAAAATATGCAGAAATGTAATTATTTTATTTATGTAATTTAATTTTTGAACTTCATACATGAGTACGGATTACATAACACCACTCCAATCCCTTCCTCCCTTTCCAACTACTCCTGAATCTCACACCGCTCACATAGTCATGACATCTTATTTAATTATTATTGTTACATGTATATAAAGGTGCCCATATATACACACATGTGTTATATACAACCCATGACTCCATCTGGCTTTGATAGTATGTACATGTGTCCAGAGATGACCACTTAAGATTGAAGAACCCATGAAGGAGGTCATCCTGAACAAAACTGATTCTCTCTCTCTTAGCAGTCATTGAACAACTGTAGTTCTTCATCTAGTGGTGAGACCTTGTAGAAATTTTCTTGTCCACTTTGGCATGTCAACTAATGTCATTATGCAAGTTTTGTCCTGGCAGCATGTCATTGAGATTTCATGGATGTGATTTTCGCTGTCATGCCTAGAGAATCTTAGAATTTTTCTGCTCCATCATCTACTAGTTTTCCAAAGTTGCAGGTACATGGTTTGCTTACAGATGTATCAGCTAGGGTGGAGAGTACCTCAGAGTAACTTGTTCTCTTTGTTTTTATCAGCCATGTATTTTAGAAATAGAGCCTTTCTCTTGCAACATGAAACTCTTTAGATGAGGGGTGAGAGCTACATTTATTTGTGGGTATACGAATAATGAAAATGTGATACGTATGCACAGCTGAATACTGCTCAAGAGTAAAAATGACATTGCAGGTAAATGGATAGAACTAAAAACTATTGTGCTTTCTTCTTTTTTTTAATTTATTTATTTATTAAGGATTTCTGCCTCCTCCCCGCCACCGCCTCCCATTTCCCTCCCCCTCCCCCGATCAAGTCACCCTCCCTCATCTGCTCAAAGAGCAATCAGGGTTCCCTGACCTGAGGGAAGCCCAAGGACCGCCCACCTCTATCCAGGTCTCATAAGGTGAGCATCCAAACTGCCTAGGCTCCCCCAAAGCCAGTACGTGCAGTAGGATCAAAAACCCACTGCGATTGTTCTTGAGTTCCCATTCTTTCTCATTGTCCGCTATGTTCAGCTAGTCCAAATTTATCCCATGCTTTTTCAGACCCAGGCCAGCTGGCCTTGGTGAGTTCCCGATAGAACATCCCCATTGTCTCAGTGTGTGGGTGCACCCCTCACGGTCCTGAGTTCCTTGCTCGTGCTTCGTCTCCTTCTGCTCCTGATTTGGACCTTGAGATTTCTGTCCGGTGCTCCAATGTGGGTCTCTGTCTCTGTCTCTGTCTCCTTTCATCGCCTGATGAAGGTTAATATTCAGGAGGATGACTATGTGTTTGTCTTTGGATTCACCGTCTTATTTAGCTTCTCTAGGAACATGAATTATAAGCTCAATGTCAAATGGGAGGCGGTGGCGGGGAGGAGGCAGAAATCCTTAATAAATAAATAAATTAAAAAAAAAGAAGAAGAAAGGATGCTAGAAGCATCTCACTTGGTAGTTGCCATGACAATCTGTGTTGGGCCATGACAAATACCAACTGCACCAAATGAACTGGTGGAGAGAGTATAACTCTAGCCAGCACAACTCTTTTCGCCTCAAATATCACAGAATATTGATTAGTGGTTGCAAACATAATATGTAGTTACCAAAGTCCCACAAGACATTTCTGTCTTAAATAAGTCACTTGTGTCCTGGTCAAAATAAATGGAATGATTAATAAAGAAAAAAAAAACTATTGTGCTAAATGAAGTAACCCAGAAAGACAAATGCAGCATTTTCTGTGATATTTGTAAATTCTATCTCTAAGTCTTTAGATGTAAGTAAGTATATAATGAAGTCTCTAAAGATGACAGAAAACTAGAAAGGCACCATTTTGGGAAAGGGAGAAGAGCTCTAAGGAGGGGGCAGTAGGAGATAAAGGCTACAAAAGAAGATAATGGGAATAACGGGGAGGTCTTAACTAAGGAGCAAGGAAGAAGGATAATACTGGGGGAGAGGAAAGAGACAAAAGATAGTAATGTTGTTTTAAAAAGCACAAGGAAAATTACTCTGTAAGACTATCGAAAAAATATGTGCACAAACTTACATACACACATACACATACAAATATATGTATGTATGTGTATGTGTGTATATATATTTGTATGATGTGTGTGTATGAGTATATCTATGTGGTGTGTGTGTGTGTGTGTGTGTGTGTGTGTGTGTGTGTGTAGTTATATCACGAGGGCCTCCCACTAAGATCTACGTAGATACAAATAAAATCCCGTCTAGATGTGGGAAACTTTTGCTAAAATCACTGATCAGAGGAATACAGAAGTTGATCTAAACAACATGTGCTGTGAAATATTGCTGTTAATTACGTATTTTGTCTCAAGAATTATTTTAAATAATGAATAATGATGCAGAATTTGCTTTTAATTAAGTCATGTGTATAAACAACGTGTACTCTGATAGATTATCTTGTATTTTATATAGGCAGAAGAAACAAAGGCACAATGACTCTAAATTTTCTAATCCTCAATCAGAGCATCACACAGAAATTCAAAGGTCTGCATTCTACAAATTAAAATAACATTTCAATTTTAACATATTGTCAAATTCATAACCAATGTAGTTTAATTAACAAGATATAGCATGCACTCATAACTTGTACAAATCCTCAGGTAATGTTAGGAAGAAAGAACATTTGAAATTGTTCTAGAGGCACAAAATATTGAGAATAGCTGCTGGAGACCTGCAGGAATGATTTTCATCATAACAAAATACTGAATCATACTGAAAAGTCATGAGGTCTACAAGTTCCTACTGCATTTTTGGCTTCTTACACTGCTGAGATAAATAAAATCAATATGAGGTTGTAAAGAAATGGTTCCTTTAAGATGAAAAGGAACGACTGGAATTGGAAAGGACACTTGTATACACTTGTAACTTCAGCAACCTCTTGGGATCAAACACAAAATCCCAAAGGCAGCTGCAGAGTACACATGAACAATTTTGTTCTCCACAATTACCATGATTGTTGGTAATCAGATTTGGACTTCTATGTGTGTGTGTGAGAGTGTGTGTGCATGTGTGTGCGCTCACATGTATGTGTGTCTAATCTTACATAAGAGTTGATGCCTTTGGTGGCTGAATTAGGTCAAAATACAAAATGCGAAATAGCTAATAAGTGAGAAACATTATCGATATTTTAAGTCTACAATTGTACTCTATTTTCCCAAACCCAGTGCTTTGATGAAAATTGTTTATTGCCTGGCTAAGTTCTTACCTGGAAGGCTTCTTCGGGGCTTTGAAGATTTTTACCATAGTCTTAGAAATAAAAAAAAATTGAGCAAATTGCAGTGCTTTTCTGTAATTTTGTAAAACAGGGTGTTTCAAGATAAATTATACCAGTGGACTGTATCTGTCTTGTACCACAAAACACATGTAAAATACCTGTAATTTAGTCATTTCAAGGCATGCATGAAAAAGGTAATAAACACAAACACAGACATCCTAGTTTGCAGACATGCAGACTTCACAACTTAGAAAGATCTCAGGCTTACTAAAAATCAAAGATGAAATCTGTACTGCACACCAAACTACAGAAAATTGCCTTCAAATTTAAGGTACAATTTGTTTCAAATGGGGTAAAGTTGTAGTTTGAAGCATTGACACAGATAGAGATACACCTAGATTTGATCTTTTATAGTTAGAGTGGAAACCTGAATACACACACACACACACACACACACACCCCACATATAAGCAATATGTGTACCCCAAATCATAGTTTGCTATTTAGTTTGTGATCCTCTTAACATTTATTTTAAAGTATCTATATATCAAAACATATTTGGCAGTCACAATATTTGACTCCAAAATTTTCTTGATATTCTTATAGAGTGTATAAAAACATTTATTAGAAATAAAATTTTGCTCATGATGTTATATTTTAAGGCTATCCATCTGTTGTACTCAAATGAATGACACTGTTATTTTATAAATTCAAAAAATATGCTTCAATTCATCAATATTACTTCAACCTCAGGTGGAAAACATTTGAAAAAATAGGTCTAGTACACTATTCCTTTGAAATTTAGCTTTCTCTTTTTTTTCTAGGACATAATGCTAATAAAAGGGCTATGCTAATCTGTCTTTCTTATAAACCATTTGTTAGTGCTTTACTTCTCTCCCATTTCTGCAACACACACACACACACACGAAAAGGCTACAAACTGCAATATAAAAACAATTTTAAATGGCCAACTAAGTGAACTGAATACTGAACTTGACCACAGAGAAAAAGTCTTCTCTTTTATTTGTAAAAATGTACAACACAACTTATCTACTCAATTGGCCTCTGCATGAATTCGATAAAGCTGAAGTATTTAGCGGCTTGATCTTGTGTATGTAAGCATAGCACCTGTGTGTAGCTCAGTTAATAAAACCCAGAGACAGAAATCAGGGTTCAACCTGAAGGTCAGAAAAACAAAAAATCCAGCCAAGGCTCTTACCTCTACCTCAGTCTGAAATAACAACCACACCACTAGGAATCTCAGAATGAGAGTGTGCATGAGAACTGTCTCCTCCTTAGTGATGGGATTAAATGTGTGCACCACAGTTGACCAGTGCCTATGACAAACTAGTGTGGCTAAATGTGTGTATTACCAATACCTGGTATGTAAGGCTGATCAGTGTGGTGGTTTGTCAGTTAGAGGCATCTAAGTTGGTCCTGGTTTGTAGCTATTGTGAATAAAGCAGCAATAAACATGAATTTTTTATTTAATATAAGGGTATGATATATATAATATATAAACACTACATAACATGTACAATATGAATATACTTTGGAACATTAAGCACGCATATAAAGAAGAAATACATAAGTACACAGCATACATTTTAAAATGCATTTTTCCTTTTTTAAAAAATGTATTTTATTTTTTTAAAAAAGAAAAAATTGTATTTTTCATTTTACATACCAATCCCAGTTGCCATTTCCTCCCCTCCTCCCATCCCCTCCACCCTGCCAACCTCCCCATCCACTCCTCAGAGAGGGTAAGGCACATTGCTTTGGGGAAGGTCCAAGGCTCTCCCTACCTTATCTAGGCTGAGCAAGGTATCCATCCATTGAGAATAAGTTTCCAAAATGCCAGTAAAAGCAGTATGGATAAATCCTGGTGCCACTGCCAGTGGCCCTGCAGTCTGCCCAGCCATACAACTGTCACCCACATTCAGAGGAACTAATTCCTTCCCTGTCCCACTAGGGTTGGTGAGCTCCCGTTAGCTCAGGTAAACTGTTTCAGTGGATGTCCCCATCACGGTCTTGACCTCTGCTCATTTTCTCACTCTTCCTACTCTTCAACTGGACTTTTGAGCTCAGCCCAGTGCTACGCTATGGGTCTCTGCCTCTGTTTCTATCAGTTGCTGAATGAAGATTCTATAGTGATATTTAAGATAATCATCAGTCTAACTAAAGGGCAAGGCCAGGTCTGGCACCCTTTCCTCTATTGCTTAGGGCCTTAGCTAGGATCATCCTTGTGGATTCCTGGGAATTTTTCCATTGCTAGCGGGAATGCAAGCTTGTACAATCACTCTGGAAATCAGTATGGCGGTTTCTCAGAAAACTGGGAAACAATCTATCTCAGGACCCAGAAATACCACTCTTGGGCATATGTATAAAAGATGTTCAATCATACTACAAGGGCATTTGTTCAGTTACGTTCATAGCAGCATTATTTCTAACAGCCAGAACCCAGAAACAACCTAGATGCCTCACAGTGAAGAATGGATAAAGAAAAATGTGGCATATTAACACATTACAGTACTACACAGGGGCCAAAAAAAATTACATCTTGAAACTTGCATGCAAATAGGTGGAACTTGAAAAAAACCATCCCAAGAGAGGTAATCAAGACCAGAAAGATGAACATGGTATGTACTCATTAGTGCATACTAGCTGTAAAGCAATGGATATTGAGCCTATAGTTCATGATCCTAGGGAAGCTAAGTAGCAAGGTGAACCCTGGGAAGAACATATATAGATCCACCAGGAAAGGGGAATAGACAAGATTGCCTGACAAAATTGGTAGCATGGGGGTGGGGGAACAAAGGGTGGAGGGGAGAAGGGAAGAGGGGAAGAGAATTTGAGAAAATGGGATAGTCCAGATGGAGGAAGGACAGAGATGAGAGCAAGGAAAGAGATTTGTTTGACTGAGGGAGCCATTATGGGGCTAGCAAGAAAATGGCACTAAATGGGAATTTTCAGGTGCCTCTGTAGTAAATTATAAAGTTTTGAGTCCATGCCTAGAAGCATTGTAACTGGGTCATATTGTTATTTATGTATTTATTTTTCTCTTAGAAACCTTCAAATTTATTGTCAGAGTAGCTAGAGTGCTGAAAATTGTCACCAACCATGTCATGTGTTTCCTTTTCCCTACATTCATACTATCATTTGTAATTTCTATTCATAAATGATGATAATTCTTATGGTGGTGAGACAGAATGCTAAAGTAGTCTCCATCTTCAAATCTTTAGGTTAATTTCACTAAGAATTTTTCAATACTGTTTATTTTTTCAAATAACCAGGTTTTTTTGTTTCATTGATTCTTTATATTTTACTTCATTGATTCCAACCCTAATTTTTAGTAACCCTACTCATCTGGAATTTGAGGTTTGATTTTGTTTTTCTAGGTCCTTAAGGTACATCATTAAGTCATAAATTTGAAATCTTCTGAAATTTTATGTAGGCACTCATCACTACAAACTTTCCTCTTAGGACTGCCCCCACTGTGCTTCATATAGACGTTAGTATGCTGTGTTTTCATTTTCATTCAACTTTGGGAATTTTTAATTTTCATTATTATGTTTTCCTTGGACGAATTATAACTTGGTAGTGTGTTGTTTAGTGTCCACTAGTTTGTATATTTTCTCTTGTTAATATCGGTCTCAAAATTCAGCTTGTATACCATTGTGGTTGGATAAAGTCAAAGATACTATTATAATTTCTCTGTATTTTCTGTGGCTTGCTTTGTGTACTAATATGTGATGAGTTTTCACGAACTTCTGAGAAGAATACATGTTCTTAGTGTTTGGGTGGAAGGTTCTGTAACTATCTACCAGGTTCATTTATTTATATTGTCACTTAACTGTTTCTGTTTAGTTCTGTTGTGATGATTTGTCCATTGGTGCGAATGAGGAGCTGAAGCTATCCCCTACCACTGTGTTGGGACTTATCTATAAATTTCATCTAATAGAATTTCTTTCACGAGCTAGGTTATTTGTGCTTAACACATATATTTAGAATCATATTACCCAATGTGTGTGGAGTGACTTTCCTTATCTCTTCTGCCTCATTTTATTTTGAAGTCTATTTTGTTACACGTTAGTATATAGCTTTGCCTGTTTGCATCTTAGTTACATTGGCTGGAGTACCATTTCCCAGTCCTATCCCCCTAAGATGGTATCTAGGATTTTAGAGTATCTTCTTAGAAGCAGAAAAATAAAAAAAAATAAAAAACAAAAAAAAAAAACAAAAAAGAATCTTGCTGTTTTTTTCTAACTCGGTGTGCTAGCCTTTGTCATCTGAATAGACGAACAAAACAATGTCTAAGGTATGAAACGAATGAATCTAGATCTGGCCACTTGCTCCTTTTCCAGAACACTTAGGTTCAGATTCAGAGTTCACATGCTAGTGTACAGCCTGTGCAACTCCAATTCAGGGGGTCTGACATACTCTTCTTGCTCCCCTAGCACCAGGCACATATGCTCACGTACAGACAAAGTCACCTATACACATGAAAAATTTAAAAAAAAAATATTCTAAATTTTAATCTTTTGTCTAGTCACACATATTACATAGTTGCCCTTAGTCTTACAAATAACAGCAAGTATGAATTTAGTAACTGAAAAGATTCTGCAATACTGTTAAGCACATAGATGGGCGTTTTTAAGACTCCCATTTTATTCTCACAGTGAACTTAGGCAGCACTATTCACCCAAAGTCACAATATTGCTAAAAAAAAAAAAAAGGAAGTCAAGTGTAAACTTGCCTATTTCTAACTCTGACTCCCATAGTTTCTCTCTTCTTACCAGAGGTTGGATTATTGAACTTCAAACCTGTGACACTGATGAAATTAAAAACAACAACATAAACACTCCCCAGCTATTGAAACACATTGTATCTATTGATAAAGTATTATTATCATCATTCCAAGCATGTTTTGCACACGATAGCCATTCAATTATTGTTTTTTTTCTCTTTTAGAACCATATTCATCATTCTCCCTAAATTATTGCTAAATCTTTTTTCTTATTGTAGCCCACAATCATATATTTAAAATTTTTAGTTGTAACATAGTAATCAAGTCACAAAACTGCAATGCTGATAAACAGAAGTAGAACTTTAGAACATTTAATTTTTATTTGTTTCATCTTTACCTTGGTAAAGTTTAGATTATTAATGAAGTATTCAAAAGTTTAAAAATGTATGAGCTAAGTTAAGTTAGTTATCATAGATTATTAATTTCTTAGATGCTTGATTTTTATTTGATGGGTGCCAAAATAACACACACTCATCAGTTACTTTCTAAGTTACATTATCATTCAATCCACACAGAACTGAAAACAGAGTTTTACCCTGTAGATTCAGCCACACAACCCCTGTGTTATTGTGAGTTTAGTTGAAATCTGATGTTTCTACTACTCAGCAACATGCAATATCTTGCCTAATTTACCAATACATTATTCCAAGCAGTGATCAATTAAGAATTTAGGATGAAATCAGGACTTAATCAATGTGTATAAATGAAATTAAGTATTATGTTATCATTGTAGAGTGTTATACACATAATTCTGGGCATTAATGTAAAGAAGATGTTAATTAAAAAAGGTAATAGTTTGGGGACAGAAATAGAATTCTTTCTCTGTGATAGATGTGGATTCCCCTATTCCAGAAGAGGGACAGGAGAAATCTCTATTTGGAGAACATTGTAGAATGTGATGTATTTTAAAGAAAAGTGAGTGCTCATAAAAGCTCCTTGATATTTACACCATTTGAAACAGAGCCCCCTTTCTCAATCTACTTTCATCTTGAACCCCAAAGTTACTTAACGAGAAAACTTCCTGTCCTTCACTGTACCGATTTCCATTTCTGTGAACACCTCCCAGGAATACAGCATACACCGCACTGACATCTCTCTCCTGGATGTGCTGATTCACTGGCACTAATTTGTCATTTTCAGAAGTATTTATTCTCACATATATTTCAGCCTGGTGGATTCGTGGGTCGAAGTGTAAAAGCAGGTTACCTATGGGTAGAAGCAGATAATGGGCATTTTATTACTCAGACATCTTTCATTTTAAAGCTGCGATTCTCAAGGATTAGACAGGTGACCTCCAGCCATGATTTTGATTCTGCAAATTGAAATAGGTTGCAACACTATTCATTGCTCACAGATGATTATGCAAGAAGTTAATGCCAAATGATTTTCTGACTGACGTGGTTTCTTAAGCTTTTCACTGCCTTATTTCTCTTCAGTTCACTGTACGGAAGTTGATTTCATAGAAATCAACTAAATCCTGGAAATATCTTAAGTAAAAATTAGCAAGCACAGTTATCTTCTAAGTCTGCTGTGTATAGAATTTGAAAGGTGGCTACAGACTCCCCCATCTCAATCTCACAGTTAGATACTTGGTTAGATACAAAATAACATTCAGATTCTACCTGGTAAAATAAAACCAAGCACAACATTAAGAATATTACCTTTATATACAAAATCCGTATTTAGTTCTAATAATATCTCCATGCAGTCCTCACTCTCTTGCCTTGATTTCAAAGTATAAAATTTATTGTTTCTTTTGGAAAATTTACTAAACTAAGAGAGATTAATAAACACTGAATATTTTTTCATAAAGTCTATCCGCACTAAGTATAACAATACACAATTATGTCTATATATTTTATCCGCACTATATATAACAATACACAAGGACATCGATATTTTTAGCACAAACTGCTCGTAGTTGGTTAAAATCAAAAGATACTTGCTGTGTCCCTATGCCAACACAGTCGTTGGTAGAGCAGGAGTGTCCGAATCCTTCACTGAAAAGAGGTCAAAGCCTGTGTATAGCAGGAGGAGATGTGTTGAGTAAGAGAATCCTGGAAAGAAAAGATATGCCAAATCCCCAATAACAGAATTTGATTTCACAGCAATAGAAAATAGATGTCCCTAGGGAAGGACAGCAGATTGATTAATTCCTAATTTGAATTAATATGTATTCTTTAGCTTGATTTTGAGAAATGACATTGTTTCATGCCTATTCTAAATTTTATTATATTACTTTTAATATTTCACTAGTTTCTTGAGAACTTTGGACGTTGAGCTTTGATGAGCTCTCCCTGATCCTGCCTTAACTTCCATCCTCACCCACCTAACTTCATGTCCTTTTATGAATTAGTTTGTGCTACATGTGAGGCGTTCTATTGGAGAATGGTAGACTTAGCAGACACAACATTCCTAGGGAAATATGACCTCCCCACTCCTAGCAGCTAATAATTGTCAATATATTCTTAGCTAAGGATGAAACTCCATGCCATATTCTCCTCTCCTTCCTGAGACTTAGTCTGTCCGGGACTTGTGAATGTTTTCTGTACACTATTAGAAACACTGTGACTTCACATTGCACCTTCCAGAAGACACTGTTTTCTTTTTGTAATCTACTACATCTGGCTCTTAAAATCTTTCTTTTTCCTCTCCTACAATCATCCCTGAGCCCCACAAGAATGGAATGTAGTATCAATATTCCATTTAGATCTGAGAATTTCATAGTCTCTTAAGCTCTGCACCTTGTCTAGTTGTGAGCCACTGTGTAATGACCGTCCACCAATTTAAATAAAAGCTTTTCTGATGAAGACCAAAAGGTGCATTAATCTACAGGTATAATGATAAGTCATTAGGAGTTGATTTAAAACTCTGTCCTTCTAGCAGAATAAGAGTAATAGGCTGTCCCCTAGGACCTGTGATTATCTAGCCTTAGGTTCTGGGACCAAATGTTTTATTTGAAGAGAATGAACTAGGTCAGTTTTTCCTTGTGGTTCTATGAGTTTTTAAAGAGTTACAGTCCAGGAATTACTCAGCTTTCTCAATTTCTGAGAATAACCATAAAGGCGCAAATTTGTCTTCTTAGTTATTCCAGTAATATTTGAAAGGCAAGAGCCCTTTCTATTGTGGGGGTTTCTAAGCATCAGAGGAGTGAGTGGGTAGCCCATGCTCTTACATGGCTGGGTTCTTCAGAATTTAGTGCTTCATTATTTGGCTTTTTCATAAAGGAAATCAGTGCTTCTTTACTTTAGCCGACCTGATACAAACATCATTGGAACACAAGGCATTATGATCAAAGAACATTATGTGCAGGTAGAAAATGTAACTGCAAAATACCATTCTTTTACAGAAATTAGTAATACATTTTGCCCTGAAACATAATTTAAAATACCATCTATGTATTTCAGCTGTACGTTCTCATGAAGCAGACTCATCCTGCATGGCTTATTTGCTTCCCCCAAACAGAAGCTCTTGGAATTTAAGTAAATAGTATGTACACAAATGTAAAAGTGGAGTTTCACTTATTCTCTAAAGTAAGTAATTCAAACTTCAGGAACTATTTCTTTTTTAGCATTTAAATAGAATATTTCTTTCAGATATGCAGTCATATCTTTTATATCCTTTGATTTATGAGCTCTGTTATTCATGAATTCTTCTGAATTCAGAAGTTGATTTTGTTCAAATGGTGTGTCACACCTATGATTGTACAGGCTGAACTATCTGATGGTGTCCATGGTAATATGATTTTAAGTGATTTTGGAATAATTTTAGGGTAGTTTCTGAGAATATAGTTAATAGGAGATTGAATAGTACAGACTGAAATGGATTGAAATCAATAATAGCATTAAAAATGAACAAAGCTGAATTATATAAAGCAATGGTTGACTTCGTTCATATTAGATACATGAGACAATACAAGAAAATGAAATAATACCTTGATACCTATAAAATGCTTACAGAGAAACTATCAACACAAAATTTTAGGCCCAAGGAAACATCTTTTGAAAAAGATGAAATAAACATAACCAATTTTTTAAAATGAGGAACTTCCTTAGCAAGATAAAACACAAATAATTCACAAGTCATTATCTTCAGGATGTATATAGTCATTTAGATTAATTTAAAGTCCAGGATAAGAACAACAACAGAAATATAATCTTATATATGAATAAATAAATATGACATTCTTTTTTAATTAAAGACGAATTATAGGTTAAACCAAAGAAAATGAGAAGTGCAATTTAGAGTTTGTAAAATATAGCTGCAAGTTCAGGAGATGATGTAAAAATGGTCACCATCTATTTGGTTTCTTATAGAAGTTAGCATGACAAGCATGATAAGAGTCTATGGCAGATCAATATATGTAAATGTACCCTATAACTACTTGAGTAGTCAATGAAACTCTAAAGAGATTTGTAATTGTAAATATAGCATAATGAACTTATAAAACAGACAATAAATCTAATAGAAATTGGAAAATAATAATAATAATAAATATCCTGTGACAACATGGTTAGTCTAGACTCAGCCAAAGTAAATAAGCATAGTAAATGCAAGGCAAGGAAATATTTTTATTAATAAGTTAGAAAAGTGGATTGAAAAAAATGCTGAATGTAAAAGCAATGACGTGACTACATACATAGAACAATACAGACAGAAATATGGAAGACATTTCCACACTGAGGATATTTTAAAAGCCATAGGGAAACATTATTTTATGACTACCTAAAAATAATTGTGTCATAGATACTTACACACACACACACACACACACACACACACACACACACACACATGCTTGTTCATGTGCTATATATGCATGCAAACAGAGATAGAGATAGATTAAATAAATCTATGCAACTTGGTGATATTGCTTCCTCCAAGATACATAAGACTAATAAAAATCCCAGTTCCAGGACTGGAAGCATCATTTGAAGAAACAAGTGGGCTGTTGGGTCTCTGTTTCCACCATTATATGGCGATTTCAGTTAGATCATCATATATGTATACATTTTAGGCAACTTCTACTCTATTAGGTTTCCAGTACTAACCCTAAAATGTCTCTTAATTTTAATTCCCTCACACATCCCCCTCTTTTCTCCTCCTTTCCATATAATTCAAACAAATCTGATTACCTTTACATAAATTTATTATTATTATTATTATTGGTACATATGATCACAGTTTCTTCTCCAAGTTCCTTCTCCCACACTTCCTTTCTGTGCCCCAATCCATTCTTCCTGCTTTCAGAAAAGGACAGGCCTCCCATGGATATCAACAAAACAAGGCATATCAAGTTGCAGTAAGGCTAATCAACCTCCCCTCATATTAAGGCTGGACAAGGAAACCCCATACAAAGAATAGGATCCCAAAAGTCAGCAAAAGAGTCAGATATAGCCCCTATTCCACAAAACCTATTTTATTTCTCCTTTCCAGGGAGATCCAAGTATCCTGCTTGAGGCCTCCTCATTACTTAGCTTCTCTGAGTCTGTGGTTTGTAGCATGGTTATCCTTCACTTTACCGCTAATTGTTGGGAGCAGTGAACCCCCAGATTCTGAATTTCTTGTAAATAACTTGTTTTCCTCTGCTCTGAGACAGCCTGCTGCTGCTCTGAGCACGAGACCCTCAGGAGTTCCTGATGTCAGGAGAGTGGTTTCTGGTGGGTTTGGCTGGGGAGTGGCTATCAATTAAGAATCCCTATAGACGTGGCTCTGGTACACAATAAAGAGGGCATTCTTGGGGCATTCTGGCTTCAAGGATGACCCATGTCTCTGTCTCTCTCTGTGAGTCTTTGAGTGTTTCAATCTCCAGCCCCTTGCCCGGTTTATAAACTGTATGGTGGTGCATAGATCGTAGACGGGTGTGGTGTACTGCAGCTAATATTTACTTAAAAGTGAGTACATATCATGTTTTTCTTTCTGGATCTGGGTTTTTCATTCGGGATGATTTTTTTCTAATGCTGTCCCTTTGTCTGCAAATTTAGTGATGTAGTTGTTTTTAACAGCTGAATAATACTCTATTGTGTAAACTTACCAAATTTTCTTTGTCCATTCTTTGGTTGAACAATGTCTATGTTGTTCCCAGTTTCTGGTTCTAATATTATAATAGTTTAAAATATCATTTTCATTTAAACATTCTTGACTTTCTGTCTTGAAGGATTAATTTTCTCTCCACCAGAATTCATACTGCCTAACTCTACCTAATTTTATTTTTCAAAAGCAAAAGAAAACTTTTTGTTTCACAGTTCTAATGGAGAAAGGGTAGGTAATGGGAATGTTGCTGCATGTTGACAATGCTTGGGCTTTGGGAAGAATCTTAAGAAGCTCTTCTTAAGATTCTGACCGAGGGTAGATTTGGTAGAGATATTCTCAGTGTAGATGAGGAGAGGTCCTCATGTTAATTCTACTGATGATGTTACCAATATAGACCTGGCCCCTCAATGGCTATCAAGGACAAATGCATCTCTTAGTGCTACCATTTATTTACACTTATTGAGCTCACTATATCCTGGGCAAAAATTAAAAATGGCTCTTTCATCTTTGATGAGCTCTCTTTGTCAAACTTAAGAACAAAGGGTAGAAGTTCTCATTCATTTCTGCCCTAAACATGATGATAGTTCTAGATCATGCCCCTCTCTCACCTAGTTTGGAACATTTTGGAGATACAAAGAATCAGAGACCTCAGAGGAAAGAGCACACATTCTGAATGCCTTTTAGAGGTTTTAACGCCATTACCATTGTCCACTCACTCAGTTATTTGTGGGATTATTTTTAAAAGGAGATTCGTTTTTTAAGATTTTTTTTTAATTTTATGTATATGAGTTCTCTATCTATCTTTGTGCCTTTATACCAGAAGAGGGCATCAGATTCCATTACATATGGTTGTAAGTCAATGTGCAGTTGCTGGGAATTGAACTCAGGACCTCTGGTAGCCAGTGCTCTTAACTACTGAGCCATCTCTCCAGCCCTTGTAGGATACTTAGAGACATTTGACTTTTTTCCCAAGGGCTAAAGAATTTTTGCTAACTCTCAAAAAAGTAGCAGCATAAAGGAAACAGCTTGAGCTCACTGCCAAATGATCTGGGGTACTGCTGACTTTGACCCAGGCAAATCTTTCTATTTGATGAGCTACTTTTTGAAAAATTAGTTCTCCAAAATCTTTGTTCATGAGAATACTAAAACCTTTTATCTAATTACAAAATATTTAGCTAGCATAATTTTATCCTTTTCTGCTGTAATTGTCCATATTTATGACAATGTGTTATGAGAGAGATTTCATTACCCATTAAAGCATGTATTGTGATAACTATGTATCTTATAAGTCAATGTCCTCTAGCTCAGCCCTAGCTGGTATAATACATTTAGCCAAATGACTGATTCCTGAAAGCATAAACATGTAGGGAAATGCCGTTTGGCTTTGTTTATTTATACATCAGATAAACTGGTTTTTGACATTTGAAAAGAGGTAATATTTCTTTTTGTTTTTAAAATGCATCGTTCAGCTTCCAATAAACTGAATTATATAGTGAAACATGAAAACATTGGCTTTGTAAATTTCACTGAGTGTGAGAGAACATGTCTCATGGTACTCCTGAGATTTAGGCAAATATGATTTAAGCTTTGCTGAAACCTTTGCCTCAATGTTTAAGCGGAGGGTTTCTAACTCTAAAGTAAATGTAGTCTTGTATCAGGGAAGACCACATAAGAAAACAGTCATGAGAGTGCACAAAGTTCTGATAATCTGAGGATAAACTGTGTTCTAGTAAAATGAAGTAAACTCTTTGTTTTAAAAGATTGTACTCTCACGTGTATATTGGACATGAGTATTTTATGTATATGTGGTATGTGTGTGTGTTTGTCTGTGTGTGTTTGCGTGTGTGTGTATACTCGTGTGCATGTGCTGATGTCAGGTGTCTTCTCTATTTGTAGAGACAGTGCCTTTAATTGTAGCAGAAACCTTCCTATTCAGATAGACTGGCTAGCCAACAAGTATGGGAATCCTCCTGTGATGTGGGAGTGTCATATATCAATCTGTTGATTTCATTGGTTAAGCAATAAAGAAACTGCTTGGCCCTCATAGGTTAAAACATAGGTGGGAGGAGTAAACAGAACAGAATGCTGGGAGGAAGAGGAAGTGAGCTCAGACTCGACAGCTCTCCTCTCAGGAGCAGACGCCTCACAGAGACGCCATGCTCCCCTCGCCAGGCCAGACGCACACGATGAAGCTCCGACCCAGGATGGACATAGGCTAGAATCTCCCCGGTAAGCCACCTCGTGGGCTACAGCAGATTATTAGAAATGGGCTAGTCCAGGTGCGAGAGTTAGCCTAGAAGAAGCTATATAGAAATGGGCCAAGCAGTGTTTAAAAGAATACAATTTGTGTGTTGTTATTTCGGGGCATAAGCTAGCAGGCGGTCAGGGTGCTGGGGACGCAGCCCCGCTGCTCCTAATACTACACCCCTGTCTCTGTTTCCCCAACACTGTGAAGACTAGAGGACACCTGGTTTTTACTGGGTTTCAAGGATCAAACTCAGATCCTCATGTTCGTGAGGCAATCAGTTTATTGACTGAGTCATCTTCCCCTCCCACCAGAGTAGTGTCTTTTAGTAGGAAACCAATAATTGAATAATTTAGTATGGAGGAGAGTATGTCAGGATTGCTATCAAAGTCCCCTTCCAAAGGTTCAAAGATACCTGGCAGAGATACTCATTGCATTCTAGTAATAATGGGTTTTGAGATGTGCCTATATTTTGTTGGCTTTGAATTTATAAATTTTTAAGGAAGATGTTAGAGTTTCAGGTTTTGGATCACTATTGATATTTCCATTTACAGTTTATTTAGATGGAAAATAATAAAAGTATTGTATGTGGTCTGAACAATTGTCCCCCAAAGATGTCAATACCTTCATCTTAGACCCTATTCATATGTTATTTAATATAGCAACAAATCATTGAAAATACAATTAATAAAAGGAGTTTGAGATGAGGAAACTTATCCTAGCATTTTTGAGAAGAAACAACACAGCCACAAGAGTCCTTGTAGGAGGAAAGCAGAGAGGGCCAGAAACCAGTGGAGATGGAGTTTGCTTCAAGGCACTGGTGGGACTATTAGCCAATTGACTTAGGCTGCCTCCATCCAGGAAGCAGACTTTCCTCCAATGAGGAACTGTGGAGGAAATGAAATCCCTATAGAAACTCTTCAGATCTTTTTAAATTGTTTTTATTGAACTATATATTTTTTTTCTGCTCCCCTCCCTCACACGTCCCCTTCTACCAATTCCCACAATCCCATGCTTCCAATTTACTCAGGAGATCTTGTCTTTTTTCTACTTCCCATGTAGATTAGATTCATGTTATCTCTCTTAGGGTCCTCTTTGTTGTCTAGGTTCTCTGGGGTTGTGGCTTGTAGGCTGTTCTTTCTTTGCTTTATGTCTAAAAGCCACTTACAAGTGATTACATATTATATTTGTCTTTCAGGGTCTGGGATACTTCACTCAATCTGATGACTTTTAGGTCAATCCATTTGCCTGCAAGTTTCAGGATGCCATTTTTTTCCATTGTGTAGTACTCTATTGTGTAAATGGACCACATTTTCTTTATCCGTTTTTCAGTCAATGGGCATTTAGGTTGTTTCCAGGTTCAGGCTATTTGTAATAGCCATCTATTTAAGACTTCTAATATCTAAAACTGTTTTATCTACCTTGTCTGATTTTACAACATGAAGTTCGTGGTAAAGTTATATAACAAAGCAATTTCACACAGTCCTTTGCAGTCAGGAGAGTTTGCTTTGAAAGGCAGAACTGGTTCCATCACTGTGAGATGCTGTGTGTACATTCTGATCAGAACAGATTCTGTCAGTAGGTGATGTTGTGCACACACTCACGTTTATATTTTTTCGGGTTCACGTGTGTGGCTTAGCAGTTTTGCTTTTTATTATTTGTACTTTTTCATAGCATACAAGATGGCTGATATATCAATGTATGCTTTAAACACCAGAAGTCTAGAAGTGCTTGGATGGATGTTCTACAAGTCATAAATACCAACAATGAATAGTAATGCTCTAGGAAATTGTTGGTGATGATCGGAAGAAAAGAAAATCCTTTCCTGACACAAACAGCTAAAGAACTTGGGAGTAACCTAGGACCACACCTCTCTAGTAATCTTTGTAATTTATTTGTATATGTATATATGTATTCATGTATATATTACAAGTATTATATACACATATATTATCTTATCTACTCAGTATTTCATAAAACTCTTAACCTTAAGATCCACTAAATTTGCTTTAACTCTCTTTTTTGGGGGGAAGCATCTCTTTTAAATAAACTTAATAAATTTCTAATTTTTAAAATGTTATAGTAAGTTTGGTTTTGAATTCCATTGTATTTTAATAGAAGAATAAAAATATATACTGTCTCTCATATCTAGTTTTTAAAATTTACCAATATTGCTCTCTTTGGTCAGTAGCTGACTGTTAGACTTTTTTTTCTAGGACATAATGTGTACCTTAAGCAATTGTTAAAATGCTTACATTTCCACATGATCTATATCCAGAAATTTTGTAAAGACTGAGTAACTTATCCTAAACCATAGGTATATATGATCTTTTTTCACCTTTAAAATTTTTAAAGGTTTTATTTAGATATTTTAATTAATTCCTGAAAAATTATGTAGTGCTATGAGGGTTAGCAACCCAAATTGAATGATAGGATCCACATGGTAGAAGGTGAGAACTGACTTCCCTAAGTTTTCTCTAACCTCCACATGCTCCTCCACCATCAAAACAGAAAAGTAAATAAGCATAAAATAATAAATATTTTAAATTATAAAGGAGATTCTGCTTCAGTGTAAAGTACCTTTACCACAGTTATTTATGCATTGACATTTTATATTAAAGTTCTAATGTAATGCATGTTCAAAATTTAAATATGATGGAATATAACTTTATGAAATATTATTAAATTAGACAACTCGTCACTCCAATTTTGTGAAATGTAAACCCATGTAGACTTTCCGTAATAGACTTGTATGTTCCCCCTACGATAGCAAACTCCAACAAAACGAAGTCATCCTACTGGATGTTTATTGAATAGAAAATATCCACCGTCCATTGCCAAGGTTGCCACCGCTTCTTTTCTGATTGTCACACATTGCATTTCGCTGAGCCCTCTCCTCGGCTCTGAAGCACAGACTGTGAGAGTCAGTCAATATTTTGTCATTTCAATATCACTACATTTGCCCACAGAGTCCTACACAGACAGAGATAAAAGCTCTACGACAAGCGAAGAGGGCCCTTTCCCTTTGCCACAATATATTGATGAAGTGCTTTATTGAAGGGGAGATCTCATTAATTATTTGATTTACAGAAAAAGAAGGCTGGGAGAAGTGAGTGCCTGCCTAATACTATGATGTACCATCTTGAGACTTAAGATCTTTTAATGTATTCATCAGGGTACATCTGAAATGGGAAAGAGTGAGCTGAATGGCTCCATTAATTTAATTGAAGCAAGCTCAGACAAGAGATAAAACATCTCAGCCTGCTTCTTTTCATGCAGCAGGAGTGCTGTAGTAAACAGGCAGAGATCCAAACACACCGGAGAGAAAAGAAAAAGTGCATGGGACACTCCAGTGACTTCAAGGCCATGGGATCTCACAGAGGCAGAGCGGAATTAACCCTGAAGAGGCCTCAAGGTACACCACCAGGCCAACACTGCCTGGGCATCTTTGAGAAACGGAATGACTCCGAGGTTACATGTAAGTAATTTAGGCTTCCTAAGACAAAATTCCATTTGTTTATATTTTTAAAATTTTCTTTTTATATCTTTTTTTTTCCTTTTCACTAAACACCTGAGGAGCAGACTGTATCTCCTGCTGGAAGGCAGAGATGGAAGAGAGACTCTAGGCCGGTACTGATTGCAGAGCAGGGTTACATGGTGCTACTCTCTTTTAGGAATCTGCATTTTGAAATGTAGCAGTCAGAAAATTCTTTTAGTCTCGAAGAAGTTGGGGGTCTCAGGGCACGCATCATCTGTGTTACAGGGGGCAGTGTGTCAGTGCAGGTACCTGAATTCAGCCTCTTGATGTATGGCTCCACACACACTCCAGGGGGGTGACCAACACCAAGCTAAGCCTGTCTGCTACTAAGTTTATTATCTGAAACAAAACTGCTCCTAATGTGTTTACTAAAAATGAATTCAAGTATCTGGGAAGTCCTTAAAGACCCCTGAGACAAAACCATCGTGGGGGTAGTATTGAGTATAATCTTAGTGTAGAGATCGTCATAAGTATTAGAAAGTTAAGATAAAAATGTGGCCATATTATTTTTAGGTATGAAATAAAGATGCTATTTATTTTGATCTAGTCAGAGCATGCCTATTATAATTTCAAGGATGGTAATAGGCTTTCTCTTTGGGACAGACATCTCCATTCTATCTTTCCATCTTTCCTTACAAAATAATCTTGCAGGTTTTTGATAAGATAAAAACCTTGATACGTGAGAACATTTCTGTACCTGGTGCATAAACTTAGAATTTGCCACAAGCACAAGCATTGTATTGAGACTTATTTTAAATCCAAAACTCAACAAAATTCAGTATCAATGTCTACCTCTCAGTTTACACACTACATATTCTTAATAATTAAGTTTTAGGTAGAAGAAAACTATGATTTAGTGGTTAAAGTAATTGTTTTTTATACATTTCTGTTTTACAATCTTTGGGAAGTATTTTATTTTCTCTTAAATTTTGAAAATATTAATAACACATAAATATTAATGATATGCATAAATGAAAATGTGAACCAAAACAGTGCTCTAACCCATATGAAACAATTTCTTGTTTCAGAAATTGTGTCAATAGAATCTGTTTTATCCAAATAAAATCTGGGTGGATCATTATGACACAGAGTTGTTGAAAATGAAATATCTCAGTTTTTAGATGTAACTTCTCATTTTGCAAGTTCATAGTCAGACCAGGCATATGTATCAGATATCTTTATTTTCTAGCTTCTGATTATCTAACGATCGACCCTGGGTGTGCTAAGTAAATACAAGTCAGCATTCACTGTCACAAATGATTTCCAAAGGTCTACTTTTAAATGTAGGGGTAGACCAGCTACCTTCCCAATCTCTAGAACATTTGAAGGAGAGGATGCTGAAGCTATTTAGAGGCAGGGATTGGATCTCTTGTGGTGCTGGCATCGAATCCCACCCCAGGAAAGACAGAATGCAGCTCTCTGTGAACCAAGAGGGGTCTTCCATACAGTTTCCAGCACGGAGAGATTTGACTGATTCTGTTTAATGTTATTTTAAACTTTGTGTTTCTACTTATGTATGAATTTGTGTACTGTCCTGTGCCCTGTTTTGATGTGTTGGATACTAATGATGGATGAACTGTGCATTTATCTACAACTGTGTAAGTATTTGCCTAATATTAACTTAAAATTTAATATAGTCTCTCAGTTTTTTTTAATTTTAGGTATAGAAACCTCAAATATATTTTGTTTGTTTAAATATGAGGAACAATTTTCAACCATTCTCAAATACACCCAACAGTGAAAGCAATTTTGATAAGAACGTGATAGATTGAATGGATTACAGTGCTTTAAAAGTTACATCATTAGTAAATTTATGATATATATTTGGCATACCTAATTTCATCACACATAGACAACATTGACTAAAACAATGATTAAAATATATGATATCTAATTCTGTGTTATTTTTCAGCAAAATAGCTTCAGTTATATTGCATCATTCATAATAATTCATATCAATAATATTTATCTTCATAAAGTCATGATGCATCTTAAAATAGCTGTGGTCAGTGTCACGTGTCACTTTGAATCATAAGATTATGTTATTCATTGCGATTACCTTTAAAATCTTTTTTTTTCATCGCTAAAGCTACCCTTGGATTTGATCCACCTGATTCTTCCTTCTAAGTGCAGATGGTGTAAATGTCAACATGCTTGGCTCTAGTTTGGTTTTAAAAGAAGCAGCAATTTGGAGCCCAGCCTTGAATAGTTACTACTCATCTTATGTTGTATGAGACAAGAGTAAACGGTCACGCTGCTAAATGTTTCCTCCATTCATAATTATTTAAACAAATACAAATGTCATAGTATACAGTTACTTGCAAGTGCACACTAAAAATGCATTCATATAGTATATTTGATGGCACCATATAACCATCATTATGATAAATACATAAAACCAAGTCTAAGGCAAGCATCAACTGTGAATTATTTTAATTTTCTTGGTCAACCTTGCTGTGCATGTTAATTGAAATACAGTAATTCTTGTTGATTGCAAAAATGGCCAAAAATCATGTTTTTAGACTTCTCTATATCATAAATGCCATTATCATATGCATTAGTAATTAAAAACAGGAAAAATAATGAACTTTGACCTAAATATGTTATCTTATTGAATATTTTGTAAAATATAATAAAAAATAACACAAACCCTTAGAGTCAGTTAACCTGAAGTAAAAATCTGGCCAAATTGCCTGTTTATTTCAGTTTCCTAATTTGTAAATAGGAATTACATTAATTATAACATTAATATAATAATATGTTATTATTAATAATTGAATGAGAGTAAATGAGCAGAGCACCTTGAGTTGCATTTAATTCATATCATTAGTATTTCACAGGTAATTACATATTCCATTAGAAAATGAGGGTAATATGCAACTACCTGCAAAATACATGCTGGTAATTCATAATAGCACATTTATGTGGAAATGTTTTTATTGTTGTTGTTGTATGCAATTTTATAAATTTAAGTTTGGGACCAAAACAATTAAAATAACATGGGAAAAAGGCAGACATAAAACACTAACCTTTTTTTTTTTACCCTATTCAAGTCTAAATTTTGCTATTTTCTTCTTAATTAAAAATTTAAAGACATATTAATAATTTATGTGTATTTATGCATTTATGGCACAGGTGTATGGGTGCCCAAAGAGGTCATAAAAGGGTCTGACGTCCTATGAAGTTGGACTTGCGGGCCGATATGAACCACACTTGGGAGTACTGGGAACTAAGCTCCGGTCCCCTGCATGGCAGCAGGTGTTGCTAAGAACTGAGCCATCACCTGAGAAACACCCAGAGAAATGTTAAGCCTCCTTAGCGGTGCAAATCAAAAGTACTCTGAGAGTTCATATTATACCCGTCAGAAAGGCTAAGATCAGGAAAACACATGGCAGCTCATGCTGGTGAGGATGTGGAGTCAGGGAAACACTTCTCAATTGCTGCTGGAGTGCGAATTTGCACAGTCATTATATGGAAGTCAAAGTGGTTGTTTCTCAGGAGGATGGTACTCAATCTACCTGAAGATCTAGCTGCACCACTCTTGCATGGTTTTCCCTACCACAAAGACATGTTCATGGCTGCTGTCTATTCACAATAGCCAGAAAAATGAGAAAACCTACATGTCCCTCAACAGAAAAGTGGGTAGAGAAAATGTTGTACATTTACATAGTGGAGTATTACCCAGAGGTCAAATGTAAGTGAAACTGTGAAATTCGCAGGTGAATGGATGGGGCTAGAAATTTCATCCAGAGTGAGACGCCCCAGATTCAGAAAGACAAATGTGTTCTGTATTAGTTTATACATGGATATTTGCTGAATATACGTGGATATAAATCAAACTACAGTCTGTAGAACCATGGAGGTTAGGTATAGAGTAAGGGCCTGGGGACGAGACAGATAGTTCTCATTTGGAAAGGGAAATAGAATAGTTATGGATGGATGGGAATGCTGGAATGAGAGGACCATTCCACTAGACAATTTTTTCAGAAATCTTTCCATAGTAATCAATACGGCTTGACTTTCCTAAAAGTATGGTGTTTGCTCCCCCCCCCCCTCTCTCTCTCTCTGTGCGTGTGTGTGTGTGTGTGTGTGTGTGTAACTAAGCTAAGATAATCTAAAAGAAAGTACCTTAGTGGATACCCTTCTCACATCTTGCATTTCCTAACATACTCCAGCCAAAGAGTGTCACAATCTATAAACTCGACTTTAATACAAGCAAGTCACCATGCCATGTTCTTCTATTCACTTCATCCAGTCACGAGGATGACAGATCAGGTTCTGACAGTTCTGTGAGAAGTGAGGCCAACAGGTGTCAACTACCTCTAACTTTGATTTGTGTTTAATATTATAATAGGGCATATTATTATTTCACGTGTTCTGTTTTCTTCCTGGTGGGATGTTTCCCATCAACACAGACGTGTTCTAAAATTGCCTACTGAATGCATTTTCACTTTTAAAAATAATGAACTGTTACTGCAGGGAATAGGTTTGCACGCAAACATACATAGCAGTCAGAGTGCTACTGAACTGTGCGTGGTGCTTTTACACACGTTCATACTGTCTCTTCAAAGACTTAGGGTGATGAATTTCAAGACTTGAAATAGATGGAAAATTGTGTAATGTGAGTTAGAATAGAAATGATAAACATGAAGACAGAAGAAAATTCTTAATTGCTGTCATGGCTGTCAGCATCAGTGTGGTAATTTACAAGGTAAGTTGACTTGGTCATATAGGATATTATTTAATTGTGTCTCAGTATGAATACTTTGTTTTCTATCAATAATAAATAATATCAAGTCATATTTAATAACTAAATTTTAAGTATAATATGGCATGTATAATTTAGCCCCTCCTCTGGTAAGGTAATATTGGTAATAACTTCAATATTATGATAATATTGAAAGGCCTATACAATTTTTATCTTCTATACATAATAAATTTTAAAGGATAGATATAGATATAGATAATGCAAATTGGTTATTTTTGAGTCATTGTTTCACTATTTATGCCAGCAAGGAAGTTAAACTTATGATCCCTTGACCAGATTCATTAGATCTCTTTATCCTGATGCTCACATTAATAGTAAAGAGACTCTCACAAGCAAACAAGTTCAGCTGTGTAGAAGAGACTCTGAGAAGTCACCCGGAAGAAGCAGAGATGAGCAGAGCTGCCCGGAAGAGACTCAGTCACTGCACTGACTAGAGACATCTCCCACTGCCTGGACCACCTTTGATTTGTGCAGTTCGCTCCAGGTTCTTAGCTTTCCTGAGCTGTCAGCCACCCCTGCTGTTGTGGGCTTTGGTGTTATAGCTGTCCTTCCATCATTTCTGCTCAAGTAAGAAGCCTTTCACCCACATTGCTGAAAGAAACACTCATAAAATATTGGTCTACTAAGATGAATTTGGGTTTATTCTTACTTTGTTCTTTTCTTTGTTTCCCTATCTGGTGTGAATACATGTTAGTTCATGCTTCCCCAGGAGCGTAATAAGGCAAAACAAATTGATACACAAAGTAATTAAAAAATTAAAGGAGTTTGAGTTGGGGGACTTGTGCCATGGGAGACAAACTCAGGCATGTTGCACTTGTGGTTTGGAGTTCTACAGATTTCAAAAATGTTTCAAAGAAAATGTACAGAAGTTGGGAGGGAGATTACATCAGTTGTTTTTCAAGAATTTAGATTGGTCTGAGAAGGGTAGCTGTGCTTTAAGAATAAAACTGTGTATATTAAAATATATGGGTAAAATAGTCCTCAAATAAGGAAGGGATGGAGAGAGAAAGGGGGAAAAAGCTATTTGAGAAAGGAGTGGACTCAAAAGTGAGATGAATTCAGGGGGCTGGAAACTGCACACTGCAATGATACAGTTGGCAGGATGTAATCGGCACAATACATATGACAAGGAGCATGATATGACTTGTGTGTATACGAGAAATGCATACATGGGACCCGTAGAACAGAAGTTTACTTGGAAGTGGATATGACCGAAATCAGTTTTCTCCTGTCTTATTGGCCTAATATTTGGTGGTGTCTCATTCTAGCTTTATTTGTTTGCCATTAAGTTTTCCATGTATATGATTTCACTAAAAACTTTATGAAAGACTTGTGGAGACTGAAGTGAAAACAAATTATAACATAATAAGTGGAATAGGAAGGATAACATGGTAGAAAATAAATGCTTTGAGGGAAAAAACTTGTAAAAATATGAAAGCGTAAAAGTCCTACAATAGGACTGTACTCTCTCATATTATGTTATAAATAATTATATTTCATGTAAAGTATAAGTAAACAGGAGAAAATTGAATATGTGTATAAAAGTATGCTTTACTCTTTACCATAGCCATATTTTAGGGTACATACAAATTACTAAATACTTATAGAATGAGTTCATATAAATAACATAACACCTGTACATTTCAATGCATGTTTTATAAAGTTTTTATGAGGTCAGTGAATTACATACTTAATTATTAAGTCAGCTTCCAAAGTATGCAACCCTAGGAGGTAAATTAATTCCTTCTCTCCATATAGCTCTTCCAAAGCAACCATTGGTCTGAAGCTAAAGCAGATTATGTTAATACCTTTAGGAAATCAGCGATTTTATTTGATCAAATATAAACATGTCGAATAACAATGTAATTTCAGAAACCTCAGTTTCACTTGAATAGCACAAAACCAAACATCATCATGTGGTGTTTACTGTGAGGTGCTCAATGACTCCATGAAGATTTGATAGGATGAAGAAAATAAAGGAATAAACAGGCAAGCAATTGCTTGCATATGCAGCACCTGAGCAGTATTAGGGAATGTATTTTTAGGAGATAACAAGATAATTTAAATATGATGTTAAAAATATATTTAAGAAGTAAAGTAATATATCTCCACATTTCTTTTGTTTAATGATAGAATGGACTGTGTAACAAAGCTATACAAATCATATTTCTATTATAAGTTAATCTCCTATAAATGCATTGCTATTAAAGTAACCAAGGTCTTTTGATACATAAAGCACTTTTAGTCTCTCTTTTATTGTTATTACAATAGGTTGCTATGGAATCAAAGATTTCTGACACTATTATCAAAACACATCCTTTGATATTATAAAGAAAATACATACAACTTCAGTATAAAATTTAAAGCATATTTAAAAGTTCTTAGCAAACATTTGGGGATGTAGTTCACTGGTAGAGTATATGAGGTTCCAGATTAATCCTAATCACAGCCAAAATAAAAACAAAAATCTCTGTAGAGATGATTTGCATACACAATACATTTGTATACATTTATTGTTTGAAAAATATTAAAATTAGAAGATAAATTAAATCAGAGGAAAATAAGATGCTGCTAATGGAAACTTATTTATGAGTAATAACAACTCACAAACATGGACCACAAGCTAGAGATCTCTGGAGAATACAAGGGAGAATACAAGGAATATTACCCTAGAAAATTTAGACAAATTCTTAAATGTGCATACTATGAAAAGTTAGGGTTGACAATAAATAATTAGAATATCTATAAAAATGCTGAAAATGAATATTAAGTGCTAATTAATAAGAAACATGAACCATTGACCAAACAGTGTTGCAATTACTATAGTTTTTGTGTGATTATTTGGTTTTGGGCAGGCTGGAAATGAAGGCATAGTCCATGTTTACAAAATGGTGGCTACTGTCTGGAACACGGATCCACATAAGACAAAAAAAAAGCTTAAGAAAAATCAAAGAGGGTTTCCAGACCTATATTAGCTGTAGTCAAGTGCAGCTTCTACGTAGCCACATTATTTTTCAGATTGGCTCTATTTACTGACAGCAAGTAGAGGCACAGCTCTTTGAGAGGTTTTCTGTCTCAAAATTAGCAGCAAAAACTGCGCACAGTTTCTTTGAGAGATAGCTGCCTGGATCGTGGTGGCTTCATGAATAATTCTGGCTCTTTTAAGAGGTTGAGCACTTGAATACAGTTTGTGAGTAGAATGCTATATGTTGCTTAATGGTAACATAGACCTGCTGCATCTTTAGAGCTGCGACAGTAAGCATGACCCACAAAGGCAGTGAACATAACTCCTATGTTGGAAGGGGTGGAGTCAGCAGGCAAGGCTGCGGGGTTGATTCTAGCCATGTCTGTTTAGCATTTAAGAAAAAAAAAGGCACTTATTCAGAAATTGATTACAGATACACAATAAAGACAGATTCAGACAGAAATAGACCTTTGAACAGGTCATAGTGTGTTTTTAAAAAATGTATATAGGCTTGGGAGAGAGAATAGAAAAAGTATATACAGTTAAAAATAAAACAAAGTCTTTAAAGAGACAGTAAAAGTAATATAAAAGAGTACAGACAGTCATAGATTAAAGGAGTAATGAAAAATAAGTCATGTAAAGATGGAATATACACAAAGAGTCTAGATTATGCTTATTATTGTGTTTTCTTTGAAATTTTTTGACTGCAGAGAGACATTTGATTCTGGGGCCTGCTAAGTTAAATCAACATAAAGGTATCTTGACTTCAAAATTTGGATCAAAGGATATGTTCATTTGGAAAAGAAGTTCTGCTTTTGTTTTCACAGAGGATGAAAACCTGTTAATGTGGTTTAATGGAACAAGATCCCCCAAAAGGTCTTCATGAATCCCTAAAAATACTTCAATCAACAAACAGCAGGAAGCAGTTTGGAAAAAACAATGTCCAAATTCAAAATGATTGTTTATAAATATTTATTTTCATTTAAAAGGGGCTATGATATAGAATGAATACACTGGTATGAACTTTGGTTTATTGATACAGGTTTGAGGTCAATTTTGTTAAATGTATACTTCTACTCTTGATTAAGGTTTTGTGTTTATACAGCTCATTTAAAAATGTAATGTATAGATAAGAAACAATTTAATAGGTATTCCTCTATAATAATCAAACTTTTAATTATGCTAGTTAGGTTCTCTGGATATACAGGGATATACTTAAGTTATATAGACAATCTTTAACACTTCAAAGACCTATGAAAATGGCATTTAACAATGTTTTAAGAACTTAGACTTTTCTTGACAGTGAGACATGTCTGCTTCTGGCAGCACCAATTACTTCAGAGAGGTTGATGGGCAATGAAGAAATTCTTTATGAAATTTGCCCTCAGTGTGACAAGACTAGCCATGTGGGCAAGAAACCACTCTTGTCTGCACTGCTTGATAGTATCCTATATGAACTGGACATACAGGACCCAAAGAAATGTAACTGTTGAACATTCCAAATGATGGGATGTCCCTTCAGGCTTCCTGCTTCAGAGAAGAAACTTCTAGACATTCTTCAGGATATAAAAGAAAGCATCTGATGAACTTTGTCATTACAAGGCAGAATACATTTTCAAATTTCCTGCTTCATGGAAAAGTTTGCCAGATACTATGAGTCAGTAGGCTAAATATGGATGCCTGAGTGTTACAGAAGAATTTTGTGTGTCTGTCAGGTAACAAGATGTTTCTGTAAGTCTAGAACTTTGGGAGTTCTTACAGTACACTTCCAGTTTTCTCAGGTAATATTATATCCTTCTTTGCTCTTTGAAGGAGTTAAACACAGATAGTTATAGTTATAGTTTTCCAAAATTATGATAAAAGATAAATTTTAAAAAAGAATTAAAGCCGGGCGGTGGTGGCGCACGCCTTTAATCCCAGCACTCGGGAGGCAGAGGCAGGCGGATCTCTGTGAGTTCGAGACCAGCCTGGTCTACAAGAGCTAGTTCCAGGACAGGCTCCAAAACCACAGAGAAACCCTGTCTCGAAAAACCAAAAAAAAAAAGATAAATATAAAACTTTCCAGATACAAATAGACTAAATATTGTAAGTATAATTGTTGGTTGATACCTGTTTTGTGATATCTAATTTTATTATGTCAAAGTTATAACCTTCCTTTTTTATTTAGACAGAAAAGGGAGATTACGTGGGATGCTCTTTTTTATGTGTTGCTTTTCTTGGTTAATGAATAAAGCTGCTTTGGGCTATGGAAGGGCAAACCATAGCCAGGCTGGAAGAGATATAGAGAGAGTAGGCAAAGTCAGGATACGCCATATAGCTGCTAAAGAAGAAAGAGATAACTACTGGTAAGCCACAGCCTTGTGGTGATGCATAGATTGATAGAGATGGGTTAATTTAAGATGTAAGAGTTAGTTAATAAGAAACCTGAACCATTGGCCAAACAGTGTTGCAATTAATATAGTTTCTGTATAATTATTTGGGTCTGAGAAGCAGGGAAACAAAATCAGAGTCTCTATTTACACTCACATATATCATATGATATGAGGAGGATTATGTATTATCACCCAATTTATATCCTGATCTGAAATAGAGGAAATTTACAAACCACAAATATAACATCACACTTCCAAAAATTCAGCAGGAGAGTCATGCTATCTTTATATAGTTAAACTGAACAGTAAACAAATAAAGTCTGAGGTAACTTCAAATGCATGCATGAATAATGATGAGTAAATGTATTATTAATCAATGATGGAAAAGATAGAAAAAATGATGACAAAGTGTGCTGATATTTTGTTTGTGCTTTAACAAATAAAGTTTACCTGAAAATCAGAGTGTCTGTCTAGCCACACTATTTAGCCATAGAGACCAGTCAGTGGTGGCATACACCTTTAATCCCAGTACTCAGGAGACAGAGGCAGATTAATATCCTTGAGTCCAAGGCTGCCCTGGACTTCAAGAGATTGAAACAGTCTGAAAGAGAAAGAGAGCCAGGTGGTGGTGGGTTACACCTTTAATCCCAGCACTAGGGAGGTGGAGACAGAAATGGACATGGCTGGCCAGAGAGAGGAATATGACGTGGGAGGAGACAGGAGTTCAGGCATTTAGTCTGAGGACTGATAGAGACAGGATGCCACATTTGTTCTGAGGGTTTTGTAGAGCTAAGAACTGGTGACTGGCTTCTCTGCTTCTCAGGTCTTTCAGCTTTCACCTCCCCCCCGCCCCCCCGATAACTCTGGGTTTTTGTTATTAAGACCAATTAGAACTTGGACAGCAATAAATCATCATAAAATTCAGAAGGTTGTTAAAAGGATTGTTTGAACACCATAACTAAAATGTGTCTTGTGGCTATAAGACTTGTTTATTTTTCTATGGTTTAGTGTTTTAACAATGACAACCATATATGATTCTTCTTTCCAGAGGCTATCTCCAGGAACTTGGTGTTAAGAATGGAAGAGAACTGCTACATTGTTATTTTTGTCATTAATGGCTTGTTCCTTCGTTGGAGGCTGGTTGACTTTCATTTCCTATCATGAATTACCCTGCATTTTGTCACTGGGTGTCCAGCCATTTCAGATTGCATTGGACTGTCCTGATCTAGCTCCTAAAAAATGCTGCTTCATAAAAATTTACTAGGTATAAGCATACAGCCTAGTTGGTCAATATAACAAAATATCCTATCAAGCAGTTAAAAATATGTTCCTTATGGAACACATTATATTCTGTGCTTATATCTGGACTCAGACATACATAAATATTTCATATGAAATGTATAGCTACTACTTGCATTAAGTAGGACTATGTACAGCAGAAAAATGTGAGTTCTAGGTGATGAAACCCATTTAGTGAAGAAATTTCCACTTTTATTGACTTGAAATGCATACAATTCATCATTAAACATGGAAATTTAAGCAATAAAATGCTTTCTGGCTTAGAGATTTTGAAATTGTCTTTATGGTATATAAAACATTTTAGAGAATTCTTACAACTAAGTACATAGACATCACTTTACAGTTTTATTTGTGGGAAGTGTGGGTGTTACTACTTTAGTTAATCAACACTTTAAAGATGAAACATCACATAGTTTGGAGTGAGCTATTGGCGACAGGCTGTGCTTAGGCTTATGATTTGATATAAAACAATCGTTTTCAAATCCCATTTGAAGGGTTGTTTGTATTTTAGATAGAAAGAATGGCTGATTTCAGAATCAGCCTGACTGTTTGCCCCTGCTTTTCTCTACTTTACTGAAGTGTAATTGCAAAGGCAGCTCTGATGAGGCATGCTGTTTACACATCACTGACAGTTCTTCCTCTTCTTTCTTTCATTGGCCAACACATGGACTTCATCAAGTTCAGCTACTGACATGACCCCCTGACCTGAAGGCATTCATGAAATGTAAGGAAGTGCTGTCCTCTGGAATGCTTGACTATCAAAACTCCTGATTCAAAGTGGTTTTATAGTCACATGCATAGATATTTTGTACACTTAATAGGATTTGGAAAATTTGGGGCAATTTTAATGGCCTTACACTGAATTGAAGATTTGTTAACTTGCATATGTTAGGCTGGTTTGAATTGCCAATATATATTAAACTTCTGAAAGTATATGTTTTGTATTATAAAAATCTATAACTTTGGTTTTTCTAAAGATACTTATTGCTGGAGAGTTGTATTTGGCTATTCTGTAAGTAAGATTGTGCAGAGTATTTTAGTATAAGGCATAGCAAATGTGATTAATTGGAAATGCTGACACCATGAACTGCTTTACGGATTGATCATTATTGTCATCACCACCATCATCATCATCATCAAAATCACACGAATCAAAAGTCTCTTCAGAAAGCATTTTTGTGGGACACAAATTTTTGTAGGGCACAGTATTTTTTAATCTTTGACAGGAATTTTGTTATATAGCTCAGGCCTGCCCTGTGCTTGCGGTTCACATTTTAGTCTCCCAAGTGCTGGAATAATAGCTAAGCCAACTTAGTACTGAAAAACGTAAATAAAAATGACATTTTTGTTCATTGTTGATTATATTCTATGTTCAGAAAAAACAAAACTAAAAAATACACATATGAAATACATACACTTAGTGATAACTACCTAAAACCAAAAAAGCTATGAAGTTACTAGAGTCTCACTGTGCGCACATGAATATTGTAAATAGCTAACTAAGTTAGATATTATAAAATGCTCACATAGCACAGATATTACAGAGTAGCAATTTTACTGTCTAGGTTTCATTGTTAGTAAGTCAGCTATTCATTCATTTGCCCATGTATCTCTTATGAGTCTGCTGGCTGTCAGCCCAGGACTAAACACTGGTAAAAATGAAAATAACCAATGGATGCCTTATAATACAGTTGCATTGGAGTGGCGAATATCAAGAGACTTCATGTAGTCTTTTTGAACTCTTGGCATGTCGGTTACAGCACAAATGTACCACCCTCAAATCCATGCTGGAAAGGCCCAAACCTCCAGTAGCTGAAAATGCGAGGATCAGGCGATGGAGATCTTTGTAGAGATGATTGAAGTAAAATGAGTTGATAAGTTTGGATTCTCACAATGCACAGAAATGACTAGGCAATGGGAAAATGGCTGTTTCCGATCTAGTAGACTCCAAAAAGACAATCCTTCCTACATTATATCCAGGTCTAATTCCTTTAAAACACACACACACACACACACACACACACACACGTTTTTCATGTGATGCACTGACATACACGCAAATATTCACCATATAAAGTAAAAAAAAAATGCAATTTTAAAATGGCCTTTGTGGTCCTGCTTGAGTTGTACCACATTGAAAGTTACACAAGCGTGCTGCACGTGTTAATACCTTCTGCTTCCAGACAATGTACCATGCTTGGCTAGACTGCCCATTAGACGTTTTGTGCATGAAAGTTTTTTTTTTGCTTTAATTTTTTTATTGATAGTAGAGATTATCGCCAGAATTCACATTTGCTTATTCAAAAAAAATATTCTGGCAATATGGCCCCTTTCCATTTAATGCCAGTTTCACAGGTTTACAGTGTATCCCATTGCCCTGTACACACAGGTTTACAGTGTATCCCATTGCCCTGTACACACAGGTTTACAGTGTATCCCATTGCCCTGTACACACAGGTTTACAGTGTATCCCATTGCCCTGTACACACAGGTTTACAGTGTATCCCGTTGCCCTGTACACACAGGTTTACAGTGTATCCCGTTGCCCTGTACACACAGGTTTACAGTGTATCCCATTGCCCTGTACACACAGGTTTACAGTGTATCCCATTGCCCTGTACACACAGGTTTACAGTGTATCCCGTTGCCCTGTACACACAGGTTTACAGTGTATCCCATTGCCCTGTACACACAGGTTTACAGTGTATCCCGTTGCCCTGTACACACAGGTTTACAGTGTATCCCATTGCCCTGTACACACAGGTTTACAGTGTATCCCATTGCCCTGTACACACAGGTTTACAGTGTATCCCATTGCCCTGTACACACAGGTTTACAGTGTATCCCGTTGCCCTGTACACACAGGTTTACAGTGTATCCCATTGCCCTGTACACACAGGTTTACAGTGTATCCCATTGCCCTGTACACACAGGTTTACAGTGTATCCCATTGCCCTCCACACGTTTACATTGTATCCCATTGTCCTCTCTCCCCCTCCCCCTCTCTTGACATCCTTCTTCTCAGCTGTCTACTTCAGGCTTGAACGCCTGAAAGTTACCTGTTCTCAGCCACTGAGCCGTTCTGAGTCTGCATTGATTGCTCCTGTCCACTACAAAAAGAAACTCGCCTATTAGGCAAGGCGTATCCACTGGTGAAGTAGACTTCTGACTGTTTGTGTAACTAATAACTTCCTGGTTGGACTTGAGACTCACGCCAAGTGAGGGGAATGCATACCTTATAATGTAAATCTGATCAACATCCTAAAGCAGAGGAAGTCACAGACTAAAGTGGGCAGTCTATTGTGGGTCTTTTGTTAAATGGACATGGAGTTCGATGCCTCTGTGTGTTTACATTGGTCTTGGACTTTTATGTTCCAGAACTATGAGAAAATAAATGTATATATACTATTGAGGTTACTCATCTTTGTATAATGGCTGGCCTAGCCAACTAATGCAATACTTGACGTGTACCTTTCTTTCTCTTAAATGTAGCTAGGTGTGAGTCTGTATTCAAGGTTCAGTTTTGCTGCTATGACAGGAAGAAAAACCTGGACAATCCTTTGATATATCAAATTCCCCAAGAGAAAATCAGTAAGAACATTTCTGTCCACTGTGTACAAGCAATGACTAATCTGAAACTGAAAGCTTGGTTTCTTATGATTCCTTCCGAGCATTTCTCTGCTGCAATGTTCAAGCAATTGAAGCCACATTCTGGGGTAGGGAGTAAAATAATGGACTCCTTGTCTTTGTTCCAGATTTACAACTAATATGGTAGCACTAGGACTCTACAAAATGTCTTTTAACTAGATATCTGTTAACCTTACACCATCCACATAGTGCATGAAGGCTTATTTAAGTAGAATATTATGTGGCATTAAATTAGTTCCTCATTGTGACAGGAACAAACATGAGAAGGAACAGACCATGGTTCACAGATGATAAGTTCCAAATGAAAAAAATCACAACTCCATTGGATCCAGCCGTGCCTCATGTACCAGTTATCACACGCAGCAGTTTCTATTCTAGACAACAAATCTTCCTAATTTTAATTTTCCTTGTATTTTTATTATTGTTTCCTTTTTCATGTTTATGTCTTGATGGTGTGTGTGTGTGTGTGTATCTGTATGTGTTTCTTGTGGTTTTTCTGTGGCATTTCTTTTTGTCCTGTTCAAGGTTTCTTGTTTGTATTTTATTTTATTACTTTTCCTCTCTTTTTGCTTTTTAGTTTCCTGTTTGTTTTCTAATGAGAGATATCAAGAAAGGGTATAAATTTGGGCAGGTGGGGGGATAGAGACCTGGGAGGTGGTGGGGAAGGGGAGAGCATAATTAGAATATAGATATGATGAAAATGTCTATTCTATTTAAAAATAAAAAAAACAATAATTTAAAGTTTTCAGAAATAAACTTATAATTCACAAGTTACCCTGAACTTTTGTTAATTCTTATTTTGACAAAAATAGACATAAGCAAATCTAGCATGAATGGAGCATCAGGATGTAAACGTGAATTTTTTATTCATACTCTTCTCTATTTACCGGGCAGAATCACCTAGCTCTGGATCTTCCTGTCTTTATGACGCTGACTGCAGACACACAGAGACACAACTGAACAGAACTTCAGTCCTAACATTTTAGACACTGAAATATGTTCCAATTTCTTCTTTCTTGGTAACTCCACGCTGATTTAATTAATCCAGCGTTTCCTGGTGTGTCCTCTCATCCTGTGCTTGTCTTAGAAAGCTGCATGCAGTTTACAAGAGGAAGAGAGGAAATAAAGTTCCTTTTGCGTTGCTGTCCCAAACTCATGCTGTCTAGTGGATTAGCACAGTGTGGCAGAAATGCATACAGCTACTTGTTTCTGTTTGGCCTCAGCTTTCGCTGTCACTCATGCTTTTGATGGCTGGCCCAACTCCCATTTAATCACTAAGTAGGTGATCCTCACATCTCTTCACAGTGATTCTCCTGCTGGCTTGACAGGATTTGTCCTACAACTTCTTATCATTCCTGCATAGAGCCCCAGAATTCCTCCTGTCACACACAAGGCCAAGAAAGGGCTGTGGCACACTTCACCCTGCGTACACTTGAACTGTTTTCACTTGTTTCCCATCCATTAATACGCAGTATAAAATCAGGGATCTACTAAACATGGGCTCTTTCTGTAAAGGGGAAGGAAAGGATATGACAGGGTATTTCAACGATATTTGTCTGTAATAAAATTATTTGCATAATCATAAACATTGGGTGGACACAAGTCATTAAGAATTTATTTTTAAATTAGTTTTATAACAATCACTTTGTATCATTAAATTATCTTCAAAACTAACCATGGATTACTGAATAACTTTAAGAAAAAAAAACTAATGGGCGGGGAGAGGGAAAAACATAGGGAAAGCACAGGCATGATTTCTCTTTCTGATACATGCTTGTAAAGGTCTTCATAGCCTCAAGTCACTTAGGCCTTTGAGAAGTCCATAACGTTTTTCTTAAAATGAAGATATTCTCCCATCTAAATTACCTTTTAGTGCTAGAGGACAAAAATAAACCAATCTTTAGCTATAATAATTTGTAGTCTTTGAACTTTTCAAACTGAATCAAATGCCAGATGAGTTATCTTTCCGTCTCAGTGCTATTATTTTAACACAGTCACTTTAATGATGCTCTGGCACAATCGCAATCATTATTTTACCCTTTTGACACAGAAGTTACTTGGTTCTAGCCAGAAAACTATTTACCCTTTGCTGAACGATCATTTCAGACCTCATATTTTCCTTCCTTTAGAAGGAACTCTGCTGTTGGAGTTGCTTTTCTCCAACTTTTGTAAGTTTTAACCACATTCTTACATCTCAAAACCCAGTGAGCTTCAGAACAGATTTTTTTGTTATAGAAAATAGCAATGATTTGGTCATTATTAAATGAGAAGGAATGGGTGTTCCCCTTTCATCGAGTCTTTCTAAATAAAAGCTCACCTGAAATTTACAGCTACTTCATAGAGAAGCTTCACATAGTTCTCTTTCATTTAATAACACTTATCAAAAGTAAAACTAAAGAAAAAATAACTAGATAATACCCCCTTCACACACACTCACACACACTCATGTGCACACACACATACACACGTACACACACACTCACCCAATATACATATGTACACACATACATATCCCTAAATAACACTGTAAACAGGTTTTAATCATACGCCCTTCCAGAAAAGCCTAATGTCATATGAGATGGTTGGTCAGACATGAAATCTATACTGAAAACTGCAGACTTTCTTACAACTGTGAAAATAAGAACTATATCTGCAGATACATCCGCACATATCAAAACTGTTGTCTAATCACACACAGCTGTTGAAGATGACTGGTAAGGGGAAGATGAGTAAAGAAGCAGAAGAACGTGGATTTTGAGTTTTACTTCCTTTGTAGAGCTGATATCTGAAACCATCACAATTTACAGTAACGTCTTAAAATATTAAGTTTTCAAGCTCAACAGCAAAAGGCATGCTGTAGTGGATTGTGAAAGACATCACAGCCTCGGCTCTGAGCAAAAAATTATAGGCAATTACAGAAAGCTGAAATAATCTCCCCCTGGGAAGAGCGCACCAACTGGTCATCCACTACCAAATCATCAGCACTGACAACATACACAGAAGTCATATTAAACAAGTGGAGCAGATGATACTGATAAATATATATGTATATACATATATGTGCATAAGAATAATTAATGAAAAGAGAGGCCATGAATTTGAAAGCAAGCAATAAATTAGGAGTATATGGGAGGGTTTAGAGAGAGAAAAGAGAGTGGATTTATAATTACATTATAATTACGAAATTAAAGAAAAATGCCCTCCCACATTGTTTTTTCAAACACTTGATGCATTTCCATATAACACCCAAGTAAGTTTACAGTTATTTCTTTAGCTTTTGGCAAGAATATATGAAAATTTACTACTTTAAGGAGTATTATCACCTCTTTCGTTCTTGACAATAATAAGACTAAATGATTCAAGTTATATTATTGCTGCATCATATGCTGACATTTTTTTCTCTGATGATAACTGACTAAACTCTACTGCATGCATATGGTGTGAATTTTAGTGTTAATGACCTTAGTCACTTAATCTTTCAAAATGAAAGGTACATGCCAGTTCTTTCTAGAATCACTGTCAGCAGTAGCTAAACTTCACGCTTCCTGGTACGTTTGAGGCTCCCTGGTGAAAGGTTACAATGTTAATATATTTTTTTCAAATAAATGTGAATAATAAAGTGACTGATACCACTGTGCATTATTGTGAATGTTCCAGACACTTCTGTGTGATCTTACAGATTTACAGTTTGGCCTATTCCACCTAAAAGCTCTGGTTTGTCAGAAAGTAAGCAATCTTTGCTCTTGACTTACACAAGAAATCCTTTTACTGTTTTCAACAGTGGTGTGCATTCTGAAAACTGGACTCTTTGACTCTAAAGTAACTAAGTTATTATGATTTATATATTTCAGATAAATCTTTGCACTATTTTTTCCTTGTCTGCCTTGCTTTCTTTTTAAATAATATTTTAAGTTATTCTTTGAATATTTCAGACAGTTTCTTATGATCATATTATTTCCCCTCTCCTGACTCTCCCAGATCCTCTATATCCACCCAATTTTATCTATCGCTCTCTTCAAAACCAAACAACAACAATAAGAAAATAAAACTAAGGGAGTCCGGTTTGTGTTTGATTAACACTCATGAGTAGGAGGCCTGACCTGGAGTGTGTATCATATACCCAGTGTCACTCTATGGAAGAAAAATGACTTTGCCTTTTCCGGAAGCTGTCATTAGGAATAGCTTCTTTGCTTCCGGCCACTCCTACTCTTCTGTACTTGGATTGTGTTCTAGATTGAGTTTGTATAAGTAATGTCACACTCTCCATGAGTTCATACCTGTCCGGAATGTCTGGAGAATATTGTTTCCTTGAAGTCACCCACCATCTTGACCCTTACTTCTTTCTTTTTCTTTTACATATGTGTCTGAGTCTTAAAAAAAGGAGTATTGTATAGCTATCCCATTAGGGAAGAACATTCCAGAAGATCTAATTGTCTGTATATTAACCAATTACGGTCTATCTTGATTACTTATCTACTACAAGAAGAGGTTCCTCTGGCAAGGGCACTGATGCGAATATGCACTGATCTGTGGGTGCAATAATGTCACTAGCGGTTATTTCATTGCTATGTCCATTTAACATTATAATAGCAGTGGATTTTACTCTAGTACTCATGGCCTATGTAGACACAGGTTTTTGATCTCATTGACAGTGCAAGGTGTGAGTTTTACTTAATAGAGCAAGTCTTAAATCCAATCAAAAAGTGGCTAGTCGTTTCCACAACATTTGGGTCACTTTCCCAGCAGTGTGCATATCTTGCCAGAAGGGTAGTTCCCGTAGCTTGGTAAGTGAGGCTGCTGACTACTTTCTCCCTCTGATGGCTGGAATTGCAAGTCTTAGCATGGTGAACCCTAGCCAGTAAGGGTGAAACACCCACTGAACACCGTCTAAAATTCTCCAAGTTCTAAGATGTGGTTTCTTAAGCAAGAGGATCGTACTAACAAGTTCTGGTGAGTAACCAATATCAATGGCAATAGTTTTGTTTGTTTGTTTCTTTGCTTGGTGTGTGTGTGTGTGTGTGTGTGTGTGTGTGTGTGTGTGTGTGTGAGTATCTGTGGAATCCTATAGGCCAACAACTCAAAAAATGTAACACATTCCTGGTACTAGGGTACCAACGAGCAGTGAGACTCCAGATCCTGAATTTCTTGTAATCCCCTGATCTGAGTGCCTACAGCTGCTCTGAGCACGAGACCTTCAGAAGTTCCTGATGTCAGGAGAGTGGTTTCTGGTGAGTTTGGCTGGGGCGTGGCTACCTCTATATAATCTGTCCCTGAACACAATAAAGGGGGCATTCTTGGGGAATTCAAGGTTGACCCATGTCGCTGTCTCTCTGTCTGTGTGTGTCTGTGTATTTTAACCTCCAGCCCCCTTGCCCGAAGCTGGGGAACTGGGTGCCAGCGCACAGAGTGCAGACACGGGGGCGTGGTGCGCAGCACTAGGGGTTTTCTTTGGTAGCATATGGTAACTATTTGGGATATTTTCTGTTTATTATAGGATGTGTTGGTTAGTTTTTCGTTAGTTTGACATAGCTAACATTATGAGGGGTAGAAAAAAATGAGAGATTCTATCAAAAGATGGCTTATAGGCTGATCTTTGGGGCTTTTTATTTTGTTTTATTGATTAATGACTGACATGACATGACCCAAATCACTGTGGGCAGTGCAATCTCACAGTAGCTGGTCCTGGGTAGTACAAGAAATCAGGTTGGTCAAGACATAGAAAGCAAGTCAGTATATTGCTTTCACCCATAGCCATGTCTTAATCAGAGCAATAGAAAGCAAACTATGTCATAGTGTGATTCCATGTAAACTTAAAACATTATAAAAAGGTATATTATAAAAATATGGGTATATATTTTGGAAGCTTCTAAAGTGTTAGGTGTCTAAAGAGTTTTCTCAAAAGGCCACAAGTGCTAGTTTTCCTTTTGAAATCTTGCTTTGATTAAAAGGGCACTGAGAATCTTTATGAGGTACAGTGTGGTATTTTGATAAATGAACATAGTGTATGTATTCTGGATAAATGAGCTTCTAATCAATTTTAAAAGAATGATATTTAAAACCTTCATTTTGGGCTATTTTACATAGTGTTGTACAATATTGCTACTATGACAATTGTCTGTTTAATGGAACAACACAGCTTACTATTTGCAGTTCATTGTGACTCTTCAGCTACCGATGGATATTTCTTCACTTTTTCCATGACTAAGTCCTGGTTTCTGCAGCACACTCTTCTGTTTCTTCTTTCTCAAGTAAGTGAGACCACGTAGCACTTATCTCTCTACGACTGGGTTATATCTCATAACACTGTGATATCCAACATCATCACGTTCCCACAAATGGTAGGGTTTCATCATTCTCAAGTTTAAATGGCATTCTGTTATATCAATGCAGTATATTTCCTTTTCTCATTACCTGATAGGCAGGTTGCTTCAGCTTCTGTGCCTTCTGCTATAATAAACACTCATGTAGACATCTCTTTGAATACTACTGCAATAAACATTAGTGTAGTGTCGCTTTGATATACTGATTTCGATCCCATTGAACTTTTACTAAAATTGGGTGACGCACCACTAAAATGTATACTTTTTTTTACATTGGGTTTATGTGTATGTGAAGAGAGTCTGTATGCATGCACCATGGCCAAATCAAGGATGGCAAAGGACGGTTTTAGAGAGAGGTTTCTCTCCTTCCACCATGTAGTTTCAGAAGGTCAATGTCCACAAAATTTCTCTTTACAGCTGTTTTATATGCATTTTTACCAACAGCATAAAAGAAAAGATAGTTTTCTTTTCTTTTTCTGATAACAGCAATTTTATCTGGCATGAGAGATTCCTCTGTTGGATTTGGTTTGTGTATATTAACCTCTTGGTGGATGAAGGTCTGACATTTAATTCTCCTATTCCATAAGTACTCGTCTCACTTTTTACAGTTTTATTTACTGCTCAGTACTCGATTCTGAAGCAATCTTGATTTTTTTTTGCTTTTGATTTCTGTGATTTTTCTACTATTCTAAAACAAACAAACAAAAACTAAGATTAGTGTCATAGAGCCCTGCTTTACTCAATTAGCTTCACAGTTTCTAGATTTTTGTGTAAATCTAATGTCTCTATTCTCTAAATATGAACTATCTGGAAAGATACAAGAAAGCAGTCTCATTTGCAGTAGCTGCAAAAATACCTAGAAATAAATTCACCAACTGTGTGAAGAGCATTAGAGGAAAAACTGTGAGACACCAGTAAGATGGGTCTGCAAGTAAGGATTTTTCCACCAACCCTGGCAGCACAAGTTCTGTTTCTAGAACTCATGTGGTAGAAAGAAAGAACCAACTCATGAAAGTTGTCTTCGGAATTTCATACATGTATTATGCTCATATGTCTTATCAACACACAAAATCATATACAGTAATGGAATAGAAATTTCAAATGAGAATTGTGGGACATTAGTGAGAAATTACCCAGTGATATAAATAAAGGAAAAATGTCACAATCTCATGCATTGTGAAAAGTATTTTTTAAATTCTCATACTACTCAAAGTGATCTTCACTTTTAATGTAATCCTAATCAAAGTATCTGTATTATGTTTTACTAAAATAGCAAACACATTCTTATGGAATCATAAAGGATTCTTATTATCTTGAGCCAAAAGGTAAAGCTAGAGATATTAGAAGAAATGTCTTCAAAATACACTAAACAGCTATAGCTAACTAATTAGTGCTGTAGAACCATAAAAAATGTACATAAACCAATTAATCAGAATTGGGAAACTTGTTATACTACAATTTAACCACAAATGGAAGTGCTGTGTGTACCTGTGATGATAGTAATCTATTCTACATCTACATAAAAAATATTTTAGTCAGTTTTATTACATGATATTTGGAAATGTTTCCCAGAATTTTCCTATTTAAGTTCTCCCCCTTCTTTTTGACAACACCACAGATGAAAAGTTCTTCCCTATTAACTACCATGCACATCTGAGGAAATTTTTATCCATTCTTTTCTGGCAATGTAAAATTGCCACGTTGTATCATTATATACTGTTATCTCAACTCTAATGTTATTACTAATACTTTTAAATGCTAATTAACCAAAATAACACTTCTACTGAAGTTACTCGCTCTTCTGGGGGTATGAAATAGGCAAATATGAGCAAATGTAATGATTTTATTGAAAAAAATGTTAAGTAAAAGTCAATTGTTTGGCACATTAATTTAAAAATTGTTTTAAAATAATTCTCACTGTTATAGAAGGAAGAATATATGGATTGACATTTATTCTGAAATTTAAACATGTGAAAGTACATGTGAAGAGTCACTCACAGTTATTTTTCAATCCTGCATCAAACCAGAGGGAACTTTTGGCTTTATCGGAGCTTCTTTTTCTACTATCCAATCAAATCACGGGATAACGTGTTCAATAGCTCGTCAATGAGTTTGTTAACATCCCACTTTTCTTGATCCTGTAGAGTTACTCTCTTAAAAACTTACTATTTGTCTTCAAATATCATTGTGTTATTGGCCAAATTGTCATAAGTTCCATTTTGCATTAATTCTTTACCTACCCAATTGTGTTTGTGTCCTGCCATGCCCAATACCTTCAGCATACGGCAAAATTAGGTTCATTTTCAAAGTATACATTTATATGTAGTGAAACAGATACTTCAGTAGTTTATGACATTGATGTTTTAGTATATTTCTCCTCCAGGAACATAAAAATTACTATATATATAAAATTTAATTATATATATATATATATATATATATATATATATATATATATATATATCTGGACTCAAAGGTAGCCTAGTCTGATAGTATATGTACATCCTAGAAGACTTAGGAGCTAAAATCTAATAGGTTATCTTGCAGAGATACCTTATAATAAAATATGTTCATTCCTCAAAAGTGACCTATTTCATCTCCAGTAAGCCAGCCAGCAACAGATCTTCAGTATTTTACAGTCTTAGAATGATACATTAGCATTCAATGGCTTTTTCTTTCCAGGTTTCTATGGCAACCCCTGCACCACATACTCATTAGAAAGAAGTTCTGTTTAATTGATCTACTAATGTGTTGCTTAATAGTAACTGTTAAGCAGTCTTTTGTTTCCAGGTCATATTTAGGGTTCACATATTTGCATAAAAGCATTTCGTTAGCTGAAACCAATCATTACTAGCAATTTTCTTTCTTTAGTTTAAAATAACTAAACCCTCATTGAGATTTTCTGAATAGCAAATATTTATATCTTGGAGAATAGGCTTTCTGTATGAGCTTGGCTGGCTTTGTTTCTGTGAGCAGCAAGAAAATTACAGAGCTCGAAAATGTTAATCAGTGAAGACAAAAAGAAGGTGTCTTTTTCTCCAGTTGAAATGCAAATTTACAGTGACGCTAACTATAGGCCATATCCAATATTTGATGACAAAGTTGTAATGGATAAATATAATTTAGAATGCATAGTAGTTATCCACTGCATAACTTTCACTAATTAGAATTTTCATATGCTCCAGTCAGTACAGAGAAGACACTTTAGGCTGAGCGGTTTCCTTGTGTACCTAGTTTATCTGGAGGATCATTCTTAAGGAGCACTTATCAAAGGCTTCACATTAGCTGAGCCATAAACGCCACTACGAGTGAAATTCCTAAAGTTCATTGAGAAAACGTGGCAAAGTGGTCTTATCGAATAGTTACACAACTACATAGCCAAATATATTCTGTCGAAGAGAGGTCACTTTAAGTGTCTCAAGCTGTCCCTTCATCAGTAATGCTTTCTTCCATTATAGTGATAAAGACAACCTGCATCTTTAAGGAATTTTAAACTGCTGAGTCTGCTCAATTTCTATCACTCACACACATGTGAGAGGCCAATTGACTTGAAATAGTAAACTACATTAAGAAGATAAGAAACAATTTTGAGCATATTGGGTGTTATACATATAGTGTGTGTTTGTGTTTGTGTGTGTGTTTGTGTGTGTGATTCAGTGCATTTGCATGTGAATAGTGGGCGTCTTCTTTTATTACTCTCTAGATTAATTTCCTTGAGTTTGTCTCTCAACCCAAAGGTCATAGTTTCCACTAGGCTGGCTGGAATCTGACAACTCATGATGTGCCTATCTCTTCAGCCCAGTGATAATGTCACAGGCATGCATAGCTATACATGGCTTTACAAATATTTAAATATGTTTCTAGTTGAAATAAAACTATATCATTGTCCATCCTCATTCCCTTCCCAACTGCTCTCATCTCAAATCTCTCCCATGGCCCTCTGCTTTTAAGTTGATAGCCTTTTTTTCTTTTTAGATATATAGAAATAGATATAGTTAGGCCTTTGTTTAAACAAATACATACACATACACAACTCACTGAGCCTGATTTTGATTTTGTATGTATATACGGTTTTATAGTTTGCCACCATACATTGGGTAACCAATAAGGGGAGGGTCATCCTTAGTCCTGAGAGAGAGAGGTTAATTCTCCCTCTTCCAGCAGTCATTGATAGCCTTTAGTTCCGTGTCTAGGGATAGGATCCTGTGGAATTTTCTGCTTTCCACATTAACATGTCTGTTGATATTGGTGTTGATATAGTCTTGCTTATGCAGCTTTTTTCAAAGAGAAACTGTTATATAGCAGACTTTCAAGTATTGTGACTCTTTCAATCTTTCCAACGCTTCTCAGATTTTCTCTGAGCCACAGCCAGAACTATGGTATAGCTGCATCCTTTTGAGCTAGATTCCAAACTGTTGATCTCAGTTTTAGTTTTCTGTGGTGATTTTCATTTGCTGTAAAGAAAGATTCTTTGAAGGGGGGTGCTAGCTACAGTGGATATAAAGATAGGATTTACAACGTAGTAAGAAATTATTCTCATCTAGCAGATTGGTACTAGTAGATTCTTTTCAAAGGTCACTAACTTTACTAGCCCTACGAAGTTGTCTAGGTTTCCAGTATTAGGAATGATTTTGCTCCTATTCATATGAGTGTCACTTAACACCTCTGTATACATTTCTATACATGATTACATTGTTATTATTCATAAATATCCGAGCTGGGTAGGAAGGTGTATTTTTTTTCCTGTCTTAGCAGCTTGCATAACATTTTCTGGAACCATAAAAGCTAAATGAATAGAAAGAGGCTTTCAGTTCATATCCAGTTTGATTTATCTATGTCTGGTGTCCTAAATGTGCTGTGTCTTTAGCAATAAGGGCTCTCAACCTTTGAGAGGTATCCAAGGGCTATCCACAGAACAAACATGCACATACAAAACACCACACACACACACACACACACACACACACACACACACACACACACTTTCAAATTGTTTTTCAGAATAACCCATGTGATACCCAAAATAAAATAAACACCATGTCCAGCTTTTTATGTGTTTGCTGGGGATACTAATTCAAAGACTTATACATAAAAAACAAACTCTCTTACACAATAAACCACCTCCCATCCCCCAAATAATTTTATATTAATCAAATAGACATATTAAGTTCCATTACTTTAAAGATTCATTAAGGAATTGTGTGTGTAGCCTTCATGTTCAAGACATGCTCAGTCAGCAATAAGACATGATGTTATCCTACATGACCATGAGAATTAATTTGGAACTGTGTTCTATACTGATCTCCTTAACTCCAGACTCTGCTTTTCTTTCATTGTATTATCTATAGAAGAATGTTTATGTAGCCTGTGCAGAAGAGAACCTGCCTCTCTGGTGTGTATCTATTGCTATTAGTGTTTGGGGCAGTTCTTCCAGAGATCTTACCAGCTACAACTCATTTTCCTGCCATCACTCGATGAGAATTTACCTACTAGAAGTTCATGAGTTCTTAGTTAAAGTGTTAATAATTGGTTATCTAGTAAAGGAAGTCCCTTGAAATGGGCACTGGAGTTCAATACTCCTAAGATCAATTGCTTATTTTATAGTTTCAGCAAAATAGAAATTGTCCAATTTCTTTATAAAGCAACCAAAAATCATCTTGTATTTCCTGTCATAATCCTTATTATTAGACAAAACATACTGATGAACATTCAATAATACATAGAGAAAAATTCAATATCTCACTTTTCCCTTAGTAAAAATAGACAAAAATATAAACTCTAATTTATATTTCTCTCTAATAAAATATCAATCCAGAAAAATTAAATGAAATACATACACATACATGCATACATATATACATACACAAACACACACTATGTATGTATATAGGTATATATATATATATACATATATATATATATCACATCACTTAATGCAAATAGCAAAAACAAAAAGAAATAACATTGTTTAGGTTAGTCCAAAATGAGGGTGCTTGAGTAAAACAGGTTGCTCAAAAGTAAAGCGATTGTTCACTTTGTCTCCTTGGAAGGTTGGATATGATCACCAAAGTGCAATAAATCTTCCATTAGCTGAAGAAATGAAAATTGAAATTATGCACTATTTACTAGCCATCATTGATACTGTACTCAATGGGCCCCTGAGAAAGCAGGTAAGGTTTTGGTATTAATAGCTGAACTTAGCCACCTATGGTTTCAATGATAAGTGATGAGGCTAAAGTAAACCCTAAGTAATAGAAAGCCAGATTAATGGTTTTGAAATCTTTTTAATTGTTATTAAATTTTAAAATATGAAAGACACACATCCTAGTCTGTAATGGGAAAGCTCAGCCAATCACATTAGGCTAGGGTGTGGCCGCCTGGGGCGAAGGAAGAAGCACCTGGGGATCCAGGTGCCTGCCCCTTGTTTTGTCTCTTTCTCTGCTGTGCGTGATTCTCGCTGGATCCCGGTCGTGTGAGCCTCTCTTTAGCCCAATCATTAAAATTATATTCCTTGTTTTTGAGCTGGTCTGGTTAATTCTAACTACCGGTCGACCACGCCCACCAAGTCTGGGCCTGCAGTAGTGGAGGGGAGCCTACCTAGTCACTGCAAGATTAAGCAAGACATTGGGACCTTGGGAGCTCAGTCCAGTGCTCCAGTGTGGGTCTCTGTCTCTATCTCCATCCATCGCCAGATGCAAGTTCTAGGATGATATGCAATATATTCGTCAGTATTGCTCTAGGGTAGGGTCATTTCAGGTTCCCTATCCTCAGCTGCCCAGGGAACTAACTGGGGACCTCAGCTTGGGCACCTGGGAGCCCCTCTAGGGTCAAGTCTCCTGCCCACCCTAAAGTGGGTCCCTTAACTAAGAATTGTGGTTCCGTGCTCCCCTATCCAACCTTCCTTTATCCCGATCCTCCTGTTTCCCCAAGTCCACCCTCCTTCCCTTCTACCTTTTCTCTCCCCATCTCCCCTAACCCCCATCCCACCCCACCCCCAAGATCCCACTTTTCCCCCCGGCAATTTTGTCTACTTCCCTTATCCAAGAGGATAACTATATGTTTTTCCTTGGGTTCACCTTCTTACTTAGCTTCTTTAAATTCGCCTATTGTAGACTCCGTGAACCCTATTTATGGCTAGAAACCAATTATGAGTGAGTACATCCCATGTTCGCCTTTTTGGGCCTGGGATACCTCACTCAGGATAGTGTTTTCTATTTCCATCCATTTGCATGCACATGAGCAAAGATGTCGGGACCACGAGGAGTGCACCCACCCACTGAGACAGTGGAGATGATCTACTGGGAGCTCACCAAGGCCAGCTGGACTGTTACCAGAAAAAGCATGGGATAAAACTGGACTCTCGGAACATGGCGAACAATGAGGGCTGAAGAGACGCCAAGGACAATGGCACGCGGTTTTGATCCTACGCAATGTGCTGGCTTGGTGGGAGCCTAGCCAGTCTGGATGTTCACCTTCCTAGATATGGATGGAGGGGGGAGGACCTAGGACGTACCACAGGGCAGGGAACCCTGACAGCTCTTTGGACTGGAAAGGGAGGGGGAGAGGAGTGGGGGGAAGGGGAGAGGGGTGGGAGGAGGGGGAGAAGAGTGGGAGGAGGGGGAGAAGAGTGGGAGGAGGGGGAGGGAAATGGGAGGCTGGTGGGAGGAGGTGGAAATTTGTATTTTTTTCTTTTCTTTATCCTCCTTTTATCAATAAAAAAATTAAAAAAAAAAGATTAAGCAAGACAAAACCCCACAAGGCACCGGCCAGATGGGCTCTTTGATGCTGAGCAAATTTATGGCGGATGGGGTCTGAAAAGAGAGGGATAATGATTCATATCCTGTGGGAAGAACTGGCAGGCTAACCAACTCAGCAACGACCCATACCCAGAACCAGGGCTAAGTGTTGGCCCATCCCATTATCCACCCCATATATGATCTGCTAGAAAATGTGAAGGGGTTGGTCCTGCAGACCAGAAGTTGTAGCATCTCCATGACATAGGGCAACAAGAAGATAGCCAATAAGAATCCTAGCAAAACCATTACTGATGGTGTAGCAAACCAGAGGCTTTGAACAAAAACAATGACTCACTGCAGTGAACACTGCAAGTAATGATATATGGACTAAATGATGTAGACTGAAGTTCTGTTCTGCCCAGTTCCACAAACGTTCAGTTTCAAAGAAACATGCAGATGTTTATATTAATTATAAACTGTTTGATCTATTATTAAATATCTCTTACAACTTAAATTAATCCATAATTCTTGTGTTTGTTTAGCCATGTGACTTGGTACCTTTTGTCAGTGCAGAATTTCTATCTTGCTTCTCTGTGTCTGGGTGGCAGCTGTAGACTAAGCCTTTCCTCTTCCCAGAAGTCTTCTAATCTGGCTGCCTTGCTTATACTTTCTGCCTGCCTACTGGCCAAACAACATTTTATTAAACCAAAATGAGTGACAAATTTTTACAGGGTACAAGAGCATTATCCCATAACAAAAGGGCATACCATGTGACTCCTTGTGTCACACTAAAGCTTCGAGGAGAAGATATTTTTTTTATTATTCTTTTCTTTTAAATTTAGTTTTGTTTTATCCCAGATAGGAGGGTGCAAGGATAGACGGGAGGTGGGAAAGGACAGGATAGAGTGGGATAGAGATGTGAAATCCACAAAGAACCAATAAAAAGTAAAACTGGAAAAAAAAACCATAAAAGTCAGCAAACTCTTTTTACAATATATTTCTGTATAATTGAAGGAGTATATCTATTTTGGTGTTGTCTTTGGACTTGCTGCATGTTGTCAGTATTTTTCTAGGATATATATTTGTAGTCCTAGGTACTCTAGGACTTTTATCGGGAAGTGATTTTGGATTTTTTCAAAGGGAATTTCTATATCCAATGAGATGACCATATGCTTTATGTCATTGTGTCCTATGTGTTGTGTTACATTTATTGAATTATGTATGTTGAACTTCTTTGCATCTCTGGGTTGATATCTTCTTTATCTTTTATCTTGGGTCATTAAAGTATGCTCATTTGGATTATCCATTATCTAGCATTAAGATCTTTAATGTAAAAGGTGTCTTGGGAGTCCTTTTTTGTCATGTGATGTGGTATACTCATTCACATATATGAAATACAAAGGAGTGGACATTGTTGGTATAATAATTCTTCATATTACAACACTCATGTGCTTTTTGGAGTCAGTCAGTCATAGCATATTTGGTATTCATGGGACGGGACTAGATCATACATTCAAATTTGAAGGGTAAGTCAGCTTATAAATTGTGTAGGAAATCATACACTCAAAAGACTACCTAAAGTAAGAGGTACATAGAGAATAAGAGAGATCTAAGTACTGCATACAAAATTACTTTTATATGACATGTAAACATTCTAAAGAAACAATCAGAAGAGAAGAAGAAACTATGAATGTTTAAGGGTGGACAGAAGATACATGGTTAGAAACAAGTTCAAGGATGTGTAGATATTGATGCTGAAGAAGAAAACACGTACTTCAAAGGATATGAAATGGTTTGAAATTTTAATAGAAGAGAGAATAAGGATTAATAGTTGGAGCAATTAGTGATAACTCACAGGTTTATAAAGAAAATATCCATAGCAATCTGAAACTGTCCAAATATAAAATAAGTATCAAAAATACAGTGTCAGCCTATGTTGGTATATAATATCAACTTGGCAGAACCTAGAGTCACTTAGAGAAGGGCCACTGATGATGCCTGTGAGGGATTATCTAGATTTGGTTGGCCCTTGGGTATGCATATGAGGGATTTTCTTGTTGAGATCAATTGAGGTGGGAGAAGCACACTAAATGTGGGCCTCAATACTTCATGGATTTGATAGTGGATAAATAAAAGGAAAATAATGTACTGAGTAGCAACACCTATCCCTTTGTGATTCCTGACTGTAGCTGCTGTGTGGCCAGCTCTTTCACGCTGCTACTGCCTCGATATTCACAATATTTTTCTCATTAAATCTATCATCTAGAAATAACTGAATTTTAGTTACTCTTCCTACTGCTTTGGAAAAAATGCATAATGAAGCAATTGAAAGAAGAGTTTTATGGGTTACATACCCAAAATATTAAGTAAAATAATAAAACACCTATGCATGCGCACACCAGCACATTAGTAACTCAGCTACACTAGTTATGTTTCATTTCACTTTTCGAAGACTATAGACATTTTTCAAGGTACACAGTTAAAATTTAATATTTTAAGATGAAAATAAAACAATACCTAGGATCCATTCCTATACCATGTGAGTTAGGATCATCTAGTCTTGTTTGTCAGGATCTTTTCTTTTCCCACAAATGATGACTGTCTCATATTCAACATCTGTTTGCCAATAAATATTTAACTATTAAGTTACTTCAAGTGTAATGAGAGAAAATTTGGATTTAAAAGTGTTTTTCTTTGAATTAATTGGGTGTTTCTATTTCAACTCTTCATGGTGACATATCCATGTGTAAAGCAAAGGGGTTTTTATGTTTGCTTGCTATTATCTTTGGAAAAGAAGCAACCAGAGAAAACTGTGTGAAAATAAATATCAGTTTTCCCCCTTATTTTATTAATGAAAAGCTTTATATATTTACCTCATGCATTAGAGTGTTGCCGGGGATACAGATGAAGATTCAAAATTCTGAGAGTTAAAATTGAACTCAGTAACTGAGTCTCATGTCCCTTTTTCTACTCAGGGCATATGCTTTTGCTTACTGATAAGCAAATATAGAAGTGCCTTCTGTGGTAATGGTTAGAATTCTACATATACTATTTAAAATGTAAATTTTAAACATAATTAAGAATTTAAAAGTACATTATAATTGGCAGGGGGTAAGATCCAAGACAAGCACATGACAATGAATCTATAGCTGGATGGTAAAGGATGGTTGAAGACCCTGTGTGAGCTTCATGATATATTGCAGTGTGGTTTAAAATTTGTACCTTATTGAAATTGTTTATATCATTTTATATGCACATGATTATGCTATTGATGCTGTGCAATCATCTACATCTATTCCTGGGCTACAATATCTCATTTTCATGATAATAATTAAAAATTAAATTCCCCTTTAAAGATTCCCAGAATGTTATGTCTTAAATTATATTCCCAATGAGCTTTTCTGAATATTCAATCTCAGTTATTGAATTCATATATTTTCATTACTCAGGGAATGCTTGCATTTGTTTTTTATAACATATGGTTCACTAGCAAGCTGTTATTCAAACTCTTTCACTTACATTATGACAACGAATGAAGTATTCAAACCTACAAACACTGAATTTCTTATAATTGCTATTATTCCAAAGCAACACAGTACCTTGAAATAGCCAATTCTAATCTCACAATTAAAATCCAATTAGCTTCATTGTGAAAAATGAAAATGCCTTTTGTGTATGGAATTCACCACTTTAAACAGTGAAATTCCACTCCTTACAGGACGGAGCAGAATCAGGTAAGTTGAGTTTGTGACAATAGCCTTAATAATATAATATTCTAATAATATTCTTTCCAGTTATCATTTTGATATTCTGTGTGTCTGGTGAGCTGGCAGAACCCAACCACACAGCCTCAGCAAACCCAACACTGCCCTATGGCACTTCTCTGCCTCCCTGGTTTTACATAGCTGCAGCCCTTGGGTGGTACAATTGAGTAATCCATGTTGTTTTGAAACTGACATTTAACGAACTACTCTGAAAACCTTTCCTATTGCTTCATATTTTTTTTTAAAAAAAATCTCTGTTTCTTTAACTATCACACTCTCATTGTGAGATAAAAGGGAAAAACATCCAATAGCAAGAACTAAAAGATACGCTTTGCCAAGTGGCTCCTGGGTTTGCTTGCTGCTGCTCTTAGAGGGGTTGCATGGAGACGCTGTAACCTGATCATCACAAGTCGCAATCTAGGTCACAGTTCCGCAGCTGCTGCTGGCATTAAGATATTGATTCTCAACTTGTATGGCCCTTTGATGTCGCCTAGTACATTGATGCGGAGAAGGAAATGCACTGACAGCTTCTGCCAGGCACACAATGCAAGGTGTGCTTCTTTGTCGTAAAGATGTGCGGAAGTGGAATTAACTCTGCTAGCATGTAAAACAGACCGTCTTTCCACCCATGCTTATATTTATTTTAACTTAATGTTACGATTCTATGAACAGTAAGATTTTTTCCACAGTGTTTACAAATGGCCCCAGAGGCAGTCTATGTTTCTTTTCTTATTTTCTAACATATTTAACTCAGTTGGCATTTGGCTTTGAGAGTCATATTTGCAGTGACTAGAACATGATAGTTGAGGCCGCATTAGCCCATTCTTGGTGAGAAATGTAATTTTCCATCATCTTCTACAAACTAAGATTTTTTTGTTCTCCCTTTACCAGCATTTGCATGGCAAGGTTTATTTCCAGACAATGGAATTTCCTTTAAGGGCGATCAAGGTACAGGGAGATGAGGGTACTAGAAATGAGAGCAGCGTGTGAGACGAGCTGCTGCTCCCACTTCTGCTGAGTTGAAACCAATTGCTGATGAAGTATATTAGGAGTTTTTATTTCTTTATGTTGAAAAGGTGTCTTTTATTACACCTAGCATAAACTTTACATCCAAGTACTCACTATAATTTTCCAGTATTTCACTAATAGAAAATAGTTTGTCAGAAGGAACTGAGAATGCACAAGGTATGTTTAGTTGAATATCCGACCATAGTTCACGTCGTACTGTTGGGACTTACTTCAGGTTGCTATTATTCAATGGTACACTGTGATTTTTTATAAGAAATTTGCATTTTTATCAAATTAAGTTTTCATGTTGTATATCCTTTAGTTTTCTTTGGTCAGTAAATGTAATTTATTAGTGTACAAGGCTTTTCTTTTAACCAATTTTTAAAAATAAGTAAATTAATTAATTTATTTAATATTCTGGCAACAGTTTCCCCTTCCTTCTCTCCTCCCAGTCCTTCCCTCTCTCACAATCTTCCTTTGTTCCCATGAGTATCTAAAAACATTACATGTCAACTTGCAGAAAGACAAAGCACCTCCCCATGTATTGAGGCTGGACAAGCCAACCCAGGATGAGGAGCAGAGTCCAAAAAGCCAGTAAAATAGTCTGAGACAACCTGTATTCCCACTGTAAGGAATCCCCAGTAAGTTAAGTATGACTTAATCATAACCCTAGCCCAAACCCTAATCCTCAACCCTTTTAAAATAATCTTGAAGAATGTAAAATTTACAAGTTATATCATTCCATTTAGGAATTAATTTAAATCCACCGTGGTGGCACAGGCTTTGAATCCCAGCACTTGAGAGGCAGAGTCAGGTGGATCTTAGTGAGTTCAAGGTTAGCCTGTTCTACAAAGAGAGTTTCAGGATGACCAATGCTACACAGAGAAAACCTGGCTATAAACCCCTCCCTGCAAAAATACTCCCAAAAATACCAAAACAATTAATTTAATATGCATTCTTTCCCAAATGACTGTATGAAACTTGCGCTCTGTTGAAGGGTACTCGACTTATTCATATTAAAATTTAAAATGTGTCAACTTTGTTAACAATCCGCTAAATACTTCCACTTTTCCTCCAGAATGCTTTAAAAAAAATCTTAGCACACATTCTCTCTCTCTCTCTCTCTCTCTCTCTCTCTCTCTCTCTCTCTCTCTCTCCCTCCCTCCCTCCCTCCCTCTCTCTCTCCTCCCCCTCCTTCTCTCTCTTCTGCTGAGTTTTATGACTTCAGGTATCACATTTAAATGAGGTCACAGAAGCAGTAGTGGTGTTCCTGTTTGTGGCTTGTTACAATTAAAGTAATGACTTCCAATTTCATTCATGTGGCAGAAATACTCTTCTTTGTAGAGTGAAGCAGCTCATTTTACACATTACACACACACACACACATATACATATAATATCAGTATATTATACAATATACATGATATCAGATAGCTATAATATATACCAGCATATTATATCATATATAATATCACATACAGTATATCCATATATATCCATATTTATGGCATATACGCATACATTTTTCAATTTATGCCATACAGTAGTTGAATTTTATGGTTAAAGCACTGACAGTTATTTTCTAAGATGTGACATTGTTTTATTGTTTAATGGGAAAATCTAATTATTTGATAATTGACCAAAACAAAATCCAGATGCTCCAAATTATTGAGATTCTGTAATTCACCTTGTTCCTTAAACTGCAGATATGCAATCACAAAAGGGGACAACTGGGAAATTATGTGAAGAATAAGCTCTGATTTCCTCTACTCAAATATTAGTGTTCCTCGAGATCTTAATGACACTCTCAGTGTGTATCTGGAAAATATCTATTAACGGGTGATTATTGAAAATAGGCGTTTTCTTGAACATCCCATGATTTGTTTCCCACAAGGCTCTTGCTGTATTTCTTTGATCTGACAATATTCATAACACAAACTATCACTTTATTCTTTCGTTCTAGGTGAATTTTGCTGGCTGCTATAAAGACTCAACAATTATTCACATTGTTATCTCATCAAGCACTATAAAAACCAGAATTCTTTAAGAATTATAAACCCATAAACTACAGTTATAAAATATATAATATAAATTATTTTTATATATATGGTAATAATACATATGTAGAGTAATAGTACATAGGAATGCAAATTGGAATAAAGTAAATTATACTCTGGAGGGAATTTGAGATTTCTGAAACTACTGGTTGTCCAAATGTGTTAGCTACAGTGCAGAATTTATTCAAAGAGAATAATAAATTTTCTTAAGCACTGATATATCTTATTAACTATACAAAAATCTTTAAAAAGTAGAAATTTGATCATATTAATCAATTTAACTGTTTATTTTTCAATTGATTTAATATATTAGATAAAATTTCAAGTCCGATTATGTTTAAAGATGGTCAAGTCAATACCTAACTTTGTATCTAAATTTAAAACAAATCAACTTCTATTCTCACGATTAGAGTTTATAAACAAATGATCAATTTATATTGAAGATTTACTTTTAGTGACATGAAAAGTAAACATTATAAATTTTAGAAAAATATTGAGCTTATATATAGATAGATTGTTTATATTTTAATGTAATTTAAATTTATTATCAACTAGATAATAAGCTGGTATCCATGATTTTCTCTTGCTTTTTGTATAATCAATAAATCTATGAGGCATGGTTGCTATTACATCGTTCAGATATTATTGATTGGACCTAACAGGAGGATCTGTGGTGGCTCTAGGGTAATAGTTTTTTCAATGCTAAGAGAACATTTTGTAGCAAATAAAAACAAGTGCAATGAAATGGTTCAGATGTTTCACAAAACTTTCATAGGGTTGAAATCAAATCACAGATGTGACTACATTAATAGATAAGGCCTTTAGGCAGGGATTGAAGCATGAGGTTCTTTTCAGGAGGGCAGGATTAGAACCCTCACAGGACAGTTGAGGCAGCCTGTTCCTGTTCCTCTGCCCCTTGAAGACACAACAGGGCACTATTCTGAAGCAGAAAGTGTCCCTCAGAAGACACGAGAAAATCAACTAGATTTTTAAAATTCCATCTTTATAAATGTGACGAATAAGCATGGTAATATAAACTATGTAGTCTCGGGTGTTTTTCTATAAAAGAATAAAGAGATAAAATATTCACAAACTGAAAATTTGGAGTCTCTTTTCTAGACTCTCATGTCTTTCGGTTAGTAAAGGAAAGTATATATTTATGTATGAAATATTAACCACATTTTTATATCAGGATTTTTATAATGCGGTAGTTGAATATTTTCATTATTTATATGATTTTCACATTATGTATTTCAAAAACACCAAATCTTTTCAAGCTTTCTAAAAATTCTAAGATCTTGTCTAATTAGTTTAGAGTTGAATAAATTCTTGCAACAGCACATAATCATATTCTAATCATTTCTTTAAGCTAATTCGCTAATTAGCTCATGGCCCTACATTCAGACCCTGAATACACCTAGTCTATGTTCTATTTTTTAAGTACATTTTTAACTCCACTTAAATAAAGTTTTGCAATATGTTGTGATTTAATTATATTTTCTTCAATATACTTGTGAAGTACTCTCTTGCTACATGTTTTCTTCAATTTCTTCTATTTATTGCTGAAAATCCTGTTATATGCATAAATTACATGGGTATTTAGACTAATACTTATGTCCTGTTTTCTGCATAAGATTTGAATTTAAGGTATTCATTAAAGACAATAGCATTAGGCTGGTAAAGATGATTGACCCTAAGGTCAATGAACTGAGCCATCTCTAGATTCCAAATGGTGGAGAGAGACCTGAATCCAGTAAGCTGTACTTTGACCTCCACTGAAACACCATAGCACAGACGCATACACACACACACACACACACACACACACACACACACACACACACACACACAAAGGGAGAGGGAGAAGGGGAGGGAGGAAGGGAGGGAGAAGGTAGTGAGGTTGCAAGAGCAGAGGAGAGAAGAAAAAGGGAAAGAAAGAATAAAAAATATTTTGATAATTTTATATATGTGTTCTGTATTTATATCCTATACCCTCTTCACCCTCCAAATCCTCTTGTGTTCCTCCCATTCCTTCTCAAATATGTGGCTTCTTATTCTTTAATTATAAAAGTTATGTACATATGTTTATGTATATAAGTTTATAAATAAAAATTGCTGAGTATATATATATACTCACTACTGACCTCCTGAGGTTTGCTTACCTACCACCAAGGGGAAAGTCTCTGGAGACCAGTTTCTCCCACTCTAGAAACAACCTTTTTTCTGTAGTTCTTCTAGGGGTACAAAAGTCCTGTGAGAATTTCTCATTCATAGCAGCATGCCAATTAGTGTTTATAATTTCAGTAAAAAAAGATAGCATCAAAATGGAAAATTTTCTTTATATGATACATTTTAAGGGTGTTTTGATATCAGAAATTATTTATGTCTGCCCTCCAAAAACATGAATATCACCACATCATTGAAAGGCCACATAGACCCTCTGAATATGGGTGATAGTTATGTGGCTGGATCTGTCGGGGCACCTGGAAGTGGCACCAGACACATCATAGATGCATGAACTGACTTTCTGGAGCCCATTAACTACAGTGGGATACCTTGCTCAGACTTGATACAGGGAGGGGGAGGGAGACTTGGTCCTGCCTCCAGTTGGTATCCCAAACCTTGCTGACTCCCCAAAGTAGAGAGGAGAGGGTTTTGTCAGCTCTGAAATTCCCTTCACATAATTTAACTTCATATTCATCAGAAATGGCTTTAGCTCAAGTACTTTCCAAAATTCTAATCTGACTAGAAGCCAGCTGGATGAGCAGAGAAAACTCAGAGAAGACTGTATCAGATTCACCCACTCTTCTGTAGTTAGGTGTCATTAAGATTTCTTTCTTGTTTGTTTGTTTGTTTTTTGTGTTCTTTCAATTATAATGAAAAGATTTGTTGATTAGTTGCTAGCAGGATGAACAAACTCTGAGCCAAAGTTGACACTGCCTTGAAGGAGGGATGGGAGGACTTTTAAAGGGGAAAAACCACATGAAGACCTTTCATATCCACGCAAGCAAGTAAAACCTGTTCTTTCCTGCCAAGTTAGGTGGTTAATGCAACGCAAAATGATTTTTGGATATCTGAGTAATCAAATCACAGAAGAAAAAAATGGTTAGTTATATCATAACAAGTGGATAGTTATGGCTGTACATTTTTTTGGGGTGGTCACCGAGTCAGGGTAACTGGGAACTTATCTTTCTTTAAGATTTCTTGTTTGCAGCATTTGTATTTGTTCCCAGGGCCATTGTTTCTTGTTCCACCACTTAGAATTAACCTACTGTGGAGACTTATGAAAGTGTCTGCCTTGAGAATTATTTATTCCAGCTTCACAATCTGTGTATGCCTGAAGCACTAACCTACCACTCAAACGCGCCATAAAAAGTGATCTGTGTACTGTTCATTCCGTACCATAATTCATAAAACAACCAGAAATTAATGATTGTGTTTGTCTTTTCCTATAGAATACATGATGGAGAATCAGACTCTACATTAAAATCTGCCTTAATTTTATGGCAAAGAGGACTCCTTGTCACCCACTTTACTTGATTTATCTTTTTGCCAGTGTCCCTTAAGTTTCAATAAAAAGCCCTTCCCTAAGAGTCTAATAAATCAACAGGTTACCTTCTTGCATTACTATTACCAAGCGTGTAAAATGTCTAGGGCATAGACTGGGAGATGCTAAACTAATTTTATATATCATAATAATTATTACAGATGTTTATTTACATTATGGATTAAAGAAAATATTTGTCACAAACTGTAATATAGTATGGCTCAATTTCAGATTGATATAGAAAGACATGTTACCTTTAGACACAACTACTTGAATTATGTCCAAAAAAAAGAAGTAATGGACTTAAACATAGTGAGGATAAGAATTTACCATAGAATTTATAGCAAAATGATTTCATATAACTTTAATATAGATCTATGATCCTATTGATATAAGAAATGTTAGTCGATAATTTATAGTCTAGAAGGTGCTTCTCATAGTCTAATTTCTTTTCAGCACAACATTTGGCCTTATAAAAAGTGGCAGAGTATATAATAAAGTAAATACTATAAATTGACAGATACTATAAAGACACTTTCAAAAACTATCTGCTACCTGTTTTCATATTACAAATGTGATTTTTTTTGTTGCTATTACATTAGGACATTTATCAATTGCTGACTGTATAGGCTTATGGCTTTTAATGATTGGTGTAAATACATGATTGTGATAATTCATGACTTATTGTACATAATTTGTGTTAATAAATGAAATGGGCCTTGTGTGAGACTTCTGGACATAATGGATTACAAAGAACTACAGACGAGAAGCATTGCAGAGTGACTGACTTCCATCATAGCAGCCTCTTCAGAATAGTCAAAAGCTTCCGGTGAAAATGGGAAAGATAAAATAAAGAATCTAAGATTTTATTATTCATAATATAGCTTACTATATTATTTTTCCAGATAACTTATTTTAAAACATAACAAAATACACATCCACCTGCTAAGTAAAATGATGGCACATTTTCTGAATTTTTTAGAATGAAGAGACATAAAAATAATATGAAAAATTTGAATGGAAGTATTCAACTCTGTCTGTACATACACTAGAAAATAAAATAATAATCTATATGTATATTACAATGATTTTTACACATCTATAAAGTCAAACATAACATATGATTTTGAAAATATTTTGCATGTATAAAACAAAACAAGAACTAAGAAAAGAGTAACCTGACTGTTATATATATATATATATATATATATATATATATATATATATATATATAACATCGTGTCATATAGTTTTATATTAAGTGATAAACCTTGGGAGGAGATGGTTATTTCACCTTACAGTCCTTCAGATTAGGAATCTGGTGGCAACAACTGAAACAGAGGTCATGGAAGAAGGCTTCTTACTGTGTTGCTCAACCTGCTTGCTGATACAATCCATGACCACCTGCTTTGGGTGGAGCTCCCCACAGTGATCTGACTCCTCCCACAACAATCATTGGTCAAAAGAATGTCCCAAAAACTTGCCTACAGGCCATTCTGATGAAGGCAATTCTTCAGTTTATATTCCCAGTACTTAGAAGATTCTACCTTGTATCAAATTCAGAAAAGAAAAGAAAAGAAAAGAAAAGAAAAGAAAAAACTAGACAACACAGAGACAAATTACATAATCAGACTTAAGAAAGTGTTGCACCCATATAGTATGCATTTTATTTATATACCTACTTATAATTACTATAAAGCTGTAATTTATGCAGACACAAATAGGGAATATTTCCAGTGAGGAGCTCAGGACATCAGTCTTGCAAATATACTCATCTAGCACATTTGCGTCAAGGCAGTTTAGAAGTTTCTGGTACTAAAGAACAGAAGAGTGTGAATCCAGATCTAAAGCCAGGATAAAAATCATATAAGAACACTAGTTGATTTGCATGTATAATCATTATATTGATGAGTTTTTAAAAGATACAGGATAAAAAGAACCTTGTAAAAGATGTTGGCAGTTTTAGAGAATGTTGTGAATATATTAGGAAAAATTGATTTTTTTATATTTGCAGAAAATGAACATACACTTTTTCATGCAAACTCATTAATGGCGTGTATAAACATTCACTATATTGTTTAGGAGAAATCCATGTTTTAGTAAATATCCTGCAGCCGATAGTTTTATTCTACATTATTTTTCTCCACCTGTTTACTAGTTTAGACTGAGTTTGCCTTTAACTTCAACAAGAAAAAAATCTTTGACATCATTCATTTTGTTATGAATTTTCTTCTATGTATATATTTTAAAAACATATTATATCTATTTAAAAATTATTAGCATTAGTATATCATCAAGTTTATTTATGAATTTCAAATTATTACACAAAATTAAGTATGAAGATCTAATGTTATTAACATAACTTCTCTGCCAAGTTTTATCTTATAAAATTAAATAGTTTATTTAAAATCAGCATAATACATTATAAAATTTAATTAAATATATCTTAAAGTGAAAAACAAAGATAAAACTCTATTTACAATCCATTAAATGAAAAGGTGTAAATATTGAAACATTTATTTTGAAGGATATATTGTATCATTTTAAAACGCTATAGATTATATGACTTCAATGGAACTCCTTTTAAATGAAACAAATATGTTAAGAATGCTCTTAAACATGAATATTATATATAATAAATTATTGCAACATGGCAAATCTATGCATTAATTATAAATCTAAGATGATCCTAGAAGGGGAAACTCGGTTATAACACCTGATCACTCACAAGGAAATGTAGGATTAATTACATAGACATTTAAAAAAGTCTCAGTTTTGAATACTCTATTTTTTATAACTTAAGGTTATTTAAAAATATTTCAATTTTTATATCGTTTATATCTTAATATTTGAAAAGTATTTTGTTGTGAATATGCAGCTAAAATGAAATGAAATAAAATATGTATTATTACATACTTCCACCTTAGGTTATTTTTCAATAATAAATTTATGTATAGTTTAGGGATGGCTAGTAAATTTTTGCTAGATATAATTTAGGTTACCATAAGGACAATATTAGTTTATATTGTGCTACTGTTTTAATTAAAAATTTGCACTATTAATGTCAATGAAACTGAAATGGAATGTAATTTTTATTTAAACTAAGGACATTATTTTTGTTTTAATTTAAAGCATAATATTTGATTTTTTGTCAATCATATTCTTTTAAAATATTTTCAATTCTACCAATTTACTTTAAAATGTCTGTCCAAATGACTTATGTGTTTCTGCTACATATTCGTAAATTTATTTCCAATCGGATAGTCTTTTTAATACTTTAAGTCAATTACACAGAGATAAAATTTTGTGTGCTTTAAAGTGATTCTTGGCCCTTGGGTTATATAATTAAATATTTTTTGATAAAACAGATTGTAAATGTGAATTTGTGTTTATTAAAACTGTGAGAGTTGATTCAAGTAGATAATATGAAGGGTTCATAATAATGAATCTGGAAATAAGATTAAAATGCAAACTCCCAAACTGGTGCCGTAGTATTTTAATGCACTCTGTTGTTTGTCTGAAGACACTTTCTTGCATTAGAGATAATTTTTAATGTGTCAGAAAGCACTTATATCTACCAGACAAGCTAACACTAAAATGGTATGAACTTATGTCGCTTGCAGGCACTCTGGGGGCAGAATCGACACCTTTGTACCTTATTTTCCATTAAAATAGTCTCTTTTCCTCATCCAAGATTTTTCAATATAAATGAAATATGAATGAAATGCATTATATGGATTATCCATCATCATTGCAGAATCTTGTCAATACAGCTCACTGAAGAAAGCAAGGAGTAAATACACAAAGACTCACATAAAACACATGTTAAACCTTTCCTGTGTTATATTTTGATTTACTGACAAGAAGTATTGATGCTGCCCAAGGAAGAAAATAATCACTAATTTAAAACATCCTTTGAAATTAAGAACAGAATGACAAAGACTAGTATTTGTTATTACTTTTTTATCTCTATGCTAACATATTGTTAAGCTTGATAATTTTAGTAAGCATACTGAATTTTTAACTCAATCATGTTAACTTTGTTGGCACACAACTTTAGCTTCATCATCCATAAAACATCACTCAACAACAATTTATAATATGAATGCTTGAATGTGAAGGATAGGGTAGAAAAATCTACTAAAGTGATTAATAGTTATTAGTTCATCGATGTCTGTTGAGTGGCTTCGGAACTAAATTTCTAAATAGATGCTTCTGTTATCACCATGTGCAAAACCCTCAGTTCCTCACATGCTTTGCATCTCTGATGTCTGAGGTATTCAGGGAATCGGGGAACTCAGGTGCACATTTATTTGGGATTCTAAGGTTAAATATTAATTATTCTTGAAGACACAGCAGCAGAATATACTTGTACTGTTTTAAATGTATCATGGTTATAATTTGAGCATGATTTGTACATGTGCATGGCTCTATATTCTGAATATATTGTCATTTCTCCTTTTCTAAGACTGATGTTTGCTCTCACATTTCTCGGTTTTTAAATTCTGACTATACTTTTCCTATGGAATCTATTTTCTCCTTAACCAAGTTTAGTACTTATATTTAATTAATTTTATTTCATGTTTATTTTTATTTACCTAACTGCAATGTTCATTCTCCTTAAATATTAGAAAATAGATTAAGAAAGTTGTGTATAGCTTAGTAGAAAAATGCTTGTCTACAGTGTACAAATTCATGACTCCTAACTTCAGAACTGAAATTAAATAAATATCTGATACCTAAACATTTAAATTTGAATGCATTTTAAGTGAAAAATTTCAAACTAAAATTGAATAAATTTTATTTTACCTTTCTTAAATAGTAAAAAATAGGGACGAATTTATTTTAAAGTTGTATTACAATTTATAGGAAAAGTTCAATCAATGGGAAGTTTAACGTTCTGCAAATGCATCATATTCATACCTACAGATTCCTTTTTCAGCAGACAGTCTACTAGAGGAATTCACAACTGTTCAAAGTGCAGAAAACAACAGATGGTGGGCTGCCTAACCTCAGCTGACACATCTATAAAAAAAACCCTGGAAAAATCATTCTGAGTGAGGTAACCCAGACCCAGAAAGGCAAACACGATATGTACTCACTCATAGTGGATACTACATTTAAAGCAAAGGATAACCAGACCACAATCCACAGCTTCAGAGAAGTTATGTAACTAGGAAGACCCTAAGAGGTATAGATGGATCTTTCTGGGAAGGGAAAATAACATAAGATCTCTATGGTAAACTGGAGGCAGGATGCTATAAAAGGGAGGGATGGTTGAGTTTAAGGAGGGATTGGGTAGGAGAACAAGTAAAGGGTTATCTCCAGAGAGGGAGCCATTATGGAGTTAGGGAGAAACCTGGTGCTAGGGAATCCATAAGGATGACAGCACCTAACACCCCCAGTAAAAGTGGAGAGGGTATCTGAAGTGGCCATCCCCTACTCTAATTTTAATCATAGAACCTTCATCCAGTAACTGATGGAAGCATATGCAGAGATCCAACCACCAGGTTGAGCTATGGGAGTCCAGCTGAAGAGAGGGAGGAGAGATTATACGAGAGCAAAGGGGATCAAGATCATGATTAGGAAACACACGGAGATGGCTGAATCGAACTTGCTGGAGCTCACGGACTCCAGACCAACAGCTGCTGATCCTGAATGGGACCAAACCAGGCCCTCTACATGTGAGTGATAGTTTTGTAGCCTGGTCTGTTTGTGGGACACCTGGCAGTTGGACCAGGATCTATCCTTCGTGTCTGAGCTGGCTTTCTGAAGCCCTTTCCATAAGGTGTGATATATTATTTAGCCTTGATGGGATGGGGAGGGGCTTGGTTCTGCCGCAGCTGAATGTGCCACGCTTTGTTGACTCCATATGAGAGGTCTGAGCCTTCTGAGGAGTGGATGGGAGTGGAATGAGGTGAGGTGGGGAAAGGGGAGAGGAAGGAAAGGAGGGGAAACTGTGACTGGTATGTAAAATGAATAAAATACAAAAAAAAATAAAACTCCAATACCTAAGGTTTAGAGAGCATCATAGAAGAGGAGGTGGAAAGATCTTAAGGACCAGGGGACTAGGACATTGTCTGCTAGATAGTGTCTTCTATATTTGACAAGGAAGCTACACCTATGTCATTTTAACAATGGAGTAGCCTAAACAAGACCTGCAGGATGACACCCCCAGTTGACATCCTCAAATGAATGAGGAAAAATCTTACCTGGCCCCAACCCTACATGAAGAGCTGTAGATAATTTGTAGATACCAAGAAGGAGAATCCTTCTTTTCCAGAACCAGTTTCCCAATTGTTATCGAATCTCAAATTGTCAGCTTTAAATACATATAAGCAATACTACATAGTTTCATCTTACCTTACATGAATGTTCACACACTATGCATACATGTGTCGTTACAACAATATTGAAGAAGAGGCCGCGGATTTGAGAAGAAGATATGGGTGTGGAAAGATCTGGTGGGAAGAGAGGGATGTGGAAATGATATAAATCAGAATCAAAATTATCATGAATACTAAAATAAGAAACTTGTCACATTCTAATAAAAACATAGCTGCACAAATTAATTTGAGAAAACAGATGTTGAACAATTTTATAAGATAAAGAGCATAACATGCTACAGCTTGTGACACAATCAAAATAATACATATATTAAGAAAGTTTTCAAAACTTCCATAACATTCTCCACATCTCTAATAATTTTTGTCCACACCAACAATATTCAGGTGCTCCCCATTCTCCTCATTCTGACCCATGCTATCTTTCATTGTCTCAATAGCAGTTCTAACAGGTGTATGATTATTCCTGTTTGCTTTACATTTTCCTGATGACCAGGTGCTGTTGAGCCTGTAAAACACATTTATATGATGCCTGCTTCAGAAGTACTTACCAATGTCCACAGTTTGCTCTTCCCTTTCTGAATTCCAGATCCTTCTATAAGACGTTCTTTGTCTTGCTCTAAAATTCATGACCTCTTATTTTTATTAATTGTTATTGTAAACCTATTTATTCTCAAATATTACCAACGCAGTCTCTATAAAAATCACTGGTATGTATGTTTTAAAAGGCAGGCTAAGGCATGTGTCATATAAGGAAGGAGAAACATTCTATGAGATACTCTGTGTTTATCTCTGCAGTGTGGGTGTTTAGTCTACATATTTAGTCTCCCGAGATGATCAACTGATATAATCTATGTGGAATATAAGCAAAAAGAACTTATTAGTCAAGGCAGGATTGTGTACTATTTGAAAAGCATCAGTTCATTCATATTAAATTACTGAACTTCTCTACCTATAAAATGGTTTTAGTAAGAGTTTCGCACAAGAAATATCTTCTTTCATTCCCTGTCTCCTTTCTTTGACATCATTATGCAAATCAATTATCATTCTTCCTACCCTATATATTTCATGTACTTATTTTATGCACTTTTGATATTCCTTCACAGCAATTAGGAACCATGAAACAATGTATTTGTCTGATTCATGTTGTATTACTTTTACTAGCATGGGTCTAACAAATAATACCCAAATAACAATTTTTATTGAATTCATTAAACTTATGTAAATAAAGTAACAATAAAAGCATCTCCATAACAAAACATTCAAAATAAATAAATGTTCCTTCAATGAGTTACACGATCTATTAAAGTTGTGACATAATAGTAGATACTCTTTCATAAATATTATGATATTAAGATAAAAATACTTTTTCTGTAATTATGAGTAATTAAAAAGTAGAATCATATGGATTGAGAAGAATTTGTCCCTGATGCTGATCTTAGTCATTTTATCGTCAAGGAAGCTCTTTTTGCAGTGGATGGAAGTCATTACAGAAACCACAACTAGTCAAACAACAGAAGTTAACCGATTGTGGGGTGTCCACCCTAATTAGCGTACTTACAATACATCTCCCAACTTAGGCTCTGAGAACAATGAAGAAGAGGAGGCAGAAAGATTGGAGGGCCAAGACAGATGCTGATGTCCCTTCTAACAGCAGCTACAACAAAGAGAAAAGCAAACAGGTGAGTAGAAGAGGGGGTTATACGGGAGGAGCTGGAAACAGAAAGACGGTGAATGTTGTAAAGATCTATTGAAAGAAATTATCTAAATATAATGAAATATTATTAAACAAAATTAGGCATAAAAGGTATTAGATGTCAAAAATATTATTTTTTAATATATGATTTCCCGTTAAGATCAAAGATTATGTTTTATATAATGTTGACAATTAGGGGTTACTTTTCAGTCTCTGCATTAATACTAGAAAAAAAGTTTTTAGGTTGTTGTTGTGTGGTTTATATTTTAAAGGTTTTGTTTTGGTTAGTTAATGGTGAGACCATACTATATTTGTATATAAAACTACATCTATAATATGTAACAGTTTTGTGTCTATTGTAAACTATTGTTTTCACAAGATAAAAATTCAGCCTTAAACATGTATGAGAAAATAGTGTTCATAAAATAATAAAAGATAGTATTAGAGATGTATAATATTTTAAGGAAATTTAAAAGATTCACAAAAATATTTTCTAATATTCTTATGGGTCATGTTTTTAGGTTCAGGCATAAATATGACTATAAAATTATATGTTTAAAATATCAGTCCTTTTAAATGACAATTAAGAACTTTAAACCTTGGTTTCTAGTGATGTAATGACAAAATATTTTTTTTCAATTCTGGCTTTATTTTTACCTAAATTACCAATACCAGTGTTTTGTAAACTGTTTTTTATTTAAGTACAAATACTCTTACTTTTGGAGAATGTTCTACTGAAAAAAAATCAATTCTTTTATGTAAAATTATTGTCAAACTGAGATAAAAGCATTTTTAATTAAATATGTATGCGTTTGTATATGTGACATAGAAATGTCCACATTTATTGTCCTGGTTCAGTCAACATGCATCTATTGTGCATGTACAATGGGCAACGCATATTGAAAAGACTTTATTAGAGTTGACAATTTTCTAAAATAAGATTGGTATTTGTGCATTTACTTGAAATTGCTGATTTAAAAATCTTTACTGCTAGACTCTGTAGCTGAAATAGCTGTTTTATACATGAACACATATGCTTTGGTTACCATCCCAAAACGATTGGACCAGTAAAATTTCCATCATGGAGTGGGAAGGGATTCTATATGTTCTACCCCAGGCTCAGGAACTATTACCAATTGACTGCCACCAACTAAGAAAAAATACCTTTGCTTTGGGTTGGTGGCCACGGGTAGGTGGCCTTGCCTCACTAGTTAACTCCATATCCATCCACATATGGGCCACACTAAATGAACTAAGTAGAAATCTTAAAAACAAGAGGCTGTCAGTGAAGATGGAGACAGGAGGAAGGTAGGGGGACTGGCGGCATAGAAATAAGTATAGACATGACCAAACAACAGAGTATATTTGTATGAAAATTTCAAAAGATAAACTGAGTTTAGTATTTAGTACAATTCACTTGAGAGTTTATGCTACCCTTAGTTTAGTGGTATTATTGTCTTGATTGTGCATTGAAACAGAAAGTAAGGCAGAAAGAAGCTAAGTAGACAGACCCCAGTGTTAGAAGCATGTATTTTCTTTTGTTCTGCTTTTGAGGTAGAGTCTTGAACTGACTCCACTATTAGACTCAGACCCATAATCATAGTCCTTCTTTAGACTCCCAAGTGCTGGGATTGTAGACCTAAGCCATCACTCACAACTGTAGTGCAAATAAAAATCACATTCTGACTGCAGAACCTGTGTATTAAAGCACTGTGCATAGTATTGCAGTTTCTGAAAACATTTAATAGCAGGAGTGAAAGAAAAGGAAAGAAAACAATAGACAAGAAATGCATATGCAATCCCAGCACAGCGGGGAACCCTAGAAATGCCTTCGGATTCCAGATTCTTTCTCACGAATCACAAATGCTTTTCTGCTGTGACTGAAGAGTGGAAACTGGTCACAGAAACATTACTAGTCTTATCAGGGAAACCGTACTTTATTATCAGAGCACATTGATCGTACCCTTAGAACTAACATCATAAACTGCATTTATACTCTTCATTGTATCAAATAATTGATACTATTTAATTAAGTGTGTTCCAATGATGTTTTCAAAACAGGCCATTTGGCATTAGTTTTAATTCTTATGTTTTGTTATTGTAAACGACATTGTCAAAGGAATGCAATGATGTCAACTTTAGACATCATCAGAAGTCACTACAGTCAGATTTTTCTAGACTGGATATGTTGAGCAAATGCATGTCTTTTTTCTTCATTCTTTTTTTTAAAAATAAGATATATATTTTATTTAGTTGTTTGATATTACAATACATAATGATAGACATACTTACATATACATATGCACACATACATATTTTTCCTCCTGCCAAACTGTCTCGTGTACCATACCTTGCTTTCTTTCAAATTCATGGCCTTTTATATATTCCCAAATACATAAATACAACCTTCTGCATCATGCTATTTGCATGTATATTTTCCAAGGTGATCATTTGTTGTACAACCCACTAGTGCAGTTGATCTTCCATGGAGAAAATTTCTCCAGCTTTCAGTATGCTTTAGTTGGCTCTAGTTCCTTGTGTAGGGTTGAGGCCTCCTGGGCTTCTCGGTTGTAATCCATTTTCTGTCCATGTTTAGTTGGCCATTTTACCTAAATTTCTGTGAATCTATAAATCCACTAAGGCCAGAAGATGTTGGATCAGCTGGACTGATGGTTACAGGTTGCTATAATGAGTTGAGTGCTGGAAACCTAACTCTGGTCTTTTTCTGACAGTAGCATGTATTCTTAAATGTTGAGCCATGTCTCGTGCCCTGAACTATATAATTATATTAAAAATCACTAAGTACTGTTGATAAATTGTTAAGTGTTTAAGATGTACTAAATAATCAAGATGATAAATTTCATATTTTATTAAAATTATTAATTTTTTGGTTATGTGTTGTATGTTGAAGACCCTCTTTTTCATGCTTCTCAACTTTCCATTAGTCAATGTTGTCCTTGTAGACATACTGATTTCTACCTTTATGAAATTTATGGATACATCATTTAAATGTCATTTCTCCTCTCTACAGAGAACTTATTACATAGCACATTTAAGAATAAGCTATTGTTCTGAGAAACTGCATCCCCTTTGATAAAACAGTGTAGTTGTCTTCAATAAGCCATTATCCATAACATACTTGTTGTACTAGAGAGTAAATAAAAATTTTAGTCAAACATCTCTTCTCAGGTAATCCACATCTTAACAAAAGAAGCTAGGAGCAGGCATCCTGGCCTTTGTTAGGGGCAGAGACAGTTTGTCTGCAGAGCTACGTGGTCAGCTGGGACAGGGCTACCTGAGAAGAGATGTTTGACTGAAGCTGATGACTTAAGAGCTCAGATATTTGGTGCTTCTTTCCTTTGTAATTTGGAAGGATGTCTTATAGAGATGCTAATTCAGGGCCTACCTGACTGCTAGATGCGGATGTGATTTGAGCCCAGGCACTTGGCTGCCTAAGGAATGGCGTAATGTGTTTTCCCCCTTCCCCGCTCAATTTGGTGTGGGTATATAAAATGTTTGGAGAATAAACGGCGATCTGGCCATTTTCCATGAAAAAAAAAATTTTAATCACCATAAAGGTATTTAAACCATGTAACATTGGAGCTAATAATATTTACATCTTCAGATGTCAATCCAAAGACCTCAAAAATTTAAGCTGTAAAAAACTGGAGTAAATGTGCTTTCCAGGCTGATCATTTGCTATTGAATAAGCAATTGGTGAGTTCTTCCCTGGGGAAAACTATTTCTCTTGCTCTCAACTTTAGTTGCTTTTGCTAGTAGTATTCTGTGTTGGGTTTGAGGCCTCCTGGACTTTTCCCTATGAAATACATACTGTCAAATTCTCTCTCCTTTTTAAAGGGCATTTATTATTATTATTTTTTTGAGAATAAATTTTATTTTATTATTTTGTTTTCTGCCTTCTCCCCGTTTCCCATTTCCCTCCCCCTCCTCGCACACATCGCCCCCTTACCCCTCTCCCCCTCCCCCCCACTCCATTCCCCCTCCCTCTCGAGAATGAAGAGCAGTCCAGATTCCCTGCCCTGAGGGAAGTCCTATTTTTGCAGTGTCTACTATTTACGTACATCATAAATTAAAGTCCCCATTCCTTCTACATTTACCCAGTGAGTATATGCAAGTCTAGTTTCTAAGTGCCACTGTAGCAGAGATATTGGAGAAACTTTAACCCATACACTGAACTTTAAACAACAGTTAGGCAATGAGCTGACTAAATTAGCTTGCTTCCTTGCTTTTGGGAAATGTGGAAAATATAGCTCAAAAGAGTATCAATATAAACTGCTTTTTTTTTTTTTTATTTTTCGAGACAGGGTTTCTCCATAGCTTTTGGTTCCTGTCCTGGAACTAGCTCTTGTAGACCAGGCTGGCCTCGAACTCAGAGATCCGCCTGCCTCTGCCTTCCGAGTGCTGGGATTAAAGGCGTGCGCCACCACCGCCCGGCTATAAACTGCTTTGAAAAATAGTTAATGGGAAGTAGAACTGCGCTGGCACAGACTGCTAGCCTGGCAAACAGCATTTCTAGACAGGTCAACGCATGTAGAATGAACTAGATGGAGCTGCATGGAGATGGTTTGCGTCACAGTGCTCTGCTCTTCTGCAATGGGTGGTGGGATGATACTCAATCTCCAAAAAGTCAGAAAAGAAACAAAGCAGATTGTTCTAGTCTCAGAGGCCACGAGCCTCACCTGGGCTGTATCACTCATGCAAAATCTGCACATTATTTAGGTCTGGTCATATCATCTCTAAATGAGACTCCTCAGCCCCAAATGTACACTTCTTTTAATTTCCACAATTCAATCATTGTAAGTTCTCAACCTTTTTCACATTTAAAATTTTGATATGTTGCTTGAGTTCTCTGAATTTCGAATAAGAAAAAGTTGTTAAATGTCTTAAATACCAAGACATCCTGTTCCTGACTCCCTTTTCACCTGTAGGTGACCACAGTCTATCTGAGCCGATAAACTTAATCTCTGGTACTTAACACACTGCATACTTACAATGACTATTCTTTATCAATCGCCAAAGTTCATGGTGGTAACTTTGAAATAGTTGTTGATAGTGTGGTTATTTCATCCAACTGCAACAGAAGAATTTAGTGAGTGTTTGAAGTTTGTGTGTGTGTGATTATACTATTTGATAATTATATATTTTATTAAGATAAGGTTAAATACAAATAGAAAGGAGTCAACATTACATCATGAATGGGGTGATTATCTGTAATCAACCAACTTTGAAGCTTTCTCCACAGGCAGGAGGAGCAATCAGCTCTGTTCTTATGTCATTATCAGCGGAGTTTCACTTCTGGAGGTTTTGAAATTGCTGATGTTTGCATAGTTGAAGATAGAGAGCAAAGCTTGTTTTCCCACTAACATTTCATTGATTGCTTGTTCTTCCCTGATCGTTTCTGACACTTTATCTCTCTGGCAGCTGGACTTTTTACCTGGCTGATGTGGAGTGATTTCATTAAAATCTCATTGATTTTGCAATCGACGGGATTCAAAGCTAGTATGTGCCTCAAAATTTATAATTGTTTCTTCTCTCACTGGATGATGTCAGAATAATTAATTCTGTATTTAAATGACAGCAATGTGAAATGGTCAAACCAGTTGCAATGAAATATTTGTTCCTGATATTAAAAATATTCCCAAGGTCATTCATTGTCAAAATTTATTTTGCAAAAATTGATTATTAAAAGAAGTTACGAAAGTTTATGTAATTTCCTTCAGAAGTAAACAATGGCTTTTCCAAAGTGAAGACAATATTACATCATGCAACTCAAAATAGACTCATGAATAATTTTATGACTCTTCACTTAATTAACGTGCCCCCCCCGCGGTAAACTATAGTTTGTGTCTATGTAGCTAACACTTCTTAACTATGAATTCTTAGCTCTGTGTACATGCATATATTTATTTCTGCCCCTGAAGTTTTTCATGATGATTTTCTAGCATGTAGAAAATATTTTTTGGTTCTTTTCTTCATGAAAAATAATTTTAAAGTCAAAATTACAACTTGATACATGTAGCAGTTCTGGTTTTTTTTTTTTTTTATCAAATTCAGTATACCTACTGCCCTATTGTAAGAAAAATACAGCATGTTTGACTTTCCATAAAAAAACCCTAAAGAAAGTCCTAAGTGAAATCCACTGGCCTATTATTTATTGCCCATGGGATTTAATAACCATGTGGAAAGCATTGTTCAGAGAACTAGTGGGTGGCCCCTTCAGGTGAAATCTGAAAGGTACGGGCAAGGCAGGATGGGAACCTCCTCTCCCTATTCATCTTTAATCTCTTTCTTTCAAGAACACCAAATTCATAGCTTTGAGTTGATTAAATTAAAAATTCAATTAAATACATATTTTAAAGTGGACATACTTGCAATCAATGGAAAAGCATCTTTTGAAATACAATGAGTTTTCAGAAGTAATATTTGGTGTGTATAGCTGTTGCTATTTCCTATAAATTATTTAGCATGTTTTAAATTAGAAAATTTAATACATACTCCAGAGATCAAAGGACCAATAGCTAAAAGCTGAATAAGAATATTGTCATACAATTTTCTATTATTCTGTTACACCGAGGATGAAAGACTATCAAGACCACTGTTACCAAAGAAAATATCCTTTTATCATTTTCAAGTATGTTTTTATACCTTTCTCCTTCTACTATTCAGTATTTAGTGCATACTTCTCCTTATGTATTTTTAATCAAACACATAGATAATAAATAATTCCTAGTATTATTTTAACAAAATGACCTACATCTCTAAATGTTAAAAATATTGCTTAAACTATTGACATTTTATCTTTAATAAAGGCATCATGAAATGTAAACATATATATATATATATATATATATATATATATATATATATAATGTATATAAAATTAGAAGACTGTTTTACATGATCCTAAGTCTTTTGGTTACTATGTTATGCAAAGCAACTTTTAATATTATGTGTTTTGAAGCCTATATGTGAGCTTTATGCTTTAAAGATGCAAATTAAGCATGATAATTTCCATAGTAAAATACAAAGTCAAATAACTGCAAAAATATCTTAAAATTTACTTGAGGAATAGTTTCTGAGAGCTAAAGCATTTAAGATTCCAAAGATTGTAACAGGGTAAAAAGAATTCTGAAGTACATTCCCCAGTCAGCCACCTCCAAGAAGGAGACAAAGTTCTAGATTTTATAAACCCTTATCAATGATTTGGATTATTGTAAAGTCTAAATTAAATACATTACAGACTGAGTCAGGAGATGTTCTAAAAATTACAACTAAAATTTGAACAAATAACTTTTTTCAGTGTTTTAATTCCTGGTGATAAGCATACCACTTAGATTTCTGTGAACTCAGTGAATACTTATGAATTTTAGTTTTGTTGATTAGTATGTGGTTTCTGTAAAATAGTGTCAAAGCAGACACCAAAGTTAAAGCTTCATGCATTACGCAGTTTGAGCCTCTTGCAGACTGTACCACCTTCAGCACACTATACTTAAGACTTAGCCAAGGGATCACAGGGAGTTTCTGTAATTATTGTCTTAAGAGCCACAGATGATTTGCACATTCCAGACCAGGCAGGGTAGGGAGTTCTCTCCTGGAGTTCAGAGGCATTGATTTGTATATTTTGTGGATTCATTTTCATTAGTTTCAAATACAAGATGGACATGTCTTGCACAGTAGCTGAAGTAGAGAGTATTATATCTACAAATCAATTTTTTGTTTGCTTGTATTAAGTACTGTAAAAAGAGATGATTTTTGACAATTTCTTAGTTCATGCCAAGACAATAGAAACACAATTTTAGTTAAAAATATAAGGGCACTAGAAAATTTTCTAGCCAAAGATCATTTGAATAGATGAGAGATTTCGATTATATATACTTTTAAATCATTAAGCTGATGATAGATGCAGTACAAAATCTTTCTGCAAACCAGCTATTATGATATGATTAAAAGTTCTATATTTTATGCTTGGTTTAAGACTGTACATAAAAAAATTCAAATTGATTTCATACAACTTTTTTTATATTGTTCATCTAGTATACATCAACAAGATTTGCTGATTCAAAACTTGTAAAAGGATTTCTAAGCCTTACCTGTACATAAATAATGTTTTGATAAATAATAAATTTACTATTTGGTTAATACATTAATTTCATATAAGAAGGAATGTTTTATATACTTATATATTAAGCACCTATAAGTTCCATATAAAAACACAATATAACTTTCGGCTATAGGGCCTATTCTTAATGAACAATGCAGTTCTTTTATTATTGTGATTCTTTTAATGTGTAATGATCAATTTTAATTGACACTAAATAATTTTATAGATTTTAACACAAAGTATGTGCAGTCAAATGCTAAATTTTTAATATTTATTTTGATGTGTGATTCCTGTAATGCTTGAGAAAAGTATTTTGATGGGTGTGTCTTTAAAGAACCCTATCTCATCCCATGAATAAGATGTGGCTGCTTGTCATAAAAGTCTGAACAAATAAGTTAAAGTTCTCCTTTTGTCTCTTGTCCTTACAAAAGGATGCTGGGACACTTCCTGGATTTTGAAAATGATTGTAAATGGTAATACCATTCCAGTTCTGATTCTTAAAAGCTAGTATACTGAGCAGGAGAAATGCCTCAGTGCTTAAGAATACTTGTTGCTTTTGGAGAGGGCCTGGTTTCAATATCCAGTACCCACATGGCATCTCAAGACAGCCTGTAACTCAGCTCAAGGAATCTGATATCTTTCCCCGACATTGAAGTCATCAACCCTCATGTAGAGCACAGAGTCTCAATTATACTCTCACACATACACTTTTGTTTAATTTAAAAATGAGCATATTATTTTATAGATATTCTCAGGCTTTCTCTTTCATAAGACATGATAATTTTCAGAGTCAGGAGACTTCATAGACACTTCTGGTCTTAGCCCTTCTGTCTCACTCACACACACACACACACACACACACATGCACGCATGCACGCACGCACGCACTAGAGATGCCAATGGATTGCTGTGTCAAGTCCCCAGAATTAACCAACACTCACTCCATCAGTTTAGTGCTTGGTTTTGTTTGGTTGTTGGTTTACCTTCATGGTATAAAACATATTTACTAAACCTTGTCTGACATCCTAAAGGTGTCTTTTATAAAGAGTTAAAATGACAATTAGATTTAAATAAACCACCTTTCCTTTTCTTTCTTTAACTTCCGGTGTCCCGTTTAGTTTTCTTCCATGCCAAGCTTCAACATCTAGAAGCAGTGCTCAGGGGAGCCCTTCCTAAAGACAGAATAATTTTGATGTCAGGATTTATGTAAATGCCTGTTGAAGATTCTATGCATTTATTCAGAATTTCAGTGAGATCTTAAGATGTCAGTTAATTTCCTAAAATAACAACAATGAAATTGAAAGATGGAATTTCGAAGAGAATTGGTGTGATTTTCAGTGTTACAGAGAGCTGAGTAGGGAGCAGGAAGAATATATATTTATGCGGTGCTCAGCCCATCCCCTTCAGTGACTTTGGCTTATGAACATCCATATTTCTTATGGAATGTTCAGTATAAATGGTCAATCTTTATCAAAGCACGAGGACTGATAGGGTCTGATATACACAGGCTTTATTTGTGTTATGTATTTCTGTGTGTTTGCTCAAGGACCAGTCTCATATCTGTCATCTTTTCTACCAATCAGTATTGCCTCCCTCAAAGTCCCTTACGTTAAAACTTCTGTCCCCAGAACCCAGCACCCACTGACCCTTTTGTTTTCGCTTCAGTGTTGCCTTGCTAGTGAGTGCTGCAATTAGCACAGTGTGCTAAAAGCCCCACTTTAGTAGCCTGGTGTTTTGTATAAAGACCACAGTGTTTTTATTCAGTCACTCAGGAGGGGACATGCCAGATACTTGCGGTTTTTCATGAAGCCATCACAGTCATTTCTTAGGAGGCTTGTGTATACAAGATTCCACCATTTTGGGAATATACATAGTAATACAGAAGCTAGACAGTGTGGTGAGGATACGTGTTGCTTATGTAACTCCCCAAATTTTTTCAAAGTAGCTATCTATTTAGAATTCCTATTCTACCAGCAGTGAGGGCTTCTAAACCTTCCAGATCAGAGCTCATTTTTTATTTCAATGTTCTGCACTTCACTTACTCTCAGAGGTAAGCAGGGGTATCTTCTATTTTATTTAAAAACTATTCCAATGACATATGCTATCAAACATGTTTATTGATATCTATTTATCTTCATTGATAGTAAATCTGTTCAGAAACCTCAGAGAAAACAAAACATACTCTATGACATAAGGAAGCTGATAAATTTAGTTCCATTAAAATAATTTTTATTCTTCCTCATTAAAAGACAGTATCAATACAACTAAAAAATAGCTCAAACAGGGATAAAATATTGAAAATACTTATAGAAAAAGTATGTTTAAAATATCCTCATGATGTTCAAGGACTTTTTTTATAATGCACAATGAAAATATTATTAAAGTAGATAAAATATATGAACAATTAATTATCAATAACCACTTTATGTTTATAAATTTACTTTATATTCATCCATTTAAAAATAAAATTCTATAAAAACTGATGACCTATTTAGTTCCCTGCAAATCCATGAGTTTCCCTTTATAAAAGTAATCATTTGGTTCTCAAAAAATTAAAATGGTGATTTTAAACAGCGAAATTCTATTTATTGAAAAAGAAAATATAATACAACATTAGGACATATGATAAATATCATAATTAATATTGCTATCTATAGAGTTAAATAAATGCCAAAGCAATGCTACTAACTTGTTATGGTTTCTCAAAACGTATTTGTAAGACCAACAACTGATACGGTGACTAGGAAAAAGAAGTCAGCCTGAGCTGCAGAGTTGGAAAACTTTGTGGATTGCCTAGCAAAACTATTAAAGACAAAACAACATTCAAATAAAATTTATGGCTTTTGTTTTGATTAATCCCTTCCTGACCACATCTATACTCTGCTTGCTCTCTATCTATCTATCTATCTATCTATCTATCTATCTATCTATCTATCTATCTATATCTCTATCTCATATACACACACACACACACTCAGAGAGAGAGAGAGAGAGAGAGAGAGAGAGAGAGAGAGAGAGAGAGAGAGGATCTACTTCCCTATAGCTAAGACTCCATTGCGTATTAATATATTTTTTATCTGCTCATCTGTTGATGGTCATCTAGATTTGTTCCAAAGCTTGACTTATGTGAACACTGCAGCAGTGACACAAATGTATAAATGTGTCTTTGCTGTGTTTACATCGATATTTTGAGTATATATACAAAGCAGAAATAATGACTCAGAGTGATTCCATTCTTAACACACACCAACATACAGGCACACAGACACCCACCTCCCATATACATACGCATACACACTTCCAGGTTGGCTACCATAGCGACTAGAGTTTACATTCTCACCAGCAATGTATAATGACGACTTTCCTTCATTTGCTCTATCATTTCTTCTTGTTTTCTGTAGATTAGCCATTACGATGTGCTTGAATTATAATTTCAATGCAGTTTTAATTTGCACTTACAGGATGAAACAGAATTTTGTATGCTTTTGATATATTTATTGGACTTTATATATATTCTTTTGAGAGATTACTTTATTTGTGTATTTTTTATCATTTAAATAAATTAACTTTATTTATTTTTTTAATTTATTTATTTATTAAGGATTTCTGCCTCCTCCCCGCAACCGCCTCCCATTTCCCTCCCCCTCCCCCGATCAAGTCACCCTCCCTCATCTGCTCAAAGAGCAATCAGGGTTCCCTGACCTGTGGGAAGCCCAAGGACCGCCCACCTCTATCCAGGTCTCCTAAGGTGAGCATCCAAACTGCCTAGGCTTCTCCAAAGCCAGTACGTGCAGTAGGATCAAAAACCCACTGCGATTGTTTTTGAGTTCTCAGTATTCCTCATTGTCCTCTAACTGGATAACTTATGCATTTGTTGTCTAAGTTTTTGAGTTACTTATAGCTCTAGATTTCAAGTCTCCTCTTAAGGGTTGAGCTGAGAAAAGTTTCTCTCTGCTGATGTCTTCTTCACTCTGATGATCCTTTGCTTTCTTATGAAGAAACTTTGGAACTTAATTCAGTCACAATTGTCTATTCTCCCATTTGCTTCCCAAGCTAGAAGAGTTCTTCCAGAATGATCTTGGCCATGCCTGTATCTTGAGAGATCTGATTTTCTATAGTAGTTTCAAAGTTAAATTTTTACTATAAAAGTATGCGACATACATTGAGCTAATTGTTATAAGAGAAAGGAAGGAGGACATACTTTTACTCTTCTACCTGTGAATAATGACTGACTTGGCATTATTTACTGAAGAGGGTATCTCTCTCTTTAAATACATTTGTCAAAAACTAGAAGGCTCTGACGTGTGTGTGTGTGTGTGTGTGTGTGTATGTATGTGTGTGTACTTATTTATGGATTTTCTACTCCATCATTTTACATCTCTGTTTTTGTGCCAATACCATTCTCCTTTTGTGCTATATCTTCATAAGTTTAATTTAGACTCAAGTATTATGATACCAGCATCATTAGTCATTTTGATTATGATTTATTAGCTATTCAGAAAAGTTTTGTTTCCAAATGAACAATCTATTTTCAAAACAATAACTGTCAACTTTTTGAGATGGAATGCTTTCTATCTTCCAAGATATTCTTTAATAGCTTCAGCATTTTAAAGTTTTCATTATAGAAGTCTTCTACCCCCTTGTTAGATTCATTTTTCTGAAATTATTATGAGCGAGGTATTTTTCTGATTTCTTCCTCAGATATTTCCTGCTATGATGGACCATATTTGTGAACTATATACTGCCTTTTCCACTCAAAACCCCAACAAATGAAAACAAAAAACATAGGCAAAATCAAAACTGAAATAAAATCTGTCATTTCTCAAGTGGCTTTTGTCATATATTTTTCTTTCCACAAGTCACTAATACTCTGTCCTGATGGTTTTTATTTTTCAGTTTAGCACTGATATGCAAATTGACTTACTAAACCTCTGTCAATAACAACTTTGCAACTAAAATGATAAATAACTTTTCTTTTATTCGTGTGAAGGCTTTATGAAAAGCTCCTCAAAATAGTCTTTGGCCCCCTACCTTCATCATTTCCATCCACTGAAATTTCCAAACATCTTTGTCCCACTTATATTCATCATTTCCATCTAGTGAAATTTAAAAACATCAATTATACCTCATTTCCATTACTTATGTTCCTTCTCTTTTATAGTTTAAGCATTCTGTAATATTTCTATAACATACAAACACAAATTTAATTAATTAAGTAAAGTTTTTTGAAAATAGTTCTCGGCAAGTCCAAATAGAGCTTCAATTTGAAAAGCGCACTCGCAGAATAATTATAAATAATGGTTCAATGTCTCCGAGGCTCTTGTCTGTGAGAGCCTTTATTTGTGTGACATCCGTCATGAATTTTGAATGAAAACCCAGGTACTAAATGGCTGGATTAAACGCGGACATCTCTGAAACTGAAAACGCACGTCTTTTGACTTTGGTCGCTCTCCTGTTATCTGGCTGCATGCTTCGCTTCCCTGTCACACAGCGACCTGAAGCAGACAAAGAAGAATGCATGTGTTACACTCAGAGAGCAGAGTGGCAGACATCAGGACCCCTTGACGGACAGTCCTGCAGTCTGAGACTGCAGAGCTGTGCAGGTGCTTCGCTGTGATCAGAGCCTGTGGTGCTTGCTGCTCTGTGCTATCCTCTAACAAGGCAAAAGGTTCAATACGGGAGGAGGGATTTCTACCACAGGGCTAGTACTGGCAAGTAGGACTGGACCCATCTTGCATAAAGAACAGTCATAAGGAACCAAATCTTATTTTCTTCTCTAGGCAAATTACAAAGATATAGGACTGTTGGGAGCAGTGAGACCCCAGATCCTGAATTTCTTGTAATCCCCTGATCTGAGTGCCTACAGCTGCTCTGAGCACAAGACCTTCAGGAGTTCCTGATGGCAGGAGAGTGGTTTCTGGTGGGTTTGGCTGGGGCGTGGCTATCTCTATATAATCTGCCCCTGAACACAAAAACGGGGGCATTCTTTGGGAATTCAAGGATGATCCATGTCGCTGTCTCTCTGTCTCTGTGTGTTTGTATTTTAACCTCCAGTTCCCTTGCCCGAAGCTCTCGAACTGGGTGCCAGTGCACAGAGCGCAGACAAGGGGGCACGGTGCACGGTGCACGGCATAGGACAGAATGCATCAAATTAATTAAGAGCACAGAAAGACTAGAAATCAAACAATCTGACGCATGATAAATAGCATTCTGCTATCAGTTACCAAAATGTTTATTCAGCATCTTGTTTCAGGGAGAGACTGGCTGAGCCATCACGAAAAGGCTGCTGTAAACTGGTTTATGGAATACTTTTGCTTGCCAAATTGTTTTTAAAGACTTAACCCAGAAACTCAAATTGATGTGTTTTTAACTTTGTGAAATCTTTGTAGATCATGTTCACGGGTTTCTCAGATTTATCTACTTTGGCTCATCAGTATCTTGTTTTGGGTGAACCAGAGTTAGTTCAAAGTTGTCAGGATGGTTTAGGAATTTCTAATAACTAGCTACAGTGATTGGCAATTGGTAATTAACAAATGAATCAATGTAACAGGAATGTGCTCAGGTTTCTATCTTGATTTTCCTTATTTATCAAAACAAATCGTTATGCATTTAAACCTAAATTTTAGGCCATAAGAAATTTTATTTTGTATTTTATCTTGTTTGTTTTTTTGTTGTTGTTTTTAAAATGAGCTTGATAGTGGTGGCCCCATGCCTTTAGTCCCAGAACTTGCGAGGCACAGACAGGTGGATCTTTATGAGTTCGATGCTAACCTGGTCTACAAAGTTCCAGGACATCCAGGGTTGTTACACAGAGAAACTCTGTCTCGCAAAAACTAAAACAAAACAATGCAAAAGCAAAAACGAACAAAAATCCCAACCAAACAACAACAATAACAAAAACCCTGAGATGATAAATTAAAAATTGCAATTTTATTAACTCATAGATGTTCTTTTATTCTGGTTAGGACTGGTTTACTTTTACAATGAGACAAGGAATGCAAGATTCAGTCATGAGGTGCTAATCACTTGGCTTAACTTCCAACAGTATATGAAATACTGCCACTGTAGACTCTGGGAGACTGTGTTCCATCATTTTAAGAGTTGGGTTTCATTGTTCTTGGCTGCTGTTACAGAACCTACAACTGAGTATAGTTTGCAGATTGCTGAAACCACATATGAGTTTCCTATATACTTTCATTTGCCTGTATGGTTATTTTTATGTTCATCATATTTGATTGCATGAATTGAATTGTTGCTTTATATTTGGGGAAGAGGTAGTGTTTGGGAGGTGATAAGGTCAATTGGAGGATTGGCTCATAAAGAAAACTCCACAGGACTGCCTAGTCCCCTTTCCGCATGAGGACACAAACAGAAGATGGCTTCTGTGAATTGAGAAAGGAGCCTTCACTAGACACTAAACTTCCTGTCTCCTTGATTTCAGATGTCCCATCCTCTCTAACCTTTGTGGTTTGTGAGTGACTCTATTTGTGACTTTGTTGCAGTAACCCAAATGAACTGACTGTGAGATACGTACTGTATGCTTCTTGTGTGCTAAAAAATTAGCATTGCATTATGCTTATTGAATTTCCTAGTTGATCAAAATATATTTTCATATTAAAGCTTCATAAACATCAAACACTTACTCTTTCAGTACTGCTATTGAACAACTTAAATCTCTTATCTACCAATAAGCAAAACCTAACTAAATAAGTTAGTGTATTTCTTTGGCAATGTCAAAGAGAAAAGATATTGTTTTGCAAATTGAAGATAAATAAAGATACCTTTTAGTTTAACCATGTCATTTGACATAATTTACAAGAAACAATTTTATTCTGTTGACTTTTATTCACAATTTTTACTATTAAATTTAATATTTCATGTCAGGAAGTTCAAAAAAGGAGCTTTTGCTGTTAACAGATTCTGAGTGTTTCTTCATGTTGTACAATTTTCAGCTGAAAAAAGCTCTGAGCTTTTTAAGTCAATTAAGATTCAGGAAGTGCTTTTTTGCTTCCTGACCAAGAGGAAGCCACCATAGTACAATATTCTAACTCCTTGGAGAGTCATTTTTTTCCTTAATGGGTTTTGCTTGAGTGATCCATTCTGGTTATATAAGATGCAACACAATTAAACACGTTTCCATGTGGCTTTGCACACATGTACACGTGTATCAGAAACAATGAAAGTCGCTTCCTTAAATAGCCTGAAAAAAGGAACAAGCAATGCACACACATCCCCAATAGCCACTTCAGTGGAGAAGAGCATAGAGGCTGGATACGAAAAGAAGAACTTTAACAGAGGGAAATGGCAAGGCTCAGGGAAACGAGGTCGATTGTTTCTTTAAGGTTAGGAGTCATAAGGCTGATGGGCGAGCTGGGAGCTGGAGATGCGATTTGAAAAGAGTCAATTATGTCCAGAGAGGCAGGGAAGTGGTTCCAGATGGCAGGTAAAACACAGGAGAAAAGGAAAGTGGTGGAGTGGATAGAGGTGAAGAGGGTGAGGGGTGCCTAGATAAAGAGACTAGGGAGACTTCTAAATCTGAATTTAATGATAGAATAAAATAAGCACACAAAAAAGTGAATGTTCTGAAACAATTTTCAGTAACAATCTAATGTAATTCAAGATCAGAGGTTTAAGTATATTTGCAACTACTGAGGGTACCAATAAAATCACGCTTTACAGCAACCTCTTCTGCCCTAAAATCACTCCATCACCATCAAATCCAAACTTGATACATAACAAGAATATCTGTCTTATAATTCATATATAAAATAACTCAGTGTGCTTTATAAAAGTTGCTTAACTTCACAATCAGTATTTCTTCTTATTTAACAGAAAAATACAATTAAGTTATAAGCCCCCCCCCCCTTTGCAGACTTTTACTGTCCATGATAACACACATATTTTCCTTATAGAATTAAGAATCCTCTTCTAGAAATGTCTTTGGTCTCTACCTACTACTAAGTAGCAGGTATGGTACATCTTAAATATTACCTGATTATAGCCTTCTCTCTTTTACTCTAAATGATCACCCTCTTTAGGTAGGAGCATCCAACTTTAGGTAGTATATATGTATCTCTGTTTCTATTTATAGATGGGAAACTTTTCTCTTTGGAGTAAGTTAGGACACTAAGTATAGTAAATTTATATTGAGACCACATGTATGTATTGAATACTCATTGTTTTACATTTGATTTAGAATATATTAAGGGTTTACACATTGTACTGTGTAATAGGACAGAACAGTTACTAATGCCGTTTCTCTTCTCTAAACTTATGAGAAAAGAGAACTCAAAATGGATATAAAAATCAAGTAAAATGTTGTCAAGAGATCATAGGTTAACATATAATATCTGTGCTCTTTAGTAATCAAACCATCAGGGCCAGAGTGATATGGTCTCCCTCAGATGAGAAAACAGTTGTTAAGTTTTTCATGTATCTGTCACATTGGATGTCTCAGAATAGAATATTCTAGTCTCTTGAAAATGATTTTCCAATCTCTGCCCGGGTCAATATCCACTTTGAGCTACTCTTAGAAACACATTAAAGTTACCTTACCTGCTCACTCATTCCTCTCAGAGAGACTATCCTCAATATAAGCTGCATGGTAACATATCGTTTCCATTATCCAAATGTGTCCCAGCTCATCAATTCAAAGGATTTCATAAATTACTATACTCCTTTTTTGCTAAATTCACATAAGATGTCAGAAAATATTGGAAATATAAAACCATTCACCTTATTCTGAAATCTAGGGGATCATAAGTATATTATTAAACTTTCTATTTAAAATATAATTAAACCAGTCCCTTTCCACTCTTTCCTCTTACCCCTTCTACATCTTCTCCATTCCTTTTATTTAGTCATTTTTGTTGCATATACAAATGAATGGGCAAACATTAAAGTACAATCCACTGAGTTCCTTCAGGGTTGCCTACAAGTATATGTTCTTAGGGCTGACTATTCAATATGGAAACTTGATGTGGGATTTTCCTCTATATGTTATGAATATGTCTTATTACCATTGGTTATTAAAGAATCTATTTTGACCAATGGCTAAGTAGAGTAAAACCAGGCAGGAAATACAGAGAGAAAGTAGCCAGAGTCAGAGAGACACCGTGTAGCTTCCAAAGAGACAGAACACCCTGGAAACTTACAGGTAGGCCACAGCCTCATGGAGATACACACATTAGTAGAAATTGGTTATTTTAGATGTAAGAGTTAATTAATAAAAAGCCTAAGCTAATAGACCTAACAGTATTGTAACTAATATAGTTTTTGTGTGATTATTTGGCTCTGAGTGGTTGGGAAACAAGTGAGCAGCTTATGCCTACAAATTGGCACCCAACATTGGGCAACAACATCTATGTAAAACCTGAGAGAACTTGGGAAGGAATTCTAGACACACATACAAAAAAAAAGTTAAGCATGACTTCATGCTAACAGCATTTTCTTCAGTGGACTCTGTCTGCTATAAGCAAGGAGAGGCATGATTCTTTTAAGAAAAAACATCCTGACTCAGTGGTAGCAGCAAAAACTGTGTGTCTCCTTTAAAAATGCTTCCCGGTCTGTGCTGGTTGTGTGAACAGCTCTCGCTCCTTCAGGAAATGAAACACTTGGATGTGGTTTGTGGGTAGCAAGCTAGAAGTTGCTTGGCGGCCGCATGGACCAACTGCTTACCAGAGTTATGTTGGTGAGCACAGGTCTCCCACCCAGTGGTCCCAGAGCTGGAAAATGGAGTGAAGCCAAAGTTGACAGCAATTTACAGCCTTCGGTAAATTGAATGTGAAAGGGATCTGCTGCCTGTGAACATGCCTGGCTTGGAAACTCTGACAAGGAAGGAATCTCTGTGCCAACTGACAAAGCATTGGTGTCTATGTAACCATCTTCCTGGACTAGAAAAGAATTCTTCAGAAATGCTGTAGTGCAATGGAGAGCAATAGGCAGCATCCACTTTAAAGGAGAACACAATGGAAAGAATGGGAGTTCAAGCACGGAGTAAAGTCCATTAAAAAGAATGGTAGTGTTCCACCATCCAAGAAGTAGAGCTATAAGAAAGCAAGAAAAGTAGAGGTGACAAAAAATGCTTGTCACCAAAATAATGGCCGTGTTAGGTTGGCTAGCACAATACCATCATGGCCTGTGTGCCTCTTTTTTTTTTCTTATTTTTATGTTTTCACTTATATATAAGAGTAAACTACAATCGATATTTTATTAAAGTAAAAATATAAAATAAGCACTGGACACATAATTAAAACATTGGATATTTTAGTCATAAACAGTATCTTTAAGATATTGATTAATAAGGGAAGCAGACCCATACTTTGTTTTTTTGGTTTTTTTTTCTCCCTGTTGCTGGACTTTTTTATGTTCTCCATCAATAAGAGAAACTTGGAAATGAATGGAAAACAGTCTCAGCCTTGTGAATGGCTGAATCAAATTTTAGCAAATCTTAAGTAAGTATGGAAACATGCATTAAATTTTGAAAATAACGATCTTTCTAACGAATCTGATTAGCCACACTGTATCGATCTCTTTCCATGTTCATGAAGTCTCAGCAGGATAACAGCTAGCATGAGAAATGAATAATGAGTTTTTATCATGTTCATTTTTAGAAATCCTAGTGTCAAATCCAATCTTAGAATAACAATTATAATGCTGTTTGTAGTAGTCCAGACTCCTGACATAGCCAAGGTGCCACTAAAACACTTATGCAGTTCTGATGCATAGCTGCATTGCTTCCATTTAAAATGTGTTATTGAGCGCTCAATAAAAATCAATAAAAAATAAAATAAAATATGTTACTGTAATTGTGACTTTGCCCCAAATCATAGATTATTGACTTAACCTTAACTGTTATGCAAATATTGAAATACTTTATTTTTGCCATAGCAAAGAAAAAATAATGAACTTGAAACAAGCTACCTTTTATCTCCTATTTCAATTCCAGGTAAGTTGCTTTGCATAACATCTGCCAGAAAAAGGAAATATGTTAATTGAATCTTCTCATGCTCACCTTCCATTTGATTTCTTTCCAGCTGTGTTCCCGTAGTGAAACCAGTAAGGGTTGCACTTAACAGTTTAAACTGATTGCAAATGTTACTTAATAAGAAAGTAATGGCTGAAAAAAATAAAAAGTTAAAAAATAGAAAGAAATGGAAGTAATATTATAATTACAATATACTTTACTACCCAGACACAAATGATTCTCCTGTCCTAAAGCTATCCGCACATCAGATTTTCAAATTTTTATTCATTTTCTTTTTTGATTACATGTCTTACACATACCATAGAACACTTATCCTTATTCATGCTATTCAGGCTTTCTGATCCTGTCACCACAGGATCAGAAACCAAACATGGGTTTGTTTATGATCAGAGGATCCCTGAGCTCTATTCTCACTCATGGTCTAAAAAAAGAAAACATCTCTAGGCTTTGAAATAAATACTATGGGTATCACTATAAGAAGGGTCTTGGCTAGATTATGTCAACCTGACACAAAAGACAGTCATCTGAGAGAAGGGAATCTCAATTGAGAAAATACCTCCATAATCAAGCTTGTTGGCAAGACCATAGAACATTTTCTTAATTAGTGATTGACGGGGAAGACCCCAAAACATTGTGGTAGTGTTACCCCTGGCCTGGAAGTATATAAATTCTTATACTTGTTTGAAAATAAAGCAGGCTGAGCAAGTCGTGTGAAGCCAGCTAGTAAGCAGCACCCCTCAAAGACCTCTGCATCAGATGTCGGTTCCAGGTTTCTGCCCTAGTTGAGTTTCTGTCCTGGATTCTTCTTTTGTTTTTATTGAGCTATATATGTTTTTCTACTCCCCTACCTTCTCCAGCCTTTTCTACATTCTCCAATGATCCCCACCCTCCCAATTTACTCAGGAGATCGTGTCTTTTTCTATTTCCAATGTAGATTAGATTCATGTGTGTATCTCTTAGGGTCCTACGTGTTGTATACATTCTCTGGGTTTATGAATTGTAGACAGATTTTTCTTTGCTTTATGTCTAAAAACCACATATGAGTAAGTACATATTATATTTGTCTTTCTGACTGTGGGTTATTCCACTCAATATGATGTTTTCTAGAGCAATCCATTTGCCTGAAAATATCAAGGTATTATTATTTTTTCTTCTGCTGTGTAGTATGCCATTGTGTAAATTTATATCACATCTTTATCCATTCTTTTGTTGAGGGGCACTTAAGATTTTTCCAGGTTCTGGCTATGACAAATAATGCTGCTATGAACATAATTGAGCATACGTACTTGTGGTATGATTGTGCATCCTTTGGTTTTATACCAAACCTAGTATTGCTGGGTCTTGAAGAAGGTTGTTTCCTAGTTTTCTGAAAATCATCATACAGATTTTCAAAGGGGCTGTACCAGTTTGCACTCCCACCAGCAATGGAGGAACGTTCACTTTACTCCATATTTTCTCCAGCATAAACTGTCATTAGTGTTTCTGATCTTGGCCATTCTTTGTAGGTGTATGATGAAATCTCAGAATTGATTTGATTTGCATTTCTCTGATGGCTAAGAATGTTGAGCATTCCTTAAGTGTCTTTCATCCATTTTAGATTCAACCGTTGAGAGTTCTCTGTTTGGCCTGTACCCCAGTTTTTATTGAATTATTTGTTCTTTGGATGACCATTTTTTTGAGTTCTTTGTATATTTTGGATATTAACCGTCTGTCCAATGTGGGGATGGTTAAGATCTTTTCCTATTCTGTAGGCTGTCGTTTTGTCTTATTGACAGTGTCCTTTGCTTTACAGAAGCTTCTCAGTTTCAGGAAGTATTATTTATTTATTTATTGCTTCTCTTGGTGTCTGTGTTACTGGAGTTGTGTTTAGGAACTGGTCTCCTGTGCCAATGCGTACAAGTGTTCTTCCCACTTTGTCTTCTATTAGGCTCAGGGTGGTAGCTTTGATGTTGTGTCTTTGATCCGTTTGGACTTGAGTTTTGTGCATGGTAATAGATATGGTTCTATTTTCATTCTCTACATGTTGGTATCCATTTATGCCAGCACCATTTGTTGAATATACTTTTTTTTTCCATTTTGTATTTTTGCTCTTTGTCAAAAATTAGGTGTTCATAAGTGTGTGGATTAATATCTGTGTCTTTGATTAAATTCCATTGGTCCTCCATCTGTTTTTATGCCAATATCAGGCTGTTTTCAGTACTGCAGCTCTGTAGTAGAGTTTGAAGTCAGGGATTGTGATGCCTCCAGAAGTTCCTTTATTATACAGGATTGCTTGGCTATCCTTGGTTTTTTGATTTTCTATGTGAAGTTAAATATTGTTCTTTCAAGGTCTCTAAAAGATTTTGCTGGGATTTTGATGGACATTGAATTGAATCTTTTGATTGTTTCTGGTAAAAGTTCCATTTTTACCAGGTTAATTCTACTTACTCAAGGGCATGGGAGATCTTTCCATTTTGTGGTGTCTTCTTCAATTTCTTTCTTCAAAGATCTAAAATTCTTGTCATACAGCTCTTCACCTTGTTTGGTTAGAGTTACTCCAAAATAGTTTATGTTATTTGTGGCAATTGTAAGGGGTGATGTTTCTCTGATTTCTTTCTCAGTCCATTTTTCATTTGATTAAATGAGGTCTACTCATATTTTTGAGTTAATTTTGTATCCTGCTGCATTACTCAAAGTGTTTATGAACAGTAGAAGGTCCTTGGTAGAATTTTTTAGGTCACTTGTGTAAACTATCATATCATCAGCAAATAGTGAGAGTTTGAATTCATTTTTTTGATTTGCATTCCCTTGATCTCCTTTTATTGTCTTATTGCTTTAGCTAGAACCTCAGGAACTATATTAAATAGGTATATAGAGAGTGGACAACCTTATCTTTTCCTGATTTCAGTGTTATTGCTTTAAATTTCTCTCCATTTACTTTGATGTTGGCTGATGACTTGCTCTATATGGCCTTTAATATGTTTAAGTATGTTACTTGTATCTCTATACTCTACTAGGCCTTTATTGTGAAGGAATGTTGTATTTTGTCAAAAGCTTTTTTTTTTCAGCATCTAAAGAGATGGTCATGTGGGTTTTTTCATATTGTTTTTATGGTGCATTACATTGAAAGATTTTCATATGTTGAACCATTCCTGCATCTCTGGGATAATGCCTACTTGGCCATGGTCGATGATTTTTCTAATGAATTCTTGGATTTGGTTTGCCAGTATTTTTTGAGTATTTTTGCATCAGTGTTCATAAGTGGATTCGTCTGTAATTCTCTTTCTTATTTATGTCTTTGTATGTTTTGGGTATCAGGATAATTGTAGCCAGTAAAAAAAAAGTTTGGCAATGTTCCTTCTGTTTCTATTGTGTGAAACATTTTGAGGAGTATTGGTATTAGTTCTTCTTTGAAAATTTTGTAGAATTCTGCACTGAAACCATCTGGTCCTGTACTTTTATATTTGGGAGACTTTTGAAGACTCTTTCTATTTCTTTAGCAGTTATAGGTCTTTTAATTTGCTTATCTGGTCTTGATTTAATCTTGGTAAGTGATAATTATCCAGAAAATTGTCCATTTCATTTAAGTTTGTCCTCAAGGTTGGTCCTCAGCCCATTTAGGGGCTGATTATTAGTTGTATAGGGTAGAGGATTGGGGTGAAAATTATGTAGGCCCACACATCGCCTTAAAAAAAAGAAGGAAAATTGAATGAGATAATAGGTAGTTTAGTGTGAACTTATTCAAACTACTACTACTACTAATAGTAAGTAATATAGTAAATACTTATGAGCTATTATTTATGGACATTTTACATTGGTATAGTTTCTTGTACATTGATACAAGTTCAAACTATATTTGTTATTTCTGTTTACAATATTTGTACAGCTATGCTAATTTATTTTGTCAGATTCTATACAGTTTCTACCTCTGTTTAAGACATTTTGTATATTGATACAATTTAGTATATCTTTATCATATTGCAATATATATTCCTACCTCCGCTCAAAATATTTATATGTGGTTTACATTTTGAGGTCATTGTCCTTCTTTACTTCACAGTTGTTTAAAGATTGTGTAATATTCTGATATGAAGTCTTAGTCTTTAAGTTATACAGATATTAAGTATTATTGGTCAATATTCACTCATGTTTGTTATACATATAGTCAATTAATTAGGTTCTTTAGATACATAGAGATCATATTCTGCATATATAGGTAATCTTCAATCACCTCAAGGATCTGTAGAACATGGCATTTAAATAACATAGGGTTCTGTTGTCATGAGACACAATTTCTCCTGAAAGCACTGATCTATTCCTGAGAGAATGTTGAGCACTGAAGACACTCCACTTGGAGCTTATTTTCCTTTTGGCACAATTAGCCTTTGAGCAAGGAACTGCCCATACCTCAACAACTGACAGACTGTATGGTATATAAGCAGGACACAAGGAAAAAGACTACCAAACATTGCCAAGACAGGGTAAGACAGTTCTGAAAATTTTCCTCCCTCTAAAAATGGTCTGTCAGTTACTCTAGGCCTTAGCCAAAATTGGTTGCCTCAACATTGCAAGTGAGGCTTTGGGTGATTGCTTAGGTAGCCAGTTGTCTCTGTCATATACTGAACATTTTGGAAGCTGCTTGCTTTTTGCCTACTCAAGTAATATTATTGCCCTTCTTCGGACTTCAATAGTGTTGAAGATTAGATAGTCATAGTTACCGTCCTCTTATGACTTAGTCAAGTCATAGCCAATGCAAGACTTAGACTTTTTAGGATGAATGTTTATTGAAACATTTAGAATGTGTTCCTTGCTGAATATTTTATATGATGGTTGTAATCCTAATTTTATACTGGATATCTTTCCTAGTGTATACAGTTTTTATTGGGTTTGTAACTCCCTTATTTAGACAAAAGGGGGAGGTGATGGGGAATTTCTGACAACCAATGATCTTTAAAAGGTTGGACCAGGTTATGGTGTGACCCCTTTTGGGTACCTGGAGAAAACTGACTGCCAGCCTGCCCAGGGTTCTCTCTTCTGTTTCTGCATTACACAGCTAAGGTTGAACTTCTCATTCTTGTTTTTTGAGTTTTCCCCTTACAAGAAAGAAAAATATAATTGGCATAACTGGAGATATCTGGATATTCTTTGACCCATACCCTTTAACAAACAGAGCTAGAAAATAAGTGTCTATTTTTTTTCTAAATGTGATAGATTATGATACGAAAGTGTGGGTTTTGAAAAGTGTATAAAGTCAAGAGAATAGCATATCCCCGTAGTATCTGTCAGATAGCTTATTTTATCAAAGGCAAACTAAAAAATTACTAAAATAGTATTCCTAACTTTACAAATTAATTTTACAAGGTTTACAGTTGAACTGAAATCCATCTTTCTACCTTTAACCTTCAGATATACCCACCATCATGGCATACTGTAATATAAGCAGTTTTGATGCTGAGAAAACATGGCCACTTTCCCTGTACCCTGTGATTATCCACAGTTGACTTTTTGACATAGTTTTGTCTCCCACACATGGCCAGTGCCTCATCTCTGAAACTTGGGAATATGTTAAAACATGGTTTGCAAGGAAATACCTTTACATGCCAGGTTTATAAGCCATATCTTAGTAAGAAAAGAGAACAGCAAGATTACTTAGTATAAATTGTGTACACAATGGGAACATTCAGACATGTGTACAAAGAAACAGAGAAACTTGTGTATGTTTATTCTCAGATCTGATAAGAGTAGAAAGTCATGCCAAAATGGGGTTCACAAAAAGAATATAATATAGTGTAGATAATCTTGGAGAAATATAGAAAGGCTCTACTTATTCAGAATGTTTTCCTAATTATTAAGGATAAACATGTTCTTTTCCTGTGTGTGTGTGTGTGTGTGTGTGTGTGTGTGTGTGTGTGAGTGTATGCATGTGTATGTGTGTGTACCACTGGATGAAGCTTTTAATAATTCATTTCAAAGCAAGAAATTATTTCCTAATAAAAAAAGTAAGGGAAAATCCATTTAGAAAATAAAAGATTACCCCATAATAATACCATCTCAGCTATAGGATGTGAGACCCTTTTAGATTTTCAAATTACAGAATGACACATTCTATATGTGATAGCCTTAGCTAGGATGTTTCTAATTATTTTATTACAAAATGACATGGAAATTAAAGTGATCATGTGACACTTTTCAGTTCCAATGAACAGGAAATACATGTGTACTTAAATGTGTTTATCCATTCACAGCAATTTTCAGGCAAACTTACTTCCTTTGTGTGATTCAACAGTATTTGTGCTGGCATATTTTGAATTAAGGAATACTTTGCAAAATCCTGATCAGGAAAAAATATGTAGTATTTGTTTCATTTTATGACCAAGAGATACATACTTGAATTCTAAAGTGCCTATAGGACCTAAATCCCTACAATAGGCTCAAAGTGATAAAAGAATAGATAATGAGATAAACATATATAAAGAAAAATGGGTTCATTTGAGCTGTTGGTACATTCATTAAAATGGAACAAATAGGAGTCATGGAACAAGAGAAAAACCATCAGAAGAAAAAGTGGTTATATCAACCAGAGATATTTTTGACTATGAGGTGGATAAAATGTTTTCAACCATAAATTAGTAGAATTCTCTCTTGAGAGAAAATTGATTCATAATTTGAAAGAATCTCCAGCTATTTTAAGAAGTTGTGTATATGGAAAATCTTGTTGCATTCCCTTAAATATCTATTGTTTGTGTTGATTGTAATCATGACTGTCAACACCCAGAAAATCATTCATTACCTTTTCATCTTCTAAGACCCAATGAGGAATGATTGTTTTCAGGGTGTCATAGCATGAGCATTTTATGTAATATTTCTCACAATGGGACCTAGTGAGGGGATTTACAACAAAGGGCAAAAGCAATTCAGACAAAGGAACTCTTTCTTTCAAGTTAAAATTCAGGGGCAAAATGGAAAGACTTGCCTCAGGAAAATAGTTGGGCTTCTGTGTTCATTTCCATTTCAGACAGCAAATATCTTTGGGGATTAATCATAGGCCATTTAGTGTAATAAGGTTGCTTTCTGTATTTTGGGGAATTCTAAGTCATCAATTTTTAAAACTGAGTTTATTTTGTTAAGTAAAGCAAAGTATGCCTCTGGCTTACTAGAAATAGCTAGTTATTGTGTTTACAAAACAGCCTGTTCTTGCCGTTTTCTTGAGAACATTTTTCCCTGTTCTACTTCTGTCACAAGGGGAGCTTTGCAGTGTTGATGAGTCTGTTCATACTGAGAGAATGAAGTCAGAAGTGTGCCCTTGCATTCGTGCTATAGTACAATTCCAGTTCCAACACCATTGACTTATTTTGCTTGTCTATTTTGCTTTTGATTTTTTGAGACAGGGTTACTCTGTGTAATGGTCCTAGCTCTCCTGGAACCCACACTGAAGACCAAGATGGCTTTAAACTCAGATAGATCCATCCGTCTCTGTCCCCCAAGTGTTGGGTTAAAGGGTGTGCCACCACTGCCCTACACCTTTGGTTTTTTTATGCAGGTTCCTATGTTCAGCAATCTCATGGGAAATAGCTGCTAACTGATTCTCTATCCCTTTGTACCTTCTAATAATTCTAGCATGTTCTTGCAAGGTACTGCACTTTGCTAAAATTGATTTCTTTTTCTGTTCCAAGTATATTTTTTCTTTTTGTTATTTTTAAATACTACTTTTATTTTATAATATCTTAGTGTAACCTTCTCTTCATCTTGTTCCCACATTTTCACTATTAAAATTGTTTGATGTGCAATTTAAGCTTTAATAATGTTTCTTTTTGAAAATGTGAGTACTTTTGTATTTTGGGCATAAATGTTCAGACTTGGTTTTTCATCTTGATGGATTTCTCCTATGATGAATATAAACTGTTTACCTTCATCTCTTTTGATTGCCTTTAGTTTGAAGTCAGTTTTTTGGATAGTAGGAGAAGGTACACCAACTTCTTTCTTTGGTTCATTAGTTACTACTGGAGGTGAAGAGGGGGAGGGCAGGGAATGTGCCCTGAGGCTTAGGGTCTAGGAATTGGGGCAGTTTAGCTGCAAGACCAATCACCTCTTCTTCTGATTGGTTCAGGCAGTATGTGTGTTTCTATGAGCTTCTGCTCTTTGTGGGGAATGTTTGACCAGAGGAATGATGCTGGGTTCTCCAATGTTCTTTACAAAGCTTCTTCATTCATATTTTCTTGATTTTCTCTATACTATAAACATTTATATTATTAACATATGACTTGAAAATAACATTCATTGACCTGGACCTGCAGGTAAATTTCCTTTGGCAGAGTGATGGCCAGGAGCTGAGAAGACAAAGAGGAAGTTAGGAAAGTTTTAGAACAGGATGACTCGCACAAGCTGATGGCTCATGCAAGGGAGTTTATTAAGAAGTACAGTATCTTAGATACAATGTTTCTGAAAGGTAAAACGAGACAGTGTCAGCAGAAACTTATCATTCAATGAGACGAGGTCAGCAGGAAACTAATCAAACAGTTTCATTAACAGAACACAGGATATCTCATAATGGAGCATAAAGAGGCCTTGGGACTTATAATAATAGCCTCCTAGGGTCCTGGGTTCTCAATACCCAAAGAAAGAATGGAAGGAAGAAAGGAAGGAAGGAGGAAAGGAAGAAAAGGACAGAGGATGGAGGGAAGGAAGGGAGCCAGACTGAAGTTTAATACATATATGTTAGTGGTCTAGTATAGTGCCTTAGGGTTACCATTGCTATGAAGACACGCCCTGACCAAAACGACTTGTGGTGGAAAGGGTTTATTCTGCTTTCACTTCCACATCACTATTCACCATTAAAGAAAGTCACACTGAGACAATGGGGATGTTCTACTGGGAACTCACCAAGACCAGCTGGCCTGGGTCTGGAAAAGCCTGGGATAAAACCGGACTCTCTGAACATAGCGGACAATGAGGACTACTGACAACTCAAGAACAATGGCAATGGGTTTCTGATCCTACTGCACGCACTGGCTTTGTGGGAGCCTAGGCAGTTTGGATGCTCAACTTACTAGACCTGGATGGAGGTGGGGGTTCCTTGGACTTCCCACAGGACAGGGAACCCTGATTGCTTTTCGGGCTGGGGGGGGCTTAATTGGGGGAGGGGAGGGAAATGGGAGGCGGTGGCAGGGAAGAGACAGAAATCTTTAATAAATAAATAAATTTAAAAAAAAAGAAAGTCTCAGAAACTATAAACAAGCTACCACTTAAATGCGTCTTTTTATAAGTGGTGTATCTCATGGTGTCTTTTTAAAATTAAAAACAAAAAATAAAGAATACAGATTTATTTTAGTTTGATCTATTTTGTCCGATATTTTAATTGTAACACCCACTTCTTGATCCCATTTGCTTGGAAAACTTTTTACCATCCTTTTAATATAAGGTGGTGCCTATCTTTAAAGCTGAGTTTCTTGAGGACCAAAGGTAGCTGGACTTTGATTTTTATTCAGTTCAGCAAGGCTTTGTCTTGTGATTAGTGAGTTGAGATCATTAATCTTTAGAGTTATTATTGAAAAGTGTGTGTTTAATGCAGTCATTCAGATGTTTCCTTTTTTGTTTTTTCTTTTTTTTGTTACTGGTTTGTATTCTTAATTGTAGTTTATTTATCCTTTAATTAGAGTTTCATTTGATTTCATTCTAGGATCTCTTGACTATACTTACTCTTGTCTTTAGTTCAAAGTGTTGTTTCCAATATTCTGCTTAACATTTTTTATTGGGTAAAATTGTTTTAGACTGTTTTGATTATGAAGAGTTTTTCTTCTTAAACATTGGTAGATAATTTTTATGATTACAATAGTTTATGTTGGCAATGGTATTTTAGCACTTAAGGTGTTTCTTTCCAGGCTCCTTTGACTTTTAGAGAAGTCAGGTATAAAGATGATCAGCTATTCTTTATATGTGACTTGTGTTTTTTCTCTTGTAGCTATCAATATTTTTTCTTTGTCTTGTATATTTAATATTTTGACTATGAAATGTCTTCATGTGTTGCTTTTGGGGGATTGCCTAACTGAGGTTCTATTTTTTCTTTGTCTTGTATATTTAATATTTTGACTATGAAATATCTTCATGTGTTGCTTTTTGGGGATTGCCTAATTGAGGTTCTGTGTGCTTTTTGTATATGTATCAGCATATCTTTCTTTTATTTGGGAATTTTTTTTCCTATTATCTTTGTAATGGTCTGGTCTATCCTATTGACCTGGTATTTTTTTTTCCTCTTTTATGCTTACAAAAAGACTTGGTCTTTTGATCATATATTGCATCTCCTGTATATTCCTATCATGTATTTTTAATTTAGTCGTATTATTTACTCTATGTCCCCTACTTTACATTTGAGTCATGATGTTCTATCTTCTGTTTGATTTATTCTACTTATAGTGATTTTTCCAATTTTTCGAAACTGGATATTGAGTTTTACATTCCATCTTCACATTACCTTGTGTTCTCTTAGATATTTCTATCTCCTTGTAGAATACAACTTTTAAATTCTGATTAGTTCTTAACTTTATTCATGTGTGTACTTGTATTTTCTTGGATATTATTCAAACATATAACTCTTGGTGTTCTATGAAATGTTTGTTCATGTCATTTTTAGATCCCTTTAATTCTCTGATAGAATTTATAACTGTTCTTTGAAATTCTGTCTGGTCATCTAGTTAGTTCTAATTAGAGAATACTCCAATGAAGATAAGTAGCCTTAATGGAAGATGTGCTATTTTGGCCATTCAGATTTTCTTTCCTTTTTGTTTTTCTTTTTCTTTTGTTTGTTTTTTTTTTTTTGGTTTTTTGGGGTTTTTTTTTTTTTGGTTTTTCAAGACAGGGTTTCTCTGTCGCTTTGGAGCCTGTCCTGGAACTAGCTCTGTAGACCAGGCTGGTCTCGAACTCACAGAGATCCGCCTGCCTCTGCCTCCCGAGTGCTGGGATTAAAGGCGTGTGCCACCATCGCCCAGCTTCCTTTTTGTTTTTCTTTTTGAGATTTGGTGTGGACTTGTTTTTTACACCCCCCCCACACACATTAGTTGTGTGTCTCATATGTCAATGTGGTCTTTCATAGTTTTGGCCAATACAGATGTGCAATATGTGCTAGGCCAGACAAAGCTGGTGGATGAGTTGTTTCACTAACCCAGGGCAAGATTGCTTCCAAACTACTGGTCTAAAGTTAGACCTGGAAAATGGGGGTATAAGCATGAAGGGTCCATGGCCATAGGTCTGAAGCTAGGCTCGTGGGCATTCAGATGGCCACAGTTTGGAGTAAGGACAAGAAAATGGAATAAATAACTTATCCAGGGAAAGTGGCTCACTACACAGAAGGGGTACTGCTCTGGAACTAGACTTCTGAGTTTTCAACCTGAGGAGGGTTGGCATAAGGGTGCTGAAATGAAAAAGGAAACTTTTAAGAGTGAACAGTGGCTCACTTAGGAACAGCATTTGCAATGATTATTGCTTTGAAGCATATAGGTTTGCAGTTGGCAAAGAGTTAGAGAGAGAGGAGAAAGGGGTGACGCTATTTAGTTCAGGCATCGAGGGTTTGTTGGTCATAGGTCTTGAATGAGAATTGTGGGTTTATGCTTGACCTTTAAAAGTAATAACATTTCGTCATCCTGAAAATAGTTCCCAAGTGTTGGCCAAAGTCTGTGAATTGGCAAACACTGAAGGAAGACTATTATGCTCCCCAGTTCAGAAAGGTAGTTTATGTATGACTGTTATTGAAAACCAAAACACATCTTATGCTGCAGGGACTCTACTTGACAGGGGTCTTTTTGGCCAAATAGAAGTGTAAGCAGAGACAAGGAGTAAGTCAAAACCGAGGTCAGGGACTCAGTGCATTAGAATCCAGGAGACAAGGAAATTGGGGTCACAGCTAAGAGGAAAAGAAGGAGGAAAAGATTAAACAAAATGAGCAAAAACCTAATGTTCAGGGTTATGTATGATAAATTGTATAATTACAGAGAATTATCCAGATCAAGGTAGTTGACTAAATACAAGAGAGGCTTTCTAAATGGGAGGTGGAAATATAAGGCACATGGGTGTTCCCTCAGGCTAACTGAGGATACTTATTGAACTCCTGAAAAAAGTAATTATAAAATCCCAAACAACATGTCCTACTGCTAGGCCCATTGCTTTGTCCAATTTTATGCCAGGCTTCACCTTCCTTCTCAGAAGACTGAATTATCAGAGTGTGTTCTAAGATGTAAGACTTATAAACTCAACTGTGCTTAAGTTACATTATATATTTATGTATATTATATATTAATGTTACATTATATATTTCAAAACTAACAACAAACTGACAGTGTTCTGGTGTCTCATTCATTCAATTTGATCTAATATCAGAATAGGCACGTATAAGCCTGTAGACATGTCATAATCATTTCTGTGCCAGGGAAGTGCCTCCAGACATTTCTACATAGGTTGTGTGGCTGTGAAGATCTGCACGTGATCAGATACATTTCTAAAATCAATGATATTGTGGCTATACTACAAATGAGTATATTTTAGTTGTATAATTAAATATTCTCGTGTTGGTAATAAAATTAAAATTAACATAATTGTTAAACGGTTTATTATTTTAAATTGAAAACTATTTTTTATAAGGAATAAAACTGTTATCTAGAGCTTTAAATTAAGAATAATGGAAAAACTGATTCCTTGATATGGATTGAGCCCTGTTTTATGCTCTGCAATCTTTTGTAACTAAGAGCTGTTGATTCTTTCAGAACATGCCATTGTGGAGGCAGAGATGCAGGATGCCATAGCATAGATTACCAATCAGCTCACTGGGACTGATCATGAAGCCTCAAGGCCCCTCAGCAGGATGCTGTGCTGGCTTGTCTGAGTGGATCTAATTGAAAAGTGAACCCCTTCTGTGACCGGGGCTACCTGACCCAATCAGTGTCACGGGTTCCGCCTTCGCCGAGCACTTCACTGTGGAAATGGGTGTGGATTCATGCAATAGAGTGGGCCACTGACCCCGGGTGGGAAGCCCCCCACTTAATTTCAGACAGATTGTTGCCTGGTTCCAGTTTTCCCACGATCCAACTTCCAACAGGGAGTTTCTGAGCTAATCAAAGTACAATGTAAGTGAAGAGAAGCCAAATCTGGGAGCTGTGGCTAAAGGTAAAGAAACACACACACACACACACACACACACACACACACACACACACATTAAAAGTCTACACAAAAAAAAAAACATTAATTTTTGCTATTAATAATGAATTGTATCTTTAGGTAATTCGCCTAGAAAGAATGCGAGGGGGGTATCTAAGTCACCCTCAACCAATTTTTATCATAGTTCAAAACAGGCTTTTGCCGGGCGATGGTGGCGCACGCCTTTAATCCCAGCACTCGGGAGGCAGAGGCAGGTGGATCTCTGTGAGTTCGAGACCAGCCTGGTCTACAGAGCGAGTTCCAGGACAGGCTCCAAAGCTACAGAGAAACCCTGTCTCGAAAAACCAAAAAAAAAAAAAAAAAAACAGGCTTTTGCTAATTACCCATTTGTATTTATTCTGCCATTATTGTTCATCTAGTAGCCGCCAAGGGCCTTGCTTGCTGACAGAAGCATGATGCTGAGCAGGTAGGAGCTCTGGCTACAACAGAAATAAACCATGCTATTGTATCTGAGCGCTTAGGTGGTTCCTGGGAAAATACCATTCATTAACTTTACTTTCTTTGACTGCTTTGACACTTTTACAGTGCAAATGTGTAAGATGAAATGGCTGAAAAGAAAAATAAAATAGTGCTGAAGCCATGCACGGCTCCAATTGGTGCGAGCATTAGGCTAGACTTATACATCTGTAGTTTTATATCAATCATGCAAGTTTACATTGAGAGGGATGATTTTATGGAGACATGCAGATATTATTTCTTATGTAAAAATATATATGGTATATGTCCTCTGTAAAGCTTAGTTTGTTATCTATGTTACAAAACTACACCAGAACTACATTTTATGTATGATTTATGATTTTTTTATACTGAGGACCTTTTCCCTTAAAAATTGTTGTTGATTTCAAAGCTTTTAGGACCTATTTCAACCTCAGACTTTATTTGAAAATTTTACCTCCTGTGGGTTCCTTGGTTTTCTATTTTTAAGTAAGTCTTTTCTTTTCCCTTTATTATTTTCACAGCAATGATCTTAAAAAAAATATCAAGAACACTTTAACATCATGGTAACCTTTGACCTTGTCCAGGGTACATAATTAATTGCTTGTGTTCTAGGAAATCCGTTTTCCCCCAACTCTATCTTCCAGTTCTCTTTCTGCTCTGAGAATTGTCAAGTTATAAAATGCTTAGATCAGCATTTTTCTACAAACTCGCAGAAACTCAGACTAGGTGTCAAGCTCTCTTGGACTTATTTAATCACTCAAAGTGGACAGATTTTGATTAAGATTAGCTCTACTGATCAATAAAGACCTTGAACTTGCATAAGTCATGGTGATACTGATAGGCTAGAAGTCAACCTTTGAACCATTGGCACAAAACGAGCAACAGAGAACTTGAATAAATGTCCTTTTGCCTGGGGTTGTTAATTCAAGCTTCTTCTCTGTTTGATTTTCTAGAAAGGCAACATTGGTTATTTTCCCTTTGCCACTGTTTCCCTTCCCTGTTCAGAATATTTTCTCCAGCCTGTCATTTATATCTTTTCCCTCTCAAATTCCACTAAGATTACAATTCAGCACAATCGCAGGCAATGGGGAGGCTTGCTGCATTCCAGAGTATCTGACCTCGGTACTAGAGCAGTCGGTGAGGTTCAGAAGGCAGGTAAGGCCAAGGTGAGAGTGTGCTGCTTCAGAAATCCTCAAGATCCATTGGATATTACACTTAAACAAACAAGAAATTACTTCCATTGATTAAATGTAGATTAAATTAGGAGGGAAAAATGGCAGGCACGGCGAAGGTTGTGTCCTCCGCTCATTGTTTAACTCAGCATGACTGATTCGATCTGCTGAGCTCCAAGGAAGGCCAAAGATGTCACTCATGGACCGCGCACAATACAAGATCCTCAGAAGAGCAAAATGGAAAAACTTGCACTTTGTGCTCTCACAGCCTGGAGCCACTGTTCTCATTCTGGTCCTGTGTTAGCCGAACAATGAACTGCAGCAGGCGTGGGGCTGCTCCACATAATAATTATAGGTACCCCACAGGCAAAGCTGTGGTAGCTTTTAAGACTTTGACCGAATGTGTCTGGTGGGCATGGCCTAGCAGATGGGGACTTTTCTCTTTCATCTTTTACCCCAAAGCCACCTAGGTGAAGCAGATAAAGCATCTTGATAAGGGATATATTTTCGCCTATAGGGGTAGGTCGATTACTATAAGCTGCTCTTCTTGCTCATTCACCTTAGAAATAATTGCCACTCTGCCGTGGAAGAAGTCAAGTACAGCCACAGAGTCGGGGACGGACCTTCTGCTCCATCCCACTAATTTGCGTCACCAACTGCACTGCCGTATGTATTGATGGTAGGAAAAAAAAAAATGAAGCAGAAAATTAAGTCTGAAAGGATTTTTTGTCCTGCTGTCGCTTTGTACAACGTTTAGTTCAGTTGACATGACACTGTGCCTTTTGTTACATAAAGCTGTCACATTGTCCCCTTCTAGTTAGCTACAGTTGCTGGCCAAATCAATAATATCTGTCAAAACTGTCAAATAATGAAAGGATCCTATGATATTTTGGCCCACATTGAATGGTATTTTTTAAAACCATTTATTAAAATGCTGTCAAATTAGGTTCCAACATATATTAGAGATAGAGAAAAGAGATAAGATTTTTATTTGCTTTGAAAATAAAGACATTGTATGTCACTTATAATTTTAGAGAAAGATTGAAGTCACTCAGATGGGTCGCTTCCAGATAGAACTTCAATATGCGCGTACGGAGCTAAGTGGAAAACAGTGCACTTTGGACCACCTTTCCTTATTTGTAGGGGTTAGGGCTGATGGCAGCAACTCCTCTTTTTATTGCCCAAGACAGGGTTAGATCAGAAGAGACACTTGTCTTCTACTATTTCTCATTGGTGGGAATCAACTGGGACTTCTTAAACACAATCTGTTACCAAGAAACCGAGTTCCAGACAGCCAGAGCCAGAGGCATCAGCCTTAAATGTTCCTTCACTGATGCGTAAGAGAACACCGCTAAAGAAGAGCAAGCATAGGAGCTTTTCCTTGGGTCCTCGGGGCCAATGAAAGGGCTGCACCTTGCATTACAGTTAGAGAGATAATGCTCTGTTCTACTTGTAGAGTGCATGGTTCTTGTCTTAATATCCTTAACTTGTAAACAAGCAATGAGCAAATGTACCAGCCTAGGCTTCCGTCAGTCACATCATCCACCTATGCCCTGCTACCTGCAAGACTTGTTTTTCAACCTTGACAGCCTTACATCAACCCCTCCTTGGGCCATTTCTTTACCGCTATGATTCTGCCTCCTCAGAAGCTTGTGCACACCATTATATTTCCCCTTTCACCTGAGTTGGTGCACACAGACATTTTAATGCACACTCTGGGTTCTTGGAAGAGGTTACCTACAGAAGCCTGACTAGAGAGTAAGTTTTCTGTCACGTGTAGTTTGGATTGAACACCGCGTGTTCGCATAGGAACCACGCTTCACATTTCTCTTTGCAGTGAAGGAATACATCAGATTCTTCCACATAGAGACGAAGTGAGACATCCCAGTGAATGTCCTAGGGATGCCCAACTGCCGCTCTTTTTACAATTTTTCTTCTAAGGGTTGGAAGGATTGTAAAACAAAATGGGTAACTTTGCTTCACTTAAGAATATGGACTGAGCTCCCAAAGTCCCAATGAGGAACAGAAGGAGGGAGAAGATGAGCAAAGAAGTCAGGACCAAGAGGGGTGCACCCACCCACGGAGACAGTGGGGCTGATCTATTGGGAGCTCACCAAGGCCAGCTGGACTGTGACTGAAAAAGCAGGGGATAAAACCGGACTCTCTGAACATGGCGAACAATGAGAGCTGATGAGAAGCCAAGGACAAAGGCACGGGGTTTTGATCCTACTTCATGTTCTGGCTTTGTGGGAGCCTAGCCAGTTTGGATGTTCACCTTCCTAGACCAGGATGGAGGAGGGGGGGGTTGGACTTTGGACTTTCCACAGGGCAGGGAACCCTGACTGCTCTTCAGACTTGAGAGGGAGGGGGAGAGGAGTGAGAGGAGGGGGAGAGGAGTGGGGGGACGGGGAGAGGAGTGGGGGGAGGGGGGATGAGTGGGAGGCTGGGAGGAGGCGGAAATTTTTTTTCTTAATAAAAAAAAAAATTAAAAAAAAAAGAATATCAGCTCTTGAACCGGTAAGAACATTTAGCTCTCTCAATAAATTGCAGTAAAATTTTGATGAAAACAGGGACAAATTCAGGAAACAAGTGACTTACTCAAATGTAACCGCTAGTATGGGAATACTAAGAGCAGAAAACCAAGCCTTGACTGTAACGGATTTGTCTTTCTGTGCTTACTCTTCCTGCAGTGTTAAGAACACAGGGCGCACTCTGTTTCCCTCCATGGAAAGATTATACCATGATGTCCTCACCAGACACTGCATCAGTCTATCTTTAATCTTGGTTTCTTTTCTTTGAATTTCTAGAATTGTGGAAAAGTATTTTAAATAATTTATTAATGCTCCATATATGATATTTTGTTACTGCAGCCTGAATAGATGAAAATAGCTTGACATGAAGACAATCCCTTTTTTTCTAACTCAATTATTCCAGAAAAAATATGCATATGCATTCTCTTTGCTAATTTCATAATATTCTGGCTATGAGCACATTAATACATTGGTAAGTACCCATATAATATACATAGGAAGGGAAACTAGAGAGTAGAAAAGACAGAGAAAATCTGATTGTCGTTCTCACTCACCTAGGTTCTGAGAATGAATAATAATACCACGTGAATACATCACAAGAAATGTAAATCTGAGCTTGATGTTAGTGAACTCTGCTGAGGCAGATATAGTGTCTGTTCTTCTGGCCACCCACTTCTGAATTTCCTTTGTTATTTGGGAACATAGGAAAATCGAAACTACAGCCCCTCTCCAATTTAGATAGATTGATACCAACACCCACCTTTGGGCTGTAGCCGAAATTTATATAAACAGGAGACCTTCAAATCTTTTGTATCTGAGTGAATGTGATAAGCAGATCCCTCTGACCGTTAGATACTTAGGTCACCAATAGCCATTTCTATTTGAGTCTACTAAAAATTTCTAAAGACTTGCACATAGGGTGCTGCTCTTGAAAAATAATGATGCTAATTTTGACTAACAGAAGAATACAAAGTAGTGGGGCCAAGGCACCAACAAATCTCAAAGCTCGGTATAAAGTTCTATCAACACTAAATCTGAATCCATGAACTTGTTTCAGAATCCACAGCAGAACAGCGGAGGAAGTTTTCCATCGGAGGCTTCCTTAACTGAGATATATTCGTGGCTCTTAGTCATGACATTTTTACTATTCCTATGACATATTCGTTGCTGGGCATCCCTTTGCATATTCCCCCTGCCCTATCTCCTGGGGCCTATCCCATCTCATCGCACTTGGCAGACTCACTATATGAGTGAAAATTGAAAAATTGAACCATGTATCCTTTACCTCTGATTTGAGGTTATATCTTTGCATGAGCTTACAAGAACACCCACCCCAAACAAAAACAAAACACAATGACCACCACCACATCAACAACTGGGTAATTATAGAAATCTGATCTTGCCCAAAATCTGAACATAGGATGAAAGAAAAAGGCCAGAAAAAGATAAAAACACCCTGATTTATCAGTCACACAGCCTATTTACATTTTTATACATTTGTTCCATGTAAGTAAATAATACAGGCTTTTCTTAGTATCTGCAAAATACAAATACTTATTTTAAATAGTTATCAAAAACGTAAATAATTTATAAAGAAATAAATTATGCAGCCTTTATTTTCAGCCTACAAGAACTAACACAGAAAATTAATTTTTCCGAATCACAAATTGCCTAGTAATTTAAAAACATCAAATAACCCCTGGACCACAGCCAAAAATGAACTGATTACAGACTGTTAAAAAATCAGTAACAATGAAACCTCTAAGTTTCCACGTTGTAGCCAAAACTGTATCCATTATAATGGAAAATTTCTCCCATCTTTGTGGGCATTCCAAATCCCAGTTGGACATCAATTTATTGCAGGCTTTTAATCACTTGCTTTCTTCTCTGAGGATATTAATCTTCATATATATTTTTAGAAACATAATTCTAAAAGTTGTCTCTTGTGTTCATGAAAAGCTGAATTAAGATATTGCTTGAATACCCCATACTATTGTCTCTGAGCTATTTATGAATGTGCTTGCTCCTAAATACAATTAGACTATATGTAAAGGGAAGTCTCCATTTTCTGAATTTCCTGTAAGCAACCAATATTCATTCTTTCTTCCTTCCTTCCTTCCTTCCTTCCTTCCTTCCTTCCTTCCTTCCTTCCTTCCTTTCTTCCTCCCTCCCTCCCTTCCTCCCTCCTTCCCTCTCTCTCCCTTCCTTCCCTTGCCTTCCCCTTCCCTCCCCTCCCTCTCCTCCCCTCCCCTTTTTACCCCTCCTCAACTCTCTCCTCTCTTTTTCTTTCCTTTTCTTTTTTTCTTTTCTATTCAATTTGGGTCTGGCTTGGGATTTCCTGTGTAGACCACATTGCATCTGAACTCAGAGATTTTCATGTGTTTGATCCCTCCAGAGTACAGGAATCAAAGACCTGTGCCATCATGCCCAGCCAAAAAGACATATTTTTGTGTGATAAATGAACAGTCTCTCGAAAGTTTCCTATTGTTCTTGGACCTTTATGATAAAGAAATTTTGTTCTTTCTTTCTGGGAATACAACCCATGGGAAACTTAGTGGACTGCTTTTCCAACTGCTGCTGAAATGATTGTGAGCTAATGTGTGTCTTGCAAAATATACTTTCTGCAAATCCATCTGACCCTGGAATATTCCCAATCAATCAAACCTAAACTACTTTTCAGTAATGTGACGTGGTGGTAGCCGAGTTAATGGCTCACCTTAAACCTTTTTTCCATAAGAGACTGACCTGTTTCCAAGGCCACTTATCATTTGAAATCTGCTCTTCCCTCCTAGCAAGGGAATGTCCTCAGTAATTCCAGCCTAAATTTTAATGGGACTGTTAACAGCTCTGCAACTCAGACTTTCTTTCTTGCCCCTGAATACTATACAGAAGAGGACCGCATGTCTAAGAAAATTAGGGAAATGTCTTTGTAGAGCAGGCCGTACAAGGTGTCGACATGGTCGTTTTAATTTCCTGAGTCTTCTACTAAAAAATAATGCATTTTGTGTCTACGGCATAGTTGTTAACAATGTTCTACCTTGTAGTTGAATATATATAATAAATAATTATGTTTATTATATATAATTCAGCATAAAGCATATATAAGAAATATTAGAAAGATAAGACTGAAACTTTAAGAACAGGGAGGCTTCTTTGATGAAAGTTGAGAGCTACAGTTACATGTAGGTAAAAAGATAATTATTTAGAATGTAGTTCCAGAAAATCCTGGTTTAGGAAAGTTGCCATCGTACATTCTACTCTAGAGTCTTGAACTCACTATCCAAGGGAAGAGGAGCAGCTTTTCAGTGTTAGGCATTGATCAGTCCTTGGATCTAATTAGACAGCCGCTGATTACCCCCAGGGGTTAAGAGTCACTATTGTACCTTACAATTCCTTGCCAGTGTGATAACTGTGATCCCTAAGTGTTATAGCTCATAGAGACTATGTATTGCTTTTACCTCTTGGCCAAATCTTTACCAATTTCAGATATAATGAGACCTAGTCAGGGAAAAGCCTTCCATGAAAGTGCTAGCTCAATTCCTCCAAGTCCTGGGCCCAAATGTGCAGAGCTTTCACCAACAGGGTACTATCTTCACTTCCTGCGAGGTAACCAAGAACAGCAGCAAAAGCCTATATTGTTTGGGTTGTTGTTTGGAATCCTTGGCCAGCAATGCAGAAGAGAGCCCTCCATGCCCACTGGGCTTTTGCTAGACAGTCTACGGCTTTAAGGGAAAGAAGTGTTGCTACAAGTAATGTGCTTCCATTTAAACCATATTTGTGTACACACACACACACACACACACATTCAGATGCTTTTAATTGTAAGAAAATATAAAATAATACGATTCTTTATGGCTTTTTCAAATACTTCTAGTTTAGTGTTGTTTATACCTCATCAAAGAAACTACTTTTTTGCCTCAGGAACCTCTAAAGAAAAATCACAATTGGTTGAAATGCAGAACACAAATGATCATGTGATACCCAGCACCAATTACAAACCTATGATACAACCTGTTCACTTAAGTCTCAAGAAACAAACATCACAGAGAATGGGGTAACAGGATTGTAAGAGCCATAGGCCCTGGATCTCTGCTTTGTGGTGAAGTCTTCTATGTTTTATGAGGAGGCTACACTAATTAAATCTGAATAATGCCTATTGAAATAAGACCTGAAATTGCTACTGCCAGTTGGCGTGTCAGTGTTGATGTGGAAAGGCTTGAGGGTCCCCAGCTCTAGATGAAAAGCCATAGACAGTTAATGCCTGCTGAAGATGAGACCCCTGATAGATTCTCCTCCAATCTCTAGTAATCAGGCCTAAACACATAGACATATGAGCAACACTTACCAAACTAATCAGGTTGGATTTATAAAATTTATATATGTGTGTGTGTGTGTGTTGTGTGTTTGTGTGTGTGTATGTAACAAGAAAAGTCATGAGGCTATGAATGTGAGGAGTGGGGTATATGGGTGCAGTTAAAGAGAGGAGACAGAGGGAAAATAAGTATGATATTCATGTACAGAATTCTTAATGAATCAATCAATAAATAAAAATCACACTTTTTCCTGACTTGACTCCTGAATTTCAGCTATTTTTGTGGTATAATCATAGCTCTCTGATTCTCATAAGCAACAGAGCTAGAATGAGCTTATGTAACCTGTGTATGACTACACACAGTTTAGGAAACCTGGCTAAACTTTATCGGATGCTATTTTATTAGTTTCTACATTCTTGTTCTTTTATATAATTAGTAAAATAAGATAAAATTACAACTCATGTAAAAGCAGGAAATGAAAAAAACGGAAGGTTTCTTTTTGAAGGCTATTTTCAGCATCCTCTGATAAACCATGCAGCTTTGTAAATCAGTGCCTGCTCTTTCTAATGAGATGTTCCAGACATTCTGGACTCAGAAAGTCTTCATTTCTTCTCATATCTAATGCCATCAACAAGTTGTGAATAAAAAACAATATTTTCTAAATACCGACACAAAGAAAAGAAAAGCCATTAATGTTGTTCTACTAGTTCAAAACTGTTTAAACAAAAATAAATGTTAGTAATCATCTCAATGTCTGATCTAAAAACAAATAATTAGTAGAGAAGAAAGCAAGAAATGTGTGAATCTATATAATGGTATTTATATTTATGTAAACTTGATAATACCATTGCATTATTTGTTACCATATTAATAAATAAATAGTAAAGCCTATTCATATAGATTACAAGTGCACCACTCATTTATACAAATATAACATATAACAATTATATGGAATTACTTGTTAGCAATAGCAATTATTTTTTAGTCTGCTTTGGTGGTGCTATCACCAGTGGTTTACAGGATTATATAAAATTGATAGTTGGCTTTTTATTTAAAAATATTTTGTTTACATTTACTTTTTGTATGAATGTTCCCTTAAATGTGTGTTTCTACACCACATGTGTGTCTGGTGCCCACAGAGATGGGAATATGGCTTCAGGTTCTTTTGAACTGGATTTACAGATGGTTGTAAGCTGCCATCTGAGTGCTAAGAATTGAACCTGGATCCTCTGCAAGGACAAAAGCTGCTCTTAACCACTGAGATAGCTCTCCAGCCCTAACAGCTGGGTTTTTAGCTTTTGAGTTGAATTCAGTATAATTAAAAACAGAAGATAAAGAAGCCGAGGAGATGGTTCAGTTGGTAACTCTTTTTGTGAAAGCAAGAAGACCTGAGTGTGAATCTCTATCATCCATGATAGTCAGCAGGGGCCAAGTGGTTTCCAACCCAGTGTGCTGAAGTGTATACGGAGATATATTGACCATCACTGGCCGACAAGCCTAGGCAACATGAAATTCAGGTTCAGTGAAAGATACTGATGATAATAACAATACGGTTCAATATATAAGATTCAGAGCAATTGGAAGAAGATATTGAGAACTTGTGTGTTTCACATCCACCAACATATCGCATATCCACCCAATATACCGTATTACTTATTTTTCAATTGATGTCATAAACCACCACAACCAAGGGCACTTTTACAACAAGAGTTTATCAAGGTGTATAGTTCATAGGTTCTATGATGGCAGAGTGAAGGGATTATTGCAGAAAAGGATCCCGAGGACTTACACAGTGAGCCACAACCATGAATCTGAAAGAGTGGATTCAAAACTGATGTGAATCTTTTGGACAGTGTATCATGAGTTTAGATAATGGAGAAGTATTTTATGGGTTACTTTCTCAGAAGATAGAATGGCTTAAACTAAAAACAAACAAAATACAAGTACAAAAAACCCACCCTACCGGATACCTATACAAATACCCCCTCAATGAATAATTCTATCTTCTGGCCTTCTTCAAAATATAATGTGATTGAAATTATGCAAGCAATTATCAGGGCTAGTAATACAAATTTAAGTTATTTGCTGGCTTTCAGTTTCTTGACAGCATAATTTTTACTGCTTAGTAAATCTCCTTGTATCAATAACAGGACTACTATAAATATTCATATGTAAAGTAGATAAGGTTTTATGTTTAATTTATTTGTATATATATATATGTATAGTGGAATATTATATACATATTCTACTTTTGTGAAGAATGAAATAGATTTTGGTTGGAATTACAGTGAGCTTTTGGAAAACTGTTCACTTCCAAAATATTTATTCTACAAATTCATGAGCATGGGTTGTCTTTCTTTTTTATACTATCTTTTCTCTACCTCTTTTTCAGACTTAAAGTTTTCACTGTAGAGATTATTAACATCTTTGGTTAAGTTTATTCCTAGATATTTTATTGTTTTTGAGGCTATTGTCACATGTAAATCTGTTAATGACTTTTTTCTCTGTATTTTTGTTTTTTGTGTATAAAAAGCTATTGATACCTACAAGTAGGTTCAGTACCCTGACATACTTATTCCAATTTTGTGTATTGATTCTAAATGTTTCCTGGTAGAATTTTTGTGTTTTCTAATGTATAGTATCATGCCATCAGCAAATAGGGATAGTTTGCCTTCTTGTTTCCATGTTTTTATGCCTTTAATTTTCTTTTGTTTCCTTATTGGTTCTGTAAGTACTCCAATCACATTACTGACATAGTGTGAATGGTAAACAATCCTGTGTTGTTCCTAACTTTAGAGGGATTGCTTGACGTTTCTTTTTTCCATTTAGGGTGATGTTGGCTGTGAGATTTTCATGTATAAGTTTACTTATGTTGAGGTACACTGCCACTAGCTTTATATTCTCTAGGATTTTTATTATGAAAAATGCTGCATTTTGTCAAGGTCTTTTCTGCATCTATTGAGATGATCATGTAATCTTTGTCTTTAAATCTCTTTGTGTAGTTTATTGAATTTATAGACTTGGTCGTGTTGAACCATTTCTGTATCCCAGGGTTTAAGCTAACTGGTCATGGTGGACAATCTCTTCTGTGTATATTTTTATTCTGTAGGCATGTACTTTTCTTGAGCATATTTAAGTTGCTCTTTTTCAGGATGCTGCTCTTTCTTCTGTTGTTGTTGTTCTATCTCTACAGGTTTTTCTGACATTCGAGACGGAGAGTGGGAGTGCTCTTTCCACTTCTATTTTTCTGAGTAGTTTGAGAAAGTTGGGTGGCAGAACTCTTTGAAAAGTCCTGTAGAATTCTGTGCTAGACTTCTTTTCAGTGGGGAAGGTGCAAACTACTGTTTCAGTTTCCTCATTTGTTATAAATGTGTATAGATTGTTGATTTCTTCTTGGTTTAATTTTCATGATTTGGCTGAACCTAGGAAGCTATCCATTTCTTGTATACTTTCCAGCATAAACTGTTAAAAAATATATTCCCTTATAATATCCTGAATTTATTTCTGTCTATGTTAATTTGGCTCACTCTCTCTCTTTCTCTCTCCCTTTCTCTCTCTCTCTCTCTCTCTCTCTCTCTCTCTCTCTCTCTCTCTCTCTCTCTCATTTTTATGTTAGCTGGTCCAAAGATCGGCAAATCTTGTTTATCTTCTCAAAGAACCTACTCTTAGATTGGTTAAACTTTTGTATTGTAAATTTTGTTTCTGTTTCATTGATTTCTGCTCTAATTTTTATATTTCCCCAAAGTCAGCTGGCCTTAGGTGGGTTTGTTCTTGCTTTTCAAAAATTTGAGCTGCATCATAAAGTCATTTATTTGTGTTCTTTATGGGTTTTAGTGCTTTTTTTTTAAAGTATAGAAGCCCATCAGCGGATCAGTAAAGAAACAAATACACATTGAGAAGCATTATTCCCATAAATAACTATATGGAATTTCTAAGACAATGAATGTAGCTGGAGCTCATAATGTTGAGAGAAACACTAAAGCAGACTATAGAATGAAAAACACATATTTTCTTTCCTATCAGTAATGTGGAAACTTTTCCAATGTTTTTGAATTTTTGAAATAAATTTATTTAGCTTGTTCATTGACTTTTCTTATATATACATAGTGCACTCTGACTATCCCCATGGTTATATAAATTAAAGCATGCTTATTGAAGACTTAATAGACAATCTAAGCAAATATATATTATATTTTTATTCTGGGTTCTAGATTTCCTCACACAGAATGTTTTTTTTTTTAACTTCATCAATTTTCCTGAGAATTTCATGCTTTCATTATTGTTACAGCTAACTAATATACAATTGTGTGTGTGTGTGTTTGGATTTTTGATGACCATTTTCTTTTATTTTTTAAAATTGATTTTATTGACCTCTATATTTTTCTATGTTCTTTTCCCTTCCTCTCCTCTTCCTTTCAATCCTCTCCCATGGTCCCCATGCTCCCAATTTACTCTGGAGATCTTGTCTTTTTCTATTTCCCATGTAGATTAGATCCATGTATGTCTCTCTCTTAGGGTCCTCATTGAATTGTAGGCTAGTTTTCTTTGTTTTTGTGTCTAAAAGTCACTTACAAGTGAGTATATATGAATTTGTCTTTCTGGGTCTAGGTTGCCTCACTCAATATGATGTTTTCTAGATCCATCCATTTGTCTGCAAATTTAAAGTTTTTTTCTGCTGTGTAGTACTCCATTGTGTAAATATACCAATGGGAAAATATCTTCACAAAACCCACATCGAATAAAAGGCTGATTTCCAAAATATACAGAGAACTCAAGAAAATGGTCATCAAAAATCTAAATAATCCAATTTTAAAAAAATGGAGTTCACACATAAACAGAGAACTCTCAACAGAGAAATCTAAAATGGCTGAAAGACATTTAAGGAAAAATGATCAACATCCTTAACCTTCACCGAAATGCAAATCAAAACAACTCTGAGATTCCATCTTACACCTGTAAGAATGGCCAAGATCAAGAACACTGTAACAACTTAAGCTGGAGAGGATGCAGGATAAAGGGAACACTCCTGCATTGCTGGTAGTGTGCAAATTGGTACTTCCCCTTTGGATGTCAGTATGGCAATTTCTCAGATAATTAGAAAACAACTCTCCTCAAGACCCAGAAATACCACTTTTCGTTATATACCCTAAGGATGCTCAAACATAACACAAGGACATGTGCTCAACTATGTTCATAGCAGCATTGTTTGTGATAGGCAGAACCTGGAAACAACCTAAATGCCCCTTGACCAAAGAATGAGTTTATATATTTTCTTAGACAGGAAAGTGGAAATGAGACTGTCTTTGAGAAGAGGAACAGGACCACCAGAGAGTTAAAATGGATAAGAGAAGTTGAAAGTAAAGTTAATATGGTTACATTATGTACATCTACAAAGATGTCACAATGAACACCCTTCATTCATACAAACAAATCCCACTAACAAAAGTGTCTATGCACAGCGCATCTGTATATCCAGTAACAACTAAGGTAATTAAACCAAAGACAAGCACCTAAGTGAGGAATACTTGACAGCAGCACACTGACAACAGATGGGTCTGAATTCTTCTCTACTCTAGGGAGATCTTACCTACTTTTAGACAGCTAGGTGACCTCTTGGTTTCCTAAATGTGCAGAGCCCCTATTCTACCCATTATGAATATCAAAATTTCTCCTGGTAATTACCAACGTCATTTTCTGGGTTAGAAATACTACACCGACAATTGATGATTTTAGCTAATTTCTCTCCAAATCAAAACAGGACCAGAGAATGTCTTATTCACTAAGACAATACATACATATAAATGTCATGTGCTCAGTTTTTATAAACTACATTGATCTAAACTTTGCTTCTTATGATGGAAACCCCTTCATATTAATCATTTGTTTGTGGCAATGATATGAATAAATGCCAATGAATTTGTTCCCATTTACAATATGTCCTGTAATAAAATCAAACATATGAAAGTATAAATAGAGTTGTCTAGTCATCAAGTATTTTACCAGGTCAATTTTAGAGCATCTAGAATTATCAATCTGTTTCAAGATTACATGGCTACAAATTAGTTATGTTTCAATCTCTCTTTACCTATGTAATTCCCCACTCACCACAACTTCTACAAACACATACGTATACACAAAAGGGGTAAAATGTTGTGTTCATTCTTATTTCTCTTTGAAGTGTCTTTTATTTATTTTTTTAATTTATTTATTTATTAAAGATTTCTGTCTCTTCCCCGCCACCGCCTCCCATTTCCCTCCCCCTCCCCCAATTAAGTCGCCCCCCAGCCCGAAAAGCAATCAGGGTTCCCTGTCCTGTGGGAAGTCCAAGGAACCCCCACCTCCATCCAGGTCTAGTAAGTTGAGCATCCAAACTGCTTAGGCTCCCCCAAAGCCAGTGCATGCAGTAGGATCAAAAACCCATTGCCATTGTTCTTGAGTTGTCAGTAGTCCTCATTGTCCGCTATGTTCAGAGAGTCCGGTTTTATCCCAGGCTTTTCCAGACCCAGGCCAGCTGGTCTTGGTGAGTTCCCAGTAGAATATCCCCATTGTCTCAGTGTGTGGGTGCACCCCTCGCGGTCCTGAGTTCCTTGCTCATGCTCTCTCTCCTTCTGCTCCTGATTTGGACCTTGAGATTTCAGTCCTGTGCTCCAATGTGGGTCTCTGTCTCTGTCTCCTTTCATCGCTTGCTGAAGGTTAATATTCAGGAGGATGCCTATATGTTTTTCTTTGGGTTCTCCTTATTTAGCTTCTCTAGGATCACTAATTATAGGCTCAATGTCCTTGGTTTATGGCTAGAAACCAAATATGAGTGAGTACATCCCATGTTCCTCTTTTTGGGTCTGGCTTACCTCACTCAGGATAGTGTTTTCTATTTCCATCCATTTGCATGCAAAACTCAAGAAGTCCTTGTTTTTTATTGCTGAGTAGTACCCTAATATGTATAAATTCCATACTTTCTTCATCCATTCTTCCATTGAAGGGCATCTAGGTTGTTTCCAGGTTCTGGCTATCACAAACAATGCTGCTATGAACATCGTAGAGCATATACTTTTGTTGTATGATAAGGCCTCTCTTGGGTATATTCCCAAGAGTAGTATTGCTGGGTCCATCATATTAAAAGTGTCTTTTAATATGATGCTTGAAATAAGGAAATTAAAAAACTTCCCCAAAGTGCCTTCAAAGTTTAAGTCACTATAATTTCTACTTGGTGTGTAAATAATTTCTTTCAATACATCATACTCTTAGATATCTATAATTAAATTAGCAAACACAGTCTAAAACATTCAAATGAATTTTTGTGCAATTCCTAAATTTTTTACAAAACTTTTAGTATCTATGGAAAAAAATCATTATAAATAGAACTATTTTCTCAACACATTTTGTAAGTGAACATTTGAATGGGGTTGGGGATGTAAAGTAAGTTACCTGGAATTGCACTTTTATAAAATGGGAAGTTATCAAGTTGGTCAATTATTTCAGACATGAACCCAATACCACTAATCAAATTCTTACACAACCTTCAGCAAAAATAATTCTAGTCTATTCAGTTATGCTCGTTAATATTTGGACCATTTTTTTAAGAACTTGAAATTTTAACTAGATCATATCTATAGAAAAACTATATGATTTAAAGTAGATTTTTAAATTCTGTGAAAATTAGAAAGATGTCTTTGAGGAGGACTGCTCTAGTTTTACTTGGATAGTCAAATGTTCCTTACTTTTCTCCAGTAGAGGTGTAGTGTTGAAAAGAGACTTCCTTGGTGTTTACATATGTACCTTATTTACTCTCCTTTTATTAGATTTTAACCCTTTTAGTACTAAAGCTAGATGTCGTTTCTGTCTCATAGATCACTAGTGTTAATCTGAGAAGTCAGGGTATTATCTTAACTCTTTAAGATCAAAATAGGTACACCAGAGCTCTCCAAACGGCATGCTACAGACATCTCAGATACATATGAGTAAAAGAGAATAAACATATATTCTATAAACATAACAAAAGAGAAATTTAAGAAGAAATGACCTTTTTGGACTTCATTTTGAAACTGAGAACCAACATTACAAGATAATAGGTATTTGTTAGAATATATTAAGGTTGGCTACTTATTGTTTTTACATAAATGTTAGAAAAAGGTACTGTATCTACAAATAATGATTTTAAAAATATAATTGCTTTTTTGCATATAAATGCATTTTCAGTTTTGTGTATTGAACTTTAATCAGTTAATCATCCATTGGCTACTATATCAACGATACTGTTGCTAAAAGAAATGTATCACTCTCACTTATAAAATGTTTTCTTATCATGCTTATAACATCATTGTTATAGCATATATAAGGCACTGTATAAAAGAAACCTGCTGTGTTTACCTACTGGGTTTTTCCTTAAATTCTAAAATCAAATTCTTTGCTTAAATCAGCAGCTGCTTTGATGAATTTCTAATCACTAAGGAACAAATTAATAAATAACACCTGAAAGTATGCACTGCCTTGAATATAAATTTTGACAGTTAACCATAGATGAATATTGAATACATACAGTTTTCAATAAAGGGAAAATCATTGTTCACAAATTAGATAACAGCACATTTACTAATTTTGGCTATCTAAACACACACACATATGCAAAGGGGAATTAGTGAAATATATTTTCCTGTTTATAACACGAATTTAAGTGATTAAGCAAAATCTCACAGAATAGTTCAATGATATTCTATAAGTATTTTGAAGAAATACTTTGACATACTAAAGTACATAAAGCACACTGCTGCTCGGGAATATTTAGAATGTTTCCGGTACTGGAAATGACATAGTCTTTGTGTATGGTATGTCGCTAGTACAATTTAGACCACCATCTGTCCTCAAGTAGGGCTATTTAAAGTATAATTGACTGCCCCAGCAATTATTGTGAATAGCAGCTGTCTGCTGGTAAAAAGGCATATATATATAATGAGGGAGACAGGATCAAATACATGCAATAGAAGAGCAAAGCATAAAGAAAATATCTATATGAGGTTTCTCGGCTCAGATTTTATATTTGAAAGGGACTAGGCCTATTAGCCATTTACAATTCGGTACTAAATAAAAAATAAAGGAAGGGCGAAAAGTAGGGATCTGTTTAGAAAAAGCAGCTGGGACTCCCTAGATCCGAAACTGGCGAAAGTTTATTTGTTCTGAAATTGTAGCAGCTTACAACATTTCAGTTATTTTCATTAGCAACATTAGGTTTTGTGAAAAACCCTTTCTTGTATCATGCACCTTCTGCAACACACAAAAACACCTTGCTTTGTTTTTCTCCTAAATAGCTCCATAATTAGGTGGATTATTTCATGTGTCTGTGCCTCTGTTTGCTGAAGAGAACAAGCCAGATAAATTAGCACTTAGGCGAATTCACAATAGCACATAATATGCCCTTGTGTTTCATATAAAGCTTTATTTGTCATTCACGGCTGGTTGGCAAAACTGACTTTGCTTTTGAAAATGACAGGTGGCACTCTGGTGAGCTCTCTGCAGTAAAAGAAACAACCTCCTCTAAGACAGTTTCTATCAATAGCTCCCATGATCTCGCATTCAGTCCGGCCTTGTGCTTCTTCAAAGTTCTGTTTCATTTGCATCTCTTAGGTCTGGGCATCACCAAAGATGTTTAATAATTGGGATTCTATACAGATAGAAAGGCGGGCCCCTTCCTTCTCCACAGGACTGATTAAAAGACAGGTGAAGTTCAGAGTATTTCAATAAAGCGCAACATTCCACGTCAGGAATCAATAGTCCTCCTTCTTTCTTAGGGGTTATTAAATTGCAGCTGTAACATTAGCCTTCTTTACCTAATTGATTGTCTTTTCACAGGGCTAAGAAAATCAATAGCAGTCAATGGGACTGCCCTGTTTTTACCTAATAGATGTTTTCTCCTAATTGGCTGCCTGGGTGGCTTCACCGAGCTCAGTGTGTTTTCAGAAGTCCGCAGTATGTTGCGACCCTTGTAAACTATTTTACCCTGTGCAACAATTATTGATTTCATAATGAAATCTAGAAAAATCAATAGCAATCAGGAATATAGATCAGAATTCCTAGGTACGTTACCACAAAGGGCAAACTCACTTTGCTGCCACTTCAAACTGTGATTCAATTAAACATATCCTTAAAGCATCACATTTTCCAAAGACTTTGATCAAAGTCACTTGATTTGTTGCCTAGGACTTTTCTCAAAATCTAAGAATCAAAAGATACTAATTAAAAAGCAACAGTGATCTTTAGTTGGCTCTGCTCCTCACAATGAGAAAAAATTAAATCAGAAGTGAATAATAGATTTGCTAGGGAAAAATTGACCTATCAAAACTAATTATGCACAGTACATAGGGGGCTAGAATAACTTTTTGGCCATCTTTCTCCAAGTTAAAATATGAATTTCCTTGGCTTTATGTAGTCTGTAAGCAGCATTCTCCTTACACAAGAGATGCACATATACACGTGGGTTTGCATGTAGCTTATGTGTAGAATTCTTACTAGAAGTTGTGTTCACAAGATTGGAAATAGGGTTAAGCAGTTAAGAACACTTGTTGCCTTTTCAGAGGGCCTTGGTTCAGTTCCAAGCACCTACACGGTGGCTTACAACCACCACTAACTCCAACTATAGACTATTTGAAGCCCTCTCCTGACCTTTGCAGGCACCATATCTGCACGTGGTGCTCATGCATACATGCATAATATAGTATAAACCAATATTAAATAACATTTTAAAAAGAAACATTATTCAACTTCTATTTCAGGATATGATGAGTTCAGTTTTCGAATCTGCTTTGAATAGCTACCTGTATCAACCATATGGTTAGAAGTCAATTCTTCTTTTAGTCAGGCTATCAAATTTCCTCTCAAGGAAAAAAATTCACAAATGAAAATATAGGAATACTACTTATCTTTTAAAATACAAAATTTCTTTTTTGAAAGAAATTATCTTTGTAGAAAATTTTAAGAAATGACTTTATTATCCTGTTTAGTTTCCCAGTTGATTGACTTATATATGTCACTGAGTTTGGTTTCTTGTCCACTTTTATACAAACCTAACTTTGTAATCTTCTTTTTTCATGCACCAGGAATTTCAACTAGATGCACCCACCTCTCAAACACGTATACATTGCCCATTTTTACTCCAGGTTTGGATGAAATTCGCATCTCTGTGTTGTGAAATCCTTTTTCTATTCATACTCATTAAGACAATGAGTAAAGACTGAGAAAAAGCCAAGTTGGAGCTGCAATTTGGAGAACAATTCTCTTTCCCTCTTCTGACAACAAACTGGAAATTGTCAATGCTTCGACAGGAGTTGGAGGCTGCAAAGGAGTTGCCGTTGCAGATTAGCATACACGTAGCCTAGTCCTTTTCAGTCATCACTGAATTGACATGCCCTGCTAAAGTGTCATGCCATTTAATATGCCTAACCATGACGGGATGACAGTTGCACAGTCAGTGACAATCAGTCCATGTCTGTGGAGCTGTCTCCAGCTCTCAAATCACACTTCATATGGTATATTTCAATTTGACCTCAGCTCTACCGGTTCTTCCCATTATCTGGCAAATGAATAATTAAATAAATAACACTACAAATCAAGCGTCATCTCAGGAGTCAGACTTTCATTTATACATAGAATTTTTAAATAATCCAGAATGAAGAAAAGATCAAGTCAAGGTCTTTTATTCCCCCCTGCCACATAAGAAGGGGGAAGGGGTAGAAATTGAGGGTGGCGAGAGCACCGAGGAAAATGATACCTTTCTTAGACTGAAAGACAAGTGCCACAGAAAGGAGCCAAAATGTCAGCCGGATATTGTCAATAGCATGCACATGTCTCAGAATATAATGTTAGTTTGTCTTGCTTAAAGAGTAAAGCAGTATACTTCCCTGCATTGTAGCACAGACGAAATGACAGGGACAGATTTTCAAAGTTACTTTCCAATTTCCTTCCTTGTCTCTGCAGTGGCTTCAAGTCCAGATAGAATCAGTTCTGTAGTTTGTTCTAGTGTTCATGCTCCTGATATGTAGGTCATCAAGATGGATATAATAAAGTGATTCTTGTCAAGTATGAATTATGGATAAATATCATCTTTGCGTAGCAACATTTAATAAGCATAAATTCAAATGCATGGCTATGAAGCATTCATACATAAAGGAGATCACAAGTACAGGGCTTGTTTTCATGAAAGTATGATCTTCATGCTATCATGAGGAAAGAAGCCAGCACGGCTGTATTCAGAAAGCCCCAGTGAAGTTTACTAGAATCAAAGGATGGGAAACCAAATCATACCAGTTGAATGAGTTATATGTCTACAGTTATTTCATTGATGGTGTTTATCATAGACCCAACTGTGCAACCTGCTCTTTTCCTACTATAATGTCTATCCTGCTACCTAGAAACTTAGAAATTGCCAGTTGTGTTAAAGTTTATGAGCAAGTAAATTGACTCGGATTACCTAAACAATATTCTATAATTTGACTATTATGAATTAGAAAGATTGTAAGAGCCAGAGGGAATGGAGGCTAAATGGGAATTAAAGCTTTCCAAGCCTAGCAGGATGGATGCTCTTGGGACTCACAGGGACTCTGGCAACATGCACAGGGTCCGCACAGGCCTAAGCTAGATGGGGTCCCAGTGCTGAGAGAAGTGGACACAAGACCACATCCCTAACACAGAAGCTGTATCCAATTGACAGTAGCTCAAAAGAGAAAGGCAAGTTTTCTCCAGCAGAGTACCATTGAGAGTTAGAAAAAAGGACAGACCCCGTGATCAGCTGTAGATGATCAACACAATATGAACTTAATGGCGTTTTTGGAGGTTCCTTGTCTCATAATGCAATGTCTGGGCATTATCTTTTTATTTATTTGCTCTAGAGGTCTTTTGAATAGATATAATAGTTTCCGGTATTGTTTTGACAATTTTTGGTATTTGAATTATCATGTGTGTCTCTTTGCCCCTTCTGCTCCTCTGATATGTCTTATAACAGTTTGTTTGCATTTTATTTTAGATTATTGTTATTATTATATTTAGATACCTGCTTCTATTCTAATGAAAGAGAGAGAAAAGTGTATGGATTTGGATCGGTGGGTGAGTCTGGAAGGATCTGAGAGTACTTGCAGCATAATCAGAATATTTTTTATTAAAAAATCTACTTGGAATTTTGCAAAAGGATGTATATCTCTGAATCAAAGGTAAAAAAAATTCTGTGTGATTATGGAGCATGAGTTGTCTAAGAGAAGATTTTGATTATAGGTTTTCCAGTTCCTTCATCTAGAGATGTGAATTTCAATGAACACATAGATACATTGCATTACTCTTTCATCTTCAAGCTCATCTTGAACTTAATAAAAGCAACACAAACCATTGTTTTCAGATCCAAATCTAAATTAATCAAACATATCCATTTATGGGGATATGGGCTATATTCTACATATGTGCACAGGGAGATAGATACACAGGCAAATATGAAACTATTTAGGCAGATATGGAACATACAAATGAAGATGTTCATATAAAAGTTTCTGTGGCTTTTCATGTGAGACACATTTCAGTGAAAACTTATTCTCTTACATTTCCATTGAAGAGCTCGCAGGAAAATCAGAGGATGATACCAACCAATTTTACAACACAGCCACGTCTCGCTTTCATTAAAACACCACTGTCATAATTGTTATAAATCCAGGGTGATTACAGTTTTAATAATAGCAATTGTAATTTTGTGGCTTCTTTCATTTGAAAGGCTGTAGTTACCCGTTTTTCTCCCCCTTGTGTGTATTTTTCTCACATTTCAATGAATTCAACCCAAGAGACATTTTTAGATCTCTAATCAAAAATTCTTTGTGTCAGAGAGCAGGCAGTCTGTCTTGAGGGTCCTTTAGGTTGAGAATTTAAACTTCTTTACACCCAAAATAGATCTTCACTCTTAAACTTTAGTTACAAGTTTCAATTGCAACCTATATTTAAAGATTACAAAATCAAATTATTATTTGTCATTTAAACACCATATTTGTGTGTGTGTGTGTGTCACAATTTTTTAAGAGTGGCATAGGAATTGGTGAAGACAGTGAAAAAACAAATCACAAGTTTCTGTCTACACGCAATCTTGAGAAGGAGTAAATTCCAGAGTAACCTGGCATAGTCCAGATCTTGTAAGAAGGGTCTGGAAGGACAAAGTCCACCTCTAAGGAGGCCTTGAGATGTTTTAAATTAAAGACTGTGTCTCCCTTTGCGAAAGCTAAGTTAAAAGTAGCATCTTCCATTTATATGCTCTTTTCCCTTCTCCCTTTTTCCGGCCTTCATGGACTGCACCAGATGAAAGCCATCGTATGAAGAATCTAATCATTAGAAAATCATGTTTATTATGTGGGGGAACTGAGAGGAACTCTTCCAGAATGAACAAGAATAAGGGACTTATCTGTGATCTCTGTAGGGGGAAAAAAAGCGGGATAATTTAAAAACTGAGACAAAATGATGACAATGTCATAGCTAAATTCTAACCTCTGCAGGCTGGATTATCACAGGTTATTTAAAAGCCGTGGGCAACAACGCAGTCTGTCTCCAGTTGGAAACAGTTACTGAATACAGGTCTGTCTTTGACAGCATAATGAGCCATAATTGTTACAATACTTGGACTTCACATGAAAATTAGAGTAACCTTATGCAGTATCAATCCTGATGTCGGCATTCATGGTTTAAAAATATTTCTCAGAGTTTTCAACCCCAAAGATTTATGAATCATCTGTCTAGCTAATATTTCGAATGAGAACATGTTTGATCATGATCTGTATCATGACTGCAGATAGCATCATGAAATCATGAAAATCATTCCTCCTCACAATGTATTTATAATCTGCTTATATCACAAAGGGAACATGATTTCAAAAGAAATGAATAGCTCCATTGGGATACCAGCTGTGACAAAGACACTCTTTGACACTGTGGTGACGCTGTGTATATGTTGAGAATGGAAGGAACGCCTCCTGGAAGCTGACATTGAGCGATGTAATAGAGCAATTGAAGATTTAAAAATCCTCCCACATTCTTTGAGGAATCATTTCATTTTTAAAGAGTTTTTCTATGTAAATTTGAGAGTTAGACTGACATGTAAAAACAGACTTTTTCTTTAAATATGGTGGGAGGGGGAGATAGTAAATGCTCCGTAGAAATTGACAAGAAAGGCTAATTTCTACTTCCAACTGGGAAAGTGATTGCTATCTAGCCTTAAATCCCTATAAGGTCCATTCTTCCTTCTTTCTTTAGGGATTAGGGCAGGATAAGGGAAAGCAGAGACAGGAATAGCACAGAAAGTCAGTATGACATTGGGGTAACATAAACTCCCTGGGTATTTTATTTGTTAAGGGCAATCACTCTGCTTTGATACTCTCTCCAAATGAAGATTTTCATTATGCCACCTGCATTATCATAACGTTATTCATATAGCCATTGTTCTTTTAATATAATTATAATGTTACATATGTACAATTTTATGTTATTTGAGAGGATTTCACACAATGCATGTGTTTGTTCATGTGATACATACATTTACATTACGGTCATGTTCCATATATTCTTTCACATCCTGGAGATATAAGAGCTGGTGCCTGACTTGAGAACCTTATTGCGTGGGACTTTATTATGAAGAAGAATATGAACATTACAAAACCAATGCTCTGTTCAATGAAAGCTGGTATGCATCTTGGTCATTGTTTTAGATTCTTCATTATATAGAGATGTTTCTAAGATATTTTGATGCATATTGCTTTAGAAAGTATGTATTATAAATCTATTATTCAGTAATATAACTCTTTGTCTGGTCACAGCATCATAACACACATATTCTGACAGGGTCACACTTTTCCTGTTGCTACACTATCCTTCTTCTTGTAATTATACTTGCAAATCTCAAATTATTGTAAATTGCTCTTCATATTCAGTATACAGAAGCCACCCATCAGAAAGTGCTGTTTCTGTAATCCCCAAACTTAGGGCATCCTCTTACCCTTTCTCTATTATTCGGTGATGACGTTATGAGAGACATGATGCTGTCCAGTTCAAGCAATGTTCCTACAAATGACAACATTTCACTCTCCTTTATAGCTAGCAAAACCGAATAACGCTTCACCGAGGATGCATAGGACACATTCTTTCATCCATTTATCTGTTGATAGGCTTATAGGCTGGTTCCTATATAATCTCTTGTCAATAGTGCAGCAAAAAATATGAGCATGCAATTGCCAGTATCTCTGTAGTCTGTTGTGTGTACTTCCAGTGTGTGCTTAGGTGTGGGTGAAATCAGATATTTTTATTTATATAGGTGATGCACTAATTTCCATTCCTAACAGCAGTGCATGAGTTCCTTTATCACTTCAAACCTTCCAACATTTGTTGAGTTTTTTTCTTCTTTAAATTAAATCTTCATTATAAATAACAGTCAAATTAAAAACAGCATGCCCTGAAATTAGATCAAAAGTCTGTACATCTCAATGAATTTTTATACACTTAGAATAGGTATTCTGATCCTATGGAACTTCACCATGGATGTTACACTTAAACATGTTAGCGGGGAAAAAAAACAGATAAAAGGGAGTGAGCGAAAATAGCTTATTTGAATGGAAAGAGAAATAGTTTCTATCTACGTAACAAAAGACTTAGTTTAAGAAGAAGATAACAGTGTTGCAAAAAGTTCAAGTAAGAAATTGAATGCACTTTAAGCTCCATCCCTTTTAAAATAGCTGTTCTGACTGGTTGGAATGAAAATCACTCCAATTTTTTATCATTACTGTTACACTCTCAACTCTAAAGTATTATACAGTATTGCTAATTTCAATTACTGTTTAAGCTAATCTCTGTTAAGTACTTTCAGTGAATATGTTTTACTTACTGTTCATTGTTTCAGATCTGAGATTTCCTTCCACATTTCATAGTGTACATACATTTGCTTACATGTTTGCATATATATATATATATATATATATATATATATATATATGTCAGCACCTAATTCCATACTAATCTCATACTTTCCTTTAAATCTGCAAACACCCTTATTCCTTTATACATGTTTATGATCACTGTTTGAAGGCTTTTCCTGATGATCCATCCTCTGGGCCATTTCAGTATTGGTAACTATGTATTATTGTTCTGCAGTTGTTGCTATTTCTTGTCTATAGGTCACAATTTCTAGTTATGGGTGTGGATTATTAACACTGAATTGGTGATGAAATTCTCCTTTTTTATCTCCTGAAAATATTTTTCTTGTTGTTGTTCTAATAGGCATTTCAGATACATCCTGTCCGTTATTGACTTTAGATCTCTGATAGCTATAATTTTAGGCTTTCTTCAAGTAGTTCTATTGCTATCTGAATTTTTGCAAGTTCTTTCTCATCAAAGGGAGTAGGCTATCTGAATCTGTCATTTATGAAAATCTTGCCAATATTTGACTCATAACTTTGTTGGATATCAGGGTAGAACTGACATTTTACAACAGTGTTTACTGTTAAGTCATGATTTCTAAGCTGAATGCTTAGATATTTCATACTATTCTAACTTGTTATATGTACTTTACTTTTTATGTGCCTATTTGCACAACTGCCCACTGCATATTGACCAATCTTATCTCTATATGATCCTTTTGTCTAAATCCCTGCAACCTCTATCACTTTGTGTAACTTTTGTTCAATGACTCAAAAAAAAAAACCTTACAATATTCTGGTGTGTGTGTATGTGTGTGTGTGCATGTATATACATGTGTGTGCATGTGTACGTGTTTTACTAGAGTTCTCACAAGTTAATTCATCCATGTAGATACACTGTTCCATCTTTTCTTGAAACATGGTACTACACTGAACCTGGATCTCATTCCTTTATTAGAGTAGCGGCCAGGTCCCTCCTCTTTGCCACTCCTGGAGTTGTTACTATAGAAAATATTGAACTATTGGGTTTTTCTTGTATGCTTTCCTCTTTTGAGAGTAGTAAGTCAGACAAGTAATATGTCACAGTTAATAGAACAGTTACTTTAAAGTTAAACCACGTAAATTCAATCCCAGGAATACACGAAAACACACAGTAGAGGTAAAGAACTGTCGCAGGAGCTCCTTCAGCCAATAGCCACTGAGATACCAGCCCATTGGAGCGTGGTCTCTCTCTTTTAAAAAGCTGCCAGTGCCCTCTGCTAGCTCTCTAGCTTCCGGCTTTGCTTCCAGCGACTAGGGTCCCTTCCTGATTGCTCAGAGGGCTGTTGTCTGGGATGGTGATCTGTAAATTTTTACCCTTTAAATAAATAACCTTTCTATTAATCATAATTCCAAACTGGTGTGGGATTGTTTGTTACTTACGCCTTCAAAGAATCATCTCCCACAAAATGTTCTATAACCTACACACACACACACACACACACACACACACACACACACTATACTACACTAAGTGTAGAAAAAGAAACCGTGGCTATATTGCCAAAGTTTTTAACATTTACTTATGTGTTTTGGGCATTCATCTTTCTTCATTTATTCATTTATCTATTATTTATTATAGTGTTGGGTATCAAACTCCTAGCCTTGTGCTTTATTGTGTAGTATTTAACCATTCAGCTACTTGTACATGCTTTTTTAAAAAAAATCTAATTTATTTACCAATATTTAAGTTTGGATTAAGAATGCATTGATTATGTACATTATTGATATAATGTGGCAACAATTTAATTAATAAAATATGCTTGTAGGTAGGTGTTTTGATCCCAAGTTTTCTCTTTGGTATGATTATTTCTTTTCATAATTTTTTTTAATTTTTTTTAAAATTTTTAATTGAATTATAATTGCATCTATCCAGTTTCCCCTATGCTCATAATTATTCCTTCTCAAACTCATAGACACTTTTCATTTTATTATTGTTGCATAAATGTGTGCATATACACCCTCATACATAAAAGCAATCTAGTGAGTCTGTTTTCTGATGCTTATATAAATAAAATTTCGGGGTTGACCATGCGGTATTAGATGAGATTTAAAGAGCTCTCCCTGATCGAGGTCAGCCTGGTCTACAAGAGCTAGTGCCAGGACAGGCTCCAAAGCTACAGAGAAACCCTGTCTCAAAATATTTAAAAAAAAAAAAAAAAGAGCTACCCCCGAGAAAGACTTCCTCTCTCAGCAATCACAAGGTGTTTGTATTTTTCCCCTAAGAATGGGGCATCATGAGATTTCCACCGTCACCATTAGCATGTCTTTTGATGCTATTATTGTTCAAGCAGTTAGATTTTTGAAGTACGATGGGTGTAGTTTTCCTGTCATTTCTAGAAGACATAATCTCACAGTAGACCTCCTGTATACTGGCTCTTAGAATCTTTCTCCCAGCTTTTCTGATATGCTATCTGAGCCTTAGGAGCACTAGAGTTGTGTTGTAGATGTACCTGTTGGGACTGTAAACCCAAAGTTAATTGTTCTCTGCATTTAACCACTACATTGTAGTTTTTTGTAATGGTCTCTATTGGCTGAACAGAGAAGTTTCTTTTATGAGGAGTGAGAGCTTCATTTGTGTGTAATTATAAGACTGTATTAAGAAGGTACACCCTTTTAGGAAAGTGGTAGTGGTTGTCTCCCTAAGATCCGTTACCTCACTAGCTCCTGGTAATTGGCTACATCCACAGTCCCAGGCATAATTTCTGTCCTGTTAAGCAGGCCTTCAGTTCCATTAGCTATCTGTTACCGCCAGGCTATCATTGTTATGGTTCACAGATACCACAGCTGGGTGGACTATTGATTGCATTCCTTTTTTGGAAGCTAGGATTTTACTTTCTCTTATGATGAAAGTTAGATGCCAGAGAAGGTCCTTTCAGGCCATATCTATCTCATCACTAGAGTATTGTTATTTTTAATTATCTAGAGTTATGTTCTTAATTCACCCTAAGAGTATCAAGGGGATATATAAACTTGAACTGTATTTACTATGACTGGTGAAGAATAAATTATATTTTATGTTTTTGTGAATTTTAAATGCAATGATTTTTCAATCACTTGAATTAAAAGTTGCATGAAAGAGAAAACCAGTGCTGTTTCTAATGAAAACTGGTATTTTTCTTTAATAGATGCCAATGAAAAGATGAAAAAACAGGTCCATTAGAATTGTGTTAATGTTGCTATGTGAGTTCATATTAAATTAGATATGGCAATGACAAATAGTGTGTATCAACTGTAAATAATAATGAGGGTAAGAAGAAGAATATATTGGAAAGAAAAAAAAACAGGATTTGGGTATAAAAAGCTAAAATTGCAGACCACAATATACTTCTGGGAAAAGAGCAGTCAAGCAAATGAGGATCATCCAAGTCAAGCTTCTGTAGAGGTACTCCAAGTCTACAGGATTTGCGAAGCTGAATCTCAGCATATCCTCCAATCCCAGGTGTTGTTGGGTGACATGCAAGCTTGGCATGGCCACAGGGGAGCATAAAAACCCATAAAAAGAGATGGCTATAGAAAGTTGGCATACAATCAGCCAATTTTACTTCTTATATGTCCTATAAGGGAAATCTGAATCCTCTTTAAACCCAGGGAATAATTTCAGAACTGTACTGACCAGGAACATACTGAAGTGAAACTCCAAGTATTTTATTTATGAACACGTAAATTTCAAATGCATATTTTAAAATTACATTCAAGTGATGCAGTCATTTGAAGCAATGTCATTCTGATGCCACAACTCTGAATGAAATTGCTTTGTCAATTTAGGACTTCTCCACAACACAGTCATGTTATTTTTTTCTTTTCTTGGTGTGTGGGAGAATATCGTCCCTCTATTCTGCCTCAATCTTGATAAAGCCACTCATCCTCACCTTACACACACACTTCATTCTCTTCCTACATAGTTGCATTTCTATCAATTCTCTGAAACAGCTTTCTCAAACAGAGAAGAGTTTCACATTAAAAAGAGAACAAAGAAACCCCACACAATAAACTCAAACACAATTATCCAACAATTGGTGGATTTTTTTGGAAGGGAACATCTACAATGAAGCTTCCTTCAGAATGCCACTCTATGGGATGTCGCAAACTGCTTTGTTTCTAACTCCACTCTTTTCTATTTGACTTCTTGGGAAACTTTTGCTGTCATGTTGCAATGATTTTGACCTCCTTTGTGGATATAGTCTATCTCAGGATTTACGCATTAGTCAGAGATTATCCTATTAGCATCGAAAAACCTACATTTGATGTAATATGCTAAAACAGGGCACTGTTATAAGATTATTAATGAATTTTAGCATCATTAGCACTCACTAAGTAAAAAAATCCAGTGCATATAAATTATCTATTTAATTAAAAGGTGCTTTAAATACACATTCCCACACATTTCCCTTCTATTTATTCAACTATAATAGCCCTAAAGTCTGTTTAAATTACAGAATTATCTGCATGGATTAGACAAATTTTGCCTGCTACCTATTTTTTATATTACCTATCTATATATAATATAAATATAATATATAGAGAATATAAATTTAATATTATATATAGAGAATATAAATTTATATATTATATAAATATATTAATTTATTATATAATTATATAATAGTATATAATTCCTTCACATCAGGAATCCTAAGCTTAATTTGGATTCATACCATTATTTTTATAAGGTTTATTTATTTAATACCATAAATAAAATGAATTGAAAGTCATCAAATACAAGTCTTCTGACATATACATTTTGTAATATAATTCTCTTGCCACAAACAAAAGAATGAAAGGAGAATATGAAATCTTTACAAGAATACTGATAATTTGAGAAATGGCAAAATATTATACATATTCAAAATACTTTAAAAATTTCAATCTCAAAAAGAGCATTAAAATAGTCCTCTCTTTTGCCCTGTCCTTGAAAATGTTCACTTGTTTTAATTTATAATAAAGTTAACTATTGTCAAAGATGGTATTGTACATGTCTGTTTTGACTTTATGGGTATGCCGTCATTTGCTGTGAAGTGAATGATGGGAATGGCAAGCTTTGATATCATTTATGACTTTTATAGTTTAAAGAAACATTGTGGTCTAATTCAATGCAACTAAAATCAAGTTATTTATATTTTTCTAGTACTTCCTTCTTTGTGTTTCTCTTGAGAGTATGAACCTCACTGTGTTTCAACATCATCTTTTAATATCCTATTTTGCACGGGGTATTATGTTTACATTATCTAGAAAAGTTTTAACATGTGTAACACTTTTCTCTTGAGTTTTATCACACTTGTCTGTGATAACATAGGGAGAAAACCCAAATAACCAAGTACAAAGTTGCTTGAAATGTTAGGGTATAAATGCAGAAAATATTTAAAACAATTAAAAATGGAAAAACCTAGGAGTGCACTGTTTGGCATGACAGGCACTTGACATCGAGTATTATGTAAATTAAAAGACTATCCGGGCTATTGCTTCCTTAATAAGACTTACAGGCAAATATCTAGTACAACAACAACAAAAAATAAAGACCTTCAAATAAACAGACAGAGCATAGTACAAAACTTCTTTTTATCCATATGTTAGCATGCTACCTTCTAGAAAATTCCATGAGGCTGAGATATTTTAATTTTTCCAGTCATATTTGTAAACAATCCAATACAAGAGTATCCATTTCCTCCTCGTTCGCTGTTTCTCCTATAACAAGGTCAACTGCTGAAGAACATCTTGCTGCTCACGTTCCTGCCAAGTTTTAATTGAAATGTTGTGATAAATTTCACTGCCGGGTCAGATGTCATTTTCTGGTTAAAGAGGGTCAAGTTGGTCTCTTAAAGAACCACTTTTGATTTTTATAGTGTCCAGTGAATCGTTCCTGTAAGCTGATTTACTGCAGTTCTGACCTCTGTACCCTCAGGCGGCCTTTGCTAGCAGGCAAGTCCCTAGTTTCCCTATAGCCAATGCAGGAAAAGTATTTTATTAAAACTTTGCTTCTCATTTTATTTGTGTGAAAATAAGCCTTTTCTTAATCAATGGAACAGTAAGCATTCTTTTTATTGCTATAGACTACAAACTAAAGGTCATTTAACATAAATAAAACAAAGCACATAGCAGAATTAGCAGTAAATATTTTTGATATGTCAGCATAAATAACTTGGTTAGCAGAAAAAAACCTGCCTTCCTGATTATAAAGTTAGATAAATAAATATGACAGTTGTTGAAATTTGGAAGACCATAGTTTGGCTGACAGTCCTTAAACAAATAATTTATTTGAAATTATGGCTTTGGGTTGGTAGTTTAATAACCTACCCAACAGTCTGAATAGGTATTTGAATATTTTCAGTGTTCATATAGAATATGACTTATATTTCACATTTGGGTAATGTTATGCTATAGATATTACAAAATTCCTCATCAAAGAGGGAGTGGATTTTGGAGAAGATACACAAACTGCAAACTAAGATAAGGGACAAATCAGAAGACAGCAAGCTTTTATTTCATCAATGAAAACACTGCAGAGGTGATGCTAGAGAACAAAGCCATATCCTTACTGGTTGCCTCACTGAGCATCTCTCAAGTACAGTGTGTCATCACTCACAATTATCCACCTCCCTCTGAGGAAAAGTTTTCCTAAGGTTCATAAGGTCCATTGTTTGGCTTCAAAGGACCATCTTGAGCATCCTTGCATCTCAGTAACATTTTATAGTTTTGTATAATAACTTGAAAAATCACTCATAATACTTGAATAGTAATTTTATTTTATGATTCAGGACAACTGGCATGTTACTTGTATGGCATACAAAAATAAATAAAGGGACTATTTTAATATGCACATATAATGTCTTATCAAATGGTACTTGGCATATGTTTTATTTAACTATTGCAAATACATGCACATGATAATAAATTATCAAATCTCTCCATAGTCAATGTTTTATTCAACATGCTGAGAATAAATAGATTATCGAATCTTTATGCAAAAGAGCCTTTTTGAAGGATGGATAGGAATTAATGAGGAATTTAGATTTACCTGCAATTTATGATTGTGCTTGGGCAAGCCACTGAGATAACTGTAGAGCATGTATCATTAAGAACTTTAGATTGTGGAATTATTACTACTGAATTTGGAATTGCATAGGCTACCTAAAGTACTCAAAAGGATAAAGCATAATATGCATGCCCTTTTTTTTATTACTTCTTGGTTGATGTTCCTCTGCTGCCTTCATTATCCAAGCACAGTGGTGTTTTCACTACAAAATTCTTGTAATTTATATAATAATTGATAGTCATAGAAACCCCAGAAGAGTTTACTATTCTGAGATACCATAGTGACAGTGTTGCTATGTCAGAATTATATTCTTATCATGAAATATAAGCAAGAAACTTTTGTGTATAACAAAGGAATGATATTTTTAAATTGAGATCTCCAGTTCTTCAAGAAAAAAAACTCAGGATCTAGGTATGAAGATGGAAAATTTAATTTATTTTTATATATTGAAAGGGATGGGTAGAGTGATATAATTAATATGTAATTTCAAAAGTAACTATTTTCAAAATTGTATAAACAAATGATTTTGCAGTATATATAAAGACACATAATTATTTCTAATGTAGCTTCAATTTTTATTCATTTATTTAAATATTGTGCCATCACTGCTCTGGCTTAAATAATGCGAGAAACCACAAAAGTGAACATTATGTGTTTGATTGTTTTAAATTCTGCTGGTGCAAGCCTAGGCAGGGGGGAGCTGTGAACTTCGAGTGTCTCCAGCCTCGGCATTAGAAGCTTTCTAGATTTGAGTGAGAACATGCTTCATAGGATACAGCACTGTCCTTTCCCCTGGTGTCATGGCTGTTGGAAAATGAAGATAAGAACTAGACTCTTTAACCTTGAACTTGTGGGTTATTGACAACAGAGCCTTTGCATGCTCTTGTCTGACACTCCAGGGGAAACAAGGTCAACTAAAGCAGGAAGAAAAACATATGAAAAGCGTCATTAGGGAATTGTTATGATTCCACTGGTGTCGAACTGTCCTGTTCAAAGTCCATCCAGACACACTGTGGAGGATTGCTACAAGTGATATTTCATATCACATGTGAGTTGCATTTCAACTCTAAATGGTCTCAAAGTCTGTAACAAGTAATACAAACAAAAAATAGCAGAGCCCAAGTGTCTCTCAGATGTTCCTGTAAGGATTTTTATACAATGGCTTCAGTATTCATAAGAATCTACTTTTCAAATTAATTATAGTAATTATCCCTATTTTATAATTGATGACATGACATAAAATATAACTAAAGCTAACAGTGTTATGATTCAAATTTAATTCATGCTCTGAAGTGGTTAGGCTGTATGTCTCGTGATTTAGGGGAAGAAGCATAGTTAAGAAATTTGTCATGTACAAGGTATGAAGAATGAGCTATCCATAAAGCTTAAATTTGAACATAGGTCATTCTGAGAGAAAAGGAGAACTACCATGGGATCTAGTAGGACAATTCCTGGTAACACGTCTCAGAAGATAGAAATCAGTTAATAACTGAACAGCCATGTTTGCTGTGGCACCCTCCACAAGGGCCAAGTTAGGATTCAGACTAATGATTCATCAACAAATGATGAATTAAAAAATGCAGTTTAGCTGCACAATGGAGTTTAATTTACTTATAAAGAATAAATTATGTAGTTTTCTGATAAATGGATAGAACAGAGGATAGATAAATAAGACAGAATGAGAAAGGCCAAATCACCTTTTAGGTTTCACATGCATGAAATATGTAACTATTTCTTTGAGTATATGTGAAACATGAATGTATAGAATACAAATGTCATGTAAATAGAATGGAGAGTATGTATAAAAATTGGAAGGAGGAGATGGAGGAAGAAAGAAGTAGAGGACACTAGGTGGTCAAAATAGATGGATAGTGTATAACATACTTGAATGAAAACGTCATGGAACCCATCATTTTGTACAATAAACATGCACTAATAATTCTTTTTTTTAAATCTAGGTGTTCTAACCATCTCATTAGTGTCTAACAAGTGTGAGGTGTGTCTCAGGTAAGAAGACTTTAAACCAGGAGTTCTTTGGTTCTCAACATATGTCTCTGCAAATAGAGAATATGATCGAATCATACTTAATTTGATACATTCTACGCATTTGGTTGTCTGAATTAACAAGTCGCATCGAAGTGAATAATGCCTTGTATGTTGGTGTTCAAGCATGAGATGTGTTAGACCTTGTGCTCAGGGCAGATGTGTACTCTCTCTGAGAGAAATGTGATATTGATTTTACCTGTAGGGGAATATAATGAGTAGGAGAAATCTATGCAAGAGAGAAAACCAAGTCTATATGATAAAGTCATTAAAACTAAATCACTTTTCTAATGATTTAAAATCCACCAAATATTCCACATGCAAGTGGACATTGAGCTTTATTGTGAAGTCTCCTCTGAAGTTAATTTTACTATGCTTGGCATCCCTTACATTTTATGTCTGCTGAATATCAGGCATAGTTAATAAAAATAGGGATAAAAATGACATAGCAAAGATATTCATGTACATATATTAAATACACATTGTGCATAATAAACACAAGTAGTGTTATACACATATAGTATTATCACAGTATTTCCTTTGTGCTGTTCTATTAACATCTTAACAAGAACCATCAATAATTTTGTTAAATATAGTTGATTCACTTAATCCATTATTACTTATTAAAGGACTTCTAAACTTCAACAGGCCTTAGTATTTTCACCTGCTTTTATACACTGTGCCCTTTGGCTTATAAAATAATGAATTTATCTTTGAGATCATGTCTTTTTTGTCCTGTCTGATGCTTAGCAGATGCCACCTGTTTCCAGCGGACAGGTTGTTTGTTGTCATTAGGGCACAATACAAGGGACAGGGCTTATAAACACAGTTGTTGGAGTATAATGACTTAAGCTCTTTACGGAGGTGGATCATCTCAGAGCACAATGCTCCCCAGGACAAAGTAAGACCAACTGTCTTTTACAGCATCAGCTGCCGCACCAAGTTTGGTCCTTTGCCACAGACACCGAGTCTCTTTTGTTTACGGGGTAATTAACAGTAATGATGTCTTGCCGCTTGCCTTTGTTTCAGAAGCAAGCCTCCTTCTCTGCAGATTTGGATGGACTCAGAGGCTCAAGCCCGTGGCCTGACTGTCATTATGTACCAGCAGGCAGTTCTAGGCTTAATTACCTCCCTGTTTTGTTCTGTACATTGGGCAATAAACATCGAGTCTAAAGGCAATTTGTAGGCAAGAGGGGAGAGGAGGAAGGGGGGGGGTGCCTCCTTTCCCAGCAATACATTTATCAAATAAACTAACTTAAAAATGTTTTGACCTTGAGTTCTTAAACATTATTGTAATTCCAACATCTTATAAGGAAAATCATTTTAAAGAAAGTTATTCAAATAAAGCACAACTCTACAGATAGGCAGTCTGTTTATGAAATATGAGGGAATTCAATTACCCATGAATGGATGAATGGCTTTTTCTCCTCTCTTTGTCTGGTCATCATTGTTATCATGTATTTCTTTAACAAAAGATATCAAAATAAACAGAAATATCTTCAATGAACTATGAGCCCGCAGATAAATGTCTTATATTTGGGAGTGTGTTTTTCTGGGTTGCATTTAGCATAGGTATGATTTATTTAATGATGCATTATTGAATTTCTAGTATAATCACACTATAAAAGAAAAAAATACTACATAATAATGAACCAAGCTCTAACTAAGTCACATGCAGCTTTTTTTTCCTTAGAAAAGTAAGCCTTCTTTATTAATCTTAAATGAAATTTGAAATAATTTTATATAAATTGTCTATGCCTACATGGAAACTATGTGCAATTGATTTAGTACTTATAATTCTTGAATCCACTGAATGTGTCATGAGTTCATAATATTTCATAAATAAATTATACTTCAAAATTAACCTTAGGGTGCAATATTTTTTACTGTCCAGTATTTACTAGTGGTCTCTAAAGACATTTTAAATGCCCAAATCCTGGAATGATAAAGGAAATTCAACAAGTTATAATTTGTGATGTTATTGCATTTTTAACTAGATAGCCTTTAGAGACAATCAACCATTAAAAATCAAGTTTGCCTTCCATGCCTATAAATATTTAATTATGCCATAAAACATTATATATTTTTCATTTCAAGTTTCTATCATATGCACATTAAATTATAGTCGCTTTTATGCATGGTGAAGAGTTTCACTACATTTTTCATATAATGAAACAATTTTGTACCACCTTTAACAAATGTGAATAAATCTCCTATGTAAGTTTTCATGTGAAAGGGTGGAGGTATTAGAAAAAAATGTGGTTTGTTTTTTAAGTTTTGAAAGAAAATTTATACCAAAAGAAACCATTATTTTCTTAACTTCACCCAACATAGTAAGTTGAGAATGTTTCCACACCTTATTGATGTTCTTAAGGTTTCTCCAGATGGAATACACTTTATGAAGGCGGTATGGCCATTTCTACTACTTAATAGAAAGAAAAGTGATGCTTTATCAGCATTCAAGTACACTTTCCCATTTTTTTAACTATATTTTGAAAAATAAGTTTGCATAGCCTGAATAATTATTTGCCACCCTTTATGTGGAGATAGAGAGAGGAGCAAATTCTTCAAATGTTGAATAGTACTCACCAAATTAATAAAATATCGATTTGTTTTGAGTTTCACTGCTATAATATACCAGTTAGAGCAAAGATGTTGAGACACATTCGTACTAAGAAGTGTTTATTTTTCACTAAATTCCCCCGCTATTGACTTAGAATGAATGGCATTCATTCTGATGAAAGAAGAAACACATAGATTGTGAAAGGAAAGTGAATGTGAGCGGAAATGTACAGTTCATAATCATAATTAATATAACAGACATTTAAATATAAAATACGATAGATATTTCCAAAGTACCAGTACTTATCTGCAAGTCGTGAACCATAGTGATGCTGAATCTCTTCAATTCGGGTACACTATAACCGCAAAACTAGCGCTGGAACTTAGAAGGTTATCATGGCAAGTTTCATATTCTTCTCATACATGATGTAAACATAAAGGACTTAAATCAGAGCTTTAAAATCATAGATGCCTTGCTTTGATTCATATCAGAATACTTACTATTTATCATAATTTTTGTGTAAAGGGAACATTGCAATAATTACTATCAAAGTGTGTTTTCAACTGGGAAATAACAGTTTTTATATCTATGGAATAAAGGTTTATGACAATCAGTTCCTGAAAAATACCACAACGCTCACGGACCTGCTGAAGCCTGAGAAGGTGTTTCAGATCTGCAGACCGCCTCTCTTCTCTCAGTTGGTATGCTTTGAATAGAGAGATTGCTTTCTATATGTGAAACCACAACAAATGTAATAACATTAAAGAACATAACTTGTATATTGTGACTCTACAATATGCTGTGCACATGAGAAAGAAGTGTCTAAAATCACTTCCACTGCCGCTTATCTTTCCTCCACAACAGATCTTGATCTCCTGGTGTTTAGCAAACAGTGACAGCTGATGTTTTCTTGTTGACTGCAAGTTTGTGCGAATGAGCTGCTTAGATATGAAAATGGAAATTTTGAACCCTTATAGACAGACAGGGTTGTTGATGTGGTCAATAAGATAAAGTCCACATGCACCAAAATCTTTGGGCACAGAACTTTCGACAATTTCAACAGGAATTAAAATGTAAAATTGAGGGCAAAACCAAGGAACTTTTCTTCTGATCAAACATGTAGGTGAGGATAAAATTATGTATCTTTATAAGGACAGTGCAAATTTTTTTGATAAGCAGTAAATATTAAATGTAACATATGAGATACATTTGGGAGAAAGTCGTCTCTTTTGTATGTTTTGAAGATTTCTCTCTTTTTTTTGTTCTCTATCTCTCTTCTACGGTCAAGTTGCTTTTAAATTTTCCTTACATATCACAGAAAGAGTAGGAAGTAATAATGACGATGATAATGCCAATCCAACTTTAGTATCTGATTTTCTCTTTATTTCTCTGGGAGCTCCAGTTCAGTCTTTACCACCCTGTAAACACTTATTTAGCAAAAAGAAACAGAATGCGTTTTTTCTTCAGGCTCTCCACACTGGTATACTGAAATAGCAGGGAAGGGGGAAAAAGCCCATAATGCTTCATTAGTTAATTGTGCAAAGTACAGCTCTTTAGGGGTAAACAACTGAAGGACATTTGCTGAATGGCCATCCCTCTCGTCATGCATATTATGGCCTAATGATGCTAGTAATGGCGGGAGCTCCCGGAGAGTCATCTGTCAAATTAGCACATTGAATTATTTATTGCCTCAGAGTAAAATTGTTGAAAGGTAGCAGCTGAGATGTGGTTTTTATAAATCTAAAATTCAGGGGGTGGGGAGAACACCAGAAAATTCATACAGCTGCTTGAAGGGTATGTTTGTTTTCGAACAGTTGTGTTTAAATCCCAACAGTCTTATTGGATGAACAGACCAAGTATATTTCTTTCTTAAATATGGTGTGTGTGTGTGTGTGTGTGTGTGTGTGTGTGCAATTCAAATCTTTAATGCCATAATTTACAATGTGATGACCAAAAGTTCTCCTTTTGAGTCATTTTTAGCTATTTGAAGTCTTCATAACTCATTTCAACTACATCATCTCTGTAAACCTAAGGCAAGATGTCAACTATGACTCAAAGTTGTATCCAGGCTTTAACAGAAGGGGTGTGGTTCCTGATGTCTATTCCAAACACCTGTACATAATTTCACTCAATATCAGATTATCTAAGAGCAAGAGAGAAAATCTGTTCTTTGTTTTGAATCCTAGATGAGATATCTCCAAATAGAATTTCTTAAAAACAAGAGACTAAATAAGAATAATAAAATTGGAATTTAAATTTAAATTGGAATTTAAAACTTTAAAAGACATTGTTGATACAAATACACACACACACACATATATATGTATGTATGTATGTGTGTGTATATATATATATATATATATATATATATATATATATATAGAGAGAGAGAGAGAGAGAGAGAGAGAGAGAGAGACTATGAGGAGGAGAATAGAAGGAAGAGAGGAAGGGAGAGAGGAAAAGACAGATCACCAAATTCTGTGGCCCCTATTATTTATTTTTTAAAATTATAAAATATCTTAATTAGATAATTACATGGCAAGATTTGGAATTAGATAAAAGAGGAAAACACCAACTTCAAATTAGCAGAACAGTCTCATACATTAATTGTCCTCTCAAGTGGAATTTGAATGACTATCTCAAAAAACAAAAAATTGTGAATGGTTATGTGCAGTTCAAGTACATACATGGATTTGTTTATTGACTTATCAGGAACATCCCAGTTTTTCTCAAGATACTTTGATGCTCTTAAAACTTCTGGGATACCTGGGATCTTACACGTGAGGAACAAAAGTTGGCCAGTGTCTTGAGAGTAGATGACTTTTTGATGAGGAAACAGAAACACCAAAGGTTATTTATTTATTTATTTAGAAATGTCAGTCTAGAAAAAGCTATTGGAAGAAGTAAAAGGAAAAAAAATAATATAAAATCTAGTTATGTAAGTTCACAGAAATTCTTGATAATAATATCTTTTAAAAGCATACACTTTGCTTTCATGAAAAAAAATGTTTTCTTCTTGAATAGATAAGGTGACCAAGGAATTAGTACGAGAAACTCTTGGAAAAGATAATGTGTTGTTTAAGGAAAGATTGTTAATTCTAAAACCATACCCTCTCTCTCTTCCTCTCAACCTCTCCCATTCTTCTCACACCCATCCTAATTCACTGCTGTCATCACCATCTCTACCACACCCAAACACCAATACCGTACCACACTGAATCTGGGATGTCATAACAGAATGACTGAGAAATAGCAAACGATACACACTGGGTTCAGGAGCCTGTGCACTAAGAGAAGAAAAATTGGAGCAATCAAGAAAACAAGAAGCATCATCATTCTTCCCAATGGAGTTGAAAAACAATCCGTTGCGGGCACTGGGTTTGGAGATATGGGTGAAGCACTTGAGGCAGAAATGTCTAAAACTTGCTTAAGATGAAGACTTGTAGCTCAAAGCGAAATGGCATAAAAATTTACACTGAAAACTGGAAAAGGGACAATGCTGTGGGCATACATAAGTGGGTTATTTAGTGTGGTTTGCTTTATTTTTTTATTTTTATTAATATCTATGAATTGAGAGTCTCATTGGTAGGGTAGGGGCATTTGGGATATCAGAGAAAAACTGGAGGTATTAGTTATTCTCTTTCATCTTGTAGGTCCCAGCGATTTAACTCAAGTTGTTAGACTGATGGCAAACATTTTTACCGTGAGGTCTCTGGCTTGCCTCTTCCATTTCCTTGGAAAAGGTGAACAAGTTGTTAAATGAATATCATTCTTTTTTTGCTTTTGCAGTGTTTGGAGACTGTCCTGGAACTTGTCCTGTAGACCAGGCTTGCCTGGAACTCACAGACATCCATCTATCTCTGCCTCCCAAGTGCTAAATGAGTATTATTCTTAATAACACTTGTTACCACACTGCTTATTCATTAAGGTCTTTTGAGTTCCAACTCCTTCTGCCCTTTTCATTAGGTAATTTTTATTGTTTTTAAATTGACTTTTTACAGTTGGGAACGTTTCAGGACTGTTTTGCTTTGTACTGTAAGATTTTATGCACATTATCTAATCCAAAAAATTATGAGTGAATCCTTTTTTTGACAAGGGTTCACTTGTTTCAGTATGTTCTGATCTTTAACCAGACCTCTCTTACTCCTTCTATATATATCTCCATGAATGGCTTTGCTTAATCTTATATTAAGACCTTTTCTGAATAAACCATGCCTTTTAATATATATATATATATATATATATATATATATGTACACTTGACATTGTAAATCTATGTATATATAGTAGATAATACACACACATATGAGATACTGTTATTGCCCTGTGTAGCAGTTGATACTTACTCTTAGCACAGTTGAAGTGCTTGTCCATATCACTCTATTTTCACTCCAAGGTTTGTGCAATTTGTTTTATCTTTAAGTTTTATCCATTCATAATTCCATGTATGAATGTGTAGCTACCTGCAGTGTTTGCCAAGAGAGTGTAGGGGCCTACAGATCACAGAAGAAGGCATCATGTCGTGTGATATTATGGTGATTGTCTATTGCCCATCATGTGTGGGTGGAACAGATCTACAGCCTTCTGCAAGAGTAGTGTGCGGTCTCTGTTGAACCATCTCTGCAGGACTGCAGAGACTTGAAGTTTAGACTTCATCCTGCTGCTCACGCTCATCTCACCTGCTTCCTTCATGCTCTCCCACTTTCCTTCCCTTTCACCATTTTTATGGAAGCTCTACTTCAATGTGGACATTCTTCTTCTCTTAGATTCTGCACATTCAGGAATTTCCTTCATTTTTTTTTCCTTATGCAGATCTACTGTAACCTTATCATTGTATTAACACAATTTTTAAAGCCCACTTTGTTTTCCACGTTTGTGACAGTTATGAGGAATCTCAAAGCAACTGTGCACCTCATTGTTCAAAAGACAAAGTTGAGAACTTTTATTTATGAACAAGCGCATTCGGTATGAAATGTGGGGACGATTTCTTCTGGTTCCTATTTGTAAGCAAAAAGCACCAATTACTTAACTCTTCATGTGAATGCATTTAAAATATATTCGTTTCAGAGTATACAGAAATTAAGAAATGAAAATTTTACACAGTGAAAAATGCTCTGAACATGAATAAAGGACATTTATTTATGGCTCTAGCCATAAATAAAGGACATTGAGCTTATAATTCACGTTCCTAGAGAAGCTAAATAAGAAGGTGAATCCAAAGACAAACATATAGTCATCCTCCAGAATATTAACCTTCATCAGGCGATGAAAGGAGACAGAGACAGAGACCCACATTGGAGCACAGGACAGAAATCTCAAGGTCCAAATCAGGAGCAGAAGGAGACGGAGCACGAGCAAGGAACTCAGAACCGCGAGGGGTGCACCCACACACTGAGACAATGGGGATGTTCTATCGGGAACTCACCAAGGCCAGCTGGCCTGGGTCTGAAAAAGCATGGGATAAAACCGGACTAGCTGAACATAGCGGACAATGAGGACTACTGAGAACTCAAGAACAATGGCAGTGGGTTTTTGATCCTTCTGCACGTACTGGCTTTGGGGGACCATATGCAGTTTGGATGCACACCTTACTAGACCTGGATAGAGGTGGGCGGTCCTTGGGCTTCCCACAGGTCAGGGAATCCTGATTGCTCTTCGAGCTGATGAGGGAGGAGACTTGATGGGGGAGGGGGAGGGAAATGGGAGGCAGTGGCAGGGAGAAGGCAGAAATCCTTAAATAAATAAATAAATTTAAAGAAAAATAAAATGAATCCATGAAAATGAAAAAAAATTGCTCTGAACAGTCAATTTTTTAAAGAAGTGTATGCAGTTTCTTTTTAGAATAGTTATTTATCATAAGACATAATATGTTTGATTGATTGAGCCAAAATATCATTTTGTGATTCTTCATCAGTTCAAAACCCTGAGGTCTCTTATTGCGCATATGAGTGCTGGGGCAGAGAACAAAGCAGCCTGGAGCTGAAGTATGTTCCTATTAGCTACATTTGTAAGATAACTAACATTCCACATTCCTGGGAGCTTGAGTTGGGATGAATGTGGGAAGACCTTGCAGAGAAACTTGGATTTGATTTGTGAAGCATCTTATAGTAAGGGGGGATATTTACATTCAAGTTCTGGGAGACCAGACTCAGCTTTCCAGTAGGTGGCAATCTTCCCCCAGGATACTGTCACACCAGGGTCCTTAGACAGATTTGGGATGTGACTCTTGCTAAAATGACATCAGGAATTCTGGCCCCAAAAGTACAAACTTTCATGAAAAAAAAAAAAGTGCGCTCCTCCTTGTATACTAAATATTCACCGTTCTGTCAAGCTGAAGTTTAGCAACTCTACCTCACTTCAATAAATAGCTCTTGGAGGGCATTTTATCACAAGTTATGAAGGTATAACTATATTAGCATAACATTTCCATCATCCTTCTCAAATTACTATGTACCACATATTAGAAAATGCTTTTTTTGCCAAATGTCAATTTATAGCATTTTCAAAAGAGTCAATGAGAACCTGTAAAATGTCATCACCCTTGCAGCAGGTTAAAGGCAAGAAAATTATGAGATTTTTGTGGTCTATATATGACTTCCCACCACATTTATCACAGCTATTAAGGAATTTTGAGTGCAACATTCTGAAAAATATTGTGAAAAAGTACCAAATGGTTTCTCAGTGTGAAGTTCCAAAAGTGTCTTTATGAGTAAAGACCAAAATGTTGTGCTTGCCTTAATAGAGAGAAAAGCATAGAGGAAGAGTTGATGGACTGTAGCATTGTAATTTTGTCATAAAATTTTGTAGTGATAAGGTATATTGTTATTTTGCTGCTATTTGGGAGCTTAAGTGTCACTTTCTGGCAGCAACCTCAGAATAAACTCCCTAAATCATTTGATCATCTACCATTTTGTTATGTTTTGTATTAATTCAAAATAAAGAGAATTTTATTATTTGGACGGATTTAAAATTTTATTTTCAACCAATAAGATCTTTATTTTTGGGATGGCATGTGACACATGTAGAGATTATGTAGATTTTTTTGTTTTATTTTTTAAATAAAGCATTTCCTTGCAACTGAGGTCACCAGGAACTTTCCAGGGAGCCCAGGCTCATCTCAAACTCATAAACCTCCTGACTTAGCTTCTAAAGTGCTGGGAATATCCATGTGGTTTCCTATGCTGGCTGCATTGTGTACTGCTTAAATCAAATTAAACATCCTTATCTCTTCAAACAATGATTGTGTCTTCAAGCTGTAAACATCCAAAAACCTTCTTTGAGCTTTCAAAATGCATAGCACCTTACTGTCGGCACGTGATCACTCTACTGTGCAATAGCACATCAAAAGCCATTGTCCCTGTAACTTAGTGCACAGTAATCAGCTGTAGTTCAATACCCATTAGACAGCCTTACTCAGTCCCTCCCCAAACCAACTTTGCCATTCACTTTTAACTACCATTCTCCTCTTAATTTCTATAGGAACAAATACCTTGGATTCCACATGATAGTGAGATCATGTGGTGCTTTTCTTTCGGTGCTAGTTTCTCTTTTATTAATACTGATCACAAGAGATTATCATAGACTTCACCCATGTGATCCAAAATGATACATTTCACACTACTGCAGTTGAGTTGTGTGCCATGCTGCACATGTATCACATTAAATTAATCTGTTTATCAATTGATGAGCATTGAAGCAATCGTTTCATGTTTGGCATTCAGCTTCATAACTGTAGACAGATAGTGTGGCATCACTACTGCTCAATGATACTACATTCTTCTTAACTCTGAGTGGAAGTGTTCTTGTACTCCCTTGCCCTATTCAAATGCAACCATTTTTAGCCAAAACTGTGTGAAAGTGACTTCTGCCACTTTGGAAAGAAACATCACATCACCATTATGATATTTTCTTCTGCAGCTCCCCTATCAACCTCCATCTTTGAGTGATGTCTGAGTGGGAGAAAAATCTTAGTAACAGCAGATACGAGGCATATGCAAGGCATACATCTCTGTGGTTTAAGGTTACTGAGGTTTTGGATCTTTTTGCTAGCTTGATATAATGTATTCTACAATTTAGAGAACTCTAAAATTTAGTAACATAAGTAGTAAGATATTAAAGCATATTTTCCAGTTACCAACCCTACCACCTTTTAAGATAGGAATTACCTAAAATACATAGCATATCAGACCTGGCAAAGTGATGATCTCAAACCGTAAAAATATTTTCTTAGTACAGAGAAGGTAATTGTAATTTTAGTTTCCCTCCTGAGAATAAAGTCTGAATTTGTAATTAGGTAAAACTCGTTTTTTTTTTTCTTGGAAGGCTTGAGAATCTTTTAATAAATATTATTTTAAATGATGATAAGAAAAACAGATTTTCCTAAAAAAAACATACAAAAGTTATATACCAATGTAGATAAAAACATAATTATATTTGGTACACAACTAGAATAATGCTGGTTATAGATTTGCCCACCTAACTATTTATATACAACATCTCAGATATATGAATTTTTATTGATAACCAGCATTCCGAGAACAAATTATGGCATTATTTGAAAAGTCAAAAGCTTCATAATTCCCAAGAAATCCAATATTTCTGTCTTGTGTTTAAACAAAAATACATGTCTTTATTTTAAAAAGAGAAATGCATTTAACCATAAGAGAAAATATTTCTTTCATAATGACTTCTTATTAATTTGAAAGAGTCATTGCAAATGTTATAATTACTTTTATTTGTTAAATAAGCTTGTGGTTATTTGTGAATAGATCTCTAACCTGAATTCTAGTACACTTCATTAACAAGAAAAAAGTAAAGAGTTGGATTTAGTATCTTGATAATTAATGACCATAATGTATATTCTTAGTTTGTGCTGGGTATTTAAACCCTGTTCGATTCCTAATCTGATTTGATTCCTAACCAGTCATTGTTCTTTAGAAAATACACATGATTTAAATGTCTGATAAACATTCAAAATAAAACAACTTTAAATTCTTAGCCCCTCCCTGAATCGTAGAGCAATTCATGCCATTGATTAATTAATGAATTTTTACCAACCGAACCCAGAGTTCTCAAAGTTTATGCTGCTTTGGAGAACTATGTGTTCTAAGGGATGATTCAGACCACCAGGGGATATGTTGAATATGGGACAGATAAAATAGCATTCACTCATAGAGAATAAAAAAATTATTATTTGCTTATGGTGAAATATTTCATGTAACAAAATACTGTTTGAAATATAATATATATATAATATAATGTTTGAAACTCATTAAGTACTATGTTCTGCAAATAATATTATAAGCAAGCCAATTAAGTATATTATAATAATAGCTTGCAAAGTTGGGGCTATCAGAAGGATATTGTTTGCTACCTCAGTTTTCAGGATGTGTTGGTATTTTATTTCACATACCATCATATCCTAGAGTGTATAATTCTTATTTAATGGATATGCTCAGTTTTCTTGACATAGAAATTAATAATATATTTTGTTTTCAAGTATATATGCTAAAATATACATAATGAAAATTTATAAAATCTATGTTATTAAAGGATGCTTGGGATAATTTTGTTTGATAGTTTACATTAATTTTTTAGTTTTTATTTTTTAAGAAGTCATATGAGTACTAAATTTATATCTTTTCCATTTCTTTCACTCTTCCTTTGAATCCTTCCCATACCCACCTGAGAATTTAGAACATGCTATTCTTTCATTACTATTCTTACATGTATACACACACACACACAAACACACATATAGCCTACAAATCCATTTATTGTTGTTTATATGTAATTTACAGCTGACTACATGAAATTGATAATTTGTCAAGAAACTTATCCTTGGAGAAATAGATCCCTTTTTTAGTGGCCACTGATTGCCTGTATTTCTTCATCTATGTGTGACATCTCATGAAATTTCCCCAATTCATTTTTTCAAGTCAAGTAGTTTTGCCATCATGTAGGTCTTGCTTGGACAACAATAAAGATGAGGTCTCGTGGGTATAGCTTCCCTCTCGTGTACAGGAGAAACTAGCAACAAGTGTCCTGATTTTCTGGTTCTTACAACCTTTCTGCCCCTTGTTCAAGAACTGATCTAGAAGTCTCCTCCCTGAAAACTATCTCTCATAGTACCAGAAGGAGCTACATTAACCACCAAAGGAGAAACACAATCAATAGTACTATGCAGATGTTATGTGTATGCATGAGCCAACATGGAAAGAGATTCCTAAAGTTACAATAGTGTTTCATAGCCTGGTTGTAGCAACAGCTGTGGGGTTACTTGCTCAACAGAAGGAAATCATGCCTTGAACTGATAATGTAAATGACCAGGAGTGAGTGGGGCCATACATCTTGAAGGAGAAACTACTCCCGCCATTATGCTAAAGTAGTAAAATTTCTACTATCCTAAACTGGTATAATTTCTAGCTGCATTCTAAGTATGTGTCCCTATACTTACAGATAATGGTTGATCCTGCCCCCTTATCCAACACTCCTTTTTATGAAGAAGATAGTGACTATTAAAGAAAACCACAAGAGCTCACAGTGCAGTTCTCAATTAGGATTGACCATGGGGCACCAAGTTCCAATTGGCATAGTGCTTGCAAAACTGGTCCAAAATTTTCTCATTTTTTTATAATATACCATGCATTCTGTAATCTTCACATTTGGCAAAACTCTTTGATTAAAAATACACACACAAATTGCATTAAAAGAGGAAAATATGAAAAGTATCAAATCCGTTTATTTATTTTAAATATCATTTATAGTTTAATATTGTAAATTATTAGCTATAATAAATATATATAATATTTTGGTAAACATATATTTTCTATTATACAGATAATTTAAGCTTCATTAAAATTAACAAAAATTTCATTGTTGTTAAAACATGAAATAAACTTTATAATAAATAACTTAATTTTTTATGTTTATTAATTAAGCATGTTGGTGTCTGTAGAGTTTATGGGATGAGTTTATCTATGACACCATTATAACAATCAGGTATATTAACATTTTGGACTGAGAGGAAAGTGTTATTATTTCTTAGCAGGTATTTTTCAGTATCCATTGGATAAAGGTATAAAGAGTCCTCATTACCAACCAGACTCAGAGGGACCAAAATCCATATTAACTAAGGCATTACTAGAGACAGACTTCTCCACCCGAACCATTGTAGATACTCTCTGAGATTCTAAACTGACAGCCAATGGGCCTCAGTGTGGACTACAAACACAGAAGGGAAGTTCTTGTAGAGATTTAAGCAGTTAGCTTGGCACTGCACTTTCCTATGCGATGGTAGAGAATGCTATGAGCATAAGGTCCTGAATAGTAGGTGTGTGTGTCCAGTGATTAACATTCTTCACAGTTTGGCATCCATCAGATAATTTAACTTATTGTATTAAATTAATTAAGTTTAGATCTTTACCTTATATTTCTTTCTTAATAAATTCTTCCTTGAATGCGTGTCTTTCTCCCTGCTCTTTAGCATATGTCAAGAATACAGTTCTCTAATTCTTGCCTTACCCAATCTGTGTTCAAATATTTCCCAGGCCCCCTGTAACTGATGAGTTACTAATGTATACAAATATGCTAATGTGCCTCATTTTTGTTTGAAATGAATTAACTATGTTGCTCATAATTTAACTGAATGTATGCCAGAAGCAAAATTTAGATCAGCGGGGAGGAGGCAGAAATATTTAATAAATAAATAAATAATAAATAAATAAAATAAAAGAGATTTAAAACAGATTCCTGGCTTTAGCCATTTTTGGTTAATAATTTTACTTATTGTTTGAATAAACTTATGATGCATGAAGAATCCCTGGAATGTTTAGTGTATTATCTGACACCTTTCAAAACGGTCTTTTTCTTGTGTACCAGTGGTTGTTCCCAGCAGCTTGTTAGCTAAGGATTAATATGCAGAACAGCAGCACACGATCACAGGACAATGCTCTCAAGTGCCAGAATTACCCAAAGCACAGTGTTCTGTCATGCCCAAACTTAAATTCCCATTAGGTTGTTGTAACAATATTAAAAATAACATCTATGAATAGAAGTCTGAACAAATGAGTTTGAAAGACGAAGACGATGCATAAGCAGGGTAAGTAGATACAAGCTTATGGAATCAACAAAAGCGACAAAATGGCACAAAGCAATCAGCAAAGGACAAGATCAAAAAAAGCAGTGTGCTAGACCTGGCAGGCCCTGTCCACCTGTGACATGAGCCAGGGTAGTGGGAGTAGCAATTTAGGGCAAACTGACAAAGGAAAAGCCAAAAGACATAGTGAAAAATGTTCTGTCCCAGATAATACCATACAGAAATGGACTGAAATGGGGGATAGGTCTAAGAAAGCTGTATGAGCAAAAGGTAGCTTTGAATAAGAACACTTCCTGGTGGTACTACATTCAACAAATTGCATATAAAAGACTGTTTAAGAAACAGCATCCATTCTTATTCTTTGCCTTTACTTGCAGCTCAATTTAATGGATTGATTCTATTCAAACTCAAAGAGCCATTCCCATCTGTGGTTTATGGCTGATCATCATCTGCCCACTGGAGCAAAGATGGAGATGCTATCATACAATTGGAGTATCCTGATAGCTAAAGTATTTGAGCAATATAATTGGCTGACAAAGTGTCTGGTGCCCTCACTGGTATTTGGATGTGGCTGAGTCTTATGAGTTTGCCTTCACAGTCCTAACTGCAACCTTTCCCTGACGTGGCAATGGACAATCTTTAGTGAAATTTAGACTTTGGGGAGAAGTGAATTTTAAAATCTCAGTAAATTTTATTGGAGGGCAGAACTCTTTATTTGATGTTCTCTGGAAACTCAGAGATGGGTTTTACTGTCTTGGGAATAGAGAGACTCTTGAGAAAGTCTTAGAAATGAGACATTTGAGGACAAGATAGTACAGAGAGAAGTCTTGAGTCACAGAGTTTTGACCCCTGCTTCAAGCTTTTTTGCTCTTCCTGAAAGTACAAGAAAAATAAAAAAGGAAGCACAAATTCTCAACATAGTCTCTCATTTTTAGGTTTTACCAGTTCTATGTGTTTCTCTTTTGATCCAGTGTAACCTTTTATCAGGAAAAATACTTTTTGGAAAAAAAAAACCTTGAATTCAACACAAAATCTAATTCCTTTTGCTCCTATTGAAGCCTGGGAGAGTGTGTCTTTATTAGAGTACATTTCTGCAAAGAGATAAACATTTTTAAAAAAGAAGTATGAATGGAATCCAGGGTAAAATGCATCCATTTGTGCAGTAAAATAGCTTTTACGGAAGAAAATGGCACTCATTCATCATATGGAGAAAAATGTCGTCTCTAAGATGATTTTTCAAGACCCAAAATGTAGAACATTTAATATATTAGCTTTTACCTTCTCCAAATCTGTAACATTTTAAGCCAAAGGATCATTTTCAGTCTCTTAGAAAAACATCACCAATTAATTGTCCTTATCAATATAGAAATCATCTAAACCAGTTCAAAACTATCTGTAGGATCTTCACAAAAGAGGGGCTTTGAAAATCATGGCATGCAACGGGTATTTTCTTCTGCAATAATTTTACCAGGACATTTCAATTATGCTTTGCACAGATAACTCAGGGATAAATGAAAGTTGTTCACTTTACGAAATAGACTCTCATCTCAGTCCTGCTTGCTTTTTGTCCTTCTTGTGCTAAATGCAGCTCAACATGCCATGACATCCCGCTAATAAAAGGGCATCTGTCACAAGGGAGTAAGTACCAAAATCAACAATTTGCATAGTGAACAAGGTTTATATTATGGTGGCTCATGTTGCCCGGCTTGGAACAATGGGATGAACACTCCCTTATGGCCTCCACTAAGCACTAGACATGTGGCCTTAGAGAAAAGAAATCCCCTGCCATCCCACTTTTTCCCAGGGCTGCTTTGTCAGTTCACAGCAAGGGTTTGACTTCATGCCCTGGTCTCTGTCTGAGAGGAAGTCCAGCTCAATTCAATTTGCATCCCTCTGCCTTTTAGTAATGAAACAGCATCCATCTGAGCAGGCACCAGGATAATGCAGAGCAGATGGCAGAGTTTTGTCTAATTAGATTCTGGGAGGCCTGTTTGCTACAGTAAATGTGCGTGCATTTGCTTATTTCACACTTATTTCACTAACAACAGCTTAGTAAGCACAAGATACAAATGAGCACAGGTAGATGGCCTCACTTAAGATCTAATTACTGTACGCTAATCACTTTAATCCAATTACTATTTTCTATCACCTGTTTGATTAATTGAAGGTAGGTTTTCTGATCAAAATAATTATCTTATGAAAATTAATTTCCTTCCTCTTCTCCTATGTCTTTTCCCTTCCTACTCTTTCTTCCTTCTTTCCTTTCTTTTTTCTCCCCCCCCCTCCAAATTACTGGGAAGCTATTATAATCCCAAATACTTAGAGTTAATTTTAGACGCTAAATATTCACTGAAAATTCCAATATCTATAAGACAGCGCTCTTGGTTCTACTCTCAGATTTTTCAGAATATACATTTAGGTTTTAGCGGACATTTTCAAAGGCTTCTGTTATATGTGTTCACCCCTTGGCATTTATCACCCTACCATTCTTTCAGCAAATCACCTTGGTTAGATCTGTCTAGTATCTTGTCTAGTTGGAAAGTCATTGAAAAAATTATGTAGGATTCGGCAGTTTTGATGATGAATCTCAGTCCCAAACTTGTTTCACAAATTGTAGTATGTGAACTGTTCACACCCAAACACACACACACACACACACACACACACACACACACACACACACAATCTTGGAATCCTGACTAAGAGACAATACAAACAGTAATCTCTCCTGCCTGGGAGATTTATTTCCTTCTCTTCCAAATCTTCTCCTGGACTCCATGCTCCCGCAGGTACCGTGTTTTAGGATTTTTGATCCTCTTAGTCAGTCGCTGGCAATGGATATTTAAATCGATTTCTTGAGAGTAGCAGTTTAAAATACATCCTAAAGGTCTGCTCCTAAAGCTGTCTCATGCCCTCCTCATGTTGAAGCATTTAGCATGAGCATTTTCTGGAAGGAGTCTTATAACACTGGTAGTGGCCCACTCATGCTAAAGACAAGAGGCACATTGCATTCACAAGTATCCAGATGTTTAATCTGGATCTTGGCTACGAGAGACCTGCCTCTTTTCTAGTCTTCAGCATTGCACTGTGTCATCCACTCCCCAGAACAGAAACCCTGTCGTCCTTCTAGGTATTTGTATGCTCACTTGCTTATTTATCTTCATTCAACTTCACAGGTAAATCTTAAATCAGTTTCCTTTGCCTTTATGTCCCCAACCAGTCTTCGAGTGGGTTTCTATTTGAAACAGAGTAAAATCCAAGCTTGCTTCTCAGTCTCTCCTACTCAAGCCTCGACAATAACATGACTGTTTTTACTTGAATGTAAATACCTATTTTGTCAGCTTTGCTGCCTCCCTCTTGACTAGAGAATGAAATATGAAATCCATATCATCAACCATCATCTTCTCATGTATCACATTTAATGTTACAGCATGAAACACGGTCGCTATGCATTGCTTCTCCATGGCTAACACAGTTGCTCTTAACCCTTTAAAACTTGAGATTTTACTTGCTTGCTTCTTGTGGGAGACCTCAACGCACATTTCAAATAGGTCCTCTCTCGTGGATAAAGTCTGTGGAGTACAAAGCACAACTGTCCACATTCTATCAGCTATGGGATTGCATGTTGTGTTATGATTTTAAAGAAGAGATGATACCTCGGTGACTCGGAGAACTTGAGCAGTGGAGCCAATACATTCTTTTTGTTTACCGCACTAATTATGAAGGCCTAGCACCCAGACTCTAGCCGTGTAGGATACTATGGAAAACCTGTGTTGTTCAATCAATGAACACATGATCTAGGTGTCAGGTAGCTAGATTTCCTTTTTGTTCATATTGTCACTGTTTTAGTGGTCCATCTGATTTAAGAAACAAACACATAGCTATCTGCTGTGCAAACATCTTCTGTTTCCCATCAATGTTCACTTCCTGTATCTTTGGCTGCTTACGGAGGAGCTAGTCTACTCTGCTAAATCAGTCACATTCTTATTTCCTAAAACTTTCAGCTATTTTCAATATTCTCTGAATTTCCATTCCCTCTAAGATGACAGATAAACACTGCTCCTTTTTCCTTGATCTGGTGAATCTGCCAATTCAAATAATCCACTGCATTTCCTGGAACTTCACAGGTACTAAGGTTGATTCCTCTACCGTCTTGTTCAATCTGGAACCACCTATCTGAATTCTTTCCTCTATGTGCTAAGTATAAACTTAATTTTCCTTTACTTTCTTGCTAAAATAATGTTCCAAGTACCCCTTTATACCTGCTGTGGAATATGCTTACTAAAAATGTATTCTGTCTTGCTGTTTACACATTAACCACCTCTTCCTTGAGGTGAATTTAGCTCTCCTCAATTCTAAAATGTTCTAAACCTTCCCTTCTGTCTGTTCTAAAATTAATGCTGAAACAGTACACAACTTAATTGATCATTTTTCTCTATATAAGTAATTAATATAGTGATTTTTTTAGAAACAGTCAAATTCTGGCAACATAGTGAACAGGTTTGGTAATCAGAGAAAATTTCAATTTCAGACTTACTAGTGAGTAGGTCCTAACCACAGGCAAATGTTTCAACAACTTGTTTTGGGTTTTTCCTTCACAATATCTACATTCTGACATAGATAAACCCAATATATTCCTTATTATGGTGGGAGATAGCCCAACTAACCTATTGCTCTGGTTATGCCTGTCCAAAGATATTTCATAAAACTATTACATTTAGTATGTTTCTGGTCCCTTCGCAAATTTAGTTGAATTCTAAACTGAATAAAACTAACTCCTCCAGCCACTGACTTGTAATTTTGTTTTCTGTAGAGTAAAAGGCTTTGTTCCTGTGTCTTTGGTGGGGACTTTGAAGGCTTCAGGGAAGGGCTGGCTTCTGCGAAGACAGGTATAGGAGGTGAAAATGGTGCTATAAACATAGATGAAATTATCAAAGAATATTTTTTTTCAAATATTTAAATTTTTGTCAAAACTAACTAGCGGAATTTCAAGAAGAATTATGATTAATGTCTAGTAACATTTCTAAAGTACAAATTACATATCATGTTTCTTATTTTTCACAAAAGTTATAGATCTCATGCTACTAAGTCCATGTGTTTGGAACCCACAGATGTTTTCTTCTGTTCAGAACAGAATTCTTGACTATTGGAACTGCTTTGATTTTTGACTCCACAACATGAATTACCTCTGGCCACATCACCTCAAGTACAAAACCAAATATGTTACATATTTCAGATTTGCAGCTGGGCATTGTGGGTAGTTGATACCCTTTCCAGTTTTTTCTCCTTTCAACTGAAATAAACTAACAGGAAACTGATTAGACTCATGAATATCAACAAATACCACATTATGTGTCCTACCTTCAATGTTATCCTTCATATATCTGTGTATATGTGTATGCATGTAAGTTTAAAGTTGAGGCCCAAGACTTCAATGGATGAGGTGAATGACCCTGTTCTGTACAGATTTGGCTTTTATTTTTCATTTCCAAGCTTTCTTTGTATTATCCATTCGATTATCTAAAGCACAGGGCTTTGTTTTTTTTTTCTTGAAACTGACATATAATTCCTATACCACAAAATCGACCCATTTCATGTGTAGGTAAGTTCATTTTTAAAACAATGTCTTCTTTAACAATATTTTAGTTGATGTTACCTGGAGAGCCTTGTTCATTATCTTTTTACTTTCTTGATTGATTCTTTCCTTTCTGAAATAGTTGTTTCTCTATATTTGAGATTGTATATTGCATAATTAATTACATATTTACAATATTCTAAATTGCAAAAGTAGTGTTACAGATTTTTCATTCTCTGTTACATCTTTGCTTATGACAAAAGTAATACACATAAACACTATATATATATATATATATATATATATATATACATACATACATATATATTATACAGGCAGAGCCCTTTAGACCTAAGTCAGGCAGTCTACACTTAATTAAATCAAGTACATTTGATGCCGGGGAGCACACTATGATGTCTCCACATGAATGAACCTTTGGAAATAACTTTCCCCTATGGAAGGGAGCCAGCAATTATGTTTGTACATTTCTAAACAACAACAAAAAAAACTCAAGGAATTGCATTCTAAGATATTATTTTGTTTATTTCTCAGCTGGTCGTTTAAGAAAGCAAACCCTAGTCAGGAATATTTTATTTCCCAGCATACAACACAGTTCAGAGGATGTGTCTAATCACATGCTCCTAAAATTGTCTTTTCTGTTTCTGCTCACAACTAGAAGTTTGTTTCTTAAGTGTTTTTTTTAAATCCATGGATTCTTGATTGTTCACTTCTCGAGGGAAAATTAGCATGAACCGTCTTGCCATTATGACTTGATATTACTGTACTAATGAAAAACAGGGGTGCTTTATTTATAATGGCCTTGGGGTCAATTATCAATTTATCATCATGTCCTGCAGATTTAAAGTAAAATATACTGCCAGTATAACCAGGGAACAAAATTGACATTAAGTAGATTCTCTGAGTTTGGACTTAATAAAAAATACAAAGAGTGCTGCCTAAAAGGTTTCTCCAACTATAAATTCTATTAGGTAGCTTTTAATACAAGGCAGTGGGAAACTGAACAACTAAATTACAGAGATTTTTGTACGGCTGTTTTGTGTCTCATGCACATGACCAATCTTAGGATGATATTCTAATTTACAGAAACAGTATTTCAAATCTTGGCAATAACACAGAAGCTGCCTATGTTTTCACTGATGTCAGTTCTGTGTAGACTCTGAAGAATTTATTTCAATATCCGCTTATTTTCAGAAGGCATTCTGCTAACTGTAGAAAATTGATTACAAAGACATGTGGAGCTTCGTTTTCCAAAAGAAACTCTGTTTAATTGGCCACTTAAGCCACATACACCTGGCTCAGATCACCTGTTCTTCCGGTGGTTCCAAAACAGCACAGGATTTTGTAGTTTAGCATCTATATCAAAAGCACTAATTCCCATGTATATGCATCTATCCTCCCCGAGAGACAGGTCCTGATATTCTGGGAGATGTGTCTTCCATGCTATGATTTCTACACACAAAAGCATATGGACACCAAGAGAATGTGAAACATGTGAAGATGAAAGTAAAGTATACATTTGATAAAACTGAGACTCTGGATTGTGATATTTCAAGATGATAGAATTCTCCCAATAAGTCTTACCTAGCAACAAGGGCATCCTAGGTGTTGGTCTGAGTTCAATAGCTCATACATCACATAGAACCACATTGATCAGTGTGAAAGATAGCATAGCTACAGAAAGATCTTATTTGCAGGGAAGTTTGTTTCAGAGGCCCCTGCTCTAGAAAGCCAAGGGCCAGGGCTTCAGAGTGTGGAGCCTGTTACATCTTTCTCCTAAGAGGGACTGGACTTCAGAGTACTCATCTAAGCAAATATGGAAGAAATAAAATCTACTGCAGGATATTGTGAATTTCGGGCTTTTTAAATGCTTAAGAAGGAAAAGTATAGTTTTCTCAAAACGAAGTTTCTTACAGTCCCATATTAACTTAAATAAAATTGATATGAATAGAATATATAAGCCTGGCATTGGAATATAAATTAATTGTTGAATTTTAATACTGACATTTAATTCAATTATATATATTAAAATAGCTTAACACCACTAGCTTTTTTTAAATTTTATTATTTTTTTTATTGAGAAAAGGAAGAAAAGCAAGTTTCCGCCTTCTCCCAGCCTCCCATTTCCCTCCCCCTCCTCCCACCCTTCTCCCCCTCCTCCCACCCTTCTCCCCCTCCTCCCACCCTTCTCCCCCTCCCCCTACTCCTCTCCCCCTCCCTCTCCAGTCCAAAGAGCAGTCAGGGTTCCCTGCCCTGTGGGAAGTCCAAGGTCCTCCCCACTCCGTCCATATCTAGGAAGGTACATCCAAACTGGCTAGGCTCCCACAAAGCCAGCACATTAAGTAGGATCAAAACCCCGTGCCATTGTCCTTGGCTTCTCATCAGCCCTCATTGTTCGCCATGTTCAGAGAGTCCGGTTTTACCCCATGCTTTTTCAGTCACAGTCCAGCTGACCTTGGTGAGCTCCCAATAGATCAGCTCCACTGTCTCAGTGGGTGGGTGCACCCCTCGTGGTCCCGACTTCTTTTGCGTGCAAATGGATGGAAATAGAAAACACTATACTGAGTGAGGTAACCCAGACCAAAAAAGATGAACATGGGATGTACTCACTCATAATTGGTTTCTAGCCATAAATAAGAGTCACGGAGTCTACAATTGGTGAACCTAAAGAAACTAAGTAAGAAGGTGAACCCAAGGAAAACATATAGTTACCCTCTTGGCTATGGGAAGTAGACAAAATTGCCGGGGAGAAAATTGGGATCTTGGGGGTGGGGTGGGATGGGGGAAAGGGGAGATGGGGAGAGAAAAGGGAGAAGGGGAGGATGGGGGGAACTTGGGGAAAAAGGATGATTGGGATAAAGGAAGGTTGGATAGGGGAGCACGGAACCACAATTCTTAGTTAAGGGAGACACCTTAGGGTTGGCAAGAGACTTGAACCTAGAGTGGCTCCCAGGAGCCCAAGGCGATGTCCCCAGTTAGTTCCTTGGGCAGCTGAGGATAGGGAACCTGAAATGACCCTATCCTATAGCAATACTGATGAATATCTTGCATATCACCATAGAACCTTCATCTGGTGATGGATGGAGATAGAGACAGAGACCCACACTGGAGCACTGGACTGAGCTCCCAAGGTCCCAATGAGGAGCAGAAGGAGGGAGAACATGAGCAAAGAAGTCAGGACCACTAGCTTTTGATTATCTCTAGAATTCAATTTCTAGCAATCTAAATTTTGAAGTCATATTAAAATTGGAGAAAAATATTTCACTTCTAGAAAAAAACAAATTTATGTCATCAAATCACTCACAGTAATACATATTTTAGAATGAAATACTAAATTCTTTAAGTCATCTGGAAAACTGATTGGAAAACTCTAGTTTATGCAAACAACCCAGATAATTTTCCTTCCCTCCTTTAGCACAAGTCCACTCATGAGGAAGCCTCTTTGGGTAAGCATATCTATTCCTGTTTAATGTGCTTTTTCACTATCCTCTCTAAAAATCTCCTTAAAATCAATAACAGTAACTGACTTCCCTATTAAAGAGGGCTTTGTATATTAATTCAAATGGAAAGGTAGTGTTCTTTGAAGGAAAGGCATTACCCACTGACCACTTACAGTCTGTTTCCAGATTTTGGGTGTACTTATCCAAAGAGCACCAACAGGTTGCCCAGCCCAGGCTGGGTTGCTGCAGCTACACTGTAGAGCCATCTCGCAGCTTCCCGAGTACCCTGTCTGGGTGGTTGATGAATGTACTTCAGGCAGGGCTTGGATAAGGCACAGTACAGTTTTCTAAACGGTGATAAATGACCACCTTTGTGTGAGATGGGTTAGGTGGGAGGACCACCCTTTGACAAGGCAGAAAAATGAAATGATTACTATTGGATTCTATTGACTTGTCTGCTAAGAACAGTTGTGCCTCTTCCTAGAGGTTAATTGGACTTGAACTCAAGAAATGAAGAGGTCAGCTCGGGTCACAGTGACAGCAGGCGCACTTTCAACTTGCTGTTCATAACATTTGGCAGATGGAGGATGAATCTGGGAATTTTAGCCTTGGCGCAGTTCAACTTCTTTAAGAATAATGGTTTGTACAAGTCATTCAGCAAACAACAGCTCTGAACCACCTACAAAAATGAAACATGATCCCACATGCTATCAGGCCACATACTTATTTATACATTTTCTTGAGACATTAAATAATGGAATAATTGTTTCCATTGTTGACAAAAGTAGACACATTTGCAGAATACTTGCATAGAAGATGATTTTAAGAAATGTGGACTTAAAATTATAGATGCAGAAATACTTGGACATAACACAAACAAACATATAATCATACACACACACTCTATATATGTATATAGAGAGAGGTATACATGTATGTATTTTATAAAATACAAAATGTTGGCCTTTTTAACACAAAAAGTATAAAGATATTCCACAAAAATCTCCAGTGAGTCTAACCTAATACTAACCCCCTGTCCTCTTACTGTTCAATTCCTTTTTGTACAGGTATATTTCTATGTTTCACATTTCAAAAATGAGTTTGTAAACACTACAGTTATGTTGTTCCCCGTTCCATAAAAAGACCTGCAAATTTAGTCCCACGTAGATTAGATCCATGCATGTCTCACTTAGTGTCCTTATTGTTGCTAGGTTTTCTGGGATTGTGATTTGTAGGCTGATTTTCTTTGCTTTATGTTTAAAAACCACTTATGAGTGAGTAAATATGACAATTGTCATTCTGGGGCTGGGTTATCTCCCTCAATATATTTTCTAGGTCCATCCATTTGCCTGCAAATTTCAAGATTTTATTGTTTTCTGCTGTGTAGTACTCCATTGTGTAAATGTACAACATTTTTTATCCATTTTTTGATTCAGGGGAATTTATAGTGGGAAGCTTCAACACATCAATATTCTTAAAAATAAATTGACAAAATACATCCCTAATGTGGGCTGAAGCTGCCTGTTTGTTTCCTGACCTCCCAGACCCCAAAACACAGAAACTACATTAATTTCTGTTTGGCCAATAGCTTAAATGTATTTCTAGCTAGCTCTTATATCTTAAATGAACTCATTCCCATTATTTTTAATTTTACGATAAGGCTTGTGGTTTACCAGTTAGGTTCCGGTATCTGTCTTTTTCAGCAGCTATATGGCATTTCCCTTACTCCACCTATTCTCTTTCTACATCTCTGTTTGGATTTCCCACCTTTACTCTGTTAAGCCATTGGCCAAAAGCAGCTTCTTCATTAACTAAAGGCAAGAAAACATATTCACAGCATACTGAGGTGAACCCACATCACCCCAAAACTTAAAAGAAAATTCCCCATTCCTTAAATTCAAGATTTGGCTATATGAGCAAATCTAACCCAATTTAATAAGTTATTAACAAAAATCTCATTATAATAGCCTATCATAAATGAAAAATTAAAAATACTTATTTTGATTTTATTGGGAGAAAAATTTTTAAGTAATTAGCTGCATAAGCTAATTATTTATCAAAAGCCTACTGAGATTAATACTTAAATTCAGGTTTGTTAGCATAAAGTTTATTTGTGATTCATCTCTAAATGAATATATTAAATAAAATTTATAGGCAAAATAATCATACTTTCTTTGTCTAAATTTACAACATTAACATTAACAGTTCCAATATTTTAATTATATTTTGACTGGTAAGGTTTGCTTATAATACAAATGAAAAGATTTAGGAAGCTAAACAAACAAATCAATAAAACAGAAATATAAAAAATAAAATGCAATCCATAATTCAATTAGAATGCTCATAAAAAAGAAAAATATGACTTTTTTCTTACAGAAATAAGAATAAACTTTCATAGAAATTTAAAAGTAAATATTATAGAAATAGAATTTGATGACTTTTTTATTATTAAACACAATATTAACGCTAATCTTTTCTGTGTTTGGTGAATTGCTAGTCTGTATATTTCTTCCAAATATGGTAGAAGTGATGTACTGAATAAACGCCAGTGTCTCCCATGAATAACAGTACTGATGATACAATAAATAAAACTGCAATAGCACAACATAGGCACAGCAGTGGAATTCTTCCATAGTTCTACTTCACAGTTGCATGAGATCCTCCTGCACTATGGTTTCTCTTCATTGACTCCTGTCAAAATGGTCTCAAGGTAAATTCCAAACACATTGAAGATGCTGCTGTTCAGCAGCAAAAATTTAGTCCTTTTCTTAAAAAACAGAACAAAACAAAAGAGAAGACTATATCCTCTAGAAGCTATGATACAATCATAAGTCAGAGTTACAATGATTTTGCAAATTAACATTATAACAGCACATAGTGAATTAATTAACAGTTCCATGACCAGGCAACATATATAGAATGGAATGATAATTCAACATCTAATCAGCAGTGGCTAGAGAGATGGCTCAGCATTTAAGAACACTTGCTAAACATGACCTTGCTTCCCAGCACCTATATAGGAGCCTTGCAGTCATTTGAAACTACAGTTCCAAGGAATCTGATGTCATCTTCTGCCTTCATGAGCACCTCCACACACATGGCACGCATTTACACACACACACACACACACACACACACACACACACACACACAAATGAACGAAATACATTTAAAAATTATAACCATCAAATTAAAGGTTAAACTTAACTAGCCATTTTTATTTTAGAAGGAAAATAAAAATGTTCTAAATATTATTTAAAGTGAAAAGAACAGGCTCTTATAAATAATAGCTGTTACCATAACTGGCAAAACTTGCAGGCATATATATATATATATATATTTGTTTGTTCATAAAATGTAATAACAGTTTTTTCTTTTAGTAGTGGGAAATGCACTATTTTTGATTGAGTACACAATATTCTGTGTACAACATTTTCTCTAGGCCAAGTTTCTGAATAGTCTTGGCTCATCAAGGTCCTGTTCCGCTGACATGGAATCATAAGGCAGAACAATATCCTGAAATAAAGGGAAACTGTAAAATTGAAACCTTACCTCTGATCCTCCTAGATCCTTGTGCACTGCAGGGTTTGGGTTCAGCAAACCAAAAGAGGTGCAGGCTGCATAGGTCACAGAGGAGGACTGCATGGGCTCAGATAGTGTGCATAGTGACTTGAATAGTGGAGAGTGCCATTTTGAGCAGTTTTTCTACTCATGGGGAGACTCGGTCACCATGGATTGAACTGTATTGACTCAATTCATGATTGAATTGACTTTGACATTTTGTCTATGGGTCACTTGTAAATCTCCTTTTGCAAATTTTCAGTTTTATGGAGAACGTTTTGATTACCAATATGGTTAATGTTATCCTTGCTGATTACAGAAATGAAGTAGCAAATATTCAAAACATTAATCAGTGAGACAGAATGCAGAATACAACAAACGTTTAAGATAACTGTTATTTAACATTAGAACTTTTAATAAAGAATGTACTTCTTTACACGTGTCTTGTGCTTTACCATAGGATTCTAATTTCTATGGTTCTATCTGCAGGAGATCAACCACAAGTAAAGAGCAGAATTTTGCAAATTGAATATTCTGATTGTGTTCCTATAAAAACCTATAGAAGAAAAAAACAATGTGATTCCTGGGTCTATTATCTCACCTGAATACATCTTTTTATTATTTTTTTATTAAAAATTTCTGTCTCCTCCCCACCTCCCATTTCCCTCCCCCTCCCTCCACATCTCTGCCCCTCCCTCTCCAGTCCAAAGAGCAGTCAGGGTTCCCTGCCCTGTGGGAAGTCCAAGGTCCTCCCCCCTCCATCCGGGTCCAGGAAGGTGAGCATCCAAACAGGCTAGGCTCCCACGAAGCCAGTACACACAGTAGAATCAAAACCCAGTGTCATTGTCCTTGGCTTCTCATCAGCCCTCATTGTCCGCCCTGTTCAGAGTCCGGTTTTACCCCATGCTTTTTCAGTCCCAGTCCAGCTGGCCTTGGTGAGCTCCCAATAGATCTTAAACAGTCCTCTAAAAGAACTGAATATTTGAAAAACAAGCTAATATCAGAATTGTCATGAATGCTGTCTCAGGGTCTGCAGTCTGACTCCTCACATTCTTTTGTGAATAAGTTTTGTTGAAGGACTTTCCCCCCCCATCTCACGGCTTTCTATTTATGAGAATAAGAGAAAAACTTTTATAGCTCAGGGTGAATAAGGAGTCCAATTGGGTCATGTAAGATATGTAACCCTTTGCTTATAAAGAAACCAGGCCAGAAATACCTTGTTTTGCCATATGATAGCAAACTGACTTCCTTTTTACACTGAGAATACAGCAACTATATAAAAGCTTTTTTTCCCCAAATTTTAGTGAGAAAGATGTTTTTAAAAAACAGATGCTGTGACTCAAGATTATGGATGCTGTGACTCAAAGATTATGGAGCCGAGGTAGTAGAATTGCAATGTGTTCAGTGCTAGCCTGGACTACAAAATGTTACCTTATCTAAACAACTAAGGCCTTCTTTGCAGTACTTTTATAATGGAGAAAGTCATTCTCTTTAGTGTTTGAGTCACACCTACCTGCTTGTTTAAGCAGAGTTTTCATGGGTAATTCTAACTTAGCGTGTTCAGAGACATGGATAAACATTATTTATTGTGTATACGTGAATGTATTTCCAGGGGGAAAAGTCAGTACTTAATCAGTGGACTCAGAAAAGAAAAAGGCCTGGCTTCTGTTGGTAGATTATTTCTAACCCATTAACTAAGTGTAAAAAGAAACATTTTCACTATCCCTCACTGCTGAGCTACACACAGACTGAACTGGGTATCATCCCAATACAAATCATTTTTGTACAATATCACAAAGGTTGAAGAGTCATATGACTAAAGTTTATCGTGCATTTTAAGTAAATCATAAGGAGAAAAGGATAGGGGAATGTTGAGCAAAATGTGTTTTTAAAGTCTTAGAATATTATTTTAATAAGAGATGTGTGATATTGACTTAATATAAATATTTTGAAATAATAAACCAAATAAAGAAAAAAAAATCTATACATGGAGTGACACAATACTTGTGACATCCCAGTATATATATACAGGTATGTGCATGTGTACATGTGTGTATTGTGTGTATGTGTGTGTGTGTGTGTGTACACATACGGTATACATTTAAAAAGGCCAAATTTAATGAGCCTTCCAATAAGATGTTGACCTTCTGGCCTTTATATCATTATGTGATTTCTTCCCCTACAACCTGCTTTATCAAGAGAATATGAGTGAGAAATTATCTCTTTCTTAGATTCTACTACTAAGTTTTTACTACATAGATTAAATTTCCGGGTGGGGAGGTAACACTAACAGATTAACTACTAAAATCAAATGATGCAAAATGGGCTCACTTGACTAAATAGCTTCTGGGTAGTTGATTATCTTTGTTGACTCTCGAGGTTCAGCATTTGAGGGTTGTGATCCCACTTGAGTGCTGTGAAGATTACAGGAGAGTGTCCTGGTGAGGTACTTGAGATAGTGATGATCCAGATACACTTCCAACTTACTATTATTTTTAAAAGTATATAGAAATGGAAAGGGTTAATGAGGACCTGAAGAAATGAAAACACTTGTGTACCGTACATGGGAGTGCAGCTGTGGGGAAACCGTGAAAAATCACGAAATAATCAACATAACATTACTATATGATTCACTAGCTCCATAGACCCCAGCATATTGAAGGTGGAGCTCAAAAAGATATCTGTCTGTCTACATTCACTGCAGCCTTGTTCATAACAGCTAAAAAAGCTAAGAAGCTTAAGTGGTGAATAGTTGAGAAATGAATATGAGAAAAATGGTTCGTATGGAGAATCAATTGAATGCCTCCTTTAAAAGAAGAAAATTCGATACATAATACAACATGGATGTGCCTTGAAGACATCAGCATGCAAGTAAAACATGTAAGGATCACAAAAAAGCCAATTCTATATGACTCCACTTCCATGATATACTTAGAATGCCATGCTCAGTCATCAAATATAGAGAGAGAAGTTGGAATGGTGGTTGATGAGGGTGAGTGGATGAGAGAGTGTTATGTTTCTGTTCAGTAATATAGTTAATTTTATAAAGCAAGCATTTTATTTTTAGACGATGCTGGGTGAGTGTTTTTGGTCCAACTTCAGAAGAAAATAATGATCAAAGTGATTGATTATCTCTGCTGTGATTTTATTACATTGTGTAAGAATACCTTTTGCTCATGGGCAAAAAGTAGGACTCCTTAACTGGCTTAATAAAATAAGAAGCTGTGGTGTGTAGAAGCTCACCTAGCAAAGCATAACACATTCTTGCAAAACCTTGAAGCTGAAGGTAGTTTTGAGCCCACCAACTAGATGATGAATTGCTCAGTCCTTGACAGAAATGAAACGATCCTGTCAACTTGAGGAATTTTGGATATGCGTCATTTCTTTAGGAGGAAGGAACCATTCTTGCCTAACACCTTGATTGCAGTCCCATGTGAACGGTACAGAGGAGGCGGTGAAGCCACATATTCTCATACATCCCCAAAATGGGAAAATATTATATTGTGGACTCTTTAGCACGTTTATTTTTTTATTTTTTTGTATTTTTATTATTCATTTTAGCTACCAACTACAGTATCCCCCTGTACCCTCTCCCTCCCCATCCCCCTCCCCGTCCCCCTCCCCATCCACTCTTTAGAAAGGATAAGGCCTCTTATGATGAAGTCAACAAAGTTGGGAGCACCAAATTGAGGTAGGAACAAGACCCACACCCCCTATCCCCATATCAAGGCTGAGCAAATTATCCCACCATAGAGAATGGGCTGCAAAAAGTTCATGCACCAGGTATAAATCCTGGTCTCATTGCCAGAGAGAGTTCCCACAGATAGACAAAGTCAAACAAATGTTATTCACATTCAGAAGGCCTAGTTCACTTCCAGGCAAGCTCCCCAGCTGTCTGTCCAGAGGTCATTAGCTCCCATTAGCGCAGGTCACCTGTCTCTGTGGGGTTCCCCATCGTGATCTTGAGCACACTTTTTCTTTAATAAATTCTTTTTGCCTGTGCCATAAAATAGGCTCAAAAAAAGTTCAGAAAATAGTAATAGCATTCAGGAAAAGATTCTGCTAAAAACTGTTAGAAATATTTCTTGCCTAGAAAATATAAAGTAAAAAAAAAGTTATTTAAGAACCTAAAAGTGTAATATTAGATATTTAAATGTATCCAGCAATGTTTTTACTGCATTTTAGCTGTACTTTCCAGGTGAATTCATACATGCATACCAAATACAATTCATTATTCTTTTTATAACAAAAAATCACCTGCATGTATTTTAATCTGTGTATTATTGTGTTTTGGAGACAATGTCAGTATTTTGTTCTCTGAAACAGTTTTTGGATTTGAACAATAACTCTAACCACTCAGTACTCTGATACTTCACGTCTAACAGGTTGAGGTATATGATAAAATGACTTCATTTTAAATAAGGTATTTCAAATGAAAAAAATATTTATACAATATATTCTGTTTATATGCTTTTCTCCTCCCTCAACAACTCCCAGATCCTCACCAACTGCCGAACCCTACTGCTTCTCTTTCTCCTTAAACAAGTAAACAAAATAAGAAACACACACACACACACACACACACACACACACACACACACACACACACACCAAACAAGTCAAAATCAGACAAAAAGTCTACAATACCCTTGAATTAATTTTGTTTTGACTGACTACTACTGTGAATTAGGACCAACCCTCTGGTGCGGTTAATATACCCAGTGAGATTAGATTAGAGAGAACTATTTTTTTTTTTTTTTTTTTTGCCGCAGGGAATCAAATACAGACAGCTTTTAGGCTAAGCATTGGAGCTCATGTCTACATCCCCCTCTCAGCCCTGAGACCTTGTCGGGTTTGAATGTGTACAGGTCTTATGTTTGCTGCTATGGCATCTGGAGTTCTCAAGTGCATCAGTCCAGCTGTGTCTGGAAGACACAGTTTCCATGCGGTCCCCCACCACCTTTGGTTTCCACAGTCTCTAGGTCTCATCTTCTGAACAGAACTCTGAGTCAGGACTGACGGGGTTTGGTGAAGACATTCCATTGACGACTAAGTGCTCCAAAGTCTCTCACGCTCTTCACACTGCCGATGTGAGTATCTGTTAATTCCTATCTGATTAGAGGAGAGCTTTGCTAATGATAGTTGAGTGAGGCACTGGTCTGAGTCCCAGCATACTGTTGCCAATGGGGGGAGGGGAGGGGATGAGGGCAGAGCTGGGGGTGTCCCTTGGAGAAAGTCTTTCTTGGCATGAGAGGCAGACACAAAGGAATGGAGATGGAGTAGAAGAGAAAGAGATGTTTTAAAGGACAATACCAATAGAACACATGCAAATATGGACCGGGTAAAGATCAGGAGGCCTCAGCTTTGTTCAAAGAATTAAAGACAATTAGTAAATCCTGAAAGCAGGTTAAATCACCTTCCTCTGGGAAGAGAACACAAACTAGTTATCTAATACCAAATGGTCAGCACTAAAAGATATATACATCCAAGGAACATACAGACTGTGCAGGCAGGTTGTATTAACGTATTTAGTACATACAAATATGTGTTTAATAGGTGTAAAATATATTTTATATTTATATCAAATATATTATATAAGTATAAAATTATTATAAAGAAATAGAAGCTGTAAAAAAAGCAGGACAGAACAACAACAACAACAACAACAAAAAAAACAGCCTACAAACCACAATCCCAGAGAACTTAGACAACAATGAGGACACTAAGAGAGACTTACATAGATCTAATCTACATGGGAAGTAGAAAAAGACAAGATCTCCTAAGTAAATTGGGAGCATGGGGACCTTGCAGGAGGGTTGAAATGGAGGAGGGGAGCGACAGGGAGGGGAGCAGAGAAAATGTTGAGCTCAATAAAAATCAGTTTAAAAAAAGGAGGGCAGAGGTGTAATCAGAAGGGTTTGAAAGGAAGAAAGGGAAGAGGAAATAATATAATTATAATCTGAAAACTCACTTATTTTTTTAAAAAGTCCAATACGTGCTCCAGAAAAGGAAGACTGAATCCCCCCCACACACCACCACTAATAATAAAACTAATAATAAAAAAATAATAATAAAAGTGGAGGCCAAACTCATGTAACCACAAAGATTGCCAAGTTCTCCAATATTGGCAGAGTGCCACCTGGTCTTTGTCAACTATTTCAGTTCACATTAATGTGGGCATTCACCAACATTTCTTTGAAGTGGAGCAGTTTGTCATCCATGGAATAAATCTCACTGTCAATTATCTCTTTATATTGTGATCATATTAAAAATTAAAAACAAGTTTAATTTTTCCAGTAATCTTCAAAGGTATTCTCAAATTCACATACCTGCCCCCCTGTGTCTGGGTCCTAATAGCTCTCAGTCTTCTTCACTTTAAATTTAAATTTAAAATTAATTATATTAAAGTTTTGACGTGTATTTTCTAAGACAGTATACAGCACACATGCACACAAAAATCCTTGTGCAGTTTTCAAGGTTATAATACAAGAAATCTTGCCATTGAAACTTGAAGTCAAAGTAAAACTGTAAAGTTTTCTACAAAAAAAAATGAGCGATATCAGTAAATTATGAGACTGGTGACCACGTAAAAAGTCAAATACTGAACCAACTTTCACTTCTCCCATCTTGAGGGCCAGTAAGGAATAAAGTCATTAGGCCTTGAAATATTCAAAGGTGAGAAAAATACAATTCCATCCTCCTGACACCTAGATGAGAAAATCCTTTTCTTCTTTTTTTCTATTTTCTTTCTTTCTTTCTTTCTTTCTTTCTTTCTTTCTTTCTTTCTTTCTTTCTTTCCTTCTTTCTTTCTTTCTTTTTAATTTCATGTTAGACTCCCAAACCTAACACAAACACCCGAGTCCAGCCAGTCACAGAATGTAAAGAGAAACAAACTGCCTCATCAAGGCACTGTTTTGGAGTTTGCTGTCTTGTATCAAATGATATCTAGAATATTTAGTCACTGAAATATACTTCTTTAGTTATTCTGGTGTATTTACTACCACTTTTCTTCAAGAATAAGTTAAGGAGAGTCGACCGGCTTTTACTTGAACTGTATTTTTAGGAATTACCATTTTACAATCATGCATAGGAAGACCTTACTTGCCTTTCTGACTTTCATATAGTTTTTTATTTCACATTTGATAAGCAATTTTAGACCTGGCCAAAGCAGCCGCAAAAACAGATTTCAAAAATTACATTCTCTTATTTCTGAAAGGATCCAAGTGCGTAGTTGTTCACATAATAGATTCAGGCCTCTGCCAAAATTGATTTTTCACTCAAAATTTGCAGAAACCTTCAATTTTTATTTTGCTAAGAAACAGATATTTCTTGGAACACTTTGTTCTTCTTAGTTTCCATGCCTGCAGTAGCAGTTGGCTTTCAGACCACGAGCATTTATGCCATTTGATTACCGAATAAAAGAATTCAACAAGAGTATTTGAGTGGTAATAAGTCACGTATTATAGCAGGTGCAAGTCATGAAACAGCAAACAAAATTTAGTCAGTCTCTAACCATTTGAAGCTGATGGATAAATAGATATGTCTATCAGTAAAGGTTATCAAATGGTCTCTCTTCACAGACACCCTGGTCTCTATATACTGACTTCATAGTACTATAGAAAAAAGGTTAAATAAAGTATAACTATTTAAGGAGTATTTTTTCCTAACTTTAATAACTTTGTACTAATATTCCTTAACTATATGAAAATAATATATATATATAAAATAAATATCATGTTGTTTGACTATATATAATAAATAAATAATATATATTGCATATATTATTTAGTAATATGCAAGCAATTAACAGGCACGGTACAAATACTCTAATACTGGGATCAAGCTAAATCCTGCCTTGCTTGTTTCCAATTACACAATCAATTACAAGTGGCTTGTTTTGCTTACAGGGGACACTGAGAACTCAGCTTTGTAAGGGCATGATGATGTCAAAGGGATATAGTACCATCCAATGTAGAAATATTTTTAAAGGCTCACGTTCTTCCAACAAATATATGGGTTGTCATTTCATTACTTTCAGAAGTTAAAACACCCTGCGTCATCTTTGTGAGTCTGCTGTAGTGTGCCAGGGTCTGACTATACTTAAGCATGCTGTTTGAGATCAAGGAAAACATATTCTAGTTGAAATGAAGAAAGTAGGAAGTTGTAAAGGTTTCCCGATATGTTTGACACATATCGGCTAGATTCATAAGTGTACTTAATTAAATCGTATATCGTCACAAAATTTATCAATTTTCAAAATGACATGGTTAATAATGACTGTCAGCTTTACGGCCCTAGTATCAACTTGGCATTGTCTGTGAGAGTTTCTAGATGGGATGGTTGAGGTTGAAAGAATGGGGGTAGCACCATTCTGTAGGCTAAATACCTGAGCCTAAGAAAAATGAGAAGGCATCTGGCATTCATCTCCTTCCTAGTTTGGGAGACAGGGCAGCTGGATCCTTTACAGTCCCTGCAATGATGGACTGACAAAGACAGGTATGGAAAGGAAATATATCAGTTGCCCTGAAGTTGTGTGTGTCAGGAATTTAATAGCAGCAGTGAGAAAATTATCCATCTAAGAAGCAGGGATGCAGGACGGTGGGAAATCCTCTCAGCATTGGGCAAACAAAATATATTAGGCGAACAAAGCAGGCAGATGAACCAACTTTTCTTCTTTCCTCTTGGGTAAACACATAAGGGACTGACTATGTTTAATTTAACTCATTAATCACAAGCAAGCCTTATACATGGCAGTCACCATGTAAATTTCTTGAGTGGAAGACTTTTAAGAAAAAATTAAAAGTAATGAACATATAGAAAAAAATGAAGTGTCTAGGACCTTAGTGTACCACAAAAGAGAGCCCAAACCAAATATTATTCACTTAGAAAAGTCATTCTTAAATTATAATTGAATAAAATATATAAGAATCAGAAAACTGAAAGTGGCTGAATAGAAATAAACATATCTCATTTGCTTCTTTCCTAACGTTTGCCATCTATTTTTTAAATGCTGTAGCATTTTTGTCTAATTCTTACTTTTATTTTAAAATTTGAAATTACTTACAAATTGAACAAACTACATAGTAGTATCAATTAAGTTGCAATAACATAGAGAAACATCCTATTTGATACAAATTATGATCATACTTATTAGGTAAATTATAACTGAGTTTGTTATCATCTAAAATATGTGTGTGTAGATCTTGATAAGAGAAATTTTGATGTAATAATATATGTTTATACTTATCTAATAAATATTTCTGTATATTATAAATGTGGTTATAACATTTGATACATTATTTATATAGAGCTTAGAGTATCTAGAAAAATAATTATAATAAACTAGATATATTAGTAGACAAATATGAAAGGTTGTCATAAAAATCAAATCAAATTGCCTTTGAATTTAAAAAGAACATTCTTATATTACTAATTATTGTCAAGCATGAACTTGTGAATGGATTTGGAAAATTCCAAGCATAGACACAAAGTAATGCTGCTTAGCAATAAAAACAAGAAAGTCCAATTATATGAGATAACATGAGTGATATATGGATCATTTAGCTTAGGCAAAAAAAGCAAGTCATTCATAGAAGGAACCAAAAAAGTCATTCTCAAAAGGTAAGAGTATAGTGCTGGTAAGTCAAATATGGGGTAATTTTGGGGGGTCTGAGTTACCTCACTCAAATCAGAGCGGTTGACCAATAGAATAGAATCGAAGACCTGAATATTAATCCACAATCCTATGGACACCTGATTTTTGACAAAGAAGCTAAAATTAGACAATGGAAAAAGAAAGCATTTTCAACAAATGGTCCTGGCAAAACTGGATGTCAACATGTAAAAGAATAAAAATATATCCATATCTATCACCATGCACAAAACTCACATCCAAATGGATTAAAGACCTCATTATAAATCTAGCCATACTGAATCTGATAGAAGAGAAAGTGGGAAGTAGCCTTCAATACATAGGCAAAAGAGATTACTTCCTAAATACAACCAAAGTAGCGCAGACACTGAAAGCAACAATAAATAAATGAGACCTCCTAAAAATGAGAACTTTGGTAAAGCAAAAGACACAGTCAATAAGAAAAAAAGGCAGCCTACTGAATGGGAAAAGATCTTCACCACCCCACAGACAAAGGACTTATCTCTAAAACATATAAAGAACTCAAAATTTAGACATCAAAATTCTAAATAACCCAATTAAAGAATAGGGTAGAGAACTAAACAGAATCTCAAAAGAAGCATCTCAAATGGCCAAAAGACACTTAAGTAAATGTTCAACATCCTTAGCCATCAGGGAAATGCAAATCAAAACAATTCTGAAATACCATCTTACACCTGTCAGAATGGCTAAGATCAAAAACACCAATGGTAGCTTCTGCTGGAGAGTGTTACAGGAGAAGGGCCTGCTTGTTCATCCCAGCCACCCGTTTAGTTTAGATCTGAAATAATCACAAAGAAACTGTATGAATTAAATCACTGCTTGGTCCATTAACTCTAACTTCTTATTGGCTAACTACTACATCTTAATTTATTTCTATTAATCTGTGTATTGCTACATGACAGTGGCTTACCACCAAAGTTTCAGTATGTCTATCTCTGGCATTGGCTCCAATGCATCTCTCCTAACTGCACTTTCCTCCTCCCTTGCTATAGGCCAAGCCAGTTTTCTTTATTCATTAACCAGTAAAATCAACACATAGATAGAATGACCTCCCACACCAGTAAAGGATGTGAAGTAGAGAACACTCATTTATTGCTGGTCGGAATACAAATGTGTGCAACCACTTTGTAAATCAGTATTGTGGTTTCTCAAAAAATTGGAAATCAACCTACCTCAGGACCTAGCAATACCATTCTTGATATATACCCAAAAGATGCTCAACCAATTTACAAATCAGTATGGTAGTTTCTCAGAAAACCGGGAATCAACCTAAGTCATGACCCAGCAATACAACTCTTGGGCATATACCCAAAGGGTACTCAGTCATACTACCAGAACATTTGTTCAACTATGTTCACATCAGCATTAATTGTAAAAGCCAGATCCTGGAAACAACCTAGATGCCCCTCAACCAAAGAATGGAAAAAGAAAATGTGGCACATTTGTACATTAGAGTACTATTCATTGATAAAAAATAGTATATCTACATCTTGCATGCAAATGGATGGAACTAAAAAACACCACCCTGAGTGAAATAACCCAGACCCCAAAAGATGAATTTAACCCATTTCTATTAATCTGTGTATCACTATGAAGCTGTGGCCTACTGGTAAGATTCCAAGGCATCTGTCACCTTTGTAAGCTACGTGAAATCTTCTTGACTCTGCCAAAATGTCATTTAAAATGTTTTTAAAATTTAGCATTTTCTCAACAGTGAGACATGTCTGCTTCAGGCAGTGCCAATTTACTTCAGAGATGATGGGCATTGAAAAAACTCCTTATGAAGTTTGCAGTCACTGTGGCAAGATTAGTGATTTGGGCGAGAAACCGCTCATGCCTGGATTGCTTGATAATATGGTGTATGAACTGAATATGTAGAAGCCACAGAAAAATGAATTCTGGACTTGCCAAAAAAGGTGAGACAATACTTCAGGGTTCCTGCTCCAACAAAGTAACTGCCAGATAATCTGCAAGACACAAAAGAAAGCAACTGATGAACTTTGCCATTGCAAGGTAAAACACCCTTTCAAATTTCCTGCTTCATGGAAATGTCTACCTGATACTATGGGTCTATAATCTGAAGAACTTTGGATGGCTGTCTAGTTAGCATGATGCCTCTATCAATTCTAAAGTTTTGGAAGTTGATTGATAGCACTTTCTGTTTACTCAAGTAATCTTATTTCCCTTCTCAGGTCTTTAATGGTGTTGAACACTAGATAGTCATAGCAACTTTCTTCTTATGAATTAGACAAACCAGTTCTAATACAAGACTCAGACTCCTAAGATAGGATAATTATTTAAGCACTTATCATATGTTTCTTGCTTGATATTATTTATGTTGATTGTAATTTTAATTTTTATACTTAATATTTCTTTTATTGTATACAGTTTTGTATTAGGCTTAAAATTCTTATATAGACAAAACGAGGAGGTGCTGTGGGAACTCCTTCAACCAATAGCTTTTAAGATACCAGTCCACTTGGATGTGGTCTCTATAAATACCAATGTAAAACTTGTGAGCTCTCTCTCTCTCTCTCTCTCTCTCTCTCTCTCTCTCTCTCTCTCTCTCTCTCTCTCTCCTATCTCTATCTCTCTCTCAGCTGCTAGATTCAGTTCCTGTTCCCCACTCATGCAGAGGACTATGTTCTGTGAATCTAACCCTAAATAAAGAACCCTTTATTATACTCAGTTCTGAGCTAGAGTGGGACGGCTTTATAGAGTCCATCACAAAATACTATGGGATTAAATATTGTCACTGAGCCCCAAGACTGTAAAAGGACACTCCATCATAAGAGCTTGCACTTTTGTGAGACTGCTGAGGCTGTAACAAACCTACCCCAAGACATCCAGTTCATGGAACCTGTAAGATTATACCTCTAAACCTATGGTAAATTGCTCTGCAATGACAACTAATATGACATTTTAGTTCTATTTTTCAGTTTTATTTCTCTCCCATGTCAAAAGATGCTGGAAGGGAGAAATGCAGGCCAGATGCCTGATCTCTGTCATCAGCCTCCTTAGTGTGTGGCCTTGTATTAAAAAGTGGGAGTTTAAAATGCAAACATCAAATCTACCAGGGAAAGGAAGAGAAATGAAAAGAGGGCCTTCTAGTCTCCCGTTTAAAGACTTGTGATTTTAATTCCCCTGACTGTTATACTAGCTGCTCGTATATTATGAGAAACAATTTCACAATTTGGGGAAACAGAAAACTCCTATATAATTGGACTATCTCTTTTAAAAGAAAGCTATCTTAAGGTCTAGTTGGTTATAAAAAAAAAGCCTTGTAGCTAATGTATGATGTTTTAGAGAAATCCATGTGTGTACAAATCAAATTATGTAAGAAGCTAAAACTGATCCAATCACAGTTCCAGCATTAAATATGAACCTGAGAGGCTTGCTTAATAGAATGCTTTATGTGTGTGTGTATGTTAAAATCAAGTCTATTTTCCCAATATGTAGTCATGCTAAGAAAGATTAAATGAAAAAGGCAAGAGATGAATTTCTCAAACATCAGTATTACACAGCAGCAGCCTGAGAGCTGGGCTGACTCAGTAACAACTGTGAGTCAGGGAGTTTCCTGGGGACAAAGCATTGTCTTTCAATACTTTGGAGAACAAAATTTTTGAACGCTAAGACACTGCATTGTATAGAAAGGATTGTGGGGGAAGATGATGAAAATGTTTGAACCTACATTCACCCCCCCCCCTCTATTTTACCTTATCATTGTAGAAAAATGCAATTGAATTCTATTTTTGTCACTTTTTTGAAAAAGTGTTGACTGATAACTAAGTAAAGTCTATTTTAAAAGCCACCTAGCATACCTATAATATATATGACATAGTGTTTGGTTAATAATTACAAATTTAAATGATGTTAAATTTAATTTTCTCAGAAGCTTCACCTGCAATTTTGGAGAACAAGAAGGAGTAGTTTAGCTTGGATCCAGTAGTCTTGATCCCTGTACAGATCTAGAAATGCAAACATTGTGAAGTTCTAAATTTCCTATTTGCCTGATTGAATGTCCATCCATCTACTTCTCATCTACTTATCTATATAAGCTCTGCTCTTTGAGCATTAGAACAGCTTCTTCATTTCACACACCATATTTAAATTATTTGCTTTATTCCATAAAGGTATTTTCTGTGTACTCTGGCTATAATGCTAACGCCAGATCAGTCTATAAAATATATAAATAGCATGAGAACTATCTTTTTAGACGTTTTTAAGTTTATAATATAATTGAAGCATTTATCCTTTCCATTTCTTCACTCAAAACCCTCCTATACAGCCTTGCATATCTCATTCCAATTCATGTCCTTGTCTTTCACTAATGATCACTGAATGCATGTATATATGTGTGTGTGTGTGTGTATACTTAGATTCCTATATAACTTGTTTAGTAAATATAAGGCTACTTTTATGTAGGTTTTCAGGGATGACCATCTGGTACTAGACAACCAATTGATGTGCTATTTTCTGGGGAAGACCACAGGATACAAATGATCTGATAGGGGAAATATGAAACAGGGTACTTTTTAGGGAATAGGGAGGCAAATTCAGAAGAAAAGGAGAATGAGTAAAATAATATTAAGGAACCTTAAAAAAATCACAAGGGATTCCACTATTAACTGTTTATCTAGAAGAAAAATAAAACAAAATTAATAGTAGGCATGTTTTAACAATTTTACTTGTGGTAGTTCCTCGTGTGGTTTCAAATGTGACACTTTATTCCCTAGTCTTGCAAACATATACATACTCAAATAATTTTTTACTCTTTTCTGGTCAGGTGTTGTAGAAGAGTAGATAAGCAAGCAAAATGAGAGCCACATTAGCCAACTTTGATTCTTTTTCACATGTGGTAGGAAATTGAGTTACCTATATTTCTGAATGTTTTTTGAAGAATCCTAAATTTTTGAGATGGATAGAAAGCAATCAGTCTAAAGCAGTTTTGATTACTATATGTGAATTGATAATATTTCTCTTAGAGATCATGTGTATCTCTCTATATATAAATACATGTAACCTTTAGAGTTAATGTGTGTATATTCATACAAATATATGCATGAAAGAATATGCATATATGCTCATATGTATAACTTACAGATATCTATACATCTATATGAACATCACAAAAATACTAGTAGTATCATACTCATTTACAAAACAGGAACAAAGAATTTTCTAGAAGCTTATACCTGCTCATGTTCCCATTCTGTTCTCTTTATTGATCTGCAGTTGTGTGTAAGATATACAAAAATTAAAATAATTATGCTCCAGAGAAAGAAAATATCAATAAAGTCATGTGAGCTTAATTAAAATTGTCCATGGTAATATAAAGTAAGCAGCTGAAATAAAAAATACTGTTTCATATAGACAAATCTATGTGGGTTATTTTAGAAGCCCACAAAATTTGCCTGAAAATAACAGAAAGTAATATCAAAATGAGAATAAAGTTTGAGCCTCACTGATTCCGTTCTTAAATCATGCCTTCTCTGCTGTTACACTGAACACACTCACAGAAACTATGATAATTGAAAATTTGTACATTTCCTGATTATAATTTGCTAACAATTCTCTTCCTAATGATAATAATTTTGAGCTATTCAAACACCAGTTTTATTGAAAACCTTTTTTTTTAAAGAAAAAAATTCTGAATTATAAATAATTGAGCCCTATTATTGTCTGTGTGTGGGCCAGGGAGTAGAAGAAAGTGGAGTAGTTAGCCTTAATTATCTGGATAATTTATTTCTGTCAACCCAGCCTTGGTGCCCTTTCCTTTCAAAATTGAAAAGTTATATTAGAAATTACAGTTCGTCTTAAAGGAACTATAACATTAGAGATGACATTTAGGCACGATAACTTATTTTCACCATGTCACCTTTCTGGTGAGAGTTGTGCAGTGTTCCTATCTTAGGATCGAGATTGAGCGAGCAGATGACAGGAAGGTCAGGGGACTCTTCTCTATCACTCGGAGGCTCCCACCATTGCCTTCTGCAATCAGATTGTTAGCATGTCAGCTTGGGCTGTCAGAGTCCCTTGAGTGCTGTTCAGCCAGCTAAGAGAAAATACCTTGTGTGCTGGCTATAGCTGTCCCTCAACAACACCCAGTCACTCGGCCGTGCAACCTAAACGGGGCATCCGGCCTCACCTTCACACCAGTGTGTGATAACTGATTTTGCTTTCTCCATGTGCCTTGACCTCATAAGAAGACGCGGGGAAGGGCCAAGGTGAAGAACCCAGCAAGTCTTGAATGCTACTGGCCCTCACTTGTCTGTGAAAAATGGCAGCTTTTTTTTTTTTTTACTCCAGTCAGTCAGCAACAAACGTAATAAAACAACTTTTACTCAGAAAACCAATAAAGCATTTCTTTTATGTAGTGGTGAAATGCAACCACTAGATGACACCAAGAGATAGTTTCTATATGTCTTATTAATCTGTACTCCGTTGTCTGTTCAAAGGTAACACTCTAGCTCGGATTGCTGTGGGGGGTCTTAGACGTCGGCCAAGTAAGAAACTGAATTTTTTAAAATGGCCTTCTTTTGATATTATCATATGCTTTCTAATCATAAGGAGCAAACAGAACGAATTAGAAATATAAACAAAATGCAAAACTGTTGTTAGATCATGTGGGTGCTTAACCCTTAGCATCCCCACTATGGCTTGTTAGTGGGTAACCCTTGGGGAATACTCCATGGGTGTAACTGTAGTGATCTGGGGAGGTTCTGCAGTACCATGACCATAAAACCTCCTAATGGGCTTAAAACAAATTTCAATTTTCTCTCTACATTTCAGCCTTGTAAGTAAATCTCAGCAACTTGCTAGCATCATCTTGCTATGTGGCTGGATGTTGTACTGTTCATGTCTGCATAAAACAAGAAGCTGTAGCAACATATATGAACATATATGAACTCTTGGATGATCGTCTTCAGTTCCATCAAAAGAAAACTAACAGTTTGTTGCAGATTTAGACTGTGGGTGGCCCATAGTCAATTAAAGTAATTTGCATTGGTACAATAAATTAAAAAGAAAACTGGTTTCCCTAAATCATATGGTATTGTTTCAATAGAAAGAATCTTATTTATTAAGAGCTGAATATTTCACACTTTACTACTCGCCTAAGAAGTCTTCAGAGGTCCACAATCATAAAGACGCGAAAAGAGGAAGCAAACATTAAATTAATAGTTATCAAAAGTGTTTTAGAACACTTCATGGTAAAGTTTCAGAAACCCTAAATATAACTTTAAACTATGAGACTGATTTAATTTGGTCAATCAGTTCCACAAAGAAATCATAATTTCATTTATCTATTAGAAAGAATTTAGTTGGATGGAGTCCAATTTAGTTGGAGAGTCTGCATGCATTAATCCCAGCACTCGGGACTCAGAGGCAGGCAGATCTCTGAGAGTTCGAGGCCGGCTGGGAGGTCTAGAGTGTGTTCCAGGACAGGCTCCAAAGCTATATAGAGAAACCCTGTCTCAAAAAACCAAAAAAAAAAAAAAAAAAAAGAAAGAAAGAAAGAAAATAAAAATAAAAAAGAATTTATATTATGTATTCTTAATTCCGCAAGACTCTTAGAATATATGATTAGTTTATAGTAATTGGAAGTGAATTGGAAATTAAACATAATGTGATGTTCATGGACAGAATAATATTTAAAATATACTCATCAATTTACAAATCTATAATGAAAAATTTAAAATTACTCTGGAATAAAGATGTTTAAAATATAACACATTATATTCTGACAATTTGATAAATTCTTTTTATATCATTTATAAATGTAGAATTTTATCTGTTTTTTTTAATTTTATGGGATAGTCTAAAATTATGGAAAGGTTTTTCTTGAATTTCAATAGTAGATATATGTTGAAATTAACATAAAAGATGTACTATACATTGAGTATTGCTGTTGAACAATGCTTGTTCGCATTAAATATTGGCCTCCATACAGATTCACGTTTTTGTTTTTCTCATTTTTCTAACTGAAGAAACATGAAAAAAATTATTAAGAAAATTTATTTACAGTAGTAAATATGTCAATGTCTTTTGTATAATTTTAATAATTACATTTTGAAATTCAACAAAACATAGGAAATCATTATAAAGCCATTTATTTTTAGAATAAATTTATAATTACAAAAGATTAGACATAGTGCTTGATTTGACTATATGGCAGGGGGGAGAAGACAGGTCTTATAGTTTCATAACAGCCACTATTTCTCCCAGAAGTTTTGATGGCTTATTTTCTGCCCTATTGAACTAAGTATTAATTTTCCTCTTCAATATAATGTACTAGTTCATAAACTAAATGCATATATACACACAGGCATGCTTGTACAAACAAACATGCAATATGCACAAATGCACACACACATACTCCATGCAAACAGAAATGCCTCCTTTTAATATTTACACCATATTGGTCAGTACAGATGTGTAATGTCATGAATTGCTGATTTCCCCTGTGTCATGTCTTGCTAATTTCTTTTATGTTAGATGTTTTGACATCAGTATGTGTTAGAGTCTAAATCTTATCAGCAGTAGTTAGATAGAGACATTATTCTGGTCTGAAATAAGAAATCTTTAGAGTTTTATGATGCATATTATAAATGGTTACATTAAATGTTAAAATCAGCATAACAGAGTGTTTTTCATATTGTTTTAAGCTTCTTCATTGCTATATTCTAACCTTATATTCACAAGAACAGAGAGATAATTTTTCATTTGTGGAAAGCCTTGAATTAATAAGCATCTGAATTTTAGAGGGAAATCACACAGAAACAGCTAAAAATAATTTGGCTGCCTAATTTATTTGTCTTCCTGTTTCATTTTTTATAGAGATATTTTCTTTATTTTTTTCCCTCCATTTACAGGTGCAGAATTAAAGAACATGTTCACTCACTAGATTATTGATGCACTTAAGTGGAGTGTTCCGAAGCATGTAATTACCGTGTAGGCTTATGGCCCTGAAGTAGCCGGGGATGGTGGTGCTGCATAGCCATGATTTGAAGGACATACAGTGATGATTATAGAGGCAGTGCTCTACATCCATTCCAGCCCTTTTGTGTTTAGCTGGTTGTCATGGCAAATAATTGGATAGAATTTAAGCCACTTTCTTCCAAGTGGGAAATTCATAATTTTACCCTTCACCTAATTTTGTAGATACTTTTAAAGAATCTTAAAGTTTCTAGAGGAATGACGTAGAGCAGTGTGGGAAAAAAATTTCACATTCAGCAGGCATCGAGGAAAACACACTTCTGTTTTGGAGGGTACAAGAGAAAAAAGAAACGATTTCCATTTGTATCGGTTTGCTTCCTGTCTCTATAACTAAGCCACAGAATTAAGCTTCTTCCTTTTTTTTTTTTTTTTTTTTTTTGAAAATCAAGACTACTTTACTTTAGACCATTGCTGCGGGAAAGAAGAAAAAGAGGATAAAATATTCTGTACAACACAAGTTAAAATATTACACAGCTTACAATATTATCTGCGGAAGGAAAAGAACCTTTCAAAAAACTAGAAGAGAAGCAGTAAATAGAAATGATTAGACTAATACCATAGGAGGGAATGCGGTGGGAGGAAAGACTAGGGTTAACAGACAGGTAAAAATATTTAAATTAATTTAAATTGATTTGTTTATTTATTTGTTTATTTGTCCTTTACTTTCAATTTAGTTGTATACTATTGAAAGACATAAGCTAAAAAATATCTTTCAGTTCTGAAACAACCTTATAAACCTTAGATAAAAACCTATTGGTAGACTGGGACACCATGAAGGACATTACCTGCCTGAAAGGCACTGGCCATGCACACAGTCTTTGCAACAGACACATCTATTCAACTGTAATAAACAATTTTTAAAAAAGAACAACATTAGCAAAGCACCCTTTTTGCCTTCGAGAAGAATCCATTTTAGAGAGGCTAAATAAATATGGATGGAGATGCTTAATAAAATTAGTCACTTTATATAAATGGTTATTAGTGTAGCACCAAGTGTAGAATCCCAACATTATCAGTCATAAGACAAAAGTTTTCCTGCATCATGGTCCCCTCAGTTTAACAGGCATGTTCTAGGTGCTTCTGTGTTTAGCAGGATGCAGACATCAAGTCATCCTCAGTGTGGAGACACCCTGAAATGTCCAAGGTCATACATGTTCATTCAAATTTTAGGGTTCTTATGTCCATTTTTATGTACTGCCTCTTGATCAAGGGAAAGGAAGTTTTTCTATACCCTAAAAAATATACAAGTAAAATGAAAGGATGACAAGAATTTGGAAAGAAATGAAGACAGACAAATGATAGGACCCTGCCTGTATTCTTTGAAATTTTTTTTCTAAAAGCTGCAGATTGGAATTAAAGTTTTGAGTTACTCAAGTATCACAGTCCATAAAAATAAAATAAGTTACAAAACTAGTCCACCTATTTTTATAGTAATAATATTATGTGGTTTATTTCATGAAAATCTGTGCATAACCAAGTGTTGAAGTGAGGAAAAATAACTAATACAATTCAAGATAAAATTAAAACCAAATCTCAGGAAGTTTTTGATATTCTAAAAATGATCAGTTGTTGCTACAAAGCAGGTTTGTTTTCTGTTACTAAAAGGCTTTTTTACCTTACAAACCTGAATGAGAGCAGAATTTACTGTGTGCATTGAAGAGCATGATGTAATATAGACAAAATTCTGAATGCTAGAAAAAAATCATTCCGGCTTCTTGTTATTCAGAACTTAGAATGCAGAATATTTATTATTTTTTCATCATAAATTTTGATTTCCACCTACTTTAAACAGTTACTTCCAATTAGAGGAATATCACACCTGGAGAGGAGTTGTGCACAACTTTAATCCCGGTACTTGGGAGGCAAGGCAGGTAGATCTCTGTGAGTTAGAAGCCAGCCAGGTCTACAGAGAGAGTTTCAGGACAGGCAATGCTACACAGAGAAGCCCTGTCTCAATAAAACGAGAGAGGGAGAAAGGTGTGTGTGTGTGGGTTAACATAATAGATATGAGTTCTTAGAGATTTAGTAAAATGTAATCAAATATCACAGTGCTACAATCAAACATTAAAAGAAATATGAATATCTCACAAAGATATTCATGAAAAATTAATCAATAAGTACACAAAATAGATTTCTAACAAAAAGTTAGAAGAAAATATTCTTTGTAAACTTGATAAATGATCAAATAATTTAAATATAGACCAAGGTAAATTGATGAATTTATTTGAGCAGCAGGCATTCTAGCTTTCTGAGGTTATTCACAAGGCAAATGCAGCAAATTTACAAACATAAGAGCAAGTATTGTCGTTCTGTGCCCTGGACAGAAGAGAAGCCACACACTGTAGTTCACTTAAGATGGTAATAAAAAGCAATTGCTTACCGTACATTGTAGAGCTCGGGAGTCTCTTTGTTATAGTCTGTACTTTTTTCTCTCCTTTTAATGTCATATGTATTTGATTATTCTCCTATTCTGTAACTTGTGGAAGTTTTTGCCTTTTGGTATTTTATTATTTATTTATATTTTTTAAAAACAATATGCCAATCCCTTTGGGTATTTTAAACATTAAAAAGAGTTCCTTGGAAACACCAAGAACAGTTTCTTTTATTTACATTGCTCTAGTTCATGTTATTTCTAAGTGTATTGTCATTGGGAATTGGTATTGTCATTCTGGGAATCCCAAAATTGAACAAAGACTGGATTGACCTGAGGACAGGGAAAGTAACTGTGTGCACTGCAAAGTACTGAGACTAAGACAATAGATATTGTTTAATTTTGAGTTGAGAAAGAGTTAAAAAAAATCATTCATGGTTTTCAATTAACACCAGGAAGTAACCCATGCTTATAAACTTAACATCCCACCATTATGTCTGAGAAAAATTTTACATATACGTGCATGGGTAGAAGTTTTACGAGGTGTTAGTTCTCATGGGGATGATAAGTTTACATTGATATGTTGCATTTTTATCTCATTTATGGATTTAATTCTTATACTATGAATAAACAATCCCCCTTGTACTCCTCTCACTTGGACACCTCACACAAACCCACTACAAAGAGAATCTCTTAATTAGAAATTTGATATAGGAGAAATTAAGAACAGAGATTAATAAAGGTATTTTGATGATTTACCTTTAAACACATACTTGAAATTCATGGTGGGCAATTCGTTTATAAAATAAATATTGGCAGAGAAATGTCCCAGGAGTAGAGTACTAGCCTGACAACGCAAGGTCAGACACCCAGAACTCACATCCGTCAGGTGCAGTGGTGTTCATATATGCAATCTAGTGCACCACTATGGAAAGATAGAAGGCGGAGGCAGCCGCAGCACCATCAGCTTGCACGTGTCAGCGAGCCTCCTGTAAGCAGCAGAGACCCACAGAGAGACCTTGTCTGAAGCGGTGGAAACTGCAGCCAGTATGTAAATTTCATCTAACCATGATACACACTCCCTGAAAAACATGTTTACATTCTCACGTGAAGGGTTTAGGTGTGTCTTCACACATACACAGAAAAATAAGCTATTTTATCAAGTGTTTTTTTTTTTCTCCTCGGCATCATTTCCTCCACCTGCCGCCACCACCTTCTATTCGTCTTTATCCAAATCTTCATTTGATAACAGACATTGACAAAATACAGACAAAATCAAGCACATGTACTCTTTAGATAGTATTGTTAAGATTGAAATACAAGTCACTTACTACAATGTTTGTACTTTTATTGTATTCAACTCAATGCTTTTAAAGTATCTATCTATCTATCTATCTATCTATCTATATATATATATATATATATATATATCATCTATCTATCTATATCCAATAACTGCATGATAATGTTCCATTACCCTTGATAATGTGCACCCATTATATACACTCCCCATGGTCCATTCCTCAAAGACACAGTGACCTAATTCCTGTCTGTATGTTTGTCTATTTTAAAGATGACGTGTAAAGGAAGTCACTCCTTTATAGCTCGGTATCTTTGAGTACTGTAGTTAAATTCCATTTCTTTAGCAATTTAAATATACTCTATCCTTTAGTGACTGTATCTGCAAGTTTTTATATTTATTAGCATTTCAAAAAAGATCAAATTTTAAACTAGTTAATTTCCTCTGTATACTCTTTTCATTTTTCTTCATTAATTTTTATTAAATATATATCGAACCATTTTAAAGGTTCAGTTTCCTCTTCTTTTTCATTTTTAAGGCAGAAAGTTAAGATAGTAGTATAATAAATTTTCCTTACAATACACATAGATTTATTTTACCTGTAAATATTTACTTCATTTACATTTAAATATAAATAAACAATACATTGAATATCAATTTAGTCATAATTATCTTTAAAATATATTTAATATTTATATATTCCTATAAAATATACATCCAAATTTCCTTCAAAACACTTGCTTAAATACATTAGTATTTTGAAACAAATGGCTTCCATTATTTAAATGATTTCTTTTTTCCCACTGCGAGTTCTTCTTTGACCTATTTTCCTCTTAGGAAATAATAATCTATTTCCCACATATCTAGAACTTTAAAATACCTCTTATTGGTATTTAATTTAATTCAGTTCTGGTCAGGAAACATACTTTATATGATCCTATATCTTTTCATATATTGAGAATTGTTTTACTAGTTCAATACATTTTAGGCTATCCTAAAGGGAAAAAAAAAGTTTATGTGTATGTATATCCTGTGGTGTTTGAAAGTTTCTGTGAATGAAAACCTGTTTGGCTGTTTATGTCAATAAGTTGTTTATAAATTGTTATTTTCTTTTTGTTTCCAATCCATTATTTGAGCTGGACACTGAAGTGCAGCTAGCTGACTACTTTGATATTTTATATTTTTCTTCATTCTAGCAATTTTTTCTTCACATTATTTGTGGACTTGATTTGTGTGTGCGGGGTGTGTGTGCGAGTGTGTGTGTGTGTTTGTGTGTGAGTGTATGTGTATACACTTTGCCAATTCTAAATGGGTTGACCAAACTATTATTACAAACTATTCCCTTTTAAACTATAATGACAATATTTGCCTAAAGCATTATTTTGTGTTTCCTTCCCAACTCTTCTTAGTTTGTATTGGACTCTGAACTGTTTTCTTTTATTGTTTTGTGTCATATAAATAGCATATAAATGGATTGTTTTTAATTTATTTTTCTCTGTTTTGTTTTATGAGCTATCATTTCATAGCTGTGTTTTTATGCATGCTTTCCTTGTTTATCACCCTCCCCACTCTCCTTCTTCGGCCCACCCCACATTGTCTCTGTTCTCCTGACAGTAGCACAGATTCCACCTTCATGTCAAGCATACCCTGTTATTCTGTTACCCTCTCTTTCTACCTCATATCCCCCTAAGACCTCAGTTTCCCTTTCCAGGTTTATTATCTAGACACACAAACACACATATCTATGTATAATATATATTATATTATATTATATTATATTATATAATTATATATATTATATGACACACACACATATATATATACATATATATATATATATACATATATATATATATATATATTTAGCCTAAGATTCACACAGGAGAGAAAATATGTAATATTCATCTTCTTTGCCCTAAATTGCTTTAATTCCTATGAAATTTTCAGTTCCATTAATCTTCCTGCAAATGTTATGATGTTGCTTTTAGCTACATTTGAAAAAGACTCCATTGTGTATTCATACATTTGTTTTAACCCAGTCATGTGTTTATTGCCATCTAGATGGTTCCATTTCCCAACTGTGCTCAGTCATTGAGCAATAAATACGTGCTTGAGAATCTCTGTGTTGGGACTTGAACCCGTCAACTTTCTAGGATGAGCTCAGGAATGGCTTACCTGGATTATATGATAGGTCTATTTTTTCTCGAGAAACCTCTCTGCTGAATTTCATGGTGGTTTGAGAAGTTTATATCCACATCAACAGGGGCTGTGGCTCCTGGTTTCTCACATAATTATCAGTATTTATTGCTGCTTATTTCCATATTTGCCATTGTGACTTGTGAGAAATGGAATCTTAAGACAGTTTTAGTTTCTATTTTACTGGTGAGTAGGAATTTTACAGTCTTAAAGAATACTTATTAACCTTTTGTGATTCTTTTTTGTTTTTTTGAGAATTCTCTCTTCATTTTGCCCATTTATTGATTGGGAAATTCCCACAGTTCTTTACATATTTTAGATGTGAAACTCAGTCTGTAATACAGCTCACAGACTTTTCTTTCATTCTACAGACTGTGTCTTTACTCTAGTGATCATTTCTTTTGATGCAGCAGTTTTATAATTTTATGTCATCCTATTTATCAGTCCTTAGCATGGCCCTAGGTACTAATAGATTCCATCCTAGACAGTTCTTGCACATGCCACTATTTTGATTGTTTTCCCTGTGTCTCTTCAGCAGTTCCAGAGGTTTCCAGTTGTATGATAGTCCTTGTGGATCAAGTTTCTGAAAAGACATTGTACTGTTTCTAATGTTCATTGGTAGTATTTAAGACTTTTCTTTTAATGGAATTATTAAGAATGAAAACATTAAATATGCCTGTTTTACACTCTATATTCACTTTCTTTCTTTAGGCTATTTCTTTTCAGTAATATTATAATTCATTCTTTGAAAATTTCATACATATTTACAATGCATCTTGATCATATTTCTCCCCTCTAATACTACTAAATAAGTTCTTCTCCTAACTTATTTCCTTTATGAATGCATATATGTACATATATAAGTGTATGTGTGTACGTATATGTGTGTATATATAATATGTAATATTTTATAGAGTCTATTTATCACTATCTCTATGTGATATGTATAGGATCAATTGACAATGCATGGGCAACCTACCAGTAGCCACTACAACAATACAACAAAAAGAAGTAATTCTTTCTTCAGCAGTATCCACCATCTACTGTCAGTAGAGCTCAGATCGGGGTGAGTATTTAGGAGACCCTCCCCCAATCACTTCTGGAATTTTGATGAGCTTGATCTTGTGCAAGACAGTCACAGCTATTGTAAATGTATGCAACACTCTGCCACATCCAGAGATAAGACAGTAGGCATAGGAGTACCCTGAAGTCTCGGATTCTTACATTCGTTCTCGCCATCTTCCACAATACTCCCTGAACCCTGGTGAGGAGGGGTTGAAACAGCCCATTTACGGCTGAGTCCTCAGGTCCTGCACTTCAGCACTTTGACTAGTGATCAATGTTTGCATTATCTGTTGCCGCTACCTCAAAGATGCTTCTTTAATCAAGGCTGAGAACTACAAAGGTCTACGGGGGTTTACTCAGCTCTAAAGCACAAGGAAATTATGAACGAGCACTTCAGGTAAATGGATGAAACTGGACAAAGTTATACTGAGTGAAGGCACCTACAGCCGGAAAGACAAGTGCTCATGCGCTCTCTCACTGGAAGCCTAGCTTGGAGCCTTTTGTTTTGAATGTTTAACTGGAGCACAAGTAAAAGTAGTTACTGAAGCACAATGCATTTGAGGAGTAGGATAGTTAATTGCACACCATGTATTTCAATCGTTCAGGGCCTGAGAATTTCTGGCTCCAACTGTACAGGGTTAATCTCCTTGCAAAGTGGCAGAACTTAGACTTCTAGCCTGCCAATTCTTCCCAAACTTCTAGCACTAACTGAAGACAGGGATGATTTATGAATTTATCATAAATTTGGTAATTTTCTAGAAGTGTTTAGGATTATAATTTATTTTAAAGAAAATATCCAAATTCAAACCAAACAGAAAATGATACATGAATGTTATATTCTGGGAGGGTACCAAGCAGCAAAGACACTTGTAACCTAGCCTAGTAACCTGCATTTGATTCCCCAGATCTATATGGTGGAGGAAAGAACTAACTCTCCCCCCTCAAATTTTTCTCTGTATGGAATACAAGAAAAAAAATGGACTTAAACTGTAATCGGTACAAATGGCTCATAAGCTAGAAGGTTACACAAGTAGTGCATCTTTAAGGTACCAGTAAGTCAACACAAGGGATTGGGACCAACAGGACAGCTGTATTACGTCTGCTTTCTTTTGAGACAGTTTCATTGTGTCTTTTACTCAACACTGTGAGCATGACCACTTCAGTGTGAAAAGAGTGACTCTGGCAAGTGTTCATGGATAATTCAGTGGATGAGGGAACTCAAGATGCCTCAGCAGATGAAAGTTGCCTTCTATCAAACCTGATGACCTAAGTTCAATCCCCAGGGCCCATGGGGTAGAATAAGAGCACCAACTTCCAAGCTTTGCCCTCTTCACAGTATAGGTGTGATATAGCATGCACATATTGATACATATACAAAAATAAATGTAGCAAAATTATTTTCATAAAACTGCTGGCATTAATTATTAGAACTCACTGACAAAGGCACGTTCTATAAAGGAATCTTAGTGAACATAAAATATAGTTTATTATTTCCAAATGACTTTTCTTTACACAAACCATCTCAAACTTTTATATTTTTAAAGTAAGAATTGTTTTATCTCATGAATCTGTGGGTCTTGGGTTTTACTTTGATCTTAGCTAATCTTCTTTTCCTCATAGCAGTTTACATTCTGACTTTGAAAGAATCCAACAAAACAGAATGTCACACAACTTTGAAAACTGCTGTTTCTGAGCATTAAATCTAAGCCTTATAGAAAAAAATCAATCTTGCAAAATTCATGCTGGTTCTGAAAATGTTAAGTATTTTAAGAAAAAAATTTCTTTACCTTCTTTATTTTATGAAGTTAAAGGACATAAATTATGGAGTTCTAATATGGGCATAGAGCATAGAGAGTGAAAAATATCAATTTCAAAACAATTATCAATAATGTGATCTTACTAAACAGACAGAAATTCAGTGAAATTTTCTTTTTCATTTCTTTAAATGGAAATTTCAATAGAATTTCACATGTGGGTGAAGACTGCTAATTTTGCTGACTCAGCAACAGTGTTCTGGTAGTCTCCTCTTACAGCCAGTTTGTAGAAACATACATAGATCTTGAAAAGCATTCTTTTCGTTGTTGTTGTTTTTTTCTTCATTCTTTTGGAATTCTCAAAATTCAGTTGTCATTGGAGAGACCCAAGCTCATCTTCAGGAGAACGATACCTTGTAGAGAAATAACAATGTTTTTCTGGGGCAGCACTCACTCAGAAGAATGTAAATTGTCCTTCATATCTAGATTAACCACAGGGTTCATGAGCCAACATGGAATAGAAAGGTAGTGAGCTTGAGAGCAAACGAGATCAGTGGAGTCAGGACAGCAGATAAATAGAAGATGCCTAGGTGTATCAGTTAATAGAAAAATTAGCAGGCTACTCACAAATGAAGAGAATTTCATATGTTGAGTCAAAACTTAACCTTGTAAATAGTAATTATCAAATGCATGGTAGGACCAAGAGTTTATTCTACACATATTAAATGTAGGATTTTATCCATTTTATTTTGCTTCTAGATTTGAAGCTTAAGAGTATGTCCATTTAGTTCTATCAATTCTCACCGTTCTATGATTTCTGGGGGAAATCTATTTCCCTATTTTAAACCACAGGCAGAATTCTTTACAAGCAACAGTGACAGTTATCTTGGTCAACTTACCATAGTCTAGAATAGTCTGGGAAGAGAATTTCAATAAAGGGTACTCTGCATTGGGTGATTCTCTGTGTATTGGCTGCTGTATGGTGACTTCCTTTGAATTAAAATATTCTTTTATAAGAAAGGCTTATTAAGATTCAGGAAACAAATGAAACCCATAAGTCTCAGGAAGTTTCTTAAGCTTAAACATTTCACAAGACCCTTCCCAAGGTTACACACACAGTAAAATCCCTGGGAACAACAGAACCTAAGATCTGCTGAGCTGCCCAGGAGTCACATAAGGAGGGCAAATATAGTCTCAGGGAGTCATCTCCCATGTTGGGGTGGTCTTTTTAATGTTGTCTTCCAAAGTTCAGTACCAATATCACTTTCATATTGTAACCCTAAAAGAAAAGTTACCCAATATTAAAAGATTAGCTGCACTAGCTAATAGTTCTAACAACACTCCTCTTTGTTTTTCAATATGAGATCCTTTCAGATTAACCACAAGCAGATGAGGAAATGGCTTACAATTATATCAAAATTTAAAGTATAAGCCCTTATTAAAAGTACTTTTAGTGTGAGGCTGCCCCCCTTTTTCTACATGCTAATTTTCGGGGGCCAGACAAACACACAAACTTGGTGGATCTTCAGAATTCCAAACATTTGCTAAACCTAAGAAATAAACTCCATTTTAAAACCAGTAAATAATAAATATTTACTAAGCAAACTCTAATTTTGTCACTATGTGTTTTTATTACCAGTTATTTTTGTGTGTGAAAACAAGTGCGATTTTAATAGGATACCCAATGTATTTTTATTTCAGAATCTTATAATTTATTAGATAACAAGTAAGTATAAGGTTACCTATTTCAACTAAGAAAAATTAACAATTGCAAGCCAAGATTGACAAGTACATAAAAATATATGTGGCTACCCGGATGTCACTCTGTTGAACCTGCTTTTATTTTTAACTCCATGGAAAATAAATAAATTTGAAGAGTAATAGAAATAATTTACACATTTGCACTGGAATTCTTCTGCCTGATTAACAGTGTTTAAAATTTTAGGAAGTGAGATACCTACCCAGAGTATTTGATGTCCCTTGTATGCAGTTAGAAAGGTCGCTTGAGTTAGTCACCTGTTAGAGACTATGATACGATGCCTTGAGAAAATCATTTTAAAGAGGAAGAATTATAATTTCCAAAGGTCAGGCTATGGTTGGTGATCATATGGATTATGGCAAAAAGCAACAGAAAAAAAAAACTGTTCATCTCATGGCAGCCAGTGAGCAGAAAGGAACAGAAAGGGAGGGAGTGTCCATGGTGATGTAAATCCTTCAAAGCGACAATTCTGGTCACGTGTTATTCCCCAACTGAGCCCTGCATTCTAATACCCATGACCTTCTAGCAATAAACAAAACTGTAAATATATTAATGTGCTAAGTCATTGATTATATCACAGTACTCATGAGCAAATAACTTCATAGTTCCCCTAAATTTGAAACTATGGATTCAACTATAGAGTCATTAGGGCCACTTACTAGACAGCCCTAGCTATGCTTAATCATCAGCAAGGCGTAAGTGATCAACAATCTTGATGATTACTGATAGATATTCTTGTGACTCTAGACTACCGACCATTACCTTATCTTCCTGTGCAAAGACCTCATGCCTCAGGCTTCTCTAGGGCAAGGTGAGTAATGCTAGCTTCTCTAGCAAAAGTAAGCTTTGGGACATTTTCTATGTTGTTCTCTAGGGAACCGCATGTGCAAGTTCCTTTGGGGTGGAAGAAATGACAACATTTTAAATGTGTATTTTTGCTTTCTTCATTCTTCTGACTTAAACTTGGTTTAAAAGTGCGCACCACTTATCCTATCTTGTAGACAGACTTACACAGACAACAAGTTCTGAGATTTCAAACAACTATGAAATTGTATCTGCTTTTTGTATGCTAATCTCTAACAGCAGAAATAATTATAAGTTCACTATACTTATTCACTTGATTTTTGTCTGTCAAAATGTTGTTTCTAAACGCACTAGCCTGCTGTTCCTCAGGCTGTCTGCATCTCTCTCAAGGCCTTTGTGCAGCCCCTGTCTCAGCTGTGTTTCCCTCCCTTGCTATCTGGGACAGCAGAGGAGAGTAGGTAACTGTCGGCGTACTAACCAAGGAACTCAATAACCCCCACAGGAGGAGCCTGTGGGGAGTTTATATTTTTGGCCATGAATCCAGGGCTTTCATTTTAAGTTTCAGGGTGCGTCATGCAGTTGAGCACTGATTGAATGGGGGCACTGGAGGCTCGAGGGATCAAGCTGTGACATTTTTCCTGAGCCTGAAGGCTGCTCGCAGTCATTACTGCACAGTCCTTGTGGACTGCTACTTCAGGGAAGCTGAGGGAGAAGGGGGCCGCACCTCCAAGTGTGGGTGGTCGAATAAACTCTTTTAGCAGCAGCAGTTGGTCTATTTAGCCTGAAAAGGAGACCACCAGAAGCCCCCAAAGTGCTAAAAAAATTGCAATCAATTTAAAAAATATATATTATATTACATAAAAGACTGTAAGAGCGAATGCGGGGCATTGCAGCACAGTGTTACCAGCTGCTAAATGAGGCAGTCACAGGCAGCCAAGCGGGATTTTTCCTGCTACCCAGAGACTTTAGAGCTCTCCCTTCATTCTGCCCTTCTCTTGTGGGGAAGAGAGAGGGAAAAAAAAGATTCTAAACCAAACAAAAAAAAATAGAAGCAGGAAAAGAAAAACACCACAGCAGCAGCGAGTTTAGAGAAAATGTATCCAAGGGCTACTGAAATTTAGTCATCTTGGTTGTCTTATGGTTCTAAGTGTTTAAGGTATGCTCTTTTGGAAGAGGATTGTTAAGACCCACACCCAAATCTTACATTTAGATAGTGATTGGGGACCAATGTACATCTTCAGATTCACTCAGGAGGTAAGTTATCCTCAGTATCCAAAAAAAAAAAAAAAAATTGTTTTCTAGGTTTTACGTTTTTGGAAAGTTTTAAAAGCCACACACTGGAAACTAGATGCTAATTAGCACCGAGAACACAAGATATCAAATTCACTTTTGCAGTCATTCTACATCAAAGCCCTGGATTCTTTTTGTTAAACCCACAATGTCTGAATGTTAAGGATTTCTCAGCATTTACATGGGTAGAATAATTGCACCTTCATCCCAAAAGACAAGCCTCATTTCACTGCATTGTGGCTCACAGCAAACTATGAGTTTAAAGTATAATATACAAAATAAATTAGTGTTTTTATAATAATAATCACCGCAAATCCTCACATCTTAATATTGAAAGAGATATACCCAGCTTTAGAATTCTCTAAGCAATAAGAACTATTCTGCTGATTTGAATATATGAAAGGAATATTCCATAAACAACCAATCCTTAAGTTTTAAGCTGCCCCCATCCTGAGCGATATGATGACATCTGTGACCACTCTACTCTGTACTATCTAGACTAGAAATAATTCCTTTCCCTAGCATAGCCACACTCTATACGCTATCCTCCTGTTAGTCATGAGCAGTCACTTGGTTCTCATCATCCAATACGCCTACTGTGCCTCACTTCCTATTAACTCTATTAGAAGTAAGATTAAACAGTTTTACACAAAATCTATTCAGGAATACCATCCCCAGAATAGGCTTCAGCGTTAGTTTATATTTTCGAATTTTGCTTAAATTGCAGTTCTACATATTTAATCTTATTACTATAGACAAGCAGAGTTGAAACATTTAGATTATAAAAAATACTTCAAATCTCTAGTCATTGAACACTCTATCAAATATATCTCCACTATATAATTTTAATGCAATAATTATACTTTACGAATTTTCATTCATGATTTATAGGCAAATCATGCATCTATTGTGTGTACTGGTGATATGCTTAAGTGAATAAAATGCTTCTTCATTTAAATGGAATACAAAATTATTAATTCCTTAAGAAACGGGGTTTGTCTGGTCAGGTCTCTACTGTGAAACTCTGCTTCAGCCCTGGGCCTCATACAGATGAAATCTATCATGGCCCGTAAATTGATGAGTACATAGTGGAGACAAGGCAGGATCATAAACTATGAATATGATAGATCGTAATAGATGCCCACCTAATACTTCCAAAATTTATTATTCATGTACCATTACCAGCCTGTACCTATCTGCTAAAACTTTCCCTCCACACTTAATTTATTTTAATTGAACACTTTCAATTTATTACATTTGATCCAGAATGCTCAACAGAAATTCAAGTACTCTGGCAATTAAAAATGCAGTGTTATCATGGGCAAGAGATATTGGCAGTGGTAGAGTTCTTGGCTAGCCTGCACAGGGATCTGGGTTAACTCCTCGATACCACACGCAAACAACAAAAAAGGCCGAGATTCACAGTGTTCAAAACAACACGATAAAGCCAATTCATTGTGTTTAAGTTAAAAATAAAATTTTTCAATTAGAAATATAAAACTTATAAAAGGAAACATAGCTAGAAGACACTTCTCTCATGGGCAATAGAAGTATGTAGAACAAACGAATGAAGGTTATTTTTTTTTAATAGCCATGGTTAACATTGAATCCAAGAATGAGAGCGAAACCACATTGGGCACGAAGACAAAGAGCTTCATGATCAGGAGGATGACACCCAGGGCAGGGTTGTGTGGGATGTTCACATGAGCGTTCCTTATGCCTCGAGAACAGCATCGAGACGTTCTACAAACATACATCCTATGTCGTCCTGTCGGACACTGTCTCTGCTTCAGAAGAGTCATTTATCTCATGCATTTTTGGAATTTAATTATTCCATTTGGAAATTAACCTCAAATCTTTGTGAACCTCCCCAACAATCTGCTTCTCTTTTCATTTTGCATTCTACAGTGTTTCCTAGAAACAGTCTTTAGCATGTGGAGATTTAAATAGACATTTTAATCATAGCCAGAATAATAATTAACTAATGTGCTTTTTTTAAAAAAAATCCCAAATATAAATTATTACCATTCCAGAAGAAATTAACCATTAGATTTAATTTGAAATTTTCATGTGGTTCATGTTAATCTGTAATTTTTAAAATAAAAATCAAAAGTACATTTTGCTTCTACAATATCTCGTAGTATCAAACCACCTTAGAATAATCTCACTTAGTAAATAACTACATAAAATGTTCAGATGTTTTTAATGATTTGCTTACTGACTGTTACCACTTTATTTTTTTAATGGGAATTGTACTGATGACCCGAGAACCACATTTCAGCTGAGGTTGACCTGGTGGAAATTCAGGAAGGAAAACGAACAACCGTGGGAGATAGCATGTCCACGTCCATTCTTTTGTTCCGACTGGGTTGGAGATGTCCCTGGGGACACATGAGTTAAGTAAAAAGTCAAGCAGAAACTGCTCCTGCATTTGCAGTATTTGGCTTCTTAACCATTCTTTGTGTCTTCTTGACCATGAGATTTTGCAGGTCACTCAGGTGAAAGCGACCCCTTGAAAGGTCAGTGTCAGAACACCTAAAAAGCATTTTGATAATATCCTCCCAAACTACCAGGATTCGATGACAGCTATTTTATTGTGTTGACCCCTCAACACACAGAGAGTAGATGCATTCAAATGTCAAGTGCCTGCTAACAAAGGCCAGCTTAGTCTTGAGTGGCTGTACTTGAACCCCTTTAAAAAGACACCTCACTATCAGAGGTCCATGCTCAAGTATTTTTCCTGTGTTATTATGGCTACTGTATTTTTAAAATCCTTAAGATATAGTCAAGCTTATTCTAAATAGCCAGTAAGATTTATTAACTATAAGATGCAAAAAAAAAATGTTTGTTATTAATGTAATTTCTAATTTTCAAGATGACTAAACAATAATCACACAATGTTCAACAAAATTACACGATCACCACACACAGAAATCATCCTAAAAACAAGCCCCATTTGTTGGGTCTTACCAAGTAAATCATTGATACTTTCCTCAGAAATTGTGATGGAAACCATTTGATTTTGTAAATGAGTAAAGAGATTCTCAGAAAATAAGAGTAAGTCATTTAAGGCACTAAGGTGAGCTATTTTTTTTCATGCTTGGAATAGGTTGGGTACACTGCCTACTAAAAAGAAAAAAAAGTAGCAAAAGATTATAGAGGATGTGAAAGATATCTAAGAATAACATCATTGATAGTATTTTTACAGCTATATTATTCATTATTTAATATGAATTTCTCAGACAGGTATGTATACATGGTTATTAATAATGTATGCAAAGTAATATATATATTTCAGTATCTACTATGTAATTTATATATAGCAATATATTAGCACATATATTATTATATATAAACACATATTCAATATATATAATACTAGAAAAATAAAACACTAGGGTGTTGATACCTATCTTGTTTACATTCAACTCTATGATAGTATGTGAAAACAGGTAAGCCTGACTTTGAGGGAGTGGCAGAGTATTCTGAAAGAAAAATAGTTTATTTATTGATTAGTAGATATGCTGAAGTTATAGAGCTGATACCCAGCTCTCCTAAATTTCAGTTTTATGCTTGCTTTCCATTTAGTTGTGCTACTTAGGTAAGATTAATCTATTTCTCAATATGAACTACATATTCCCAACTAAGTTTAATAATGAATAATTGCCTACTATTTTGCTACTATTTTCAACTGTGAATTGAAATGATTTGGTCTTTGAATTGGCTTGCAATCTCCAGAAGTCATTCAAAGGTCAACATTATCTTACATCTTTATTATATTGTTTCTTAGATGGAAACTTTTTAAAGCCTATTGCAGACAGTGACTGAATGGAAGGAAGGAAGATAGACACAAGTATTTTCTAAGGAGGAAAAAAGTTTTAAAAGAGTAGGAAGGGTAGATATAGAGAAGTTAAGACAATATAATAGGAGACACGAAAGGTCTGTAAAGAACCAGGCAGTAAATATTTTAGGCTTTGCAGGTCATAAATTCCCTTCCAAAAGATACATTTCAGCCAGCTGAGTAAGGAAGGAGCCATGAACGACTGTAAACAAATGAACACAGCTACATTTCCTAAAACTTTATTTGTGAAGCTGAACTCTAGATCTTGTTCTGCAAGTTGTAGTACTTAACTCTTGTAATAGGTTATTGAGTTCCACAGGAAAAGGTTCAGGGCTAGTATTTGTTGTCATCTGCCAGGATTTTGAATGCCAACAGGAGATCTTAGTCTTGTCTAGACGAGAAATTCAATAAAGTAATCACAAATGATTAAGAGCCTTTTGAAGGGAGATATCTAGATGCAGAGGCATGGCCTAAATACATATAGATGTGAGTGCTTAGCCCTAGACACTTGGAAAATTAAATCCACCTCTCTCTCTCTCTCTCTCTCTCTCTCTCTCTCTCTCTCTCTCTCTCTCTGTGTGTGTGTGTGTGTGTGTGTGTGTGTGTGTGTGTATGTGTGTGTGTGTGTTTGATATTTGTAATTCTGTTTATATAAAATATACGAATAATAAATATGGAAGAAAAAGATAGAGGATGTATAAGAGGAGGTGGGGGAGAGAAAGAAGGGTAGAAATGATGTAAATACACTTTATATACATATATGGAGTCCTCAAAAGATTAAATAAGAAAGTGGGGCTGAGAGACAATTTTCTAATTACAAACAGCGGTTGCTTTTCCAGAGAAACAAGGCTTGAGGCACAGCACTCTGTTGATGACTCATAGCCTTTTCAAATTCCAGTTACTGCAATTCTCCCCAAGCTCCCTTCTGGCCTCTGCAAGCACCAGACATGCATGTGATGGACTGACATACATGAAGTCAACACACCCAAACATAAAATAGAGAGGACTGGGAGATAGAGAAAGGAGGTGTGTGTGGGGTGGGGGAGACAGAGAGACAGAGAGCTTAAAACATGACATTGCCTGCCTTGTTGATTTATGTTTATTGACTGCCTCTCAAATCAATAACCACCCTTCAGTTGAGTGTGTAGCAAGAATCACCTATGACAACAGCACCATACTTATAACATAGAGTTAAAATTGTGTATTTATATGTATTTTCCCAATATTCAGAATAAAGGATTTTTTTTACATAGCATAAAGAATATGCGCTTGCAACAGGCAAGAAATATTAAATTTACTACCTAAAGTATAGTTTGTTCTAAAAGTAAAGACTTCAAGCTACTACCTATTCATCACAAGCTGTCCTAAGTTAACAGTGATGAAACCTTGCGCTTTCCCTTTGGCACACACCGCAAGAATTATTTTTGCATTAGCTCCATACCATGCAAGTCGAGCAATATTCAAAATGCACTTTCATTCTTTTCCACTTTTGACCTTAGAGCTGCATTTTCAGTTCTTCATCTGTCTGACCCCTCGCAACCCTTCCATCGGCTGTGCACTTGTCATAGAATCCACCAAAGCTGCTCTCTTTTCTCCAAGGAGACAGCTGTTCGCTCCTGACAATCTTTTGCCCCAAGCACTGACAACTAGAACTTGCTTCTAATGTGGTTACAAATCTTGTCCCAGCTGGTGGCTCCTTTTCAACAATGAAGGTTACTATGAGCCCCATGATAGCACTTAGGATTGAAACTCCACTCTTCAGCACTTCAGGCTCCATCTGGTAGCCCTTTAACCCTTTATGTGGCCCTGCACAGCCTCTCAAACATATGCCTGCTGTGATATTTAGAACTTGTATGATCTTAGTATAAATATATATATAATATAATTTATATCTGGTCTGAGTCTTACAAACTGCCTTATAGAGAACAAGATGCAAGTGGGAAAAAAAATCACCTTACTATTTTATTTTTTTCTAATGTCTTTGAGCTTGTTCAGTGAAGAGTTTCAACATTCAGATATACACTTTATTTTAGGGTTCACCCTACCTGATTCAAATCGGAAATGTGCAGCAATTTATCAAATACCAATTCTCCTGTAACACTTGGAGCCATGCGTCTGTCAACGTTGAGCTCACCCGCTTACTAAAATGCAGGAAACCAGCTCAATAGAAGCGGCTCGCCTGACAGTAGAAATAGGGTTTTTGCATCCTCTCCACAGTTGTCAATAAAAAACCTTCTATAACAATCTGTTAAACCTAATCACTTTAAAATGCAGTTTTCACTCGTATATCAATAATTCATTTTCTGCCAAGAAATTTAGCAGCATTATGAAGCACAATTTATATTTTTCATATATTAATTAAAAATCCATTTTTGTTGTATAATCTGGCAAATTTGAAGCACTGATTTTGGGGAAAATGCCATTAAATATTACTATATTTTAAAGAATAAGTATCACAGTTGATGAAATAAGTTGAGATATATTTTATCTTATATTTACTTTGAGATTTTAATAAGTAAATAGCTGGCAAAAGATGTTAATGATATGTTCACTAGAGTTGAAAAATAAGATTTTAATGCTGAAAAACAAGACGTTTTCATACATATATTCAATTTTGTCATAAAGGTTGCTTGAAAACTGTTTTAAATTGAAGTTAAAACAAAAGTAATTGAGATTTAACTCAAAAATAATTTATAATCTATAAGTGAACACTGATTGTCTTGGTCAGGAGAGCAACTTTTTGAACCTTCAAAATCACCAATGCCTAATTGTACAATTTCCTTTTCAATAATTGCTTTACATGTAGGAAGCACCTTGTACACATAAATGTGTGTGCAAAGTTTTTAATAGCACATATTTTTATACCAAGGCATATCAAGGAAAAGAATGAAGATAGGTTATTAATCTTAAATTATTTGAAAAATATAAGTTAATTGTAATTGTAGCCTTACTTAAATAATGAAATAAGGGAACGTTAATGGATTAGGGGAAAACATGGTTATAATAGTAGCCTGTGTTTTAACAAAGCAATTTTATTTTGTCAGTAATAGAAATTGCCACTTGCGTGTCCATTCCTTTCACCTTGCATACACAACAGCTAAGATGCTTCACAAAGATATAAAGTGTAACATGACCTAGATATAAAATGTGTACAGCAGCTCCACAAACACATCAGTCCATCATTGCCACTATGTGGTCTGAGCTAGAATTCACCTCAAGGGAAGGGAAAGAGCAAAATAGTAAGGAAAAATCAAAGCCAAGTAGTACAAGTCTGTGCTGCTGGCAATTAAGAAGGGGATTTCTTGAAACGTCCCTCTACTCTGAAGGAGTCTAGCAAAATAACTTCCCATGAACATAAAATGGTTTTGACTTTTGCTTTCTATAAAGATAAAACTTAAAATTGAACGAGTTACTTTATACTTTGTATTATTCTTTTCTGCATACTATCTACAGTGCAGACAATAGCTCTGGCTTGGGCCTCAAATCTAATCCTGAACTCTACCCTATGTGCCATCACCAGAAAACAAGGACAGTGAACTCTGATTCTGAGCTAACACACTTGTTGACATCTTAAATGTTCTTTGTTTGGGTTTTTACTTTGCTTTATTTTGTTTACATTTCAACCTGATTAGAATTTCATTTCAATTACTTGGTATGCTAGTTGCTAGTTAATTTGAAATGAGAGATCTCACTAAGGGACACTGATTCTAAAATACAAGGGAGAGATCCACTTAGTGAAAAGTTTGATCATTTTAAAATTTTGTTAATGACTCCGATGCAAATATATACACATGTCTATAATATGTGTGTGTGTGCAAACATGTCATACATTATGTACACATATGTAAGTACAAACTTTTGTAACTACGCGTTTGCAGTATATGTATGTGAGGAAGTCATTAACACTAAAGAAGAAACCAGACTGGCCAATGCTATACATAATCGAAGGGGAAGAGAACTTTACACAGCTGTTGCTAACAAGTATCTAACAAGTGTGCCTGCTTAACGTTTACAGGAGAGAAATAATTTCATGTTTTGTTGATATTTAGAGCAAAGAAGCAATATGTGACATGCTTGGGAAATTTAGAATCTTCAGAAAATCATGAAAAAATTAAATGTCAAATAATGCTAAAACAAAACAAATATCATTAATTTCATCTCTGGCTTTTATTCCAAATCAGCACTAAAATTTTATGAAGTAATTTTGTTAGAAAGTTTTAATTGTTCTTAATGTCTTATGTATTGAAATGGGTTTCAAAATATCTTGTTTTTACACTGTGTGTGAATGTCCCTTAAAAAAGCTATTTCTCTATTTAATTAAATTCCTTAAATTCAAATCTCAAAAGTGGGTTCTTCATCTTATAAGCATACCAGGTCTACTTTAACAAACTTAGAACTGCCATTATAAAACGTGCCATCCTAGGCCAACAGCAGAACTGGGGGGAGGGTCTCTTTCTTTAACTGTCCATTTCTTAGGCAGAAAAATGAAAGTGATGATTTCTGTTTCCTTTCGTATTTTTCCATTATCAGGAATAATTAACATTGGTTTACATGCTACTGAAATCTCACATTTTCTGTTATATTTGAGCATTCACTATTGTGTGTTAGGATTAGAAATTTCTATGGAGATCACACAAAGTTGTTTTTGAGTATATAAAACATGGCTGTAACATCATATTCCTTTTTATATTTTTATTTAAATTTATTTAATTAACACATAAAAGCAGAATGACATATTTTGGCGGCACTGTGAAATATTTTAACACATGTGTACAGCATGTAATCTGTAAGCAGTTTAAATTTAAATTCTCAAAAACATTTTCTTAGTCTTTTTTCCTAATTTTCCTTGACTGTAGCTCTTCTGCCTAACTAGTGTTCTCTTCATCCAGACACTCTCTTTCTTCATCCTCCTACGCATGTCCTGTTCTGCGGGCCAGTGTCTCTTCAGAGCATCTTTCTTTGATGACTTCGGGTGGGGGTGTGGATGGAGAAGGACGCTTTTCTTTAAGAGGCTGGCCACTGAGGGTTTGACCATTCATAGGATCTTACAACGTGTTATAGACTGTCCTGGCCTTACTACATTCCTGTAACAAGTTTTGTCAAGGTAACTCTTGCACCAACTATAACGATAATAATCGAGGAGGAAAGGAGGAGGTGATAACTGGAGAGACAGTGGGGGTGGCCGGAGGAGTGGAAAGGGAAAGAAGAAGGGTAAAATACCTCAGAAATTAAATGATTAAGTATAGTTATCTTCTGAATTCTCAAAAAGTAAATACAAAGTTTTACTAAAGAGTTTAGCATGGCCTTTGGAAGACTGGATTCAGAAATATTCTAAATCTTAATTATAAAAACAGTGGTACATTGATTATCAAAATACTTTAAATACATGAATTAAGATCTACACAAACAGTGGTATTAAAATAGTATAAACAATATTTATCAAGCTCTTTCTGAGATCTTTCCTACAGACATTTGACCTAACCCTTTTCTGCATTTGAGAGAAAAAAATAAAAGTGTCCTGTTTTGCTTTAAAGGCCATAGGCACGGTCAGAAAATTCCCAGTCCAGTTACGGAGAGCTTATTCCTGTCTTTCTGTTCAGCTGTCTTTGGCTGCCTTACACCTGAAGTGGAGGCTTAAAAAAAGAAACAAAAGATAGGATGGTGAGAAATAGTTGGAAAAACAAACAAACAAAATGAAGAGAAAACAACAGCCTTTGCCTGACACACATTTCAACATTTTAAAACCAGTCTTCTTGAAGTAAGGGGTGAGTTCCAGACAACAACAAACCCAGAAATCTGAACTTGTAGCTAATGCAGACATGTAGTTGGTGATGGCAGAGAAAATTCTGTGCTTGGCTTAGATTTAGGCTTCTCGGGAGTCTTAAGGTTTTGTAAACAACACCGAATCACGCCTGGAAGATGCAGCTAAATGTGACACTTTGTAGAAGGAAGAAGATTATTAGCTAAACTGAATTAAAAACTTAATTATTTTGAAGCAAGGACTAAAATGCAGATTCCACAAGCAAAAGGCAATACTTTAGCAGTTTAAACTGTTTAATGACATCTTAGGACATCTGGCTGTCCAATGTATTGAAAAATGGAAGCTAAAACTAAAACCTTAGTATTATACCAGCTTCAGGAAATTCATCTGTTTAGAGGGGGAAACTGGCTAAAACTGGTAACATTAGGATAATTAGGTCAAACAAGTGGGAATAGTAAAATATTTTGTGCTACAACCCATAGGTATGAAGATAAAGAAATTTTGTAACTAACTTACATGGCTTTTTTTTCTGGGAGAAACTTCAGCAAGATTACCTTTAAAGCATATACTTTAACTGCACAGTCACAAGTAAATGTAAAATTAACATTAATATATAAGTTAAAATTTTGTCTCATTTGATTATCTTTTAATAATTTCCTGCATCTGGTTAGGAATGTGTAAATACTGTGTTCTTTCTATACACAGAATGGAAGCATTTTTATCTATCTGAGCCCTCTCTAGGCTCTATAGCAAGTAAACACTTATAAAGAAAAACAGTTTGCACCTGGGGGAGCCTTGTCATGTTCTAACAGTAAACAAAACACTCGGTTAAAGGAATAACTTAACAGCTGGGAATCCCGGAGCTTCATTGCCTAGTCTATCCTCAGACTTAAGCAAAGTCTCATGAGATGGAGACTGTCAAGATCATCTGAGAAAGTTTGTCCATTCATGTCTCACAAACAGGAATTCATAAGCTTCCCCTAGCCAAGCTGAGCTCTGTGTCTCCAGGGTATCTAGACAGCCAATGCCTCTCCTTGATGTTGCTTTACAGACTGACATAATACACCTCATAAGGCTTTAACGTGCTGTGCCCTGGTTTATCACTAGCAGAGTCAGGTGGCTTATTCCTGAGATAAACCTCATGTTCTCTGGCTTAAACAGGGCAGTCCTACTTCACTGTGGCTCTCCTCGTTCTTCAAGGGAAAAAAAAAAATCCCTTCCCTAGCCAGGAATCCTGATTACAGAAAATGATACCAACATACAATTACTCTTGAACCTCACTGGTCATTACATGCCATTTGAACATCAAAGAAAATGTTGAGTACTGTTAACCTAACCATGCGAACTGCAGCAAAAATTCAGAGAACTGGTGAACTTCAACATACATAATAGAATCCTGCATTGTCTTCATCTCACAGCTAAAGGAGAATTTCAGCTTATGACTAAATGCAGTCACCTTCAAAGGCCTTTAACAAGTAATGGTGATAAAACATATACAAGTTCTTAATTGCTTTAAGAACTTCATAAGCTACAAATACTCATATTGGTTTGCAGTCTCCAGATTTTCCATTGAAATCTCCACATTTCTATCTAAAAATCCATCAACTTGCTGGATATATATGTCCTTCTTCCCTAGTTTCCTGCCAACCATCATTTGCTTTGTGTCTCTGACAATTTGGTCCTCCAAATAATTAAAATAAGAGAGACCATACACTATAGTATAGTGGTTTATTTTATTTTATGGTGTGTTATGTCTTTAAAATTCTCCTATATCTTAATATAGTCAGAGAATGCTTTCTTTGTAAGGTTGAACAATATCCTAGTACACACATACCACTCAGTTTATTTGTCTATTCATCTAACAGAGTACGAGGAGAGCAAGTGTTAAACAGGGCTGGTTCAAGGAAAGTAGGCTGTCTGCTCACACACGGACAGTCATTTTAACTTCCTTGCTATCTAATGAAATACTTAATTTAAACTGATTGCTGCATTGTTTAAAAAAATATAAGAAAATTTCTTTGTCACTTAAGTATCATTGTGTTAGTTACCATTATGCTCTCAAGTAATAGCTACATAAAACTAAATATTATTGCTTTTGCTCAGTCCTCCGGAATATCCCTCCCTTTTGCTCTTATGCACTGTGAGACCGGGTTTGGAGCTCTGAATCTCTTCTGAATCATCTGCATCTACACCTGCAGGCTTTTCCTGCCTGGAGCATCTATCTATAATTCATCATTCACATTGCTGTTTTAAGCTTCTCGAAGCAGAATACTGATGAGAAAACTTCTCTTAGTTACCGGCATGTTCTTCACACCAGAGAACTGAAGACCCGGTGTGTTACAAAGGCCAAACCTCTATGTGACCAGGTGTCAAGTCTCTCCAGCGTCTACCACCTTCTCCTACCTGTGCGTGCACAGCCCTTGCCAAGTGTGCCTAGAACCCATAGCCTCGCTTCCTCTGAAATCTCGCAGTGTCTTTTACATTTCTGTTCTTTTCAATCCTAACCTACTTGTCTGAGATGTACTTCTAAGTGTCCCTCTTTTCCCTTTGTACGCCAAGCTCTTCTTCTTTGGCCAGATTCATCTTGGTTCACGTCACCTCAACTTCCTATTCACTCCCACAACCTTGAAGGAGGTGAGTGAAAGCCACAACTAAAAATGTGGCAATGATTTAGTGGGCTATTAATACTTGACTCTGGATTCCAGTGTCATTTAGGGCATGGGAGACCCTATTGGGTCATTTGGACCATTTCTCTTCTTCATCAAATACGGCACATCCACAGCTCGCTAATATAAACATATAAATAAATTATATAACTTAAAGAAACATGTACATTTTGTCAAACCCCTCTCCAGGGTCCTTGATGATGTGTAATGAACCTGCTTGTTAACTTAGTGTTTAAATTCCATCAATTTCCCATCCTGAGATTTAGACAGATTTCTTCCTTTTAATTCATGGAGAAACAGGAGATGGGAACCATATATTTTTGGCTTGCGGATTTAAAGAACATCTTAGTCCTTGCCTCTGAGTTGAATAATTCCAGATCTTTTCACCTTTTCCTGTAGGTCTTACTTTACAACCCATTCATTATCTTTGTGGCTGTCCTCTGAACCCTCTTCAAATTCTCACATTCCTCTTAAGACCCGGAGTCTGCCACAGGCTGCAGGATTCCAGGAGGGATTTGACAAGTTGTCTGTTCATTAGGGATGACCTCACAGTGCTTGCAGGCTAGCTCCCAGAGCACCAACCGTGCCAGCAATCTTGGATACTTACCTTCCCAATAATTTCCTCATGCTCTGAGGGCTAAGGATACAACCTACTGCTATGCATCAGGGCAAATCAAAACTTGTTGATTTTCCTTTGTGCCTGAGTATAGTCAGTTTCTTATTCCTCTTTCTTATACTCACAGCCTCAGCAGCTGTTCTAATTTACCCCCACAAAACTACAACCAGTTTATAATTATCATTCATACTCACTAGTATAATATTTTACTCTATATTGGTCTTCCAGAGCTTTTAAATAAACGACATTTGCACTGTAGAGATATGATAATAAATCAAAACAGCAATGCTACCACTAATTCTGGTTATCCTACATGGATTATTTTGCTTTGCACTATCATTAGAGTTGGTGGTAATAACGAAGTCAGCAGTTAAGTAGTATTCATGTTACTCCTTGGCCTTTTGCAACTTCCCAGTGAATCACTTATTTCATCACCAGATTACAAAACGGGGAACATAGACCTAAGTTATTTGCAGATTGTTTCCCAGGAAAGTACCACAGACATAATTTGTGCTTGAGTCAAGCGTGACTCATAACTTATGCTTAGAATACATACTTCCACACAGATATTGGGACCTACAGAAAAGTAAATTTACTTGGAATGAAGGTTTTGAGGAAGGAAGAGAGCTCTTCTTAGTGTCTCCAAATCTAAAAATTCCAGCAATGGAGGAAAATGGATCTGCCTCTCTGGCTGCACTGAAAACAAATCCAAGTAGAGAGATAAGGACAGGGAAGAGCAGCCGACTGAAGGTTTCTGTCTGCAAGAGGAATTACCGAGCTGCAGAGGAAAGCTCTGTCCAGACCTTATTAGTAGAAGGAAGCAAACGTGATGCCTTTCCTTGATAAGATAGGCAGAACTTACAAGGATAAGCTGATAACTAAGACAGCTTTAAAATCCCCTGAAGCATTTGTGTGTGCGCCAGTGTGTGTGTGTGTGCGTGTGTGTGTGTGTGTGTGTGTGTGTGTGTGTGTGTAGCTAAGAACTGCATTAAGACTGCATTAAAATAAGCATTTTTATAAATTTTGCTCGTTAATAAGGTAGGTAATTCATTTTCCCCTATAATTATATTTCTATTAAGGCGAACATACAGACGGTAGCAATTATTATTTGATTCAATTTTCCAAAAAGTTATATTTTATATGAAAATTAGCTAGGGTAGAACACTCATATAATCTCTCAATACTAATTGGAAGCCTTAGGAGTTAATCTAAATGTTGGAAGTGTGCTTCTGAAGCCCCCCTCCCAAATTCACTCTGTTGCACAGCAGAAAAATGCAAGTTTAGACTTTCAGAAAAAAACATAAGCCTTTAAATTTGTTCAGCTATTAAATCAAAGACAGTGGGTTTAAATTTAGACTTATTCAGTGGCAGAAATTATCACAAATTCTCTAACTCTAGCCATTCAGTGTTTGACGGTAGGAATCACACAGAGAATGGAATAAACCTTTTGTTCTGCTGATACATACAGACTAATTAAGTGCATAATTCCCAGGAGGTTTATGCATATGAAAATGACTCCGACCGTGCTGATCTTGCGAGGCATCTTCTCTCCTTTCTATTACCAAATGTCACATTCAATGTTTTTAAAGTATAAAAACATCTTCAGGCCTTCACAGATCTTTGAATAGTTGGTGCAATTACACCCCTTCGTCAACAAGTTCCATCAGCAATTAAATTTATTCTCTTTGCTTCTTCCAGCTTCAAAATTTAAGCATGGCTTACTCTTCTCTCAGCCTCCTTGACTAAGTAGAGTGATAATGATATTTAAATATAAAGTGTAAAACTCAATTATATTTTTAAATTAACTTGTGGTGATTACGTGTGGGCTACAATCTTAAAATTTGTGTTCATACCTGGCGTGATCAGTACTTGATTGAAAAAAAAAAGAACAATTTCTTCTGCATTTCCTTGTAAAGTTAGGGTTAGCAGCTTTAGTTCCAGATCTGTCAATCAAAGAAATCGACACATGATTATTTCTGAAAATGTGGCAGGATGTGAACTGTAATCTTTATTAAGAATATAAGCCACAACTTTCTTCCTAATTTTAACAAATGTATAACCTCTTTACTAATGAATTGACCAGTTGATTTATATCATATTTATAGTTTTATACAAACAAACACAGACCTTTGAAACTGACTTCCACTTGAATTTTAATACAGAGTATTGTGTCTTCTAATTGTTGTGATTATATTGATAGTATTTTCTTTGGTTGTTTTGTGCAAGTGTAAGGAATTATGATATGCCTTTTATCTGAGTTTTGAAAAAATAAATGTCTTTCCAAATACCAAGAGAAATCATCTTCACTCTTATAAATCAAACAACAATGTCATAATGGCTGTTTGTTATCAAATTTCCATTAAAATTTTTGATTAATAATATAAAATTATATCATTTGGGGCTAGGACCACCAAATTGATTGTCCAGTAAAATGTGGTTTGCTCTGAAACCTTATATACTCAAGAATACTAAGTGGACTAAGCATAATGCATTCATATATTTATACATTTATGTATAGGTAACAATCATTTTTTAAAAAAGGTCTGTGAATTTGAGAGCAAGTAATGATGGGTTTACAAGAGGCTGGGGGAAGGATAAGAAGATGGAAAATAATGCAGTTAAATTTTAATTAAAATAGAAATAAATATCTGGTGAAGCCCATCATGAAGGATAAATACGACCTAGATATCCCCACAGTCTCTCTTCAAAGCCCCCCATATTTGTCATATCTTAATGTCTATGTTGATTGTTGCCAAGTTTACCTTAAATGAGTCGAGCAATATTTTTTTGTGATTTTTATGCTGGGATGCTCAGTGTGATCTTGTGGAAATTTTCAAATGACCAATCAAAATGAATGTCAATTTAGTCAGTAAGAACTGGTTTGACACACCAGCTCCAATAGCATGACTTATGCATCCATGACCCCTATACATGTAGATAAGTTCTCAATTACAGAGAGTAGTCATTGGTCTATAATTGGGCTAATGAGGATTTCTGCTCTTCACAGGATTCATTTTAGATGACGTTATATAATTTAGTAAATATAGGGTATGAAATTATTCACAATAACCCCCATATTATACTAAATGGGAATCAAATAACTCTAATCAAATAAGAGATTCTCTGTGTTTTATAGTTCCCCACAGTGGTGATACCAAACCATCAGTAATACTACCATTTTTTATAAATCTATTTTGTTCTCACTGTGTTAATGCTTTCTTCATATATATTTCACTGTGACTTCAAGGAATTTACCAAAATTGTCATTTCTACTTGTATATTAGGAAAATTACATTGATGAAAGTTTTCATCTATCATATATTAATTAATTTCTTCAGGGCTAGAAAGTTATTGGAAATAGTTTTCTACAAAGGCTAGTAGAATTCAGAGGCAATATCAACTCTGTCCCTTTCCAACAAATGCAATTTAGTTTTCCCTAGAATGGTACGGTACCGTCAGGGTTAAATTTTCATAAAATAATAGTGATTTCCTTTCAATCCTGCCTTTCCTGTGAGGAAAATGATAGAGTCTCAATACATACAAGAACTTGTAAATAAAAGGACGTAGTAATGAACAGCCCCCAAGTTCTTATCTTTCTATACAGAGCATAATAGCTGTCTCAACCTTCATCAGAACAGCTTGTTTTTACAGAAGAGGGTGATTAATACAGAGGCCAAGAACTGGCCAACGAGCAGAGAATATGGTGAGGTAGGGTGCTTGGATTTAAAAGTAACAACTGCACAATGCCTGGCAAAGATTCGCTATTCTCCCAGTCAGGCATCTTTACAGAGCAGGAAGACAGTAAGAGACGATGACAGTGGTGTTTGCAAGAAAATAGTATTTGCAGAGCATGGCAGAAAGCTGCACATATGAACTGGCAGTGCCTGTGGCTTCAGACCTGCACGAGATCAAAGCAGAAAAATCCCGTAATGGAGGGAGGAAGGGCTCATGAATTCACATCCATTTCTGAGGACCTATTGACATCTGATTAGAGGAATCAGAGTTTTGTTTTTCTTATTTTGTTTCTAAGGAGGAGGCTCCTGAGAGAGATCCCTGCTCTAGTAGATAGTCCTACACCCATGCATGTTTAGGCAGAAATTATGGAGATTTAAAAAAAAAAAAAAAAATATATATATATATATATATATATATATATATATATATATATATATGAAGTTTGGTGTGTGTGAGCTGGGCAGCAGGGATGGTAGGAAGATGGGTGTGCAATCAGAAGGGAGGGAATGAGTAATACATTTAATAAAGCTATATTATATACATGCAGGAAATTCTCATTTTAAGCCATTTTGAATAAAAATAGAAGATAAATTATTATATTAAATTGCAGTTGAGTTGTAAACTTTCCTTTCATTATGTTGAAGAATCAAATGTGATTCACTTAATATGTGTGGGCTATGCCTCTATAGACAGTATAAAACAGCAAACATAAGTAAGGCTTACATATTTTAAACAAAGAGAGCAATTATACTTCTATAGTTTTCCAGCTCAGCTGCATGTTTTTATTTACATTGTGTCTGTGGTTGAAAATCATGCTTACAGTTTGTAAAAATATGAAATAAATTTTTTCTTGGAATCAACCTATGGAAAGTAAATTATGTTTTTCCACTTAAAATTCCTTAGTACGTATGGATAATGTCACATGAGTGTCACAGTTTATCAAGGATGTGTCGATGACTTTCTATAGTCAGTATTTCTCTGCTATTTGGAAACAAGTGCCACCCTCAACAGTCACACCGATCTTTGTGAGTCGGGGATAGGCACAGCACTACACACCTGGACACTGCTGGTTTCTGTGTTAGACCTCGAGCGTGTCATGTAGCATAATGCTGCCTCTCTACTGCCTTCCTTTAAGGATCCTGTAAGAAAGATATATAATTATTAAAATAACGATTATGTAGTCAGTTATTACTAGCATTTCATTGTGGGAGATGAATTTCTACGCAGATTCTCTTACAAATATGCACTTCCTTTATTGTTATGGAATTACTTGTTTTTGAAGAGAGAGTTTTCAAAAATTAAAATCGCCCACTGTCAAACAGAGTTTTCTAACATCACCACCATCCCTACAAAGCAGCATCAGCTTTTCCCAGGACAGCAGAATTTATGTCGGCTAGAAAGACACAAGAGGGGACTTATTCGCTGTTAATAGATATTACCTGGCAATTTGGAAGGCTAGGAAATAAAGGGAGCTTGCAGTGGGTCCAGAACCGCCTTTCTCTTTGCTTACAGAGCACAAAAGTGTCATGTTAAGCCTGAGGCAGGGCTGTCTGGAATTGTGTTTACTGTATTCTTTTCAAACTGCAGCACAGAGCCTTATCACTTATCAGTGCATAAAGTCTAACAGATTGCAGACTCAAATTTCCCCTTCCAGGCAATGTTGGGTTTCACTATTGTTTGCCATGACAAAGGTTTTCACAAATTCTACAGCTTGGATTTCTGTCTTGTTTTCCTTAGCATAACCCTCTAGGCAACCAATCAGCTTTTCAGCTGCTAGAAATGGCTCAAAATGTTACTACAAAAGCAGCATTTAAAATTCCATGTCTTGCTTTTGACTCTTTCTCTTCCAGGAAAAAGAAAAAAAAAAAGATGCTGGTCTTTTCAGTTACAGCAAAAAGAAGATGCAATTAAATATTGCCTACAGCTGATTTGACTGCAAATGATATTGCCTGGATCTGTTGAAAGCAAATCTGCTCTGAATCATGTTTCCTTTACAATCTTAAAGGCACTGGGTAGTAAGAGGGGCGTGTCTAGTGTAGACAAATGCAGTATTTTAGTTTGGTGGGGCCAGGGCTAGGTCTGAGCACTTTCTGGCAAGTCCGACACAGCTTACAGATATATTGGCAGTTGGGTTTGAGCAAAGAATCCCCGCCGTTCTCATCACAGTATTAACGTTGAGATGTTACTTGAAAACTCAGAGAATCATGTCCTTCAATCTTTTCCAAAGTGAATAATCCTTTTATACCAGCTTCATAGTTTTTGTACACTAAGCCATTTTCACATCAGAGGTTTCACCTTCTTAGTAGTTCTGCATCTGTCACCTACACATCAGCTCCTTCCTGCTCACTCAGGCAAAGGTCGTACAGTTTCTTCTCTTTCAAATCATGCCCACGCTACTTCAGAACACACCACATATATCCCCAATTTGATCATATCCTTGCCCTCTGAAATCCCTTAATGATACTAGGTCTCCTACACAATAGAATCCAAAGCCTCTCATGATGACATAACACATATTTCATTACCTAACTCCACCAATGATTGCAAATTTCACTCCCATGAAGCCTGATTTAGACTTGCACCATACAAAATAAGCACAGAGTGATCATACCAATTCTTCCTTGTCACTCAGATCTTTTTGGCTTTGTGTTTTCTGCTGTGCATTAAGTCTGCTATGGTGTACCATTATAGCTTGTGCTCCTAATGTCAGTTCCCTACTCGCCTATTAATTAAAATTCTTTGTGGGAAAAGTTCATTAGTATTTTCTGACAAATTCTCTGATATTTTTGCTATCTGTCTCAATCATGATTTCCACTATATCCCTGGGTTTGGTATTCATACACCAAATAGTTGCAATTGTTACTCAAGAAACGCACACACTGAAACAGGCATGGTACTAGGTTACAAACCTTGGGAGATAAGAGATTCTGACAAACTCCTCGCATGTCTACTTGTTAGATGATTTTTTAGAAGGAATATAATTGTCTTTCCATAAACACTGGCAGACTTTTGAAGATGCCTCTTTTATGTATTACATAATGTTCTAGACATCTTTATTTAGTGAAAACTTATTGATTTATCACCTTCTACAAAAATCCTTTCAAATATTAAACACACTAACTTTGTAAATATGGGCGATGGAGAATGAAATGAAATATAAAACATCCAAATATCTGTGATCCACAATTTGCAATTTTCTTTTGGAGTCTAATCTCAAACATTGTCAACTTTCCCATCATGTTGGAATAAGGTGATGTAGATGGACATCTGGGCCTGTAAACGTGGGGAGGAGGGAGATATAAGCTATCATAAACAGTTTGTGCTGTTGAAATAAATTCCCAGGGTCTGGGCTCTAAGAGACACATAGAACCAGAAGAGATGGACAAGATCTGAATTATGGAAAGTTATAACTAGGATCAGATAAACTAAAGTCACAAAGTGCTTATTCAAAGAAACTAGAAAAATTTAGTCACCATGAAGAAGATAGAAAAGTTTGTTGTTCTTGCAAGGATCTTGGTCTTAAAACGATGATGGAAATACAAAGTACAATTCTTTAGGGAAATACAAAAGTGTGGGAAAGAAATTATTCCAAAGATGATAGTTCAGAAATTTCCAGAATTCAAGAAAGAGATCTGTTTTTAATTTGAAGAGGCAGACTGGGTTCAGATTGGAAGAGCCAACAAACCAGCATGCTGTTTAGTCAGAGGATTAAGACTGTGGACTGAAGAATGGGGAAAAGTAACAGGAAAGAAAAGCACATGCATGCTCTCGAAGGAGGCACCGTTGTACCTTCTCCTGCTATAAGCTTATACTCAGTGATAACAGACAATAATAAACAACTGGTAATATATTTACACCTTAAGAGAGAATGAAAAGGTACCACATGGCTCATAATCATCACTGCTAGGCCTGATGATCCAGTTTCAATTGCTGGAACCCAAATTGTGGAGAGAACCAACAGCAGGGTGTCCTCTGACCTTTAAACACCCACCCCAAATGAATAAATAGATGAAGCTTTCTCATTGGGAGAATGTGAAATAGGTTTCATTTAAAGTTTAAAATTTAACCTGACAGTAGTGCCTCCCAGACACACCAGGAATGGAGTACATATGAATTCACAGAGGCTGTGACAGCGTGCACAGGGCCTACACATCTTCAAGCCAGATGGGATCCAAGCACTTAGAGAGGAGCTGGATACAAAGTTCCACTCCTTATCCAAAAGCTATCTCCAGGTGACAATCACTAGCAAGGAAAAAAATTAGTTTTATCTGATGGAGTCTGATGGGGCAACATATTAAGCCACTCTAGAGTAAAGGTTTCTTGCCCAGCAGTTGATGGGTAATGCAAAGTGAACTCAATAGTATTTGGGGGAAATGTTTTATTTACTAATGCATTGTTTGGCCATTTTTTATTTACTTACAGTTTCCAATTATGTGTTTTTAATAAGTTTTGTATGTGTGATTGTGTTTCTTGTGCTTTCTCCTTTTGTTTTTCCTTCTGGTCTTATGTTTTTTTAATTCTGCTTTAAATTTTGTTATTGGTTTGTTTGTTCCTTGAGAGTTAGAAAGGGATGGAGTTGTATGGGTGGAGAGATCAGCAGAGTCTCAGAATAAACTACATAAAAATTTTATTTTCTATTGAAAACTAAAATTACTTGTCAGAATCTTGCCAGTGACTGTGGACGTAATTTTAAGAATTAAAATGCTAATAAAAATAATTTACAATTATAATTTCTATGAATTATTCATAGTTATTCATTTTACTATAGTATGTTTATATTAGCATACTGCATAAGATTTAATGCAACTCCTCTTAAATATATATAGAAAATATAGAAGCATAAGGCTTAAAGCGAAGATGAGTGGAATGAAGTTTATTTAATTCCTAAATTATGTATAGGAATAGCTATCTTGATTTTATTTTTAAAAATATATAGCAAATAGAGCCTTGGCGCATACTTTATGAGTTTTGCTATATGTGGCATGATATAAAATAACCCTATGATGTGGGTTTCCCCTCTGTCTGCTGTGAATACCATTGGTTTGTAAAGAAGCTGCTTTGGGTCTAGTGCAGCACAAGATGGGGCAAGGCAAAAATTCCAAGCACATAGATGTAGGCAGAATCAGTAAAATGAACAAGCATCCCCCTTCTACAACCCTATTATCCTGAGGTTTCTATGTTCTGTCCTATTTTGGTCACACTCTTCTTCTAGTTATGAAATATGAAGATTGCTGATATGTTCTGTCTCAATAATTTGCTTTTTAGTATACATATATAATATCATATATGATATCATATGGAATATCCATTTTGATTAGCTTAATTTACATATATTTATTCATCATGAGTCATCTTTCTCTGGTCATGATAACTCCATAGTAAGAAAATGGCAGGTTTTGACTATTACCCAGCGATGGAAATAGATTGGACAGTTTCTAGAGTGTTGCTGTCAGCATTTGCTTACACTTGAGTGTGTGTTGTGTGTGTTTCTTTCTCTCTCTTTGTGTGTGTGTGTGTGTGTGTGTGTGTGTGTGTGTGTGAGAGAGAGAGAGAGAGAGAGAGAGAGAGAGAGAGAGAGAGAGAGAGAGTTTCTTCTTAAGTATACACAAATGTCATGATCAGGATTAAGAATTCTGGGTCAGACACTAACACTAAGTATGTTTAAGACACAGCTGGACTTTCATAAAGTGGCTGTAGTTTCTCACACTCACCAACAGTGCATCATTTGAGAATGTTTCTTTTAGCCTTAATCATCTATGTATTTAAGGAGTGTTGTCTAGCAGTTGTTTAAACACACAGGTTGTTTGGATTTTTGATATTATTTCCCTCTGTCTTGGTTGCTCATTTTACTAAGCTCAGAATTTTTGCTGTAAAGTCATGTTAGTGGGAAAAAATACAAAGAAATCATATAGAAAAGTTGAAAATAATTAAAATATTTGTTATAATAAAGTAGACTTCTGTTACTGAAATTGGGGTAACATTTAGACTTATCCAGGTGGAAAATGTCATTCTTGTTAACACTAAGCCAAGTCTTAAGACATACAGTCAACCATTTTCATGTCTGGGTAGTAAGTACTTTATCTTTTGGTCTAATGAAGTGAAGAGAATCATTCACATCCCCACTATACAGATTACAAGATAGAAAGTCCAGGTTTAATTACTTGTATATCATCCACTTACCATATGAAGGGAGGGTTTTCTAGAATGAAGATCATAGGCTGTGCAATTGGGCAGACTGTGTACTTGATTATAATTTGATAAGATATATTTGGCCAAGTTTAAAGGTTGCACTGTGCCCAATTCAAGCATCACAGCCTTAACTGCCAATACCTTAGATGTGGTCTTCTGCGGAGATGAGAACTCCACAAAGATAATCAAGTTAAACTAACACCAGCTTGGTGCCTGACACATGTGGTGCCCATATGAGGAGGACAGGATTTCCATACAGAAAACACGATGCTAGAATAGAAGTAGACCACATCAATTCATCAGTTATCTGAGCAGAGAGATGAAAACAGATCTTTCCACCCTTTCTTCCAAAGGAGTCAGTCATATCAATGACTCTTCTATAATGGATGATGGTGTCCCCCTAAGCACATATGTTGCTATCTGGATACGTTTTAACAGTTATATTTAGTTGAGAAACTTGGGAAGTAATTAGGGATTCGAAAACAACAGTAATGGATGGGATTATTGCTCAATTTGAGATAAGCAAACAAAAAGGAAATTGACCCAGCCTACTAACTTTGGTCACTCAAGGGTATTAAAAGAAATCAATAATCTCATGGAAGTGTGGCATCATCAAATTTTAACCATCTTGTCTTCTTATCCTCAGAATCCCAGGATACAGATACAGATCTGTGATGATAAATTCTATCATGGAACATGACCCATTATGAGGGACATTATTAGATCCTTCTAAGCTAAAAAACCATGGTTTTGAAATTCTAGCATTTAGGACTTTGGAATAATGAATTTCCACTATTTAACGCAAGTAATTCATGGAATTACAGCAAACAGAATAAAATAGAGGCCCACCGTAGAAATTTAGTCCTTATGGGATGTCTCCATAAATTCTATTCCTCAGAACTCAGAGAACCCTGCAGAAGAGAATGCAGAAAAATTGTAAGAGCCAGTAGAGATCAAAAGTACTAAGAAAACAAGGCTTTCTAGACACAAAAAGAATAAATGTAGATATGAACTCACAGAGACTGTGCCAGCATACGCAGGGCCTATACAGGTCTAAGCCAGAGAGGGTCCAAGTACACGAGATGGGAAGTGAGCAAAAGCCATCATCCCTAACATAGGAACTATTTCAAATTGATAGATACTTATAAAATAAAGATTAATTTTCTTCAATGAATACTCACTACATATACAAAATATGGTTTGTTTTCATTTTATCTTATTTTTTAAAATCCTGTTTTATTTTTATTGAGTGAGAGGACTAAATTGTATGTATTGGGTGGATGGGGAAGTGGAGAGAATCTGGAGGAAGTTGGAGGAGGGAAAAATATAATCCAAACATATTTTATATAAAAAGCTATATTCAGTAAGATAATCATTTTGGGCATTCTAGTATATATGTTGCGCATACAACAAAACACAAAAATAGAGTTTCTTCACAAAGAACACAGCAGAGAAACTTTGCTTTCTAACACAAAAATTGAGCATGTATTAGATAAATTCCATTGCTAAAGCCTGTATGTATTTAAGTCTTCATATGAAGACAAGAATTACAGTAGCATTCTTAGGGATGTCAAGACCTTTCTCCAGCCCAGCACAAATGCTGCTTGTGGGAGCATAGAGTGCAAATCACAACTTCCCCCTCCTGAGTCACCTGGGTCACAATGGGTCAAGTCCTCAGACTACACATCTACAGAGACCTCTTACCAGATCTGCTAGCTCAGTGTCTTGTTCAGATGGATATAATAAACCAGCCTCCTTCTTCAGCTCTGTACATAAAACCACTGTCTCAATTCAAATGTATAAAATAAACTCATTATGTTTTCAGCCTTCTGATGCTTCTCTATCAGAACCCATTGCTCTTCTGATCCCAGATTTCTGTTCCTGTGTCTGTATGTCTGTCCTTTCCTCATTTGCATCCTAACAGGCACCAGTCAGGACAAATTCAAAGCCATTCTGGTCTCAGCCATTTAGTAAAATAATTGAAATGAGAGCATCTCTCAGCTATATAATTGAGAGTTCTCTACAGAAGTTCCAATACAATTAATTATACAGATAAAGTTACATATCAACATAAGCATAACATAGTAACATATGCTGATATGTACCTTTATGGCAATATGAAATAGAAAATTCTCCCTCCCTGGAGATATAATGAGTATCCTGTGGGATTTTTTGATATTTCTTTTTTGGAGATTATGATATAATTACACCATTTCAATATAAAAGTTTAACACAGAGGAATAAGCTTGGACTATGAATTAAAACTTTTTAGTTGAATATTGGTTTAGTCACTTCTCAACTATCTGAATTGTACAAATTAGGATCAACTTTCAGTTGCCACATTTAGAAGTGGAAATCATAATCTATATTGGTAAAAGACTTTAACTTAAGAATGAAGCATGTTGGGTGGAAGAGTCACTTTGTTGTGCCTGTAATTTCGAGTTCTCAATGTCATAGGACAGGATTTATGCCAATGGTTCAATGTAAGGAAGCTCATGCACAACTTTCCCTTTAGTGCCACAAACAATGGAATCCCATAACTGCCCACCTTGAACTCTTGCAGCGTAGATACTGTGTTGTTTATTGCATGCATCTCTCAGAGTGACGGTAAATTTCCAAACTGTGGTATCACATGCACACATTATTCTACCAGAAAGCAATTGGTGCCTGTGCAGTAAAAGACTTAGTTTAAAGCAGTTCTCTCCTGTGAAATGAGGCAGTTTACATTTCTTCATTAATTCGGCCCTAAAATCATGGAATACTAATTGGAGTTGTGAAAACATCTTTATCACAAGCAAATGAACATTCAGGAATGTGAAGTGTGCTACAAGCCTCTCATGGTAAAGAGTTGGATGGAATATCTTAATTGGCATAGGAGAAAGAGAAATTTTCTTCTCTTTCTCACTCAACAGCTTTACAAAGCCTTTTTTGTAACTACCAAGTTCTCAGTAATTATTTTGAGGAAGTTAATGTTACAAACCATGGTGTATGAGGTTCAGCCCACATGTCTTTTTTCTTTATAGACATAGAGAACATTCATTGACATAAACTCAGGTTTTGTTTGTCTTCATGATCAAAGCTTGCTATGAATACAGTCCAGGCCAAAGAATATGAGGAACTAAACTTAACCAATACAACCAAGAAAATGTAGGTATAAAATGCCTCTTTCCCCTCAGAGACATTTCATTCTAAGGCTTTATCTCTCACATTGTGTCTCAATTCCTCGCTGAGATTTTCACTGGCTCTGTCACATCCCCTCTACCTTTTGCCTCTCCTTATTCAAACCTTATTTCCACCTCTTCTTTCCTGCTGTAGCTTCGCTTATTTCTTGATTCACACTCACCAGATACACAGGAACACACATGCTGGGTGCATTTGTAGAAGCCTGTCCTTGCTCTTGGATCAACTTTTGTTTCTGCCAGTTGATCAGAATACTGAATGTGCTCTGGTGAATAACTAGCTTGACTTTTTTTCTCCACGATGCTTTTTTCTTGGCCTTAAGAACTATTTCTTTGCCTATTCCTTTTACGCCCTTCCTTTGCATGGAATCTCTAAATAAAATTCCACAAGTAAATTTTTGAGTCATTAGGATTAATCATGAATGAGGTCATATTGTCTTGGTGGTGTTCACTGATCTTACAGACTGTCAGCCTTTAATTTATACCTGGTCTGGTATGCTCTTAAGGCATACTTTTATGTTCACTTTAAAATATTCATTCTTGAACAATTCTTATAAATTATTATATCACTCTTATCAAGGTGAATTAAATTTTAGTGGCCTATTCTTTAATTTCTTTCTTCCTTTCTTCCCTCTCAACCACTTTTGTGTGGTGAGAACTTTAATATTGTGCTTGGGGGGGTGATGGTGGCTGTCTTGCCCACCTTCCTCCCTCTCCACTTCTTTGCCCTTCTCTCCCTTCTCCTCCTTCTCCTTTTAAAATTTTGTTACATTATTGTAAAGTATTTATAAGTTCCAGTGTGCTGTGAAGTTACATCACTATCACTGTCTTTTTATACATAATTTATTGCTTCGAAATGCTGATGCTGAGACTGTATAGCATTACAAATCTGAAATTTTCATACCATTTCTGACCTTTTTAAGGCATAATTTCATGTCCTCATTAGACACATCATATTGAATAAAGATTAATAAATCAACAGTACACTCATGGAGATAGTGGATTCACTATTTTCATTCCTCCAACCCAATGATCTGGCTTTCAGAAGTACTCTACTTACAATAGTCTCCATAAGTACAACTTCTGTAATACTGCATAGCCTGGAATGTGCCCTATCCTTTTTCAATATTTATTTATTTATTTATTTATTTATTTATTTATTATGTATACAATATTCTGTCTGTGTGAATGCCTGCAGGCCAGAAGAGGGCACCAGACCCCATTACAAATGGTTGTGAGCCACCATGTGGTTGCTGGGAATTGAACTCAGGACTTTTGGAAGAGCAGGCAATGCTCTTAACCTCTGAGCACCTTTTTTTAAAAATATATATATATTTATTTATTATGTATACAATATTTTGTGAATGTGCCCTATTCTTTACTTTTCATCAATACTTTAATTCAGAATAATAAAGAGGGGATACATTCAATGTAAATATCTTCCATAGCAAAACTTAACATCTTTTTTATCTGAAATGAATTAATTATATATCCTTTTATAAAACATAATTGATTAAACAGATATTTGTATTATAATTTTTAAAACTATTTAACTCATGCTTCAATTTTACCTATGGTTAATATCTTTAGCTGGATTGTGTTTGAGGGTGGTAGCTTTCAAAAGTAATATTTTAATAAAAGTGAAAATGTATTTTCCTAAGTTTATACTAAAATTCCTTTTGTATAATTTTCATGTGTGTTTTCTCCTCTGTATGTATATACCTGTGGTGATCAGTTTCCTTTGTTCTTTATTGTTCTAGACTCTGTGTCTTAGCTTCCATGAGTGATTACTGCTAGAGTCAGGATGGCTTTGGAAGTGCAGACGGTATGAGTGGCAAGGGGACAAACGGGTGGAAATGAAAACCAGTTTCCTGGAATAATAAAATAAATAGTGTCACCCTCAAAGTAAGACAGGTGTCTCCTGGGGGTTAAATAAAAATGCTTTTATGCAAAGAATATTAAATATGGCATTTAACTCATATCAACACTGAAGTTTTAACATGGCTTAAGATTGTTATCAGAAAATATTAATAGTGAAAATATGTCAGATGCTACTGTGATTGGGACAAAATATTACACTTTAATCATTGTAAAATTAATTTATAACCTCCTATAATGTATAAAATATGTGATGATGCACCCATATTCTAGAAAAAGACTTATTATAAATTGTACTTAGTCCACAGTGACTTGACATAAACTTTTAGCAAAATCCTTTTGTTAAAAATAGGAAGAATTTACCTCATCCTCATGTGGTTTTCCGGTTCAGCATGGCTCTTTGGTATGATCTGGTTTTATTGAGACATAATCAGAAAAGATCAGTTGCAAAAGGAATTTAAATGTGGAAAAGGGCACCATGTCTGGGAGCCGAATCAAAATGAGAGAAGCCAATCAGGTGTGAAGCTATCATAAAGATGGGTCTGTAAGACATGGCCATGAATGCTAAGCACACTGGGGCTCAGATTCATTGGAAATAAATTTTTAAAACTAAGAACACATACTATCCGCCAAACAACATATGACTTACTTTCATGTATTTATTTTCCATTCTTAATATAATTACAATATGTATAAATTGAATTTTAGTTCATAGTTTCTTGTATTTTCTCTATCTTATACCGTTAAGTGACCATCATTCAAATGAGCAAAGAACATGTTTATTCTTAAAAAAAAAATCTTTGCAAGTTGCTTGGAAAGTCTTAGATTTTTAGAGCAAATTTCTGACAGAATGCTTTAGAATTTGTATTATTTAGTTCATATACCTATAACTGAGTGTTAAATATGCTCATTTAGCCAAGGACAAAACTAAATAAAACAGGAAGATCTTTCATTTTAGTCAGAGAGTACTTTTGTGAGGAAAGAGATAGTCTCTTTTCCTCTCTCTTTTTCCCTCTCCCTCTATTCCTTTCCTTCTTTCTGTTTTCTTTACCAACTGACTAAAATGAAAGATAAAGGAAAGTATCAAAATTGAAAAAGCCAAATAATAATAATAATAAATAATTAAATGCTGCAAGCAATACCATAGGGAGAATGACCAAAAGTCAGAGAGGTTTCACTTAGAAAGTAAAATTGAGCTTGGATTTGACCCTCATAATTGTGAGTAAACAAGACTCATTCACAGATCCATGTTTATAATCAAGCAATATCTATAGGTCCCTGTATGTCCAAAGACTGTGATAAAATCTGTAATTCAAGGCACAGGCAATAGGCGTCACCCTGTGGGTAATGAGGATGCGAAGAGGAACTGGTAGAGGAAAGACTTCACACTTGCGTTGAAATAACCTGGCAAGATGAGAACTGAAATAATGAAGGTTGGGGTTTGATGATCAAGGATGGCTGCCATAAAGAAAAAATCACTTAGTTTTGAATCTAAATGATGACCAAAATTAGCTAGGCAATTGAATGGTAGATACTCCAAGCGAAAGGCAAAGATGGTGAATGCTGGTAATATTTAATGTCAGAATATTAGTGCAGCATCCTTTGCATTGTTACTATTTTGGTTACAGTAGCAAAACTGAAAGAAATGTAATATAAATGATTAAGTAGTCATTCCATTATCATTTTTCAATACTCATCAGCTTAAAAATAGTGAAAACTATATATTCTGCTCAGAAATAATAATACTAAAATGATATTAAGCACATTTTATGTATTAGAAACTACACTAGGATAATTATCACCAGGATTTCATACCTATATTATATAGAATATTGCATGGAAAGTTTAACTAATTTACATGAAATTTCAAGGCAAATGGTTTTCAGCACAGGCTTAGTCTTATATTGACCAGACCAAAGAAAAAATTGCGATTACTAATGTTCTTTGACAAACTAAGGAAGTATATGGACACAGAATATATACTTGTATATTTTTATAATGCTCTTTAAACCAAATGAGAATACATACTTTTATACTTTATAAGAAAATAAAACCCCAAAGGAGAATGTTTGAGAGAACTAGGACTGAGAACTATAAATATCTTCCCTTTCCTTCCTCTCTCTCTCTCTCTCTTTTGGTCTTTGAGACCTTTTGTAGCTAAAGTAGCCTACTGCTGGAATGACCTGCTGGGTCACCACCATGCCTGGGAATGCAACACTGGAAGTTACTCAAGGCTGTCTGCATGGTAGGTAAGTATTTAGCCAGCTGAGACTTATTCCCCAGCCCGGATCCTCACTTCTGTGTTTTATGTCATTGAATAATTTAATCCATCTACTAGGTTATATCTAAATGAGCTTATTTAATTTTAGTTTGCATAATTTTTCAATTGAAAAGTTAGTTTTAAAAATACATTGTATTTTTAAATACATTTTTTTATAAATACATTTTTAAGGTCTTCATAACTCTGATTATGATTCTGCTTTGATTTATATTCAAAATGAGAAACTATATCATCTCAGCACTCTGAAATTAGAGGCTGAGAAGGGAGATTTGAAAGTCAGAGGCTATTCTGGGTTACTTGGAAAGACCTTGGGTCAAAAAATTAGCAGAAAGAAGAAAAATTTAAGCAAAACCAGGAGAGAAGTGAAAGAGCCGTTAATATTTGGTGATGTGTTTGTTGGAAAGCCCTTCTAAGGAGTAATCCTTTCTTTTTAAAATATACAATCACAGAAAGACCTTTTTGTCAGTTTGTTAAGAGAATCAGAACCTTTTGATTCATTTTGGTTGTCATAATTTTTCAATCTGATTGTCAATGCTAACCCTGCCTGATAACTTATCCTGGAGTTTTATCATTTATTTGGACATGTCTTTATCTCCACTACCTCACATTATGAAAAAAAGGTAAAAAAATTTATTGAATATGGTACAATGTATTTTTAAAACTAACTTTTCAATTGAAAAATTATGCAAACTAAAATTATATAAGCTCATTTAGATATAACCTAGTAGATGGATTAAATTATTCAATGACATGAGGGAATTGCAAAGTATCACTACATTTTTGTTTTTGTTGTTGATAATGTTTTTAATAGGATCTCATATGTAGTCTTGTCTATGCCTCTTTAAGAGACAAAGCTTTGTCAAGCAACTTCTACAAAGTCACACTGTTTAGAAAGTTATCAATGGTGTTTAGATAAAGGTCTTTTTGGCTGACTATCACTTTTTCCTTATCTTCTTCCTTTTTTCTGTTTAGCTGATGCTTCACTTACAACATGTAAAAGTTATGTTTACCCTTTATTCTTCATAGTTTAATAAGCTAATTAGTGTGAAACTTAATTAGAAATACTCAAGTCAAAGTTTATTGTTTAGAATGGTTACTTGTTCTGATTTTTTAATACTACTTTTATGATAAATAGTTTTCTGTCATGATTTTCCACTAAAATCATATAAAGTAATTATATAAATTATGTGCTATGTTTCCCTTTCTTTGTTGCATGTGAAAAGCCTAAAATATCTAGCAGTGAGTTTTGTTTTACTCTAGGTTTTGACATTAAACTATAAAAGTATTGGTTCTGCATTGTAAATAAATAGAAATACTTTTTTAAAAAGACTCCAGATTCTGTTTATGTTTCCAAGGGTACTACTGCATAAGGTTAAAACTTGAAAGTCTATTATGGTTTTTATAAACATAGTTTTGTTATAAATACTGCTCCTCAAAATTATATCTTCAAATTTGGTATTTGAGTAAAAATTTTGTATTTGAGTAGGCACTTTAATTAGTAAATCAGTTCCCATAAAGGTAATTTTTTAAAGAATCCATTAGGTTAATAATTGTTATTAACATTTGACTTCCTAAATTCAGAAATGAAGAAAACATCAGTAATGAAGATTCGTGTTTGGTAGAATATGCCATTTGAGTTGAGTTGAGCAGTTCGGTGTTAACATTTTCTTTACGTCTTTGTAAAGCAGCATCTTCAGGAAGTGAAGTTCTTTGTTCTGGTTGAGAGCATACCCAATTGTGGGCCACGCCAGTACCTTCCTGCCCTATTATTGACCTCGACTTTGACCTGGCTGGACCACCCTGTAGAGAATGAAGGGTAATAAAGTCCCCTGGCTGACTCAAGCCTGAGAGTTTAAGCTTAGCAGAGATAATCAATCACTTACAATTAAGTGTTGTGGCTTTGTGATGTGGACATTTACTGGGGACTGAGATGAGAGCAGCAAACACCGTCATTTTGTGTGCAGGGCTGTCTCTCTGTCTCGGAGCAGGATCAAGGGCGTTTGAACTGGTATTTTAGGAAGTCTATACAGATCCAGGGGCAAGAGATAGCATCTCACAGGCAGGGAAAAGAAAGAAAGCAGTGGATGAATCACAAAATCACAAGAGGGCTGGGAGAGGGGGACAGACTCCCAGGAGGAGAAAGAGATTCTCTGACCAATCATGGCTGACTCACTACAAACAAAAATTAAGAAAAAGAAGTAAAATACTCAGGACTTTAATTCTTTTCATGGAACTAAGGTTGCCAACGGCTTGGTTTTCCCAGCTGTACATCTTAGTTAGAGGCAATATTTATTTCCCAAATTAAGTGTGAGAATACTACACAGAGATAGCACTGGTGGTAAGATCTCTCTTTCAGGGTGTTACTTCAAATGTCCTCCCTTTTCTTGCTACTGCTCTTCTTTCCCAAAGGTTCTCAGTGGCTCTCAGGATCAACACTCACTTGATCTGCTTTTTTTTTTTTAAATGACCCTGACTCCACCACTCCAACCTCAATCTGACCTTTTCTTTCAACTTTACCCTGAAACCTTTACACACCTTTGTTTTATAAGTATGAAAAAAAACCTTTTATTTTAATAAGGAAGGAAGAAGGAATCCAGGTTTTTGGCCAACAAAATGACCCCAAAGGATAGCACTCACGTGAGGAGCACTGATTGGTTTCTACTAATTGCTTTAAACAGGAGAAGAACCAGACAAAGTCGCCTCTATCATTTTAATGCAGCCAGCAAGAAGCAGGACAGTGTCTTTTATGGAGGTCTGAGACATTCATCAGAGAACTGTCACAGATGGATGCATACAGACCCTGACTTCGAGAGAAGTGGGACATTCGCCTGCTTCTCTCAGGCGCTGCAGTCAAATGTGCTGCATGATTTAACTAGAGACAGTGCTAAGATACCCTCTGAGGTGCCATGGTAACCGTGTGGAGAGTAGTACTCTGTATCCTTTGCCTCAGCTGAAGATGATGAGTGAGTTAGGAACTGACAGATGTCTTGGAGCACTTCCCACAAAACATTCAAAGGAATGAAATAATCTGTGGCATTGTCACTTGGTACAGTTGAATGAGCTGCTCACCTCACTCTTGAGTTGTTCCCGGTATTAGATAGCTTTATTCTCAATAAACTCAGTGACCCTAGTTGCATGCTTCAAAAGCCTGCCTGATATAGCAAAGCTGCACTCAACCCTTTCCCATCTTGAAGAAAGAAAGCCTCAGCCATTACTCTACGAAGAGTATCCAGGCTCTCTGAGGAGATGTTCAGTTTGTCACAACCCCAGCTTACCAGATTCAGGGAACATTTTTCTTTGAAGCCTGAATAAAATGGTCTCAGCCACCCATTTACAGCATCTCTGAAGCAAGTGTGAGTGTGTACAGCCTTGCTGTTACCTTGAGATGCGCCCTTGCAGGATGCCCCAAAGAATGTGACCGGAGCACACTGTTCTTCATGCTTCTCTCCTGGTACGGCCCCCTACATAAGATATCTTCACCTCAGCACTTGCAGGCCATTTTCAAACCCTTCTGTCTGAAAGAAACTGGGTTTTAGGCACATAAATCAAAAATCTCTTACTCTCAAGAAGGAAGAATGCTGACTGCCTTATACTTAGCTTATTATAATTCAGAATGAAGAGATTATTGATTTGATTAGAATATTTGTTGATTATTTTTATGTTAGTTGCTTGTTCTTAACAAACTGCCACTTACCAGAATCTCTGTCTACTGCCTCTTTTTACCTTATCAAAAAAACCCAAATATTTGAAAAGTAACTTTGTAGTAATGGTTTATGTGTTTTACTCATAAATAAACACATTCTGTATGGTTTATTATCATTTATTTTTTGAGAAGTAGCTGTATTTCAGAATATATATCACTAGTAGTACATTATAAAATAGAAGAGCTAAATAAAATTGGGAAAGGGTTTACCCATAAAAAACATAACATCAAATCCTCTCTGTGGCAACAAAGAATATATGTATTTATTCTCTCACTTGAGAAATACTACATCCCAACAATATCTTGGCATTTTTCTTTGTAGGGAAAGCTTCAGATTTCGTCAGTAGAGAACAAGCCTAGGATGCCTTATCTTTCACTGCTCTCCACCACCATAGTGGAAATCCCACTCAACATAATAGAAGCTGGAAAATGAAAATTGTTTAGTTTGGAAAGAAAGGGATAACTTTGCTTGAAGGCGATATGATCATCTACATACATGATCTGAAGCAACTGAGAAATCTGGAAATTGATAGGCAAAATAGGAAGATGTTTAAATATAAAGCTAGTACATGAAAGGTAACTATTTTGTTGTGTGTTACCTTGGGAAAATAAAAGACAGCTTTCCAAATTCACGCTATTATTGAAGCCTGAAAATTTGAAATTAATGTATTCTCAAAATTGCCATGACCATTGTTTTTAAAATACTAATTTTAACACAACTATCTTCCCATTAGAAGTTTGAACAAAATATGAATAGGAGAAAGAAAGAAAGGGAGTGAGTGAGGGAAAAAGAGAGAGAGGAGAGAGAGAGAGAGAGAGAGAGAGAGAGAGAGAGAGAGAGAGAGAGAGAGAGAGAGAGAGAGAGAGAGAGAGAGAGAGAGAGAGAGAGAGAGAAAAGAAGGAGGAGGAGGAGCAGGAGGGGGAGGAGGAAGAAGAGATGGAAGAAGGGAGTGGTGATGGAGTATTTCTTCTTTTTTTCAGTTTCTTGTCCAATGTGGTGGTCCTTCCCAATCATATAATTGGATTATGAAACTTTAAAGTTTTTAAGTGAGAATATGACTGGTCATTAACTTCACAGAAAAGACTTGGAAACCAATTCATTAAGATCCTTACTTTGTGCTTCAAGGTAAAGTTGCTGTTATCAGTTTAGCTACAGAATTATCACCAGTTTAAAGATTTTATATTTTCATACACCTTTGTATATTGGAAGTGAAGCTGTTTCATCCCTAAAATAAATAATTTTCATTTTTTCTTTAATTGTGCTATCATGCTGCACCTGCTCATTGTTATTTCAATATTATAAGATAATGACCATTTAAAGGGACACAAGATCTAAAATACAACATTGCTTTAAGGTGTGCGGGTTAATTAAGCTTGTAGCCTAAGAGTACTTTGTCATGTTTCAAATCTAGAGGCATTGGAAGTGCTTCAAACTGATTGACAAATTAACTGGCATTAGTGAGCGTTGACATACAATGTTATTGACTATCCAACAGTAGCAGGCAGGAAAGAGTGAATAGCTGAAACCTAACAGTTGGAAACTTTTCCTGATACTTATGACATCCTGGTAATTCACCTGCAAGTGATTTGTTCCTTAGAAACACTAAAGTTTTGTTAACTATTTAATGCATCATAGTGATGTGTAAATGAATAATTAAAGATGTAAATTAAAGTTTCATCAATTATGTTATGTATTTTTGTAAGTCTATGTATTGCTTCCAAAAACTTTCTATAGTTGAAAATTTAACACATAACATTGCCAACATTGAAATGGAGCCTTATTGTCTTGTAATTCTGAACAATATTACAAAACAGGTTAATTTAATCCTCAGCACTAATCTGCTTTGTACTTATTTCTGTTCTTAGGTGCAAATGTTTCTTTTAATATATATTACAGGGACATAAGATGTGAGCTGAGTGATCACTTCTGTTGCTTTAATATTGGGTCTCATGATTTCAGACTGTCCCTTCTCTTCTACCCAAGTCTTTTGGTTTCGAACCTTGTGAGACTACAGTTATTGAATAATATAATCTAAACCAAACAAGGGGATATTATAACGTTTCCATTATCCATTTTTATTCCTGTCTTTCTTTGCTTGTAGAAAAATATGGTACAGAAATATCCTGACGTAGAGAAATGGCATCAATGGGGAAATGTAAGAAAACAAAAAAATATACATGTCAGGTAGACTGACTGGCATACAAATTTTATTCTGCTTCCTTATTTTAAAGTTTAATAGATAAACCACAGACTTTTACTTCTAGAAAGAAAAAATAATGAACTAATATGTGAAAGTCAATGTGCTACAAGAATAAGAAATTATACAAATAGACAATTCATATCCAGATATAAATGGATCAGTGGGAAATAAATAAATGAATACAAATGTGGATTGATGTTATATCAGTTAGTGAGTAAACAAGAATGTTCATATAACATTATAGAGAAATAACTTGAAATTCCACGTGTAGTATGCATATCCAAAAATACAGCATATTTAAGTGATTAAAATTAGAGGATTGCACAAATTTTGCAAAATGAAATGCCTATAGTGTTTAGACTAATTTTTTAATAAAATAAAGACACTCCATTATTTCTGTGAAAGTAAGAAAAGATAGGAGTTATTCAGAGTCAATTTATTCATATGTATAATTACAAGGTTTTAATATTATTACAGTCAGTGGAAAAGTAAAAAGAAAATTAATTTCACTGACCAAATATTGCCTTGTGAATATAAAAGTTGTAAGATGATAACCATAAAATTAGAAGAGAATAACTAAAATTCTAGGAAGAATAATTTGCTATGAATTAGGATTAGTATTTAAACTTTAAAAACAGAATAATACTTGTAAAAAATCAGAAAGTAAAATATATAAAATGCTACAATTTTTAAAAAATCCTCAAAGACAATAGATATAGTAGTCACCAAGTCAAATCTCCTTAGACAGAAAGTATTTCAAACCTAAAATCCATGTTCTATTTAGTAGTAAACCTAGAAGAAAGCTTTGTCTACAGATCACGAGTGACATCCCAGCTGCTGAAACCTGTCTGCTGAAGATGAAAGAGAAAATTTCTTTTTTCTCTTCTTTAGACTTCCTATTACTTACAAAACCCATCTTTCAAGAATAAATCATGTCATACTATGCAAATAAAGGATTATTTTTCCTTCCAAAGAAACATACGCTGGTTCCAGGGTCTGTTGGGCTAACTAGTAAACACACAATAGCTATCTCTTTGCTGTGGTATTTAGAAGCTTTACAATTAAACAAATAAAATAAACCATGTCAATTATTATTGAGTTCTGCTGTTTATTTTAAGTAACCTAATCTAGATAGAATGCATGAAAAGAGAAACATGTCCATCCCCGAGATGTTTTGCTGAACCAGGATAGACATGAAACTTAGATATTGCCAATAAAGCAAATCTTATTTGAAAATGCAGTAGAATTTGCTCTATTCATCAGAAAAGAAAGTGTGAATGATCTTTAGGTGAATGATCTTGAAAGTCTTAAATGATACTTAGTATCTACCAGATCAAAAGAATTTAGCAGTGGTTGAAACATCACTTCAGTATCTTTTTGGTGGCTCTAGATAGAGCAGTGGGCAATTTCTACCAGTTACCGGATGGTGTTATCAAACTACACAATACACAGAGATGATAAAAGTTCTAAGATGTTTAATCATGAATCTATAGGACAGTATAATGGTTCAGCTCATCTGGCCACGTTCAGCTCATCTCTGTAGGGTCTTTCTCTCATGTCCACCTTCCACTGGCAACTTTGCTAGGGCTGGTTGTTGAAGCAATCCATTGTCACATATCTCAGAGATTTATACATTGGTTTCATTGGACCCCCTCATTTCCTCTGCGTAGAAACATCAGGATTTAGAATAGTTTAAAAGGGACAATGCTTGCCAAACCTCCATTTGCCCATTTGTCTTCTTCTGACACCCTAACTGAAGAAAGTGTCACAGTTAAGCTAGATTCTGACAATTTTAATTTTTTATAATTGACCAATTTATGAAGGAATCTATCTGGCCAGCCATGCTGTCTATAGAAGAATTTATGACATCTCTCGGTATGCTGAAGAAAGAACATTATGGAATCAGTTTTAATCATTCCAATTCTCAATAGCAACTCCTTTTCTTCAGTTTGGGTAGCTCATTTTCCAGTGGTACGAGAGAATAAAATTTCAACATTTTACTCTTATTTCTATTAGGTGAGTTGCATTGTCTATTCCCTAAAGGTGATCTTTATTTCTGTGTTGTGGAATAAAGTTTTCCTTCCCAGACACCCTCAGTCAGTATCACTAACTCAAGAGCAGTGGTTCAAAATCTGTGGGTCAGGACTTCTTTGGAAACCTTCTGTCTCTGAAAATATTTACATTTTGATCATGACAGTAGTAAAATTACAGTTATGAAGTAGCAACGAAAACAATTTTATGGTTGGGGGGGGGGTAACCACACCATGAGGAACTGTATTAAAGGGTCACAGCATTGGGAAGGCTGTACCCACTTCTCCTGGGTACATTTCTCAGTCAGAACCATCTTGTGATTTAGAAATAGAAAATAACACGGTAAGAGCCCAAACTTCAAACAGATGCCAAGAATATTAGTGCTGAACATTGTAATAACAAATGGATCTAAGTTCATTGCTTCTGAATGTTTAGATAATTGCATATACATTAATTAACTATTTTAAAAGTTTTTAAGTTACATCAAGCTAGGTATAAAGAATGTTTTAACTAAAATTATAGTTTTCTCGAAATTAAGACTCTCTAGTCACCATCAAATTAATAACAACTCATATGCATAGAAAGAGAAGTAAAGCATACCTTTAATCTTATTAACAGTAAGTAAAATAATCTAGCTGCAGAGATTACTCATGAATTAAGAGTGCTTGTGAAATGTCTCAAGTGTAATGGTTTTTGGGGGGGCACTTTATCTCCACCTGGTGGTTCTTTCTGTGGAACCTCAACAGGTAAGTCCTCAGTGATGAAGCTGTTTCTCTAGATGGAGGGAATTTAGAGTTGCAGCTGCATTCTGGTTCAATCTGAGTTTTCTCTCTCTCTTCTCATCTTGAGATAACCAAAGCAACATTTCAGTTCCTGCAGCTTACTCTACAGCTGTTCAGGCCTCCATGTTCTACTACCATGAAGGACTGTACCCCTGAAACATTAGCTAGTCCCTCTTTCCTGTAACTGTTTCTCTCCATGGCAACAATGAACATGACTAATACAATGTAAAAGCATACCCTTCATTACAGAGGGAAGGCAATATATGAAAACTGATGAATTACCCATTTGATTGACACAAAAATAAAAGAACAGAGCAAAACATACTTTTTATTTTGTTGATGGAGTTTAAAAATATAAACTATTTTACAATGACACATCAGTGGTATCTTCTGGAAGCAAAAGTACAATTAGATATTTGTTTATCTCAATACTTCTAATAGCATTAGAGAGCTAAAATCATTTAAAAATGTCAAGTCATGCAAGTATATTGATTCATGGCATGGCTCCTGCATCTGCATTGAATAACTTGAGGACTAAACTTGATTACTTTGAAGACCAAAAGTTATGGAAATATTTGATAAGAATTTCAACTAAACATATGTGCATTCATAACATATAAACCTATGGTTTTAGCTGTTACAACTGAGGTCCCATTAATGATTTTGTTAAACAGTAATAGGAGTTTAATTGAAATTTGACTAACCAATATATTTTGACACTATTTCATACAACAGAAAAAAATATACTGTAATATATTCAGTGACTTAAGTGTAAAAATACAAAGCATAAAACCCAGAAAAATACAGCACAATTTCTGATGGCTTTTGAATAGAGAAATACTTAGTAAGCTTTAAACTGCTGTAAAGAAAAGTGTTACATTATTCATAATAGATATCTATGCTTGTCAGATTGAAATGACTAAAATTAGTAGTACACATGAAAGAAATTATTGAGATATTCAGAAAGGGAAAACAAATTATTTAGTGAACATATGATAATATTCAGCTTATTGTCAAAGAGTGCTAATATGGTAACAAAACACTTCCCTTTGCCTACCAAAATAAACTTAATAATATATTATATAAGTCAGGCCAGCAGACACAAAACAATGAGAACATTCCCAACTGATACCACATTTCTAAGACAAAACTTGGAAAATACACCAAAATGCTTGCACTAGTCAATTGTATTTCTTAAAAAGTTAAAGCTATGATGGTGTAAAAATCTGAAATATGTGCTAAAGATTTGTGATGTAGTGACATGTAACTTAAAATACATTATGCCTTCCATTAGGTCAATGGAAATTTACAGTGTTCATGTGATAGCATTACTTTGGATCTTTAAAAAAAAATCAGATATACCAAGAAATCAAAATGAAAAGTAAGGTACATACTTAGTCTATTCTAGCCAAACAGATTTAAACAACCATAGTAAAGTAACTGATCATAACATTTTAAATATTTAATGATTCTTTACCATGATGTTGAAACTGGGAAAAACATATTTTCTGCCATTTCCCAAATATGCTACACAGCATAAAATTTATTATGTATTTATTTATATTATATAAATATATATTATATTTATAAAACATCATGTCTTTATCTTATATACAAGTAAATATGTATTATATAATAGATGGATATTTATTTTTATTTATATCACTTATTTGTCATTAAAAATTTTTATACAATATTATACAATTAAAGAACATTCTGCATAAAAGACATAAAATGTTAATAAAAGTTGTTGTGATTACAATTCATTGCATCTTTAAACTAAATGCATTTCTACATCCATTGATTCTAGATTCTGGGCTCCCCCCTGACAGAAAGAATGTTCGGTGTGATGCAAATGCTAATCTATAAATACTGGTTGAAGTATACACTTGCATTGCTCTTTTCCATTTATGTGATAAAATATGACTTGATGATCATCAGGAATAGTCTACTACAGAGGACAACTGAATAGTCAGCGCATATTAATGGCTTTTTATTCCCTCGAGTGTGGTTTTTAAAATCAAGCATTTCAAGGCAACCAACATAAAACTCTGCACTGTTCTCATATCTATCCTGAAAGGTAAGACAAACAAGCACACTCGACAGCGCTCAATCAGAATGAATAATTCATTCAGAAGGAGTGTGGTGCTATACAGGCAGCACTTCTACAAATGTGGGTACCTGGACGAGCAATATATTCTATGACAGTACAAAATATACCACAACATTGCTTCCAAATGGGTGGCAGCCACGATCTCTAGTAAAATAAATATCTGTGGCAAATGACACATACCTCTTTAATGACACTTGGAGTTCATGTGAAGTTTGGCAGTGTAATAAAAGTCTTATCTCTTCCTTTCACTGTTATTGCACAGATTTAAACGGCTGTCTCAGAGGCAGTTTTACTATCTTTTGCAATCTACCCCATAAAAGTGAGACTTGATTTGCTTAGCCTGAGAACAGATCAATAAAAGCTAAGTTATACAGCAGATTAGATCACCAACTCAGAGATCAAAGATGTTAAATACAAGTTGTATAGAGACACTAGATCAAAAGTTGAGCTCAGACACACGGTACATATTTGCAGAACTCCAAATAGCCTCCCTCTCTACCAACAATTTGCCCTCAGTCCAGCCACAGCCATTTGATGTTGAATCTGAAGCCACTAACTCGTGGCTGATGGCCTTTTAAATATACATGATGCATGTAAATTCTAAAAGTTTTTCTTTATGTTGAAATTCTGAATTAACCCCTTAAAATAAAAAAGACTTCTCCAGAGTAGTGAAAGGCTATTTTATAATGAACAAATTTAATATTTGTGGTAGAACAAAGTGAAGAAATATGTCATCATAATTTTATTGTCTTCAATTATGTTTTTCATTGTAGACTTACCTTTAATTTTTGGTTACCTAACACTAATACTGCCACATTTAACTTTTGTAACTTTATCAAATTATAATTGGATTATTGTGCAATTATGCAAATCTAATTTAGTACACAGAAACCAAATACATTTTCTACCCACCACATTTAAAATCTGCAAAGAATGGATAAAAGTGTAAAATTCTTAAGAGCTGTTTACTACACATAAAAAGAAATCCTCATTGCCCTTTGAGTATCAATTTCGTACCTTCAAATTCACTTACCTTCTTTCTCCAAGGACGCTGGTACTAAAATACAAAGAAGCAAAGACTTATGTTAATCAGACGCATTATATAGTCACACAAACATTGCCAACATGATTCTCAACATTTTAATCTTTATCTGTTCAATTACAAAATTAGCTCAATGTTATACACATGTGTTATCATAACAAAATAACATAAGGAACTCTCATCTATATCTACATAATTGAAACATACATTGGTATCCTACCATTGTCATATATGTAGTATTATATATTTTTCTTTAAGAGAGTTAGTACATTACCACTCATGTAAAGCTCCATTTAATTCATGTAACATTAGTTTTTCTGATTTATATGGATAAAGGATTACTATTAATTAAAATAATATTTCTTCGGGAGTGTGAAATCTATACAATATTTCATAAAAGCACACAAATATCAATATATTGAACAGAAAGTGCAGCTTACTTTGCAGTCAACTGTCTTGCATGTGACATATTGTCCTTGGCCAAAAGCAGAAAAATTATTTAGCTATAAATTCACACTTTTTCATGGTAGGCTAATATTTTCATAGTAAAAAGAAAAGGAACGGTTTAGGGTACCACTTACTCTTAGGAGGCAATTAAGCACTCTGAGAACCATCTTCTTTCCTGCCATTATTTGGTCTTCTGACCTGAAAACTGCTTTTTCTTTTTTAAATCAGATTTAACGTTTATAAAATTATTTGGGCTGGAAACATAAATCCTCTTGGTCTTGTGCTTCGCGACTTGTGATAAATACTACAACCGAAAGGACTGCTAGAGTTCATCCTACTTGATCTTGACATTGTTGTATTTCACTAGTCATGATCAGACTACATCAGTTATTTGTTATATTTTGTATTCTATTCTTTCAATAAAGCCTGAGGCCTCCTGGTCTCCTTTGTTTCTATTCTGCCAAATCCATTCACTGAGAATCATATCCATCTCTAGGGAAAAGAAACACAATACCATAGGGCAGAAAGACCCAGAACGATATTTTTATGCCCTCCAGGTGTAAGTGGCTGATTTTGGATGGACTCCGACAGTCACTGGTCATGATGCCAAACTGTGGTTTTTCCCACAGCTTCCAAAGTCAATGCTGCTGCAGAGATGCTATGAGAATGTCTAAGGGGTGAGCTTATGATTTTTGAATAAGTTTTAATAAATAATATTTAATACAACAGTGTAAAATAATATATAATATAATAAAATGATTTAATATAATAATATTATTAGTAAATAAAAATTTTCATAATTACTTAGTATTAGTTTAAAACAAACTCTCTTCTTAAGGCAAAATTTTAATGAATATTACCACAATTCCATTTTCAATTTAATTCATTCTACTTTCCCCTTTGATCCTGAATAATCAACTTGCTCTTTATCCATAAAATTAGATAAAATATTTTACTTCTCTCCTAGTATGCCGATTAATATTCATGATATCATTGTCATCTCTGGAGACTACACCTACTTACACACAGATAGCCTCTTTATGGTAAGTATTTTACTAAGTTGCAGGTTTATCTTTTCATTTTCTAAAGATGTATGTGATCACTGAGAATGTATTTCCTGGACTGGAGTTGTCATTCTGGATCTAAAGTTACGTCAGGGTGGTATGAGAGGGATATAAAGTCATGGTAGGATTTATTGTTACTTAAAGTGAGCACGTATTAATACAGCACATTGAGGGGCAGAACATTGCTTCAGAATAAAAACCAAAGCTAGATGTTAGCACCTGCGTTTTCACTACAAATAATCCACAACAACTAACTTTGAATATCCTCTGATTTCTTAGACTTTGGTTAAGCAATAATACATGGGTTGTGTTTTCTGTACTTGGGTATTAGAAGATTTCTTTGAAGGCCGTAGTTTTCACCCGTCCCAATGCTGGGACCCTTTAACACAGCTCCTCGTGCTTTGCCGATCCCCAACCATAAAATTATTTTTGTTGCTACTTCATAACTAATTTTGCACTTTTATGAACAATAATATAAATATCTGTGTTTTCTGATTATCTTAAGTCATCTCTGTGAGTCATTCAATCACCAAAGGGGTTGTGACCCATATGCTGAGAATCACTGTTTCAAAGGGACTCTGTCACATTCTAGCTATAAGCTAACTTGGGTTATTCTGATGTCATAAAATGTAAAGTAAAAGGACATATAAATAATCTTTGTCTAGAAACTTTTACACTTAACTCAGATAATTTAAACACATATTTTGAGGGATATGTTTTAATATAAGAAAGGGCTGGAATAATGGCTCAGGAGTTAGTATTACTTTCTGCTCTTGAATAGAAGTTGGATTCTGTTTCCAGTGTCCGTATGGTAGTTCACAAGTATCTGTAACTCCAGTTCCATAGGATCCAACATCCCCGGCTATTGCGGTGCACAGACATACATGCAGGCACACATCACATACATGAAGTAAAATAAAAACACCCGCATTTTAAAATATAAGATTTTGTAATATTTCTAATTGTTTGATGAAGATGATAACAGGAAATCCTATTGCTGTTAATTATATTTCTTTAAAATTATATGTCAAGGATTTGAGAGTAGAGTCAGTCAGTAAAGTGCTTGCCAGGAAAGTCAGCTAAGGAGAATGCTTTTTTGATTACAGTCCTGGGGCTGTAGAGACAGATAAATATTTAGGACATGATAATTCACTAGCCTTTACTACTAGGTGAACTCTAGGCAATCAGTAATTATCCAAAACACACACACACACAATTAATTAAATAAATTAATTAACTAAAACCCCACTAAACCCCCATGGTGGCTGGCTATTAATGAACTACGCCTGAAGCTGACCTTTGATCTCCACAAACACCGTCACACATGTACCCATAAGGACATCACCTATTCATGTACATGCACACACACATAAACACAAATAATTCATAAATATTATTTGTAATGAGCCAGAAACTGACAAAGAAAATTAGATCAATTGTGTACACATTTAAATTAGTGTGAAAAATGAAAGTTATTTACAAAGCCTGGTTTCTGCAGTTGAATACAGAAATGTAGACAAAGAATTTCAAACTAATGGTTGGATGTGTTAAGTTTATACAAAATGTGATATTTTATAAATATAGGACATCTAGCTGTCTAATTAGATATGACAGCCAGTAAGTGAGCTAATTAAGGAAGAGTTCCATAAGCAATTAAACTCATTAAGGTTTGTAGTTATATATCAGTAACAGAATTGCTAGGTATCTACTTTAAATAATAGGGGATGAATCTCAAGATTAATTGGTATTGTAATAGAAAGCAAATCAATTAAAGTTATCTACAAAAAAAGCTATACCCGAAACAATTACTATGTGAAGTCTAGATGATGTATTTGTTGTCAACTAGAAAGACAAAAAAGATAGAAGAAGAAGAAGAAGAAGAAGAAGAAGAAGAAGAAGAAGAAGAAGAAGAAGAAGAAGAAGAAGAAGAAGAAAAGGAAGAAAGAAAGCTGAGTTTTATAGCAATTTAGGGTTTTGGTAATTTCACACAGACCTTTTATTTTCATTGAGTAATTATCTAGAGAATTTAGAGAATTTAAATTAATTAACTTTTATTGTTATCAGTGTTAGGACTAATATGTTCCACTAATGTTATGTCAAAGCTTTTACCAAATGTTGTTATTCTCCTATTCTCCATACCTTTTCCTTCTCCATGTGTCATGAAAAGACACATGCATAATATTGGGAGCCCAATAATTTTTTCCCAACACAGCTCTGCTTCTTATTAGGTGTGTCACTTTGAATGATTTCTTATATGACCCTCAGTTGTGCTCATATGTAAAGCAAGGATAATAGCATTTATGAAAATTAAAAGAGATAATGCATGCAAAGAAATTTGCTTGGTACCAACCCAAAGTTGCATTATTATAAAAGTAAGCCATTATGATTTTATCTTTCTGTTACTATTGTTTTTTTTTGTGTGCGTGTCTCTCTAGACATTTGAAATTTGAAAAATCTCAATGTGAAGAATTCATACTCAATTTGCTTTACTACAAAACCAAATTTCCTTTCGTAAAGGTGATAATAAGATTGATGATACTGTAGTGGTAATAAACTAGAACCAAAGCATTAGCTTCTGCTTTCCCAATTTTCATCTGAATAATGATCAGACACTGGATTAAAATGCACTTCGTATCTTTTAAATATAGAATATTCATTGCTATATTTATTAAAACATCGTCAGTACTCCTAACATATTTCCTGACCTGCATAGTTTTATAGTTTCTCATCCTTTGAATTTCCAAAATTTTGATCAGTGTTATTAACTTTTTGTGATTTTAGTTTCCCTGGTTGCTTTTCTGCATTTGGTAACCTGCCAAACACTAATGATGCTATGTATTACCATTCCAGAGTCGTCCACACAGAGATGTTGTCTGTGTGTTCATCACAGGCTTACTGAAGCATTTGAAGTATCAGTACGTAGCGTGATACCCCTCTAGGAATCTTCGGTTATATTTGCTTTATTGAGAGAGCAAAGCATTAGTTTCTTCTAACTCAGAGTCTCAGGCTAGAACTGAACTTTCCATCCTCCTTCTTCAATTCCCAAAATGCTGGAAATACAAGTATGAATCACCATATTGAGCAACTCACTACTCTCTTTCCTGAAATTTGTTTGTAGAAAAATGTTAAGGCTATGGAGTTAAGCTCCATGGGAAGGGACTCGATACCCTGTGAGAGGTCTTGAGCTTACTCCTCAGCACCAAACACTTCCAAAGTTAGATCAGGGATCCACACTGTGATACAGAACTGATAATCGCCACCTTTGGTTTGATGACACGGGACGTGATGGGGTGTGGTTGATAGAACCAAAAACATGACAAAAGTAAAATGGGATCCAAAAGTCATTTTGGGTCACCACACACTGTGGAGGTCTTTGCTTTGGGATATGGGACCATCCCTTAGCATTCATTGCCATTATGCCCTTAAGGGTGCTTCCATTTGTGATAGAGAAAGCAACACATCCATTCATTTATTAGTCCTTCAAATGCCATTTGAATGTGCATTGTATCCCAGTCACAGATTTTTAGACTCCAGCTAGGAATTCAGTACAGAAACTCAGGCAATGGTTTAGTAATTTGTTCATTTCTGATGTATGTCTGAGGTAGGGACGGGAGCAACAGGGTCAAGAGAGAAAGTCATATGGATATTACACCTGTCAGAATGGCTAAAATCAAAAACACCAAGGATAGCCTTTGTTGGAGAGGTTGTGGAGAAAGGGGTACACTCATCCATTGCTGGTGGGAATGCAAACTTGTGCAACCACTTTGGAAAGCAGTGTGGCGGTTTATCAGGAAATTCGGGATCAACTTACCCATGGACCCAGCAATACCACTCTTGGGAATATACCCAAGAGAGGCCTTCTCATACAACAAAAATATATGCACTACTATGTTCATAGCAGCATTGTTTGTAATAGCCATAACCTGGAAACAACCTAGATGCCCTTCAATAGAAGAATGGATGAAGAAAGTATGGAATATATACATATTAGAGTACTACTCAGCAGTAAAAAACAAGGGCTTCTTGAATTTTGCATGCAAATGGATGGAAATAGAAAACACTATCCTGAGTGAGGTAAGCCAGACCCAAAAAGAGGAGCATGGGATGTACTCATTCATATTTGGTATCTAGCCATAAACCAAGGACATTGAGCCTATAATTAGTGATCCTAGAGAAGCTAAATAAGGAGAACCCAAAGAAAAACATATAGGCATCCTCCTGAATATTAACCTTCATCAGGCGATGAAAGGAGACAGAGACAGAGACCCACATTGGAGCACCGGACAGAAATCTCAAGGTCCAAATCAGGAGCAGAAGTACAGAGAGCACGAGCAAGGAACTCAGGACCGTGAGGGGTGCACCCACACACTGAGACAATGGGGATGTTCTATGGAGAACTCACCAAGGCCAGCTGGCCCAGGTCTGAAAAAGCATGGGATAAAACTGGACTCGCTGAACACAGCGGACAATGAGGACTACTGAGAACTCAAGAACAATGGCAATGGGTTTCTGATCCTACTGCACGTACTGGCTTTGTGGGAGCCTAGGCAGTTTGGATGCTCACCTTACTAGACCTGGATGGAGGTGGGGGTTCCTTGGACTTCCCATAGGGCAGGGAACCCTGATTGCTCTTTGGGCTGAGGAGGGAGGGGGATTTGATTGGGGGAGGGGGAGGGAAATGGGAGGCGGTGGCGGGGAAGAGACAGAAATAAATAAATAAATTAAAAAAAAGACCCCCAGTAATGACAATTACAAAAGAGGAAGAAGTTAATTTAGAGACCAGCAAGATGGTCTAAGTGAGTAAAGATAGCTGCTGCTAATTCTGATAACCTGGGTTTGATCCCAGGGACCTACACAGATGAAGAAGATAACTTATTCCTACAAGTGTCCTCCACAATCATATATTCATATGTGTACACATTCTCTCTCTGTCTCTGTCTCTATCTCTGTCTCTCTCTCTCTCACACACACACACACAAATAACTATAATTTTTTTTCAAATAACTATGTTTGACTCCCCCTCTTTGCCAGTGGTAACTGGTAATTTCACATCGCTGACAATCCATTCTACCACATGAAGTTCAATGGTAGGGGGTATTTGCTATTTTATATCCAGTGTCTATGTAACCTAGGACTGGAATTTGAACTCATTTCCTAGGGAGGCCCTAGAAGCTATACATCACTGTGGCTTACCCAAGAACAATCCGTTCTCACAACGCTTGAGGCGAAAATTCCGTGATGAGAGTGTCAGCAAGACAGGGTTCATCTGAAGACTCTCCTTCACCCTCAACATTCATTATTCCCTCTCTTCAAACAGCCTCTCTTTGACTGCCTGTGCTCTGAACTCTTCTTTGCAAAGATCCAGTCTCCCTGGAATAGAACCAGCCTCATATGGCTTCATTGTGTCACAGTTGCCTCTTTCCAGTCTTCATCTTAAACGCAGTCATTCTGAGATACTATGATTTAGGTCCTCAAGGCCTAAATTCTTAAAGGACAAAATTAAGTTCATAGTAGAAATTAATATCTATTGCATTTTTCTTTCAAATTTATTTTTAAAAAAATTCTTCTTTTCCCAAAATTTTTACCTTTGTCTGAAACACTAAATAATAAAACACTAAAAAAAAAAACTTAATAAACCCTGTGTGTCACACTCCTCTTCCTCTGTCCCCAAAGATTATTATTAGGTAATACTGTAAGAGAAGTGACATATTGCCCCACACCCAGGAAGAGAATTGTTCTTTCTTCATGCAGAGAAACCTAATTCTGTCACCGGAGTCATATAGATTGGCAAAATATGAGTGTGCACGTGAATCAAATAAGAAAATCAATGCATTTTTAGCCTGAGTGTGGCTTTGACTATTAATGTCTCAGAAATATATTATTTGCCTTTTCATCAATTCACACTTGTCTTTGTCCCTGCATAATTTTTACACATAAAAGGATAAGAGTGTAGCTATTTTCTAAAGCCTTGTTGTCCAAGTGTGTACCACAGGTACAAAATGTTTCCTTTTTTCTCCTCCTGTTGTTTCAACGCTACTTAATGACTAAAAACTGAATACCAAGGACAATCATGAGCACTTAAGGCCCAATTCATAAAAAAAAAATGATGCAAGCCATTTATGCACAAATGTTGCTACTTTCATATGGAAACAAGGTACATAAAGAATTCTGCTTTGTGATTCATAAACCCTCTTTAAGGTAATTTTGTTGCTCAGTTTTGTACCTCAGGAGAGCAAAGCTCCAAAAGAGAGGTAAGAAAGAAAAAAAAAGCAGCCTACAAATGTACTTATGGTCTTATTTGCATAAAAATCACAGCAAGTCTTTTATGAAATATTAATTAAACTTATATTAAATAGATATGTGGATTGTACAATCATTATTCATGTTAGTCAATACTATAAAATAGTCACAGAAAACATTTTAATATACATAACTCTCTCCTCTCTCTCTCTCTCTCTCTCTCTCTCTCTCTCTCTCTCTCTCTCTCTCTCTGTGTGTGTGTGTGTGTGTATGTGTGTGTCTGTTTCTGCTTTTTCTAAGGTGATTTGCTAGCATATATTCCAATAGAATAAAGTACTGGTCTAAATACCCAGATCCTATGTCCTGTCTCTTTTATTTTCTAGGCTGCAAAGTTAGAGACAGATCATTTTCCCCATAATTTGCTTAGAATATGTCTGACTGTAAAGGTTGATGAGTCTGATGTTTGCCTTCCACGCATGCTAACAGTTTAGATGCATTCAAAGGGATAGAAATAGAAGTGATATGACTGACAGAAGGATTTTGTATGTCAGATAGGAATACGTTATTACTGGCCATGCATGAATAAGTTCAGGATGGTAATTCAAGAGCCTGACAAACAAGGTCAACACAATTTTGATCTCTTCAAATTTGAAATAAATGTGAACTTGGCATTAGTCCCACTAAATGCGGCCAGTGTCACAGTTGTATGACACCTCTACTGCCGTCCTTCATTTCCAAAATAACTGGAAAAGTACAAATGAAAATTGTAAGTGAAAAAAGAAAAAAAATACAATTTGCTGATCCTGTGTTATTTCTTCCTCCCTTATCTGGCTCCATTCTGATAACTTTGCGTTCCCAGACTGCTGATCTGGAAGTTTTTCAGTTTTTGGCTACTTCTTCAATCTTTTTAAAAATATATTTTTTATTAATTCTCTGAAATTTTCATACATTGTATTTTAAGCATATTTTCCCCATCACCTCTCAGATCCATCCCCTTTTCATCAAAGCTCATTTGGTTCATGCTGACTTTATATTCTCACTGTACAGCCATCCACTGGAGCATGGCTGACCTACCAGAGGTCAAACCTTAAACAAAACAAGCTCTTCCTCTTCTGACAGGAAACAATTAGCAATACATCCAATGTATACCAATATATCCTCAGCTAAGAGAGAGGTTTCTTGACCACATCCACACTTCCTGATGGGATTTTTTCTGGCTTGGACTTAGACTGCTCTTGTAAATGCCGTCACAATTGCTGTGAGTTCATGTGTGAAGCCAATTATTATAACTAATTATTGTAGCTAACTAATTACAGAAGACTGTACTTTTTACAGTTATCCACCACCTCTGGTTCTTGAAATCTTTCTTCTCCTTTCAATAATCTCCAAGTACTGATGAGATATGGAATTAATATATGGACATGACAATATTTCATGAGGAATTGGTTTAATACTTTATCTTTTCAGCAGGGACGTTTCATTGGTTAAGAGCATTTGTTCTTTCAGAGGACTTGAATTTGCTTCCCAGAAGTCATAAGAGTTGGCTCACAATCAGTTGCTAATCTCAACTCCAGAAGATCCACTGGCCTTTTCCGGCCTGTGAAGACACCCATCATGAACCCACATATGAACACATGTGCACACACACACACACACACACACACACACACACACACACACACACACAAAGATAAAAATAAGTTTTAAAAGAAGAAAAAAAAAGTCATAATTTTTGGGTCAGGTTGAGAAAGGTAGACAGGTTTAGCATGGCTGTCAGGAGAGAAGCTATAAGTGATTGTACTGAGGTAGGATTTTCTAGGAAGATTAAGAACATTGTCTCATTAAGGGGACAATTATGCAATGCATCTCTGTAACACAGTTTCAGGTGAGTCAGGTTTCCTGGTGGATGAACTCCTGACCAGATAATTGACAGCTTCAGCTAGATTAACTCCCAAGGGAGGCAATAGTAGTATGGAATGTTCTACTGATCAGATCTAGCTGATTAGATGTCATTTCTCCACCTGGAACAAAGGTGTTTTTTTTTTATTTGTTTTTTTTTTTTTTTGTTCTTGCCATGAGGCTTAAGGAGGAACCTTTGTGATGGTACCCTTTCCAGTGTCACCAGTAAAATGGGAAGGAGAGTTTAAAGCTGATAGAGCCTTTAAGATTATTTTACATACTGTGTTAAACCCCGTATTAAAAGTGTTAAACCCAATACAATACTAAGATTGAAAACAGTACCGTCCTCATTTGAAAAATACCTAGTAGCTTGAAAGCTGGTTCAGGTTCAGCTCTCAGAGGTCCCGAGACAGCAGGCTTGTGGCTGGGTAGCAATCAAAGTGGAAAGAAGTGTTATGGAAACAGAGAGGATCTACCTGGAAGGAGGAGTCTGCTAGAGCAACCACCAAAGATGATGATATATTGATTTGGATAAAAAGGAGCTTCTGGATACATTTGAACATATATTTAAATATAATATTCCATTTTCTACTTAGAGCATTCTATCTTCTACAGTACTTTCCCTTTTCTTATTTTAACGCTTCCTCCAGGAAAAGTTGGCATTTACACTAGAATACAAGGGAGAATGCCCAACATCACTGACCTGCCCTTTCTTTTGGTCTTGAACTGTTGGAGCCTGAGTTTGTTGTCATTTGACTGACTGTTCATTTGTTTCCCAAGAGTGATGGCTTGATGTGGGAAGTCCTTCTGTATATGTCCTTCTGCTTCTTTTGGCTAACGAATAAAGCTGTTTCAGCCAGTGGCTTAGCAGAATAGAGTGGGGCAGAAATTCCAAGCAGATAGAGCAGAAGAGAAGGTGGAGTCAGAGAAGCCATGTATCCTCTGCAGAAGACAGATGCCTCTGCTTCAGCCTGCTGAAACTTTGCCGATAGGCCACGACCTCTCAGTGAGGCACAGATTAATGGAGATGGCTTAGTTTAGGATATAAGAGAAAGCAAGAAATACACTTAAGCTATTGGACTAAGTATTGCAAATAATATAGCTTCTGTGGGATTATTTTGGGTCTGGGCATCTGGAAACGAAGGAGCAGCCTCTCCCAACAGCTTCCAATGTTAATAAAAATAATTTCAAAAGAGGAAAAAAAATAAAAGTGTTAAACCCTGTATTAAAAGAAATGTATATCCAGGCAGGATTTTGCTTACCTTCTCATAGTATATGTTGTTATATATACCTATAACTAATAAAATTACACACACACACACATACATTTATAAAGACTTCAATATGACATGACATGTGGCTTATTTCCATAAAAGTATATCTCATATAGGCTAGAGAGATGACTCAATGGTTAAGAGTACTTCCTGTTGTTCCAAAGGTCCCGAGTTCAATTCCTAGCAAGCTCATGGTGGCTCACAACCATCTGTAATGAGATCTGGTGCCTGTTTGAGGAAGAGACCTGGTCAGTCATCCTCATCAATTTAGACCATGAAACCCAACATGGACAAGTTCAACAGAATTGTCGTATAGGGACCACCTATGCATGCTTCAGCATTGCCAGCACATAAGTTTCATTCATTTTTCAATTTCATATTTTATACAATCGTTGAAGACATGATTGAATTTAGGGGATAGATAGAAAACATTTCTACCATATAAAACCAGACATCCATGACTGGGTGGTGGTGGCTCACACCTTTAATCCCAGCACTTGGGGAGGCAGAGGGAGGTAGATCTGTGAAAAACAACAACAACGAAGCAGACATTTAATTCTAAGCTTTCTGCCAGTATGACTGGTGCCTGGACTGTAGTTTCAATCACATTCTCATGCTGTAGCTTCTTGCAAGAGGACTCACAGTTAAAAATTCCCCAGTAACAAGGACATTGCAGCCACAGAAAAAAGTCCTTCCAGTTTCTTTCTCTAAACTCTCTGAATGCTTTCTATTTATTGTTCTCATTACTTGGAAATTGGCTAGAACACAAATTTATTTAGTTAATGAAAAAATTATTGACTATAGTTCTCAATATATAAAAAAATATAAATGAATGAGTTACTTAGTTATTGAACCCCATATCAGTATTAATTGTGACAAAAACCTATTATAAGTACCACAGCTAACACTAGCAAAGGATTCCTTTGTTTCAGGTGCCATGCAGGGATACACATGATCTATACATAATCTCTTAGGCATGTTTATCATGGCAGTAGCATATTTCTCCCTTTGGAGAAAAGTAGTTAGGGAATGAAAATGATTTAAAGATCACCCAGGTTTGCTGGGAAGATAGCAATAGTTGAAACTGCTAACCACAATACTACCATGATTCTCCCTAAAGAGAGAAGTCATGAACTGTAAATAGTAAAGAAGGGTTTGGATGATGGAAAGAGGAAGAAATGATGAAATTTTATCATGTCATATATTCATATATATGAATTCATATATATGGCTGATGAGATGACTCTGACAGTAAATGTACTTGACACCAAGCCTAAAGATGTGAGTTCCATCCTTGGGAACATACTATTATGTTCAGTAATATATCACAATTGGTCTATAGTTCATGATTTTCCATGAGCTTGGTTCATTTCTCTCCATAGATTTCCCCATTGTAATTTTGACCTCCCTTATGTATATATTCCCTCCTCCTTCTCTTCATCTGGATTTCTAGAGTTCAGTCTGGTGCTTGGTTGTGGATCTCTGCATCTGGTTCCATCAGTTATTGGCTGAGGTGTCTATGATGATAGTTGGGGTATTCACCAATCTGATTATACAGGTGAAGGCCAGTTCATACATCCTCTCCACTATTGTTAGGAGTGTTTGCTGGAATCATCTTTGTGGAATCTTGGGAGACTACCTAGCACCAACTATCAGTTCTTATAAGAAAAACATTTCATTGGGGCTGGCTTACTGTTTAAAGGTTAGTCCATTGTTACCGTGGAAGGGAATATGGTGTCATGCAAGCAGACATGATGCTAAAGAAGTAACTGAGATTTCTACATCTGAATCTGCAGGCAGCAGGAAGAGTGCGACACACTGGGCCTGGCTTGAGCGTCTGAAACCTCAAAGCTCACTCTCAGTGATACAGTGCCTTCAGTAACGCCTCACTACTCAAACAAGGTCTACCTCCTAATAGTGCCACTCCCTACTATCCTTGGGGCCCTTTGAATTTAAACCACCGCAATGAACCAAACAGCAGTCTTTTATAAAAGTTCTTTCACATTTTTGCTAGAAAGAAAGTAGGAAGATGTAACCCCCTCCCAAGCACTACCAATAAGAAAATGGCTTTCTTGCCAAACATCTCCTATAGGCAGTCATACAGGTGTCCTCAAAGCTGTGTGTGGATTTCAACTCTTTTCCATCTCTTCATAAGGATACATGAAACAAATCCTATATCTCAGTAAACCTTACCCATAATCCCCTCTTTGCAATTTCTCACACAATTCTGGGTTGCCCCCATTAAGGGTGAAAGGTCATTTCTACTTTCTCTTCTAACTTCTAGCACTTGCTCCCTCTGTTTCAGGTTCTACATTCCATGCAGATTCTTTTTTTTTTTTTTTTTTTTTTGGTTTTTCGAGACAGGGTTTCTCTGTGGCTTTGTGGCTTTGGAGCCTGTCCTGGAACTAGCTCTGTAGACCAGGCTGGTCTCGAACTCACAGAGATCCGCCTGCCTCTGCCTCCCGAGTGCTGGGATTAAAGGCGTGCGCCACCATCGCCCGGCTCCATGCAGATTCTTAACTCAATGGAAAGGGTTGAATAAGTTACAAATGAATGTATATGCTTTCATAAACCTCTTCCTCAAAGACTATCAAATATGAATAATCATTGAACCAAACACCAAGCCTGTCACTGGATCTTACTGTTCTTTACCTTGCAAAGACATTACTCTAGAAATGTCTTCAGTCTTGATGATATCATACCTTTTCATTGATGTATTTTTTGCAAACCTGAAAACAAGCTGTTGTATCATATTATAAAAGAAAACAGAATCCATTTGCCTTCTGCTTCTTTCTGTAGTTAGTGACTATATTGCCTTACCTTCATAACAAATTTTCAATCATCTTCAAGATCATAAAATGTTACTGAAGTTTGGCTCTACACTGTCTCCCAAAAAATATTGGTCCAAGTTTGATGCTCTTAAAGATGCTTGAGTCTACAAATCATACAGGCTTTTGGAAGGCCTTCCAGAAATCCAGAGAATACCCTTGGAGTAGAAAATGGGCCTGTCCTCACTTCCTTTTGCTTCACAGTTGTAATATAACACAAGTGGCTTTATCCTCCTAAGTACCAGCAGACTAGTGCACTGCCTTCCTTTTGGAACAAAGCTGTAGCATCAGTGAATTGATGGAGGAAGGTCATTGGCTAATAAAGGAACTGCCTTGGCCCATGTTATTGGTTAGGACATAGGTAGGTGGAGTAACCAGAACAAAACGCTGGGAGGAAGAGGAAGTGAGGTCAGACTCCACAGCCCTCCTCTCGGGAGCAGACGCCTCGAGAGAGACACCATGCCCCGCTCCAGGCAGACACACGCGAAGCTCCGACCTAGAATCTTCCCAGTAAGACCGGTGCTCACAGATTATTAGAGATGGGTTGATCAGTATATCAGAATTAGCCAGTAAGGGCAAGAGCTAAAAGGCCAAACAGTGATTAAATGAATACAGTGTCCGTGTAATTATTTCGGCGCAAAATCTAGCCGGGCAGGCGGCTGGGGTGTTGGGGACGCAGCCCCGGCGCTCCATATTACTACAAATGACGCCCAGACGTGTGGCTAACTGAGTCCACTGAAAGCCTGAGAAAGCTTGGAAAAGAATAGAGTAAAGCATGTTTCTTGTGGCAATCTCTTGGGTCTACTCTGCTTGCCAGAGGCAAGCAAGCGCCTCATCTAAGAGAGGCTTCCTGACTCAGCTTTAGCTGCAAAGCCTGCAGCTCATTAAGAGGTCCTGCCACGAAACACTTAAATGGTGTTGATGAAAAGCTGACCGCATGCTTTTCGGTTTTCAGCCGTAGCAGGAAAAAAGCTGTGCCGTTTAAAAATGCCGGCTTTCTGGGCCATCCTGCCGGGGCAAACTCTGACTATTTGAGGCAGGAGGGCTGGCTACCGAGAGAGGACTTGAGTGTTGTCTGTTTTAGCTTGCTGGCTGGCAGGGACCTTGAAACGCCATAGAGGTGTGGCTATAAACATGGCTGCAGCCTGTATATCCGCCATGAGGCTGGAAAGCTAAGGAATGGGCTACATCTAGCCGGCAAAGCCACGCCTTTAGTCCTACTGAGATTGCTTGGTAAATTAAAGACTCATGTGGTCAAAAAACAGAGAGATATACAGTAAAGAGAGATTCAAAGATAATGAAAATTTCTAGATGGTTTACAGTGTGTTAAAAATATATGCAGACTAAAAGTTAAAATTCTTAAAGTAAACCTCTGTGACTTCAAGGTGTGGTAGCACACGCCTTTAATCCCAGTGCCTAGAAGGCAGAGACAAACAGATCTTTGTGAGTTCAAGGTGTAGTAGCAAACACCTTTAATCCCAATGCCTGGGAGGCAGAGACAGGCCCATCTCTGAGAGGTCAAAGACAGCCTGGTCTAAAGAGTTATTCCAGGTCAAAGATATACGCTCAAAAAGCAAAAAGTTAACCTAGGAATGTCACAGCTTAGATTCTTAAGCACCTAGTGATTTAAAGGTGCAAATCAAAAGTGCTCCTGAATAGTAAAAAATTGCAGATTCACAATAGGACAGATTCAGACCACTAAATGAGTCACACTGTTGGATGAATGTACGTAGGCTTGGGAGAGAGAAGAAAAAGAATATAGAGAATAAAGTTAATGGTTTTAAAAAAAAGGTAAAGTGTTTAAAGAGACAGAGTACGGATAGTTAAGAGATTAAAAGAAATAAAGAAAAATAAGCCACGTAAAGATGGAAAATTCACAGAGAGTCTGGATTATGTACATTGTGTTTTCTTTAAATTTTTTGACTGAAGGAGCTAAGTACAGAGAGACATTTCATTATATGGGCTGCCAAGTGGAACCAGAACAGATATCATGAGGGTATGATTTCAGAATTTGGATCTAAGGATATGATACTTTGGAAAAGAGATTCTTCTTCTGTTTTCACAGAGGATCAGACCTTGTGGGTTGCATTTATTCCAATTTGGTATGATGGACCAAGCCCTCCTGAAGGGTTGTTGTGAACATCTTCAGAAAATTGCTTCGCTCAACTGCCAACTGAGATGAAACTAGCACACAGGTTATACCATGAAAGACCTAATTAACGACGCCCCCATTCAGCAGGAAGCAGTTTGGAGAGAAAAAACTGCGCCCATGTTCCCAAATATGGTTTATAAATGTTCTTTTACATTTAAAGGGGGATATGATATAGATATGAATAATTTGCATTAGTATAGATTTTGCTTTATTGATAGAGATTTAAGGTCAATTTTGTTATATGTATAAGTGTTTCTGATTTTGATTAAGGTATTGTGATTGTGTAGTTCATTTAAATATGTACTGTATAATTAAGAAATATAGGTTAATGGATAATCATCAGTAATAGTCAAGCTTGTAGTCATGTTAGTTAGATTTTCTAGATATATAGAGATATATTTTAGATAGACATTCTTCATGTCTTTCAAAGATTACAGAATAGGACATTTAAATGTTTTAATAACTGAGGACTTTTCATGACAATGAGACACTCTGCTCCTGGCAGCACCAATGTACTTCAAGAGGAAGATGGGCATCGAAGAGGTACCTTATGGAGTTTGATAGCCATTTGGGCAAGAAACTGCTTTTGCCTGGACTATTGCATAAACTGGACACAGAGAGCCCCAAGAGAGAGGACTACTGAACTTGCCTAAGGTGAGATGATCTTTCGGGGTTCCTGATTCATGAAAGAGTCTGCGAGACATTCTGCAGGACACAACAGATAGTGACTGAACTGACTTTGAATTTTCCTGCTTTATGGATATGTCTGCTGGATACCATGGGCCTGAAGGCTGAAGATGGATGCCCCAATGGTACAGAGGAACTTTGGGTGACTGTCCAGGCAGTGAGATGTCTCTGTCATTTCTAGAGTTTAAAAGTTCCTTTTTTTCTTGTTTGCTTAGGTCATATTATATCTTTTTGGAGTCTTTGATGGAGTTAAGAATAGTTAGTTATAGTTATAGTTTTCTTTAGTTATGATAAAGATTATTGTAACTTTTACTTGATAACGCTTTTGTTATATGTAATTTTGCTATGTTAAAGTTAAAGCCTTTTTTTTTTTTTTGTTTAAACCGAAAAAGGGGAAATGATGGAGGAAGGTCATTGGCTAATAAAGGAACTGCCTTGGCCCATGTTATTGGTTAGGACATAGGTAGGTGGAGTAACCAGAACAAAACGCTGGGAGGAAGAGGAAGTGAGGTCAGACTCCACAGCCCTCCTCTCCGGAGCAGACGCCTCGAGAGAGACACCATGCCCCGCTCCAGGCAGACACATGCGAAGCTCCGACCTAGAATCTTCCTGGTAAGACCGGTGCTCACAGATTATTAGAGATGGGTTGATCGGTATATCAGAATTAGCCAGTAAGGGCAAGAGCTAAAAGGCCAAGCAGTGATTAAATGAATACAGTGTCCGTGTAATTATTTCGGGGCAAAATCTAGCCGGGCAGGCAGCTGGGGTGTTGGGGACGCAGCCCCGCCGCCTCATATTACTACAGTGAATCATGGAACAAAACTAGAAATATGCAAGTTAAAGACTCCTCTAGTCTTTATCAATCATTTATGGAAAATTGATTAAGACACCATATTCTATCGTCTAATCTTATTCTCTCTTGAGACCACACTCACCATATCTTTTTCCTGACATGCTATTTTGTTATCCTGAAACCAGATGTTGACCTTGAACAACACTGCTGAGACCAATGATGAATTTTTTGGTCCTAATTTACTTAATGTAACACTATTGTTTAATTCATCTGAGTACTAGACACCAAACACTAGGTATCATTCTTGCTACTTTATATGTTCATAGGCTTTCTTGTCATTTCAGACTCATTTTCAGTCCTTTAACTGCTAAAATTTGTACAGGATTAAAACTGTCAATGCATTGTTTTTAATTTCTGTAGTCATATTTAAATGCCAACCATACATCAATACCTTAAAATTAAAGCATATTGGCATTTTTCCCTGGAAAGTGTTTATGTATCCCCTGTGTCCAGATACTTTCAGTAAATTGCTACTAGTGTATCTCATGGTGTCTCTCACTTGAAGAATCTAGTGTGTATCTTCCCTCCCAAATTCCAATCTCAAAATCATCATAATATTTTATGGTGGCCACACCCTGATATAAGCACTTTAATATTAGCCAATTTGAACCTCTTAGCAGCACTGTGCTCTAATTATAAATATGCTCTTCCAAATCTACAATTGGGAAAATAGAAATATTAAAAAGATAAATCACTTTTCTACAAGCAAAAGAGTAAGCTATTATGTCTGTAATGCTAATAGTATGGCTCAACCACTGAGTTCAATGCATACTTAATTTGATCATTGCAAAATAAACTTTGGGCGCCTGGATTGAAACAAAGACTCCATGCATACTGGCCAAGCTCTCTGCCATTGAACTACATCTCCCATCATAAGATACTGCATTCAAATCATTATCCTTTGCCACCTCTTTTGCATTGTGTCCTTCACATCTTCACTTTTATATCTCTTTTCTTCACGTCAAATTTCTATATAAAGTATTGCCATAAATTCTGTTAGCTCTACTAAAAATGTCTACATATATCTAGAAACTTACATCTTTTTCAATACTTCTACCCCTGCCTTTGTCTCAGCCATCCATCATTCTTGATCTTGACTCTTTTATGCAATTGCAATGAGAAGGACTCAACTCAGGACCAGGCATGTGCTTGGCAAGTGCTCTACCATTAACCTAAACCACATCCGTCAGGTGCATGATTGAAAGAGTCTCTCATCCCTCCTCTTGTTTCTGATTTTCTTCCTCTGCCTTAGACAGTAACACTCCCTTTCCTAGAATGTTAGCCATGACCTCATTTTTTTGAATTAAACGTTAACATTTTTTGTTGCTCAGTAGTCACCTTATATATTCTCCATATACCTAATGCATTCTCATTATCTCTGGTCTCCTTTGGACTATCCTTGCCTTGATTTCATAGCTCTACAGGTTTCCATATTTCTTCAAACTTCCTAGTCACATTCTAGAGTCTTTCCTTTATCCATACCAAATAGTCTCATCACCCACTTTCTCGATAGCTTTGGTTATTTTTCATGTTTATCTTTCTAGAGGCCGGTTCTGGCTACTCTTTCACATGATCGCACCCTTCAAGACGCTTCACCTTTTGGACTTGGTTCCTTTTAGCCTGTAATATAATGCATGGTATGTTTCCATTATTAACTCAGACTCACTTTCCTAAAATATTAGCTGCATGATGTCTCTTCCAGTCATTGTGGTGTTGCCTAGAGAGCAGGCAGTATCACACCAGTCTTTCCTGAAAGTGTGACCCAGCACATCTTCAACTAGAGAAAGCAGCTTCATATTGGAAAAAGATGCCATCTGTAGCTCTGAAAGCCACAGAGAAGAGTCACTGTCTCACTTCATTGTTGCAACCATTGTCAGGGGCGGGTGTAGTTGATGACTTCAGAGAGAAGCTCAGGGTCATTAGTCCTGAAAACTCCAAGGCTCTTATGAATGATCCCAAATCCCTTCTGCCTATGCCCTGTGAACAGCAATCCATGCCTGAATAGTACATCTATTTTCAGCACGAGTTCCTGAATATTTTAAGCCCACTGACGAGAACTACATCTCACGGACAGATGCCTTTTACAGTATCATTGCCAAACATCAATGCTTCTACTTCTCCGACCACTCTGCTGTGTCAGTACAATGAAATTAGTCTTGTTCTTATGCAGCAGTTTCTGGGTCAGAGGGTCACTTTGTCTTTTGCACCTGATTATTTAAGAACTACTATTCACAAAACTGTGGCTACCATAGATGGCAATTCTTCAGGCAGAGATAAAAAATAGTCAAAGGAAACCTTTTGTGAAATAATATACTGTTCTAGATAAGTCTAGGCATTATCGTGAAAGGAGATATCTCCTATTCAGGACTATTCGGGAGAGGAGTTAAAGATTTCATAGTGTAGCCCTCACATATAACATTGAATAGCTCAGTCTCAGAGGTGGGTATGGTCAGGAGTAGCTACAGGTTCAGAATTGGAAATAGGACCTGAAAATACACGTTCAGTGCCGTGACCTCAGAGTGAAAAAATTTCCATGGAAACATATTTGTTTCTTCTTATGGATGGACAAAGAAAGTGTTCTTCTAAAATGAACTTGAGGCTGGTGACAAGACCGAGAGCATGGTTGAAATGACAATGGATTTCAAATACCACATGGCCTAGTTTGAAAAAGCAGTGGCAAGAGATGAGGAATGTGATGCCAATTTTGCAAGACAGCCCACTGCGTTAAAATGCTAACAGCATCTCATGCAACAGAGAAGACTTTTTTTAGAGAACAGTCAATAGCACAGCAAACCACTGCTGCCTAGTTTTAATAAATTGCCACAGGCATCCATACCTTCAATAAGCATCACCTACCCAGTTCTCCTCCCCAAGAAGACAAAATATGACCCAGGAGAGACACAGATCATACTGTGTAAGAATCACGCAGCAGAAATAGACAAACACCACTGTTCCTTTCTGTTGATATCCTTTCTTTTTTCAAGCTGGCACCCAGGTCTTGGGATGTTGCTGCATGATTTCATGGTGGTTCTTCCCTCATTAGTGAGTGCCTCTTGAAACACCTTCATAGAGATGCCTAAAGCTGTCTGTGACTTTGTTGAATCCAGTCGCACCAACAATGAAGAATAATCCCATTAGAACATAGAAAAGTCTATGGTATTGTAGGCCTGTAATGTTCAACAGTTCCTTTAAAATCAGTTTCCTGGAAATTCTCATCCAATCACTTAGTCGAAAGTGTGACAATGAAAGCAGTCATTTGTGATGAATTTTGAATGTATTTCTACCTTTGAATGATTTTTAAGAAATCTTCAGGTCAACTTGACCATTGAAAAATTAAAAGTGAGCATTTAGGATTAAGTTCTCAAATTTTTTGTTTTTGTTTTGTTTTTTATGTTTTTCGAGCAGGGTTTCTCTGTTTAATAGCACTAACTGTCCTGGAACTAGCTCTTATAGACCAGGCTGGCCTCAAACTCACTGAGATCCACCTGACTCTGCCCCTCCGAGTACTGGGATTAAAGGATTGTCCACTACCGGCCGGGTAAGTTATCAAATTTAAATTATCAAATTTTTAACCTCAACTGAATATTTAGATTGTAGATCAGAAGTATACACAAACCGAATGAAATTTTCTTAATCTGGATTTATAAATTAATACAAATTTGTTACTATATATTTTGTTCACAGACCCTGAAGGGAAATATGCAAGTGATATACAACTACAGCCAGCTAGAAGAGTCTGGAGTTTTCCTATAAAGTCTATAATCGGCATTCTTTTTATAAATTTTTTTGTTTCAAATTATAGTACTAATGTTTACTTTATCAATCATACTGATAGCTCCCACCCAAGACTTGTTGTCTGCACTGTAACTTGCTGAAATTAAAGCCAACACACTCCTCACTTTTACTTTGTGGAAGAATTCTGTGTCCTGCTTTGTTTTTGGAAATCAGGGAAGGTCATGAGCTTAATTAAATGCCTTTCAGATAGCTTTCAGTGATGGAGCTGCTCTACCTTCTGGGACATTATTACATACCATGTTATACTGTTGTCTCTCCAAGAGCCACACTAACTTTGAATGCTTGGGAAATTCCTGAAGTTAAGGAGTCACTGTAATGAAGATATGAATACTATGTAGTGTTATAAAATTCCAGGTTCATAATTCAAACATGGTCAAATGACATTAAATTTTTGAAAGTTGAAGTGATAACAGAAGCTTTTTAAAAGTTAAACTTTGACAATCTATGGTGGTACATATGTGTAATTTAAATACAAAAGACAGAAGCAGAAAGATCAGTTGCTTCAACACTGGCCTGGTCATCATTACAAGTTTTAGGCTCCCTAGGGCCATATAGTAAGGCTCTGTCTCAGGAAACAGAAACAATAGCAAAATAAACTCATGATACTAAATTATAAATTATGGTTAGATTTTAGATTTTATTTTGCTAATAAGGAAGGGTTATATAGCTTTTTAACATAGAGCTCATAGATATGTGGTAGAGCTATTAATTATAAGTGTCCAAATTTCTCAATATATAAGGCTCAATTGGTAGGCTTAACAAATCAAGTAATATTTCCATCATTGATTTGGTCTGTGCACACATAAAAGCATGACTAACTATTTTATTGCATACTTCTTGTTAAATGAACACTATATTCCAGGGCATAAATACACATGAATAATGATAATTACAATGTTATATAAATAATAGTATACAATTTGAACATTTCAAAATATTTGCTTACCTAATGGTGCTAATTATACCTGCATTCTTTATAACCATTATTAAAGATTTGTTAGTTGAGTTTTTGCAACTATCACCAGCGCTGTGATGAATATCCAGCATATCAATTTTCTTAATTATAAAAACTTGACACCAGAAAATGGTAATGAATATAGCATGCATCTAATTGCTTCTACACCAACTGCAGGAATATTTTATTTAAGGCAATTAAGAAATTGTGCTTTGACAGGTTTCAGATTTCACCCATCTGTTTGCATATGATTTTCTGGATGGATATATGAATATTAATAGCAGCTGTAAACAGGTGCTACAATTCTTCTCTTTGTGAAACAATTTTGTCACATGTGCATGACCCTGGTCAGTAATGAACTAATTTTGTCTCTGTTTACTATCTAATAGCTCGCATGGCAGTGACATCATTTATCCTATGGGTGGCATCTGCTCCCCATGCCATAGCTATGCATTCATATATATATATATATATATATATATATATATGTATATACATATATATATATATATATATATATGAATTCTTAGAAATATTTATTGTAACAAACACCAACTGTAGTAAGGGTGGGGAAGCTAGAATGTGAGAAATGGTAATTATTTTCTATTTGTGACACAAACATGAGTCCAGTAAAACATTTTATTTTGTAAATGCTACATGTTTGCATTATTATTTCTTTCTTATGGCTTGTTTATTATATGCAGGCTTAGCTATTGCATCTTTGAACTGTTGAATTCAACCAATCAGAGATAAGATTAGATGTCCAAAATTTCAATGTCACAAATTTTGCTATCAATGAGAAGAGTAAGAACAAGCTCTAATGTGCATTCATCACTCCTGATCTACAAACTCATTCCACTTTTGTGTTTATAGTTCAACACAAATGCTTTTAAACACCCATATTAATGCTGATATCATTGTGAATTTAATCTTTCCATTAACTATATTATTTAGAGTCCTGTTTAGTTCTTTGCACATACTTCCTAGATCAGATAAGTTATTTAACTTGTACATGAGAAAACTCTCAGACAATTCTGTCTTAAACACTATTTATAATACACAGAGACAAATCTGTGGTTGTAGACGCTGGAAACAAATGGTAGAAGCTGAAGTGTGGTGGAAATTTTAATTCTTCCAGAAACAGATGAGAGGGGTCTGTTAATGCTCCCACTAGAGAAGAGGTTTAGGTGTGTTCTCTAAAGAGATCAGAGCTCTAACATTAAAAAATAGCACCATTTTGAGAATTTAAAGACACACATTTATTATCCACTATTATACAGATAATAAAATCAATCATCCTTAGAAATAGTAGCAAAAAAGAAAATGCTTATTTAACACAAAAGTCTCACTCTTCTGTTGTTGAACTTAATATTCCAGATTAGAAATTTAACTTTAAAAACACAAGAAGAGCTAGGTTCCTGTCTTTAAGAAGCTTCCAGTCTGCTCCTTTGAAGTAACATGTATTTATAGTATGGAAATAAATAAATGATTACGGAAAGAACACACCTAATATAGATCTTATTTTTATGTACATATAAATGTAAAATTAAAAAATGTTTGAGAATTTCAGGAGATCCTTAAGAGTCTCAAAAATATATAATGTAGTGTAATTTCTACCTAGCACTATAAAGAATGGCGCATAAAATATAGCCATTCAAATTTTAAAAAAAAGTTTTCAGAAGAAGTACATGATTTTAATTCAAAAGGCATTATTTTTGGATAGAGGAAATATTGAAGCAATTTAAATTTTTTTCATTTGTGAACAATTAGAAAACACCCTCCCATTTCAACAATTACTCTTTAAATTCTCAAATCAATATGACACACTCCATTGGCATTCTTAAATCCTGAGTGAAGAGAAGACAGGAAGAAAAAATGCAGAGTGATTGACAACTTTGGATCAATTTGATGATTGTATCAATTTCAGATTCTCTGCTGACAATAGAAGCCTGATTGGACACCACTGACTTTATTGGGAAGTGGATGGAATATAATACACCTTGCAGTGCATTACTTGTTTGCGTTGATTGGATGAAAGACGGATTTCACAGGGAGGAGAGTCTGAAGCCCATCACTGTTGCAATTACACGGAACGCCAGTGGGCAAGGGCCCTGTTGCTCCTGCGAGCTGATCAGAATGGGAACCGTTTCCCCCAAGCTGGTGCCTTCCAGAACTTCATCCAATTTCTTTGCAATAAATTATATTTTTATTCTTAAGCATCCATAATAGTAAATTAAGTAATGGACTCTCCAAAGCCATTTTGCTTTTAAGTGGACTTCGTTTCTCTTTCACTGTGGTGACATCCGATAGGTTGTTCCTTGAATCACACCAATTGAGAATTATTTTACTTCTTCCTTCTATTTTAAGTGATGACATATATTTTAAAAGCCTGTTGATAAAGCAAACCATTAACATTTCCTTTTGTAAGCAAATTGAAAACTTTGCGATTGTTGAGTTTGGAGACCGTATCTTTTCAGTGATGAATTTATAACATTTATACTCCAGTATTTCATGACCGGGGTCCTTCATAAGGTATTTATTGAATTGGGTTACTAGAAAATGTAACATAAACACTTTGTAAACAAATATATTTTGCAATTTGGTGCCATCAGTCTAGCTATGCGATGCTTTGGGATGATCAAGATTCTGAAACCAAACAACAAAGAAGTAATCTGATTGAAGCTGCTTTCTCAGTAACATTTTTAAAAACCATTTATCAAACCTCTCGGCTCTGGTAGGCTTCACAAAATCACAAGGCTATTTTAGAGCCATAAACCTCAATGCCTTGTGCAGTTATGGCATGCAACCAAAGACGACTGAAGAGAAAATGAAGCCATAATTGACCACAGCTGCTCACGCCTAACATTTCCTAATAGCATCCCAAGATTCGTAGGTTGGTGTTCTTTCTCCCTCTCCTGTGATAGACCTCCCATGATTTATCAACTGGAGGAGTCTCAAGGTGGCTCCTGGGGTCTCCTCATGGCTCAGCATATGAAGAAGCGACCTCCCAAACCAATGATTGGTATACATTTGATTGCTATTCACTTGTTATATTCCGTTCTCGGGATGAAAGTGAAATGACAGTAATTTTCCGTGCTCACGTGCCGTTTTTAACCTGGTACAGGGCCTTGCCTTCAAATCACAGGGAAGTGCTCTGTCCTTTCGAGGTTGCTATTAAAAATATAGAATGGAACCATTACAATTTATTGGCTTAGCCTTTCCCTGCACTACCTATAAAATCAGACGCTGCTTTACAAACCTTTCCCTAATGTCCACTTTCTTGGGGGTGGAGCTGACCTCCTAAAGTTTACTGCTTGTCTGTTAGTGGGGACTAATTTACTTCGACTTTGTTGTTAGGGAGCCCTAATCTGGAGGGCCATCTTAAATAATCTGAAGAAAAGCTGTGTTCAGACCAAGCCGCAGACATTGGTGATTTGTAGCAGTGTTCGGAAACTTCTTGTTCTCTTCTCCGTGGATCATACTTAGAAGATCATTTTGGGAATGTGTAGCAAGTTCATCACTCTCTGGTCCTGAAACACACCGTACTGATGAACATTTACGTTGTAACAAAGTTGAGTGTGATTGCATCTGAAGATCCTTTTCACATGAGAAATGAAGTCCAATTAAAGCCATCACGAAATATTTGAAATAAATTTTTTACTGATTACTGTATTGATCGATAATTAAAACTCTAGCACTGTCCTGAATATAAATACATCCATTTTTTCACATTGATTTTTATTACTACATTAATCTTCAGTCATTGGAGGATCTTCAGAATAAATAAGTTACATAATTTTCATCTTTAGAGAGTGCGCATTATATTTTATTTTTGTTTAAGATAATTAATACTTATAAAATTCCATTATAATCTATTTAAAATAATGTAACAAGATTGTAAATATGTTTCTAGAGGAATTATGTTTACTATTCAAGTATTCCAGAATAAAATATTTTATAATTAGTCAAGGCTTATTCATATTTGGATAATAATAAAAAGCAGTGTTAAGTATATCTCATTTTAAGATACCAAAACAATCACCATGACTTTCATGTTTCATATTCATCTTAAGTTACAAAAGCTACTATAAGGCCATCATTACTAATATTAGTATTGTTAATATTTTTATTCAGTTCAATTTGTGTGAAAAATGTTTATCATAATAAAAATATACCTCACAGAAAAACCAAAGCATTTAAGAACTCCATCTTTATTTTTTAAATAATGTTTTATTTACCCTTTGAGAATTCTATACAATATATATTTATCATATTCATTCTCATCCCCTGCTTCTTCCCGATCTCCCAGTACCTCTACCCATCCAACCTCTTTTTCTCTATCTCTCTTTCTGTCTCCTTCTCTATATGAAAGCAACATGAAGTCACCAGAAGCTGTGGAGTCCAGCTTCTGATGACCAGCTTCTTCTTGGCATGGGGCCAGCCTGGAATGTGGTTAATATACATACGAACAACTTCCATTGAAGAAAACAGGCTTTCTCTCATGAAGCAGAAAGCAAATGTTGATAGTCCCTGGCTATTGGTGTGACTTCTTCCCCAGATCCCCTCCTCCCTTCTGAGATTCTGTTGGGCAGGAACTTGTGACAATCTTGTGCTAGCTGTCACAGTCTTTGACTTCGTATGTGTGTCTGTCCTGTTGTATCTGGAAAACGCTGTCTCCTTGAAATCATTCACAATCTCTGATTCTTCACAATCTTTTTACTCTCCTCTGTTTTCACATTGATCATTGAGTCTTGAGTGAATTGGCATAACATAAACATCCAATTTAGAACCGAGCATCCCAAAGTCTCTTATTCTTTCACATTAACCCTTTGCAGGGTGCTGTGTTAAATGTCATCTACTGCAAGAAAAAAAGCCCTCGGATGAGGCATGAGTGAAGCACTGATCCATGAGTAGAGCAATATGTCATTAGAAAACGTTTTAGCTATTTTTACTTTGCAGAATAATAACGACATGTTTTCTCCAGGACCCAATGACCTATCTTGTCTCAGACTCTTGTCCTCGCTGACTGTCAAGTACCAGTTCCATCTCATAGACCAGACCTTAACATGGTTACTACCACATTTGGGCTCCTTTTCCACAGGTGGACATATCTTACAGGATAGGCTGTCTTTTTAACTCCCAGGCTTCAAGCAGATAAGATTGATCAATGCATTCCTCTTTTGGTAGCAAGTATAGAATCTCCGAAGAAAGATAAACTGAAATAAAAGTTGAAGTGAAATGCTCAAAAAGTCAAACAAATATTACAATGGTGTTTTTCACCAGTAGGTTATATCAAGTGAAATAAAAGAATGTTATATCTCAAAAGTATGGTGAAGGAAATATATCACCCAGTAGGGGGAAAAACAGGTGCAAAACATTGAGGAAATATGGAACACTAAGAAAGATCAACATAATTAATGAGTGTAAAAGAAATTCAAACCAAAGATATAGCACACGTATTCAACAAAACTGTAGAAGAAACTTAATTCTAAGAAAGCTGTGCCTGCTAAAGTGTGCAAGACATAGAGAAAAGGAAAATGACTGAACCGGAAAAGAAACTACTTGGGGCATATAATAATCAAAACAAGAAATGTACAGAACAAAGAATACTGAAAACCTCAAGGGAAAAAGGCAAGCCTCTGATAAAGGCAGGCTTGCTAGAATAACACCTGCTATTTCGATGATCCCTCTGAAAGCCCAAAGGGCCTGGACTGATATGCTACAGGCTATGATTCTATTTTCAGTCCAGTCTTGTTCTGTTCCTGGACAGGTAGACAGAGTTTCAGTGATTCTCAGCCCCGTTGTGCTTAGAAGACACCATTCCACAGCCCTCCTCTCAAGTTCTTACAATCTCACCATTCTCTCTACTACAATGTATATACCATTTGCCTTGGGCTGTGGAAAAAGTATGATATGAATGTTTCCTTTAAGGCCAAACACACAACAGTTGCAGGCACATCACACTTTGAGCATCTGTGAGTTTCTATACTGTTTTTTTTTTTACTCTGGAAAGAAGCATTTGATGAATGTTGAGAGCAGCACTAATCTTTGGGTGAAATGATATGATTTAGATGTCATTTTGCTATCATGTCCATTTAACCCAATAGTAGTAGTACGTTGCTTCCTAGAACCTATGATTTTCTCAGGCATGGGATCCTGACTGGTTTTACAGTGGTACACCTGAGTTCTCCTCTGTGGTACAAGCTTTAAATACGACCAGAAAGCTGCTCATTACTCTGGTAACATTCACCCCGCTGTCACTGTCACTACTGCACCAATGAACATATTTTGCCTGAATGGTTTTACAGATGCGTGCTTGAATTTTCTCCCCTAGCAGTCTATGGCATTAGAAAAACCAGTGAACATTAAGAAAGCTTTCAAGTCATTTCTAATTTGATTTCTATATGTCTCATGACCAAAGCTTATGGCTGTCTTCTGCAATAGGATCTAACCAACTTGTTTCAGTAGGGAAACAAGAACAACTTCAATAACTTTACTAGTTTGAGGTCTTCTGAGAACAACTGATAAACAATTTATGGGGAGCTATCCCATATTTCATGGAAGAAGCAGAAACTATTGACAATTCGTGGTGAGTAAAGAAGGGATGTCACTTTCATTGGTGATCTTTCCCTTGATCAGTTTCCTGTAATGCAATAAACAATCATCCCCCGTGCTTGTGCAGGTAACCTGTTTTAAAGTTGGCATGTCAAACACACACATCAACACCTGGAAATATACATGAGAATGAGGAAGAGGCAGGGGAGAAAGAGGTTATAAGAAAGAGTAATTGGGGGTAAAAGAAATTAAGATTGATTATATACATATATGAAACTCTCAGATAATAAAATAAATACATTAGAATAAATTTAAATCCATAACAATATAAATTTCAATCTTTTAAAGAAGTTGGTGCTTTTTTTTTCTTTTACAAACCACAAAACCACAGATGAAAATTGAGCTCCACAGACAAAGATCTGTTATTTTTCCATAATCGAGTTAGATTTCTCAGAATAACAGGAGCCATGATTTGGGGCAGAATCTTTTGTTTCTAAGCATTGGAGGAAGAGTAAAAGTTCATAGTGAGAGGCAAGGTATTCTGACACGTGTCTTTAATCCAAGCAATTGGGAGGCAGAATCAAGCAGATGTGTGAAATCCAAGCTAGCCTGGTCTACAAAGCAAGCTCATGGACATCCAAGGACTCATAAAAAAAGCCATGTCTTTAAACAAACAAATGACAATAACAAAAAAGAAAGATGGAAATTTACAATGAGGTAGATATATATCACTGAGTTGTGTCCTTACTATGGCATGCTATTGGCAAGTATTAACTTAATTGCAATTTAGAATGACCATAGGAAATATTTGGTAGGTAGTAGTATATTTATTTTAAAGTATGTGTGATACACTTAAGGAGCTGTGGATTTTGATTGTTAGGGTTGGCAAGTTTCAAGCTTGTAGAAGCTGTCATCTCACACGGGATTTGATGCTACAGCTTTAAGGCTTGTGGAAGGCCTCCGTGATTTCTTCCGGGTCCTTCAACTAGTTTCAGGATTTATGTGTTTGAGGCCAATTTGCTTAAATTAAGCTCATTGTAGATTGTACACATAGCTATAAAATATGTCCACTACAACACCAGCAGCAGCAAAATGGAGACAGGATGAGATACCCTCTAAGGCCACATCTTCAGTACCCTTCTTCAGCTAAGACCTATCCCCTAAAGTTTACATGAACTCCCCAAACAGTACTACTATCTGAGGTGCAAGTCTTCAACAAATGAGCCCTGTGCAGGACAATTCATACTCCAAATATGATATCTTTTGATCAAACAACTGAGCACTTAAACATAGTCAAACACATATAAAATTAATAATGAAATTCATTTTTCTTTGCTGCATTAACTCAAAACTACATAGTTCTTGTGTTTGTGAAGTCATTTTTGCTTTATCAACTTACTATCACGCATAGGAATCTGTGTTGTGTCTTTTCCAAACCTTTCTGTCTCCTTGCTGATTTGTTTCTGTTGTTATTGTTGTTTTGATTTACTTTCTTTTCCTGTGCATCTAGGATGTTTTCTGAAATAAAACTTTTACTGTTGCACTTGAGCAAAAATAGAATAGTCAAAAGATCATGTCTGGCCTGCTTTATGCATAATTTTGCTGCATAAAACAGCAGTAAGATTCTCGTAGAATTTATACTATTTCTTTTTTACTATCTAGATAAGGCTAACATTGCCAAATAGTGAGACTGTTACCTCAATTATTGATATACTCCTTGGTGTATATGAAAGAAAACGTGAGAGTATGGCTAGTGTCCTAACCGTGCTCTACTTCCTTTATTTTTTGTTTTGAGTTAGTGACAATGTTTATTTCATGACTTGTATAATACATTTAATAAATACTGTAGCTGCCTATGATACTGAATACTTTAACAGCAAGTGTCACCAGTTACAATTAAAATAATACCTTTCTATTATTAGTGAATGTTCATATTGACGTTGAAATAATTCCGGTGTCATACAGTGGAGTAAATAGAGATTTGTTAACCAAACAGCTCTGATTTTCATGCTGCTTCTGCCATTACAAGCTGGGCGACCTTGGGCCAGTTTATTTAACCTGGTGGGCCCTCAGGTTCACTACGTGTAAATGAAGCAAAATAAATCATTTAAGCTGGTTATAATAAATGAGATGAAATCAGGAATACTTGCTAGCATGCCATACAGTAGGTATGTAAAACTGAGACACATGATGGGTATCAATTATTTTCATTTTTGAGAACATAATAGAATTATATCTTTTCCTCCATATAAACTCTCTTTTCCAGATTCATGGCCTTTTTTTCATTAATTATTATTATATACATATACGTATTTTGTGTGTATAATGTATATCTTTATAAATTATATATGTATTTATATATATGTATACAAACACACACATATATATCCATATATACAGGTTCACTTGTGTGTGTGTGTGTGTGTGTGTGTGTGTGTGTGTTAGTCTGTATAATGTTACTTGTATTTATGTTTTCAGGGATGACTATCGAGTAATGAATAAGCAATTGGTGTTTTTTCCCTTGGAAATATTATTCTTCTTCCCCTCTTGGTATTCCTTAATTGTCCATGGTTCATTGTGTAGGATTTAGGCATCCTGCCTACTTGGCTTATCCTTCTAACTCTAGCATGTCAACTGCTGTTGCCCTTGGTCACTCTTATTTAGTTGAGACTTCATAGATGCAATCACATAGCCTACTCCCACTTCCTTTGGCTCTCACCATCTTTCATCTCTATTTTCTGCAATGATTTCTGAGCCTTAAGTGTAGTAATTGTATTGAAGATATATCTCTGGCACTGGTCTCCATACCTTTGCAGTTTAATCGGTTGTGTTCTTCTGTAGTGGTTTCCTTCTGTTGCAAAGAAAAGTTTCCTCAATGAAGGATAAAGATGTGGTTCTCTGGGAACATAATAAAAATATATAGATTGTAGCTATGGTCACGCTGATTTAGTAAAGTGGTATTTGAAGGTTCAAATTCAGGATCTATGACTTCACTAGCCCTGAGTAGTTTACTATATTTCCAGCACCAAGGATGTATTCCCTTTTGTCCAACTAGGGAGTTGCTGGTTCTTTTGGGTCTTAAGACCAATTAGAGAGTTGTTGGCTACTTACTGTCCAAGTTTGAATGCCATTTCTGTACCTTAGGATTATTGTGTTTTCCTCGTTACCGCAATGATTAATAGACATCACAGGTCTGTTGATTGCTTCAGTCCTTTGGAAGCTTGCATGGTATCTTTTGGTACCACTAAAGCTAATCGTCAGAGAGAAGGTTTTCAGGTGATGAGAATCTACCTTTGATGTCTGTCAACATCTTATTCCCAGGGTTGACTCAGCTCATCTGGTTCCTAGATGGGAGTCCCCTCCTTCTTTCATGACTCCATGTGTGTTTGGTAGAAGAGGATATCTTCCCCCAAATGGAACACTTCGAAGTGTTTCCTAACCAGTTGTATTTTTTCTTTGAAGAATTGTTTTTAATTATTGTATTCTAGTTTTTAATTGGATTGCTTGCTTCTTAGTATTTAGTTTTGAGTTCTTTGTTTGTTCTGAACATTAATCCTCCGTCTGAAGTATATCTGGCAAAGATTTTATCATTCTGAAGACTACCTCTTCTCTCTAAAAACAATTGTTTTTGTTTTATAGAAGCTTGTTTTAACTTTCAAGAGATCCCCTTTGTCAACTGGTTTTCATATTTCCTATGCTACTTGAGCCTTCTCAGAAAATCGTTACCTTGGGCTGTATGTTGAAATTCATTCCCTCCTTTTGCCTTTAGAATTTTAGAATGCCAAGTCTAATGTTGAAGCTTTGTGCTATTTATATTTGAGTTCCAATTAAATTGAGAGGTAGGAATGTTGTTTAATTTTTCTGCATTTTAAAATCAAGTTTTCTTGGCATCATTTGCGAAAGATATTATTTTTTACTGTATCATATTGACATAGTTGCTAAAAAATCATGTAGCTCTAGTTGCATGAACTTGAATCTGGGGTTATTGTTCTACTCTGTTTCCTGTGTGTGCTTTGCACTAGAACCTCCTGCTTTGTTACTACGGCCCTATAAAACAACCTGGAATCAGGCTCCTGCCACAGCAGACTTGTTTAGATATGACTTGGCTATCTTCGATCTTTTCTGTTTCTGTATAAGCTTTAAGGTTAAATTTTATATCTGTGAAGAAAGGCCTTGAACTTTTTATTGGGAGTACAATAATACATAATTTGCTTTGTAGACCGCTTCCCCTTCCCCCAAAAAACAATATTAAGAATATATTTTAAAAGTTAATTAGTACTTTAGTGCACACTATTTGGTTGACTAAAGTTTTCTTGATTAATTAATGTAAATAAATTTAGATATTTGTACATATTATAATGTGTAAATGAAATGGCTACATTTTATGTTATATATATATATATATATATATATATATATATATATATATATATTATCTTTGTGTCACAAAGTGTATTTTTTCAACAGATCTCACTATGTAGCTTTGGCTAGCTTGGAATTTGCTATGTAGCCCAGACTGGTTTAATACTCACAGAGATGCCTGCCTTTCACTCTTGACTGTTGGTATTTGAGATGTGTGCTCCCATACACAGCTATCAAAATTTTATGCTGTGTATTTTTAGTATGTTCTTTTCCCTCCCCTATCTTTTGTACTGATAATACCTTCAGGACATGGCATCTATTTCCCTCCATTTTAAAGGTAATTCTGATCTAATTAGAAAACGTGTATTCCTCAGTACCTCTAAATATAAAAATATGCCAGTTGCTTTGTATAAATCTATTGTGTTATCACAGCAAAATATATACAATGGGCTACTTTGTATATTAATGAAAATAGTTTAAGTGAATTTGTTTATTAGAAAACCCTACAGTATCTGTGTAGTTTTTCTTTAACTGTGGATGAGAATGTAGAAAGATATGAATCAAACTAAGTCCATGAGATATGAATATGGAAGCCAAATACATATGAGGCAATGAAATTATACTTGAGAAACAAGTGGTTCCTAAATGTAACCCTGGGTTTTTAAAGACAAAGGCATTCCTCATATCTATACCACTTAGATCGAGCGTTGTGAAGGTAGTCTGTTCCTTGTTACAAGCAGGTACCACATGTGATATAGATGTTGCCTACTTTATCCAGACATTGGTTCAATCGGAGGAAAAGGCAATGTGTATTTTTACCTATAAAAATTCTCTGACAAGGAAATGAAATTTTTACTCAAATCACAGGTTATTCGCTATACTGTTTTAAGTTATAAAATATCCAGCAAATGTAACCTCCTCCAGTACCGAAAGGTAAAGAGCACAGATGATCATGACTAGTCCCAAAGATATACCCTTAGTAGAAACTCCTTACTAATTTTTCTTCATTCTTCTTCCTGTTGCTTTACACCCCTTTCCCTGCTTCTGGAAATGCATGAAGTGCCTAAACATTTATAGATAAGAGACAGGTCAATTTTCTACCATTTTCTTCACCATTCCTGCACTGTAAAAGGGGGCTGCAGAAAGACAGAAAAACAGCTGGGTTTCACTAGATATTTTCATGTACTCACCTATTGTTACAAAGGTGCTCTGGTACTCAGTAGAGCCTCTCTCTCATGTGCCATTGCTTCTTGATGAGAAAATAAGAAGTGTAAGAATAGAACATAAGCCAGGCTGTGGTGGTGTATGCCTTTATCACAGGAGACAAAGGCAGGTGGGATCTCTAGCCTGGTGTACAGAGTGAGTTCCAGGACAGGCTCTAGAGATATACAAAGAAACCCTGTCTTGTAAAATAAAACAAAATAGAAAGAATAGACCATAAACAACACCAACATAAATCAGGCAGGTAATCCTTGCCGGAACAGAGACACTAAGCAAATTTTAGGGTTTAAACTAACACTTAGGGTCCTACTTTGATTTTTCCTGAGGTTACTTTGGGGAAGGCTAGACATGATGTACTACTTTCTAATAGAGAGGGATGGGAGACTCAAAAATCCACTAATAAACTTGAAGCAACCAAAAGATGGGGAGAAACCCTCAAAACTAAACTGAAGAATGTGGGTTTCCTTAATCTATAAATGAAAGAAAGCTATTCTTAGGTATATAAAATGAAAATTCGGAGATGGTTGTCATGTAAAAGGGCGTCTATAACTAAGTAGTGAGGAAGATGAATTGAACATTACATGCATTTCTGTCCTAAACTGCAATGCCAAACAGTGATTTTATACTAGCAGAGGCCAAAATGCTATGCGGCAAAATCCTACGTCTTCCTTTCCCATCAAATTAGCACAGTGCCATATGTGTTAAGGCTGTGAATCTAATTCATTTGGATAGAGGTTCACATGGCATAATCTACTATTGCCCACTTCCAACCATAACTGAAGATTCACACCATGGTGCTCTTGCTACAGAAAATAAATGATTTGCTTAAATGGAAAGCAGGGTAAATAAATACCATATTTTGTTGCAATTGTGTTTTTAAAGGATACTTATAAACAACATATATTTGAAATATGATCCAAAATACTGTGACTAAGTTAAAATACCGATTGACATTTATGTTTCTTTTTTTTTATTTTGAATTTTTTTTTTATTGAGAAAAGGAAAAAAAGTTTCAGCTTCCTCCCAGCCTCCCATTTCCCTCCCCCTCCTCCCACCCTTCTCCTCCTTCCCCCACTCCTCTCCCCCTCCCTCTCCAGTCCAAAGAGCAGTCAAGGTTCCCTGCCCTGTGGAAAGTCCAAGGTCCTCCCCCCTCCGTCCATGTCTAGGAAGGTGAACATCCAAACTGGCTAGGCTCCCACAAAGCCAGAACATGAAGTAGGATCAAAACCTTGTGCCATTGTCCTTGGCTTCTCATCAGCCCTCATTGTTCGCCATCTTCAGAGAGTCCGGTTTTACACTGGAGCACTGGACTGAGCTCCCAAGGTCCCAGTGAGGAGCAGAAGGAGGGAGAAAATGAGCAAGGAAGTCAGGACCACGAGGGGTGCACCCACCCACTGAGACAGTGGAGCTGATCTTTTGGGAGCTCACCAAGGCCATCTGGACTGTGACTGACAGTTATGTTTCGTAATGTAAGGGGAAAATACAGTCAAAGCTTCCTTTGTAGCAATTGTTTTACTAATTGAAAAATAAGGAAATTATCATGCTTGTGTTTCCATATTATGCATAAAACATGAGTCCAAGGGCTGACTATTCTTTTGTAGCAATATTTTCAATCTTCCCCAACTGCAAAATGTCATGATGGCAAGTGATATAAGTGAAGACCAGAACCCAAGACTCACTGAAGACAGCAAACTGGTAACTGTGATATCTGTTCATTGATACTCCATTTATACACCATGGGTTCTGCAGCATGAATCTGAAATTCTGTTAGGAGCACAGAACTGGAAGCAGTTCTGATTTGAAGAATTCTGAAAGAAGGTATTCTTTATGGTCTGGGTAAAGATGGAGCTTCTCTTTGTGTCTGATATTTGCAGATGCCAGGGAAAAGCTCAGATACTGCAAGCGGAAATGACGAACTCGGGAATTAGATTGATGTCATTTTTAAAAATTAACTCCCAACTGCTAATACTAACTTTATGCTGAGGATCTTTATTCTTGCTTTGTTTTGATTTGAATTTTTTTTAGACATGTTAGGGTTGCATTGTAAGACGTTCATTGGCCTTTAGCCAAAAATAATAAAATTCTGACCTGACCTGCCTCTCCCTTGAAAAGCAGAAAAGATCCCAAGGGAATGCAGTTTTAGATCTCACACATAATTTCCCATTCCCCGCCTATAAATCAGGCTTCTGTAGAATGCTGAGTTATACCATTCACATTTCCGCAGATACTAAAAATCCACATTCATTTTCCAGTCTGCATTCTTCAAGAAGGGATGTTAGCAGAGATTGTTAAAAGTTGTGGTAGCCAAAAATAACTGGCAGTGTTCCAGTTTGTATAACTTTGTTGACATTCTGCCAATTCCTTTATTAATACATGTGGCTGGACAACACTGTATTCTGTCTCTTTCTTTAAACCCAACTAATAGTTAAAAATTTTTGAAATATTTTTAATCCAGCAGGCAAATAGATACAACCCCATTCTTCCTGATATCCCTAATTCACCCCAGTTTAACAGGTGACCAACTCCCTGGTCAATCGCCTCAACTGAACATACAACCATGCATTCACAATGCAATAGAAACACTAAAAAGAGCCTCTATGACCATGATCCAGTTGGAATATGGATATATTTCCCTCTGTCAGTAACTGAATATTTTGAATTTAATTTTTCCAGAATGTTTCTAAGCCTGTGTAACACAAATAGAGATATGAAAGGAGGTTCTAACAATTCAATGCTGGAGCAGCTGGGATGCCTTTCAGTGTTGACGGATTGGCCCACCTTTGTTTACCAGCATCATCAAACCTCCTTCCAGAATGTACTGAGTCTTTACATTGTCCTTCATATAGTAAATAATTCTTGATAGCTTATTCTCCCACATTATTGTGGGCTTAGCTCAAAAAAAATTAATCAGGAAAATAGTAACATTAATATATTGTACGCCAAGGGGTAAAGTATATTAAGGGCTAATTGGAGAGAATGCGGAGAAGGAAGTAGGAATAGGTTGATAAGCTATCCTTGAAGCAAACCTTTAAATGTCCAGGTTGATGTTTCATACTCACTGAAATTGTCTTCCTCTTCAATGCTTACAAATAGTCTAGCTGGCCACCTCTTTTAAAATCAAGCATAATATGTATTGAATAAAATCAATACCTTGAGCATATAATAATTTCTATCTATTTTGAAGCTCTTCCTATTGAGTTAAGAAGACTTTCCTTCAGCCGGGCAGTGGTGGCACATGCCTTTAATCCCAGCACTCAGGAGACAGCACTCACTCTGTGAGTTTGAGGCCATCCTGATCTACCAGAGCTAGTTCCAGGACAGGCTCCAAAGCTTCAAAAAAACCTTGTCAAAAAAATATATTACTTTCCTTCATCGATCCTTTATGGAGATAAAAGAATTGAATAGCTATCTCAAGATAAATAGAAGAAGTATTGGCACACAAGATATTACTGAATATTTATCGCCTGACACTTGGAAAAAATTGTTCTTTGTAGTGTATGTATCCATTACTTTATTTTCAGTTCTAAACAGCTATGGCCATTTCTGCTTAAACACACATTTCTAGAACATGCTACTATCAGTAGAGCATCTTGCCTGACATTGTGAAAAATAATGAAAAGAGAAAGTAATCGTCCATATTTTTAATTTTCTGGGGAGTAACAAGAGACAAGTTATTATCCAAAATGATATTTTCTAAGCTTTGCACCAAATATAAGAAGATTCTTCCTAATTCCTTTGTGAAATTGTGAAACGATCTCATACTAGTACACTGACTCACTGAAGCTGGAAGAAATTAAGAATATATGTAAAGGTTCATGTCTCATAAATGACACAGCCGAGATACTAAGTTGATCTTGCTCCTCAAACTCTTTTTGTCATTCTGTGGACACTCAGTGGTATTTACAACCTACTTTTTCTGCATTAGTCATCTGTAGGTAATTGCCAAAAGTTATCTATAATCCCCCAAACAACCAGCCAGTCTGAGTCTATTTTAGTTTTTATATTGGAAAATTGAGCATGTAGGAACATGTGAAAGGTAACCTATGTATTTGCTGGAAAGACTCACAGGACCACTTGACTAGTCCATGAGTTTTATCCATGGAGACAATCACTGTCGAGTGATTAGAAGAAATGGAGACTCTTAAGCTAAACAGACTCTTCAAATTATTTGAAAACAGCAGTCATATTTTCCATTACATCGTCCTGTATTTGCAGGAAAACCTCACCTATTGTATTCATTTTTCTTATGACTTGGTCTTCTGGCCAATTCAAAGCTATCCTCAACTTTGGGTACCAGAAGTCACCATATTTCACCCAAATGTGGCCAACCAGTGCCTATAAGAACAAAGATGTTTAGTTTTAGCTCTATTTAAAGCCAGCTATACCTCGGTTTATTTTGGTAAGGGCCTGCCTCATTATATCTTCCTCACTAAATCTCACATCTTTTTGTCGATTTCTACTAATCAAACTCTCAGTTTGAGTATGAGTGTGGGAATTTAAACACACTCGTTTCAAATTCTCTCACTAGCCCTACTTTGTGTTCCCATTGCGTGGCAGAATTTCATATTCGTGATATATAAGCAAGTAATATGCATGTGCTGTATTTTTTATATTAAGTTGTTTGAAATTGAAACTTTGCATCTTAAATTCTGTTCTCTAGGGTATGATAAGGGCCCAAGCAAGGAACCTCATCACTATTCGGTGAGACTAATGCGAAGTGGAACATTGTTAAGATTGATCATTTTCTCCGTTGGGGATTCAGTTAAGACTTACTATGAAGCAGTGCCCTATTTGTTCGTTCAGCAGGAGAAAACAAACTGACAAAAATCCCTTTCCTCTCTAAGCATACATAATAGACAACAGGGCTGGTTTCTAAAGAAGTAGCCCAGGAATCTACAAGGCATTTGTAATGATGCCATGAGATAAAAACAGCAGGAAATGAAAGATGGAGTGTCAAGTATTGATTGGAGGTAAGGGGGCTGGCTTATCTTCTAAATTCTTACCAAAAACCTACAATGCTTTATGCTGTTTGGCCATTCTCTAGACACATTGCCAAGCACAATATGCACTAGAATCTTACAATGTGACCTCTGGAGTTACACGCTATATTTTATTAAAATCAGAGTCAATCAAAGAAGATGCTGAGCCAAAGCAAGCCAAAGTCCACCAAACCAACAAAATCAATTAACTTACACCAAATAGCATGATGTATTAAAGATTATATGTAAAGAATAGTTCTTATGGTGCCATGCTGAATAACAGAGAAAAGAGAGATGGAAAGGGAAGAAAGAAAGAACAATTCTACTTCACGCAAGTACATGAAGTACTTGCTTTTCCTCTTTCTAAGGCAGTGCAGTCCTGGGTCTGAGGAACACCAGGCAGAGGCCACATTAGCAATTGATAAAATGTATAAATCCAAACAGGGATCAAGGAGTCATCAGGGTCTTATTCACTGGTCATGCAGTAATGAGGCTGATTTCAGTGATAATCTACCACTCTGGCCAAGCTGCATGCAAGTTCCTAAAAGAAATAAAATGAGTTCTGGGCAGTGATAAGCAAAAGCCACAGGAGACAGATTACACTATAGAAGTGAATAGCACCTTGTCCACACTTATCTTTGCTCATTGCTCAATTCTTCTACCTCTGAATGAAGCAAAGTGCTGGATTCTGAGAACTACTGTCTCCATCATGACAATGAAAAAATGGCTCAATTGTAGATTTACATCTTAATTTTGAAATTAGAAATTTTGAATTACCTTTTCAAATAAAAGATATTCAAATGAATCTCGCGTTTTTTTCATGATTTACTTTTCTATTAATATATTTGAAAGTACTTAAGTTATAAATATTTTATGCTATTTATAGGATTATTTTCAATATATTTTCTCTCTATATTGTAAACAATTAATGCTTCCAAAATGAAGAAAACTGGAATTATAGTGGAAGAACTGCAGTTCAAATAACTGGCTTATTCCAAATAAAATACATTCAATAAATACCGCAATTACCACTGTATTTAAATGTGGTTTTATTTCTCTATTTTTTAATAATAAAAAAATTTGATGCAATTTTAAGATAATGTTGGATCATTTTTGGGTTTTTCTTTCTACCAGAATGGTATTTGATGAGGGAAAAAATATATCTGAAGCCACATTGTGAACTGTTTCTCAGTTTTAGAATAAAGTCATGTATGGACTTGATAGGGGAAGGGGGAGGGAAATGGGAGGTGGTGGCGGGGAGGAGGCAGAAATCTTAAATAAATAAATAAATAAATAAATAAATAAATAAATAAATAAAAAGCATCCATTAAAACTTGCAGTAGTTTTCAGCAAAGAAGACAAATCTCATTAAAACACTGAAACTAGAATAAAGTCATGGTATTTTGAAAGCATAAATAAAAGTTATATGCAGAATATGGACTGGATCTTTAATATATTACTTATTAATGAAATATTCCTAAAAGACAGATGCAAGAGGTTGAAGGAAATGGGACAGGGAAGAGGAAAAAACAGCTGTGTTTCCAGAAATGTGTTGCATCCACCTGCCTGTGCTGGGAGCTCTATGACTTTTAGTGTTTCACACCCATGCCATCAGCCACCAGCCACTGATAGAGTGATAGTGCATGAAATGTCATCCCCTTTGGCCCTCAAAGCCCATCCAGGATGCCTCTGCTAGTCCTCAGAAAGAGGTGCAGTTGTAAAGAATTAGAAACTAAGAACATAGTGTGATGCTACAGGGTACCAAATTTGTACATTACTTAGGAAGATGCAACGTGAGTTTCATTTACTATTTACGTATTCACCAGAAGACTGATTTTAAATGTGTGTATTCTAAAGTATTATAATTTATTCAGAATTCATTTAATCATGACTTTATTTTGGGTATAGTATACAATGTAATATAGAGATATATAAACAAAGAAGGAAATAAATTTAATATTTTACCACTGAAAATAAAATAATAATTTTGTGAATATGATTGTATGATTATATAGATATGAATATATAAGTTGCGGTTTCAATATATACTCTGAAAGTTGTCAGTTAGTCTCAAAACACTGTACAGTTTTAGTGCAAATCCAATGAATATTCATAGGTTTATTTCTTGAAGTATGTATATATGTGTCTGACCCTTCATGTTACATGTGTGTATGTGTGTTTGTGTGTGTATGAATACAAATAAGTCTTTGGTCTAAGAATAGTAATAATTTATGCCTTTTTTAGCATATAAAATTATCGTCTCATACTGTTATCCTTAAAAGTAATGCAAAAGACATGATTCTAGGTTAGAATAAGGAGCCAACAGGTACACTATGTTGTGGTGAGGCATTTAATAAATTATCTTTTATTTATTTTATTTTTTGATTTTATTGAGCTATATATTTTTCTCTCCTACCTTCCTTTCCTACCTCCTGCCCTACTACCCTCTTTCATGGTTCCCATGCTCCCAATTTACTTAGGAGATCTTGTATTTTTCTACTTTCCATGTAGATCCATGTATGTATCTCTTAGGGTCCTCATTATTGTCTAGGTTCTCTGGGATTGTGAATGTAGGCTGGCTTTCTTTGCTTTATGTCTAAAGGCAACTTATGAGTGAGTACATAAGATATCTATATTTCTGGGTCTGGATTACCTCACTCAATATGATGTTTTCTAGATCCATTCATTTGCCTGCAAATTTCAAGATGTCATTATTCCTTTCTTCTGTGTAGTACTTACTCACCTTCCTCAAGACCCAGAAAAACCACTTTTGGGTATATATCTAATGGATTCTCAATCGTACCACAAGGACATATCCTCAACTATGTTCATAGAAGCATTGTTTGTCATAGCCAGAACATGGAGACAACCTAAATGTCCCTCCACCAAAGAACTGATAAGGAAAACTGGTATATTTACACAATGGAGTACTACACAGAAGAAAAAAATAGTCTTTTAAAAGCAGATCATCCAACTTATATTAAAATTTAAAAGTTATAAACCAAATTTATGATTATCAAAATAAAAGGAAAGAATCAAATAATAATATTCATACAATTTCCAAGGTTAATAAATATGACTAAATTAACATTGCAAATTTATTATGCCAATATGTTGCCTCAGCAGTTTAAAGCACTTATTGCTCTTGCAAAGTACCTGAGTTGGATTTCAAACATGTACATGGTACAACTATCTACAGTTCCAGTCCCAGAGTATCTGATGCCCTCTTCTGACCTCCACAGGGACTGAGTGTACACATGGTGCGCATACATACGTGAAGACACATAAAATAACACTTAAAATATTTTTTTCTGAAAAATATCTTTGAATGCACAAAAATAAAATATGTATCATAGGTAATGATGAGCATCTAACTACATCTAAACTACTCTCCTTCAATAAAACTACAACAAATAATATGACAAAAATAGAGAAATAAAATAAACAGAATTCACAGAAAAAGTCCAACTGGTCAGCCCACTTAGAAACTGCTCTTCCTCTTATTTTAGATTTAGATCTTCTGTCTTGGTCATACATTATTCTAACTTGTTAGGGATAAACAAGAATATTTAAGGATAAAATATAACCTAAAGACACTACTTCACACTAACCAAGTCATTTAAAAAAATAAGGCTTTTGTTTCAGTATCATACAAGGATGAAAAACACTGGCCAGAGAGCTATTTACTTTCCAGTAAAGCTGAAGTTTCTCACACTCTGAAAAATAGTCTTTTGTATTCAGCTATTCTCACAGGTATTTTGAATTTGGAGAAATGGTCAAACACATTTATTGCAGCATTCAATAAAACGAAAATGTGGAGCAGCTCAAGAGCTCCTAATTTAGAACATTGTTTGATTATTAAACAAAACTTTATTGAATTTGCGTAATTTGCTAAACTTTGTATTAGACACTAAAAATAAACCATAATTACTTCAATAAGCATATTTTATAAATAAAGTGGTGTTCAGTAATATATCACAATTGAGATAGATATTGATATGTACCATTAATAGAAGTTTGAAAATATTATATTGAGTGAAAATTGAGTTCCATAATGTGCCATATTATATTCACCTCTTGGAATCCAGACCTCTCTTGTATGTCAAAATCTGTGGAAGTTCAAATTTCTTATAAAACTCAGAAAATATTTGTGTGAAACTTATACTCATTGTCCTGCATACTTCGAAATATTTTAGATTACTAATAATATTAGACAAGTAATCATTAAGTAATATTGAAAACTATAATAATAATAGACCTATATGAATGCAGTGCTAATGTCACTTTTGCAAATATTTTGAATTTGAAGTCAAATATACCCATTCATATGGAAGCTATGGATATGTTGGGTGATTTTATTTCAGCCACTAGAGAAATATTTAAAGACAAACCTTGGCATATGAGAGTCTATATAGTTTATATAGTATATAGTTTATGGATACATTAATTTGAGAAGATACTTTATGTTCTTAGTAAAAGCATTCTGTAATAATCATACAGGATATTGGTGAGTAGTATATGGAATACATCAATTTTATTTTTAAAATTATGTTTATTTGAATAGTAAATAGATGCTAATTTTATATTTTAGACACCTATTTGATTAGTTAATGTATGTTCAACATATATGTTTGTGTGTATGATTTAATGAGTAACAAACTTCTTCATATAAAAAGTATTATTCAATACAGTACTATTCAACCTGCACTCAGAGTTGCTTTACTTTATATAATATTCAAAAGTTCAAGATCTATCTGATTTTTTTTAATACTTACATTCCATCTTGGGCCAAAACAAGCACTTCAGTATCTACCATCCACTTTACTGTGTTCATCCCAATCAAAGGAGAAGAGAATGAAAACAGAATGTGTGTTTCTCTTCATTAGGAATACAATCTCAATATTGTACATACGATTGTATCCCACTTGCTAGAGGAAGTACCATCCTAGGACACATGGCCATCCACTGGTAAAAGATAAGAAAACGTATCTTTAATTAGAACCTTGTATACTTACTAATTTTATCACTTACTAATGTACCTAATGTGTAAAATTCCTACCATGTGTATATATGTAAACGACTGCTTTTGTTATCGCACATGTTGTTTTCTATTCATTAACTCACATGATTTGAAAATAAGTATAGGTGATACTTCATGTAGTCCTTCCACCGGTATTGTTACAATGTGTCGAGCTAATTACTTTGTTGAGTAGACGCAGTGCTGATGAATAGTTTTGTCAAACAACTTTATTTCATGGGACCTATAAAAATATCACTACTAGCTTATTGTTTTCTCGGTGAAATTATTATTGAGATAAAACCTCAGAAAGTCGAGACAAATATATATGATGGAAATGTATTAAATGGTGGTTGCAGAATTCCACCCATGAGGTAACTCTTCTTACATTCAGGAGAGTAACACAGTTATAAAGAAACTTGTTTACATTCCAAAGGGATCATGATCGAAGAAGGGAGAATTTATTTGATTTAATACATATTTTGAATATAGAACCAATAATATTTCTTGATCTACTGTGTTGCAATGTACATGTAGAAAGTTTGATGGACAAATGAAGACAGAACTTGAGTCTTTTCCTGCTCCTGTCTTGTGCAACAGCATAAAATATAACGCTGAGACATGAAGGCTACTAGAAGAAGCAGGTGGAGAGGGAAGGTAGAGATTAATAGCTATATTTTAATCCTGCTTATTGGTGGTGACAACTAGAAATTGAAATATAGATCACATGTCATCATTTGAGAAGATGAAGTTTGTAATTTAATAGCAGCATATTTTAGTGTTGGTGAGTGGATACGATTCAGACTTATAAACCTGGGTAGAATTAACACTGAAATGAAAATAGCAAAAGAACAAGCCCAGGGTGTTTAAAATAGTTTTAAAACTATCGCAAAGAATATCTCTCTAGAAACATGGTATCTGGACTGTAGTAGCTCACTTGACATTTGTGGTTTCCCAGATTAGTCAGTTTCCTGGAGCTGTGGAGAAGTACCCAATAAAATCTATGTAAATGGGAGAATTTGGGGAGTGGGTGTGGGGCAAAGGAGTCTCCTGGCTTTAGTGTGTGCCTGTAAGTCTCCATAACTCCAATGCAAGTGAGCAGACAGAACATTATGGCAGGGGTACACAATGGAGGAAGGACAGAAGCTGTGAAGAAAAGAAAGAAAACAGAGATGGTGCCAGAATCCCAATATTCATACTGAAATCCCAATATGCAAGTCCACAATGGCCTCACCTCCTTTCACTAGAGCAGACTTGCATTGTCTCCATGGTGACGATAAACCCAAATGCTCATCCCGTATGTTGTCCAGTGACCCATCTCTGTTGGCACATCTAGAATGTTTCTTCTGATTCTGCTGTGTCTGTTTTTCACCTTCTGTATCCCCTCATGCCTTGGCATTCTCTCCTTTAAAAAAATAAATAAATAAACTTTAAATGGAGGGTCTACTTCCCTGTTAAAAGCAAGGCAAATACATTTTCAAAATGTAATCTTCCCATCTCCTGCTGTGTGACTTTTGGTAGCAATATGTCCTAGGAGGTTTTGCTATAGTTCTCTAAAGCCAAGAATTTAAATATTGCTCTAGAGAACTTATTAAGACCATTGGTTTGGTCTGTTGAGTTCACATCTTCAGCTTTGTTTGTACTGAATTGTTCTTCTTATCAGAGTAACAGCTGTTTTCATGGATTTTATGACATCTGCAGGAATAATCTTGGAAGCAGAATATTAAAATAGATCTTTAAAAAAAAGAGAAGAGAAATCGTTTTTCAACATCTGCTTTTGTGGTACTTTGAATGAGAATATGACACTCCACTCATAGGCTCATTTGAATTCTTGATCCTAAATTAGGGAAAATGTTTGAGAAAGACTAGAAGGAATTGGCGTTGTTGGAAATGTGTCATTGGGGATTCACCAAGCCTATGCGAGACCCACTGGTGCTTACTCTGCTTGCTGCCTGTTGATCAGGATGTAAAACTCCCAGGTACCACTCCAGCATCTTGTCTGTCTGATTCCCACTGTGATGATATGAATTAACTGTCTAAAACCATAAGCAAGGTCCAATTAAATGCTTTCTTTTATGAGATGCCTTGGTCATGGTATCTCTTCACAGCAATACAACAGTGGCCAAGACAGTTGTTTTTGTTTGTTTTGTTTCCCTCATTTCCAAATGTTATTTTCCCTGTCTCCATTTGTCAAGCTGTCATTTGTATGTTATATTATGTTGAAAACATTCTTATCCACACCTACTGGGCCAAATCCTAAGCACCACTCTTGACTATTTTTTTCCTCCTCAATTTCTAAATGTAATATTTTATTTTTCCAAATTCTACTGGAGTCCTATGAATTTTATATATTGAATCTTTCTGTTTTGAAAGTAACTCGAAATTCTAGAGGTAACAAAAATAATTATCCCCAATATCTTTAAACGTATTTCCCCTCCAAACAGAACTGATCCTCATATAACAAGTCAACAACAAGACACAAAGCAGCAGAAGATGGGGCCAGAAGAATCCAGATGTTCTACGATGTTAATATTCCCATCTTTTATCCTCACTATCAGACACTGGTCTGTCTTGGTCCTGGCTGAATAATTTTGTTAATTCCTATGTATGCAATAAAGATGCACCTGCATTAGCACCCTGTGGCGATGATGCTAATATACTGACCCAGCCTGAGGAGCTTTTGTATGTTTATTCTACTTGTGACCACAGCTCTTCTGCAAAGTTCTATTTTATGATTCTATGATAAGAATCATATTGGAAAAATGCATGATTCCTAGTTACTTTCAAATTGTGGATGAAAAGCAGTCAGTCTTACTCTATGTACCTACAAAAACAAAAACAAAACAAAACAAAACAAACAAACAAACAAAAAACGAAACCAAGCAGCAAAAGACAGAGCTTGGTGGATAGGACGGGAAGGGAGTCTGCGAGGTATTTAGGGAATTTAGGGAATATGCTTAAGGTGTGCTGCTTTTTTTTTAATAAAAAAGATGGGAGAAAAAAAATCAAATTTTAAACTACTTATTCAGATTATTTGAAACCATAATTTATGGAAATATTTAACATAGAACACAGTATTTAGTATTCATATAATATTTCAAAAAATTAAGTTCTCTCCCCATGTTAGGAAAAGCAGAAAGTTCTAGTGGGCCACAAACTCATGCTGAGAACCAGAAAGGGGCTACACTATCACAGAATTACACAGAGATAATTCTGTTTTTTTCCTTCTTTTTTTGGTTGGTTAATTTAAAATTTGGCATTTTGTCTGAGTTTTTAATATGAACCACAATGTAACAGAATAGTCTGGAATAAATTTGGACTCAATTTGGTAATTCTTTTCTTGAGAATTAGAAATAAGATTTTATTTAAATTCCTACTTAAAATTCAGTCTTATTGAATGCCTAAATCTCAATTGTATATGCAAATTCCACAATTTTTATACTGCTTTGTAATTACTACATATGTAAACAAATAGTCTGGTGGTTAATAAATCATTTGCACATGCAAACCTACAATTTTACTACAGAGATGCCAGTTGGTATATGCAAATATTATTCTGTGAAAATAAATTTGCCAGGTCTCTTTTTAGAGACAATGATCCTTAAATAGTATTATATTCATGCCAAAAATTATATCGCTATTTAAAGATTAAATAATTTAATTAAGTTTAAAATTACAAATATATTTTTAAAAAATGATGTTAGCTTGGCACCTCCTAGGGAACATGCAATTTTGTTGTTTTCATCACAGACTTATTGCCTACAATATGCACATTCATGAAATGCCTGTATATCTTTGATTAGAAGTATAAACTTGTGATACAGCTGACTCCAAATTTATCATCCTACCACTTTCCAGTCTGAAATAGCATAAAAGCCCTTTTTTTCTTCAAAGACCAATATTTAAAGGGTGTTGATTTATGTAAATCAATAATTTATCAACTTGCTGTCTCTCCTTGCTGCCAGCCAGATGCTTCTTGCTTTGCTAGGCCAGACAATGTCAGCTGCAGCATATAATGGCTTCTGCTTCATGTAGAAATAAGAGCATAAATATTTTAAAAATCCTGCTACAGGAAGTAAGGAGGGTAGGGGTGAGGGTGAAAGATTTGCCTGGTTATTGTGAGAGGAGAGCAAGTCTACCTGTTTTATGGGTTGTTTTTATCAGAAGTGAAGGCAGGGGCGTCTCATAGCCTGATTTTTATCTCCTAACAAGACTGGCAGACCAAAGTCTTTTCATAGCAATTTGTTGAAGACATCTGGTGAAGCTTTCTAAGGGATGAACACGCTGCAGAGTGTTCCTCTGGTATCAGTTGGCATGGCAACCAGTAAAAGACTATTCAGCATCAGTAGGTTTCAAAGAGGTTGAGGCATAGTTGAAAATCCATTTGGGCTCCTACCTGCAAAATTCTTTGGAAAATGCACTAAATCTTTTTCAGGGCTCTAGAGACTGAAGCAATATGTACAGCTGGAGTACCTCCAATCTTAAATAATTTTCAAAACATGGGATTAGTGATTACAGTCACCAGCGGTATTACAAAAGATAAGGACTTATAGCCACTGTGAAGGAGAGAATATTAGTTGAAATATGGTGGGTTTTTTTCCTTTGTGTCTTATCATAAAGGAGAAAAAAGTTATATTTTCAAATATCTAGAAGTTTTAAGAGATTCAAATAAATGAGCTAAAGTTGTGGCATATAATTTTAAAACCGTATACAATGATGTCAAGATAAAACAAGGTGGATAAACAGTTATCCATTTCTTTAGAGCTCTTTGGAAGTCAAATAAGCACTAGTAGCAACTTTTACAATACATCATAATAAGTTACATCCAAGAAAAAATATGTTAACCAAAATGAAAAAAAAATCCCATTATGATTTATCCAAATATATGTTGACTTGCTTTGGAGATTTATAGCCACAGTTCTATAAAAAATAAAGAAAAATTCCAAAAGTATAATCTAAAACATAAATAACATGAAAGAAAATAAATAAAAATATGCTGTATCATTGCCCTCAATCATGAGTTTTAGGGCCTAAGTATTTTGTTCAAATTATCCATTTACCAGAGTAGAGCTATTAAGTTTAATTTTTAATTAAGGAATTTTAAAATTCAACTATAAAGTTTTTAGTAGCTATTGGATATTCAACAGCCCATTTAGTTGTCTATCTAGTCTAATAATAACTACCACTATCACCACCACAATATGAAGAAGAAATCAGTGGCAATGCCATATCACAGCTCCTGGTAATACGACCTAAAAATATGACAATCAGAATACCACAGAATGCTCACAGGGTGAGTTTCCTAAGGTAATGAATTAAGTATTTTCAAAGAGAAATGTATCTATAGCATGTACGAGTGACCAAGGCTAAACTGGGGTCAGTCTATTGCCTCAAAGACAATGAAAACATTTGCAATGTTGATCCAGTCCAATGTAGAGAACAAGAAGCCAAGGGTTTGGATGCCTCCCTTTTTATAAACCTAATGTGAGAGTCAAAAAGTTGTCCTTTACACCCATATTATAATATTCTCAGAAAATTGAGGATGGCTGTGTTTCCTGCTGCTCCAAATGTGGTGAATCTGCTCAATTTTGCGTGTCAGAGATTTGAGAACAGGCAGAGTTTTTAGAGTATATATTGCTAATGTGGCTTGTGGAGAAAGGAAAGTTTGAAACTGAAATTCTGTTGGGAGCAGTGAGACCCCAGATCCTGAATTTCTTGTAATCCCCTGATCTGAGTACCTACAGCTGCTCTGAGCATGAGACCTTCAGGAGTTCCTGATGGCAGGAGAGTGGTTCCTGGTGGGTTTGGCTGGGGCGTGGCTATCTCTATATAATCTGTCCCTGAACACAATAAAGGGGGCATTCTTGGGGAATTCAAGGATGACCCGTGCCGCTGTCTCTCTGTCTGTGTGTGTCTGTGTATTTTAACCTCCAGCCCCCTTGCCCGAAGCTGGGGAACTGGGTGCCAGCGCACAGAGTGCAGACAATGGGGGCGCCGTGCGTGGCAAAATTCTAGGATAATAATATTCCACATATTCGAAACCATTAATTTTGAAATTATAGAAACCCAATATTTGTATGACCCATGATAAAATGCTTAACAACCGATGCCTCTTTTGAACCTGGGAGAATATGTTGTCCTGCTAGATTTTCCTCTCATTCCCTATTAACTCCATTCTTATACTTGTCAGGAAATTGCCAAAATACCCCTGGGTGTTTTGTTGAAACTGGAAATAAGAAATAAGAAATTAGAAAAAGATAGAGTTGTTCTTGCTTCAGATTACATTGATACTTTCTTTGCTTGTTCTACTGCAGTGTACTTTGAAACAGTGCAACACACTGCGTGATAATGACAATAATAAATAAATTAAATGCCCGGCAGTAAGTCATGATTGGCACATTACCTCAATACCTTCATTTTTATCTACAACTCCTAAGGATATTTGTTATTGTTATGACTGTATAAACTGGGGTAGATAAAGATTAAGCAATTCCTGCAGGGAATGAGAAGGATAATACAAAAGACTGGCTCCACATATGCCCAAAGATGCTCACATTTGGGAAAATAGTAAATATTTTAGAAAGTTAGATACTTTTTATTTACTGAAAAAAATGATGAATATGTCTAGAGATCTATGCTCTCGGGCCCCCAAATGATGCTACAAAGCATGTCTTTGTGGCTCTCAGAGCTCCAGAAGTTTTTTCAGGATTGTAGAGACAGTAAGTCATTCTTCTTCCAACACCCTTCACACAGCTCTTACTTAAAGGGAAGATTGGTACAAATGATGCAAAAGGCTTCAGTTCCCCTTCCCAGGTTCACTTCTCATCACCAGTCTTTAGTGAAAAGTTTTCCTCTCCAAACTCAGCAGATGGATTCTGCTCCATCTTGACAGTCATTGGATTCAGGAGCAAAGAATAGACAGAACTAGATAATTAGCATGACACATGAACTTAATTTAAGTGGACGGAAATAAATTTTTAATTGGAACATATGTTGGCTACATGTACTCAGGGAAGTGACAGTTGTGCTTGGTGTTATGCTGAACTTGCTGCAGACAGTGATGTGACGATCCAATCTATTGCTACTGAGGAAGTTCCAAAAGGCATGACGTTTCACTTAAGTATGCATGATGGGGAGCATCTTGGTGCAAAGCGACATATTTGCTCACCAGTGAAGTCTGAATGGAAGAGAATTTCACAATGCGACCTGGTCTTCACTCCATGCTGAGACTTTCAGATGCATTATTCTGTGGTGGCTTGAGACACCACACACACAATATTATCTATACTTCAAACAATGTCTGGAGAATGATTTCATACTAATGTCAACTTCCTACACAAATAACTGCTTTCCAAAATCTAAAAAATAAAAAGGTCACAACATCAACTTTAGCATTTAGCAATTTACCATCCTGATGAGGCTTGAAAATAGGGAAGTTAGTGTAAAATTACAGCAGTATGCTGGATGGTAGTGACAAAAGCCTTTAATACCAGCATTTGGGAGGCAGGTGGATCTCTGTGAGTTTGAGTCCAGCCTTCTCTACAGAGTGAGTTCCAGGACAGGCTCCAAAGCTACACACAGAAAAACTCTGCCTCAAAAAAAAAAAAAACAAAAACAAACAAACAAATGAAAACTCTCAAGCAGTTCAAGCAGTTTAAAAGGTATACAAGGAGTTATATTGTGTTATAATTTCAACATGATTCAGGCACCATCCCTAGGAAACTCAAGAATTACAATGTTTGTATAAAAATTTGACAGTTTTCTAGGTAGAGTAGTGAATAAGAATGCAGTATCTAGTTTAAGACTAGACCAGTGAAGCTGGAAAGGCATACACTCCTGGAAAGGAATAAAGATGACACAAACTTAGGGTCCAACACATCTGAAAGAGGAAAGGCATCCTGAAAGCAGGACACTTTGTCCTTGGTAATACAGAACTAGATGCAATTTTATAATAAGTTTGAAAATACTGATACTAAAGTGAAATGATGAAACCTTGCATAAGTTTCCACGCTGGACCAAAAAAAAAAAAACCATAATAAAATTTTAACATGGCTCATTGTAACAAAAATTAAATCACATGACTAAATATTCTAAAGAAATTGGGTTGGTGGTGAACGTCTAACACAATCTTGCTGAGAAAGGGTCACAAAATACTGGAAAAGTTGGGATACTGCTCTAAAGGTAAGTTTCCTGTTGGTAAGATGTCTTGTAGCTCCTGCCCATGCTTTTGAATATTACATCATTGATGATGCTGTTGATCTGCATGTATCTTTTGTACAAACTTGGAATCATATTCAATCTAATTTTCAGTTAATCATTCCTCACGCAAATGATAAGACATAATTCTACTAAAAAATTGATTGATATTCTGCAATGTGCATATAATTCATTCCAATGAAGCACATAGTTTAAACTAACATTGAATTTTGTTTCTCTTGACTTTTGAGACTGGATATGAGAAAAAAAAACATGTCCTAATTCTTCCTTTAATTCAAAATATTTTATTTATTTCATTTTCTTAGTTTTAGAATATATATTAATTTATTTTTAACTCTCTCTCTTTACACACACACACACACACACAATGTGAAGAAGTATCTATGCATCATCATCCTTCAAGGACATCTTGCTCTAACCAAAATTGTATGGGCTTCACCCTTCATTGTTGTTTTGTTTTGTGGTATTTTGCTGAGCCGGATCTCACTGTAGTTTCAGATGGGCATGCAACTTGCTATTTTGTTCAATCCTGCCTCCAACTCATTACCCCCTCCCTAAGCACTGCCTTGCTGTGGATGCTAGGATTACTTAAACTTGCTAGTAATTACAGGTGCTAGCAGATGCCACCATACCTGGCAGCTTCACACTTACATTGACTGGTTTGTGTGGAGACTCATCAGACCTGGAGACCCACAAAGTCACCACTGACTGAACATCTTAAATTCCAATTAATTATACCCATATTGAGTTTCAAAGCCCCTTTCTTGTTTGCCTTGTTGCTCAATGAACCATTTAATTCTTGTTCTTTACATAGTTATGCACTTTGAAACCACAGAATATTTAAGGAAAAATAACAGGCAATAATCAACATTTATTGGGTCCCAAATATATTGTAGATGCACAAAACACAGGGATGTAAGAATAACTAAAAATGATGAAAGCTTCTCTGAGATCGGGATCCTACTGCTTCACGTCACTATGGCACTGCATCTGAGAGCTAAGGAAGCATGAAATAGGAAGTAACCTGTTCTGTCTCAAAGGTCAAGGAAGGGTTTCACAAAGGAAGTGATATTTGAGCTGCAATTTAGAGGGTAGATGTGTCTCGTTTGGATGGCAGAGACAGGGGAAAGAAATTCTAAGAAGAGGGAAAACAGTCGAGAAGAGACTGGAAGATGAAATAATTTGAAGAAAAATCCTACAATGTAAAATTAGGTAAGTGACCTTCCTGATGGGCTTCTGTGAATGGAATTTTGATTCTTGCTTAGCAAATAAGGATAAATGCAAATGGCTAACCCCTCAATAAAGGTCTTTTTTTTTTTTGCTACTAGAAGAAATAAACTAAGGATTTTCTCTGCCCTTCAGACTCGGAGTCATCCTCTGAAAAACTGGGTGAGAACAGGGAAGGAAGGACTCAAAAAACCCCTCAGAATGCAAGTCCCTTGCAGTTATTCCTTCTCTTATTTGACAAATATTTATCGACTCTCGTATTTGTGCAGTAGGAAAGAGTACAATTATTTAAAATGTCAGTGGCGCCACTCTGACAGGCACCCCAATAATGAGGAGAAAGACAGAGTAGAAGGAGCCTGACACCAACAGTGAGCTGCAATGAGGATTTCTGGGAAAGACAGCCCAGCCGCTAAGTCATGATCAATGAGCAAGAAATACCCTTCTGAAGTCTGTGCTGAGTTAGCTTTTTCAAAGCCTCTTTCTTCATTTGTAAAGACCAGAGGCTGGATCCATGGCCAACGCTCTTTGTTATGTCGTTCAGTTATAGGAAGAGTTTTAAATCCCCTACTGCCTGGGACTTATGCAGACCCAAATAATAATGTACAAGACCGAAGTCAAGGCTTTGTTTAAAGAATAAAATTAATCTATTTTATTTTCTGCCTTCACTTTGAATTTTATCCAGTATTACTTAGACCTCATTGACAAATATATTTCAATTTTCTTCATCAGTATTTTATAAAATGCAATGCATCTAAATAACTTATTTATAATTAATCGTGTCCACATAAGGCCTTCTGTCTTACTGAAAGTTTTATTTAATATTGTGTCACTTTTGAAATCTCTTAGTAAAATTAATTAAAAAGAAAATTAGATACGTTGTAAAATTATAAGAAGTTAAGTTAAATTACTTTCATAGAAATACTTATATGGTTATTGAAGATGAAAGCATTTTATAATTATAAAGAGTCACATATGTATAATTTATTTTATATAACATTCATTTATTTCAGAAATTTTAATAGGTCCTATTCTGGGTGCTAGAAATTTGGAGGAAAAGTTACTCATAGAAACACACATTTTAAAGGAGAGAGTACCACTAAATAAATAACATATAATTACATGTGTATTTAAGTGTGCATGTATGCATAGTGCTATGTATCAATGTACTCATTGAAAATTAATAAAGTTTTTTAAAATCATGGGTATGAGTAAAAGGAAGATATTGAAAATGGTTGGATAGAGACTGTTTCTTTGAACTACATAAGCATCTTGATGAGTTTGTGATTTTTGCATTGATTTAGAAGACATGATGAGAGTCTACTTTTTCATTCATTAAAATAGTCGGAATTTTTCTAAGGCAAGCAAATTGATTTATGATGACAGCCAAGAACCACGAAGTTTCACGACATTGTACTAACTTTCAAATAGGCCATTTCTGTTCCTCGTATATATATAACTTTCCTCGATCTGTATATGCAAGAAATTATCCTATGTTTATTCTTATTATCTGAAAGGATTCAATTCTATGATTAAGAGAAAATATTTATTTTGGTGTCTTAAGGTGTCTTGTTGGCTAAGTTTATCCACATAAACAGACATACACAGCTTTAATTTGCTAGGACTATAAAAAGAAAGTATCCTTAGTGACATTGTCCTTTAAGTACCTGAAAGAGACTACTGATGGCCAAATATCAGTTAGAAGAAAACATCACAAGATTTAAGTAAAAAAACGCCTCTTTTTTTTCAGATGTGATAAGATTTTTTTTTTCACAACCAAGTAAAATGGGGGATGATTCGATTGTTTTCTTTACAATAACATTCAAAGGAAGTGGCAGCAGGCTAGAAGACTGAAAAAGCAGAATAAAAAGTTCTGTGAGTTCCCGCCGCACATGTGTACAGAGAATTCAACTTTGATGGAAAACCGCAGGCACATTCTCATAAAATCAAACAGGGTTTCCCACTTGTGCTGCTGACAGGAAATGTCATTGCGAGGAAATAAGGCAGCATCAGCACCTTGGAGATAGATGAAATGATGGGGGCCCTGTGTAAACAAACGTGACCTGTGCCCTGGATGGATAAGTCTGACTTCCTGGAGCTTGTTTGTATCATTTTAGGTGAGAAGGGTATTTAAAGAATTTTAGAGGAGTATTCTTTTCCTAGAGACAATGCATTACATGGGAGAAATATGCAACAATGTTGGGAAGAAATCAAAATATAAGGATAAACAGAGAAAAAGGTACATACTTTGGGATACGGTGTTGTTTATCAGACCCACACGCAATAGCCAGCCACGAGGCATTTTGAACTTTGTGTGCTATTGAAACAAACTTGAAAAATTATGTGTTGGCTTATTCATGTATGTATAATTCATGGGTAAATTCATAAAACACCTAGAGTAGTCTACCCAGAAATAATGTTGGGTTTGAAACGTGTAAGAAGATGCATTCCAATTTTCCTCTCTGTGTGTGCATAGGAAGAACCATTTCAATGAAGATACTATATATTGTATTTTTAAAATACAATGTCTAGCTTTGAAGTTTACAGGTATATGTATTCATGTAATCTATATTAGAGCACATATCAGCAATCAATTCATATTTCATGTACTTCACCTAGAAGTTTTCACTTCACCAAAGGGTTATCGAGTCCATTAGCTGATCTGAATTTATTACGATAAATACCTTCATGTGCAGCTGTGATAGGAATTACTTTCCTCTAATGAGTAGTAAATGTGGAAAAGTCACGTGTCCCACTGGGATACTTGGCTAAATCACATTTAGAGGACAGCTAATTATCTAAAATTTATCCAAATCCAATACAAATTTTATTGCCACTAATTGCCTTTGCAGATTTGGGGACATTAAACATGTTCAAATGCATCTGTCATAGCCCCATCTCACAGGCTCAGTATGTGAATGACAGAAGCATTATTACCCAGTTTAAGGGTTTCAGCTATTTTGGTATTTGACACTGGACCATGATGACTAAAAGTGGGCAATCTTCCATTTTTAACACTATGACTTTTTTCATTTTTAATAAATTGTTTTTGTCATGAGTAACACATTCTTACAGTATGGCAGTTTTTGAACAACCTAACTGTGTATCAGTGTTACTTATAAGTAAGGCATTTTAGCACTTGTTAGCGCTATTATGGATTAATTCACATGGCCAGTTCACAGTAGTTGAATTCCTTCACTTGATGTCTTAGTCAGGGTTTCTATTGCTTTCAAGAGACACTATGACCCTGGCAACTCTTATAAAGGAAAACATTTATTTGGGTGTTTTATCATTTCAGAGATAGAGTCCCTTATTACCATGGCAGTGCACAGGCAGACATGGCGCTAGAGAAGTAGCTGAGAGCCCTCCCTCTGAAATCACAGACAACTCGGAGTAGTCTATATTATTGGGCATGGCTTGAACCTGCATGAGACCTCAAAGCCCGTCCCACAGTGAGACACTTCCTTCAGCAAGGCCATACCAATTGCAGCAAAGCCACACCTCCTAATAATAGTTGGTACTCCCTATGAGCTTATGGGGGCCAGTTCTTCAAATGACCACATTTCACTTCCTGGCCCCCATAAACTTACAAAAATATCATAAGGCAAAATGCAATCAGTCCAACTTCAAAAGTCCCCATAGTCTATCACAGTCTGAGCAATGTTTTAAGGTCCAAAGTTCAAAGTCTCTTCAGAGGTTCATGTAATTTCTTAACTGCAATCCCCTATAAAATCAAAATCAAAAAACAGATCACATACTTCCAACATATAATGGCACAGGATATGCATTCTTATTACAAAACTTTAGGAAAGGAGCATAGTGTTGGAATAGTGGGTGAAAGCAAGACCAAAATTCAGCCCGTCAAAGTCCAAACTCTGCGTCTCCATGTCAAATGTCAAAACGCTCTTCAGATTTCTAGCTCCTTTTAGTTTTGTTGATTGGAACACACTTCTCTCTCTTGGGCTAGTTCCACTCCCTGTTAGCATCTTTGCTTGGCAAGTATCCCATGAATCTGGCATCTCTAACATCTTGGGGTCTCCCAGGCAATCCAGGCTTCACAGAATGACCTCCCTGAGGCTCTATTCAGGGGCACCCCTGAAACGTGCCTGCCCTCAGCATCTTTCTTTAGTCAGAGAAGGAAATTCCATAGCCTCTTTCTTCTATCTGAATCTAAAGCCAGAACCACGTGGTTGAAGCTGCCAAGATTTGTTGCTTGCTCAGACTGGAACATGGATCCCTTTTCAACTACATATTCACCAACTTTCGTTTTTCCATGATTTATATTACTGCTTAAGCTTTGATGTTCTGGAACTAGCTCTGTAGACTAGACTGGCCTCAAACTCAGAGATCAGCCAGCCTCTGCCTTCTGAGTGCTGGGATTAAAGGTATACATCACCACACCTGGCTCTAAACTTTCATTTAATTCCTGTTCACAAGTTGGAAACTTAGCTAGGCAGGATATTGCCCCAAGGTAACCACTTCCTTTATTCCATTTCTTAGTTTGTCTAGCTCCTCGAACACAAGATTTAGCTCTACGCCAGCTTCCTGGGGCTCTTTTTATCCTCAAATTGTACATTTTGTATTTTTTCCTTGCTCAGATTGTTCCTTTTTCAGTAAAATCTTTATAAATATGAACACTACTAACCAAATGACAGAGTCTAAACTAGGCTGTTTTTGAGATTTTCTCTGACAACAGAATTAATCAACTCTCTTAATTTTAGCCTTAGGCAGACTCTCTGGACAAGGAATCAAAATATCCCAAGAATGATCTGCAGGCTGCCTATTAATATTCTCCTCTAAAACTTCTTGAGTCAGGTCCCCAAATTTCATCAAATCACACACAACACACAACATCACTGTCTTCCATGTTTCTACTGGTATTGCCCATAAAGCAGTACTTAAAGCATTCAACTGCTTTTCTAATCCACGGTCCCAAGCGCCATAGTACTTCAAACAAAAGCACTGTCAAATCTATCCCAGCAATACCTCAGTTCCTAGTACCAACTTCTGCCATAGTTCAGGTTCCTATTGCTATGAAGATATGCCATGACCATGGTAACTCTTATAAAGAAAAACATAATTGGGTGGCTTAGAGTTTCACCAGTTTAGTCCATTATTATGATGGCATAACATGGTGGTGGGCAGGTAGACATGCTGTTGGAGAAGGAGCTAAAAATTCTATATCTTTTATTCTAAAGCAATAGAAAGTGAACTGAGGTACTGGGTGTGGTTTAAGCATATATGAGACTTCAAAGCACACCCCACAATAACACACTTCCTCCAACAAGGCCATAGCTGTTGTCACAAATTCATACCTCCTAATAGTGCTACTTCTTATGAGCTTCTGGGGGCAGTTGCAATCAACTACCACATTCATTTTTTAAAACTTGCATTTGTTTTTAAAGTGAATCTAAAAAAATAAGCCCATATGTAAACTTTTATGCAAGGCATATAATTTTATATGAAAAGATATTTCACTTTTTTCTCATAGTTTATTTTCAATTGAGAATTGATTTGTAATACAATATGTCTTGATTACAGTTTCTCTTATTCTATTTCATCTATTCTCAAACTGTGGGTCATGGCCCCTTTGAAGGGCCTACAATTCCTTCATGGTGGTTACATATCAGATATCCTACAAATCAGATATTTTATATTATGACCCACAGAGCGGGTGGATATGGATGGAAAAGGAAGCAGTGAGGAACTGGGGGAAATAGAGCAGTGGCTCTCACCCTTCCTAATGCTGAGACCCAGTAATACAGTTCCTCATGTTGCAGAGACCAATACCATAAAATTTATTTTTGTTGTCACATTTTAACTGTAAATTTGCAAGCTGTGGATCATAATGGTGGATTTCTGAGCAAAACATTTAAAAAAATAATAATTAAAGGCAACATGTTGATTTTATTATGTTTTCCTATTCCACACATGAAGAAATTTTGGGTAAAGTCTAAAAACTATGTGTGAATAAGTGTGTGAGTGCTGAGAAAGAAAATCTTTGATTTAGGAATGGAGCAGGTGCTACTCTGGTAAGCACCAGGGTCAGATACATTGCTCATTGCAAGTGGGAGTTGGAGGCATGCCACCTCATTCACCAAAGCCATGGTGAAGATGGGACTGGCACTCTGCACAGGCACATTGCACACCCCAACATTAAATCATTAAATGTAAGTCTCACTCTCGGTCAGAAGTGGATCTAGAAATATATTAGGCATGTTCCGTAGATGGTTGTTGACATTTACTTTCTTGGAATATTTTTATTTTTAAGTATCCTGATGTTTTCATGCATGGGGAAAGGCCATCCTCCAGTGCCTGTGTTGAAGATATCCAAGCAAAGATCTGTGTTCAGTACTGAGGCGGTGTGAAGATCTAATGCCATAGAGCTAATCGTGGTGTGTTTGCCCATGTCTTTCAAAGCTTTCAACTGTTTTGATGAGACTCCAGCTACTAGTAAGAATCCTGTTTTCTGGAGCAGAAGCCTGTGAAATAAAATCACCCATCAAATGTGGTTTTAAACTTCCTGGTTGTGCATATTTTGTGTTTAGCAGAGAGTTTGCGGTGGGCTTTTGAGTGCAAAGCTTGCTTTTAAAGGCTTTTTTCCCCCCAATTCCAACTCTTTTCTGCCAAAGCAATAGTCTGCAGTGAACAGACTGCCAAGCATGTATGTACTCATGACACCGGCTTTCTAGAGTTTTCTACTTAGTTTATTTTATCTTATTGTATCTATTTCCCCATCTGGTTTTAAATTCTTATTATTTCTAGAGAATACACTGGAAACCAATGTTTTGCTTTATAGACATTATCTAGCTTATGTTGAAGAAAATATATTTCACAGACATTTTTAGTTTACATAAGAACTGTTCTTAGCCAGGCGGTGGTGGCGCACGCCTTTAATCCCAGCACTTGGGAGGCAGAGGCAGGCAGATCTCTGTGAGTTCGAGACCAGCGTGGTCTACAAGAGCTAGTTCCAGGACAGGCTCCAAAACCACAAAGAAACCCTGTCTCGAAAAACCAAAAAAAAAAAAAAAAAAGAATTGTTCTTATTTTTGGAATGCTCAAAATATTAAATAGAATTTTAAATAATATCAGAGGCGTTACTTTTAAAGAAAATAAAACATCAAAACAAAAGAGACATTGAAGGAAAATCTTGTAGAAAATCATATATATCAAAATATATATGTATTAAATTCAAACTAATAAAAAACTCTTGATAGAAATGGTAACTAAAATTTATTGATATATTGATAAAATTAATGTTTCTAAATGAAGTTTCACTAATGTAAATACAATAAGTCATGAGACATGAAAACCTTTCTAGACTGAATGTATATACTTTTAAATTAAAAGTCAAAATCTAAAAGTGTGTATAAATATGCATACATATTATATATGAATATCCATTTAATATGAATATTCACTTATGCAAAAACACATGTACAATATATACCTATATATCATACTATTAATTTATAACGCATACATATGCTAGCTAGTTTTTTTCAAATCTTAGAATTTAGGAGTATGAAAATATCAGAGAAAGAATACTGAAAAAAAGTAAGATTAGTCAACACTTAGTTTTTAAATTTTAAATGCATCAAAAAAAATGGATTAACTAGTGCATAAGACAAACACTAGCATCAAGCCATCAAGTGACTGCTAGAAGTTTCATGTTTTATATAGTTGACACAAATGTTTTTTGATGTGTCTGCCAAAGGCCTTACACATCTTTCCTAACGAGGAAAGTTCAACCTGAATGTGCTATTCTCTGATTTTGATTTCTCTGTCACTGAGCAGGTTTTTCTGTGCAGCTGTTTCATAGACAATATGACAGAAGTTGTGTGGACCAAAACACCCTCCAGTTTTCCTGCATGATAGGTGGTTTTCAAATTATACTTTTCCTATTTCTTTTTCAAGGATGGAAGTTAATTTAAACCTTGGGCATATGTACAGAGGAAAAAGATCATGCAAAGCTGAGATAATGATCACAGGCACCCGGTTGGTCAGTTAGGAGGCACTGCACCGCTTTTGTGTCTGTGCTCACCCACAAACAGTAGCAACAAGAGCACGTGGGGAACTGCGCTTAGAAAGAGATTAAGTGTAGTCGTAAACTCAGAGGGTCAGAGAACCAGAAAGGAACAGTGAACAAAGGAATATTTACAGGGTGTAAACATATTCTATTCTAATTTCTAATAGTTATGATTTTTATCAGACAGGCGATAATTTCAATAGTGTTATATATGAGATACTTTTTTGCATATATTTTCAATACATATCACTAACAGGACTGCATAATCAACGGTGTTATTTGAATTTTTATTCTGTGAAGTTGAATTTAAGGAAGTGTTTAGATTTTGGTTTGGTTTAGGTTTTGATTTTTTTTTTTTTTTGCCAAAATTTTAAATAGAAAACAAGAGAAAGAACAGACAGAATTCTAAATTCAGGAATAACACACAAAAATGTAACCTATGATTTATATAAGAACAAAGTGCACAAAGTATCCAGGTTACCTAGAAAGAAAAGGCAGAGGACAGTAGCTAGCAAGAGAAGTCTTTTTTGTAGTCGATGGAAACAGGCTGTGCTGTTGAAGAGTTGTGCGTGGCCGTTACTGAAGCGAAAGGTCAGGTACAAGGTGATAAAAGCTTTCTGAAATCCACACGAGAATTTCCCACACCGCCAGCCCAAATGTCATGCCTTGATCGAGATAAATAATATGAGAAGCTTTAGAAATTCTGATCAACTACGGGGCTGTGAATCTCAGACGCTGAACAAACTTGACAGGCATTGCCCATGGTTAAATTGATGGCTAATCAAAGAGTGAAAAATGAGGACGCAGTGGCTGTTTTGGTAGCGAAAACTGAAGGCATTTGTGGAAGAGGTGATGCGGTGAGGAACATCACTTAACAAGAAGAAAAAGGTGACTCGAGCAGAAAATAGGGAACAGCTTAATAAATGTAAATACGACTTGTTAACAAGTCATAGTTGGTTCAAGAAGTTAAACATAAAATATATTTTTTTTTTGATTTTTCGAGACAGAGGAGTTTTAACAAAATGTAATATGAGAAGATAAAACTAAAACTCTCGCATGGAAGTCGGACAAGACAAACCTAAAGAAGGAAAAGACAAGACAAGGCACAAAACTCGGAATGCTACTCCTTTGCACATTCAGGAATCCCATAAAAAACTAAACTGGAAGCCGCAGTATATGTGCAGAGGACCTCCTGCAGGCCCATGCACGCCGTGTGCGTGCTGCCCCTAGTCTCTGGGATTCATATGAGCTTTGACCATGGTCTTGTCTCCTTTGTGTCCTCTTTCCCCTCTGGCCCTTACACTTTTTCTGCCTCTTTTTTTTAAGGGTTCCCTGATCCCTGAGAGTAGTAATTTGATGGAGACATCCCATTTAGGACATAGTGGTTCATAATTTCTCATTCTTTGCATCATGTCTGGCTGTGGGGCTCTGCATTTGTTCCATCTGCTGTAGGAGGAAGCTTCTCTGATGATAGCTGAACAAGGGACTGATCTATTTTTTTTAATTTATTTATTTATTAAGGATTTCTGCCTCCTCCCCGCAACCGCTTCCCATTTCCCTCCCCCTCCCACGATCAAGTCCCCCTCCCTCATCTGCTTGAAGAGCAATCAGGGTTCCCTGACCTGTGGGAAGCCCAAGGACTGCCCACCTCTATCCAGGTCTCGTAAGGTGAGCATCCAAACTGCCTAGGCTCCCACAAAGCTAGTACGTGCAGTAGGATCAAAAACCCACTGCGATTGTTCTTGAGATCTCAGTATTCCTCATTGTCCTCTATGTTCAGCTAGTCCGGGTTTATCCCATGCTTTTTCAGACCCAGGCCAGCTGGCCTTGGTGAGTTCCCGATAGAACATCCCCATTGTCTCAGTGTGTGGGTGCACCCCTCGTGGTCCTGAGTTCCTTGCTCGTGCTCCGTCTCCTTCTGCTCCTGATTTGGACCTTGAGATTTCTGTCCGGTGCCCCCATGTGGGTCTCTGAAACAATAAATAAATGAATGTAATCCTAATCACTAGGGTAAAGGTTAATAACTAAACTGTCACTTATATCTGTGAAGAGAGACTTTTCTCCAAAAGAGTGACACTGGGTAGACCACCACTCCAAGTCAGGCCTCATGGCAAGAGGATCAATATGTAAATGCACTTCACAAGTTCATATGATTTTATTTGGTTACTGTTTGTTGTTGGCTTTTTTAGGGGGTGTTATTTTGTGCCTTGTTTTTTGGGGTGATTGTTATATTGGGTTTTTGTGTTTTGAGAAAGAGTTTAAAGTTGGGTGAGTAGGGAGAGGGAACTGTGGAAGGACTTGGAGGAAGTGAAAATATGATCAAAATATATTTAAATTTTAAAAATAATGAGAATAGATTGTTTTTCTCACACAATTTATCCTGACTACATGTTTCCCTCTCTCCACTCCTCCCAACTCCCTGCTCGTCTTCACTTCCATCCAGATCCACTCCCTTTCTGTCTCTCATTAGGAAAGGACATGCTTCTAAGAGATAGCAAAGATGACAAGATAAACATTATAAATGAAGTCAAAACCTTAATACTGAATGTGGCTATAGAAACCAACAGAAAAAAAAAATAGTCCAACAGCAGACAATAGTCTAGACCCAGCCATTTTCTTAGTCAAGAGTCCCAGAAAAGTTCTAACCTAATAGCTAAATATATATGCAGAGGACCTGATCTGGAACCATGTAGGTCTTGTGCTTGTTGTTTCAATATTTGTGAGTTGTTATGGGCCTTGTATAATTGATTGAGAGGTCCTTATTCTTCTGGTATCATCCACCCCTACTGACACTTAAAATCTTTCTGTCTCCTCCCTGAGTTCTGAGGGGAGGGTTTTGATGGAGACCTCAAACTTAGACTCTTTGCCTAATGTCGATGTCTGTCTATGGGTCTCTGCATCTGTTCCTATTCTCTGCTAGAGAAGGCCTCTCTGATGATGACTACATAAGGCACTGATCTATAAAAATGATTAAAATATAAAAAAAATAAAATTAAAAATTATGTAACAACTATAAGGAGTATTGATGCTTTTGATACTTTTTCAAAGAATGAAAATTCTTTAAATACTATAGTTACTTAATAATATAAAAATAAAAGTCTTTTAAAACATCTTGACCCAGAATATAAAAACAATATATTAAAGGTACAAATTTAAATCACTAAAATGAAACATATGAAATGTATTAGGAAAGTAACTGACTTTATAAATAAGCATTGTAATTATTGAGTTTTATCCCAGGAACCCATGTGAAAAGTCAGGTGTAAGATGAACATATGTAATCCTAATACTCCTATGGTGGGGTGGGAGGCTGATATGGGATGTCCTTCTGTATGTATACTGCTTTTATTGGTTGGTGAATAAAGTTTGTTGGGCCAATGGCTTAGCAGAATAAAGCCAGGCAGGAAATCAGAACAGAGATAGAGAGAGAGAGTAGGTGGAATCAAAGAGATGCCATGTAGCTGCTGAAAGAGACAGATGCTGGACCCTTAGCAGTAAGCCACAGCCTCGTGATGATACACTGAGTAACAGAAAGGGCTTAATTTAAGATATAAGAACTATGCGGAAATATGTTGCCAAATAGTGTTGGAATTAAAAGAAAAAAATAACGAAGTCTCTCTTGTGTCAGCAGATAAACAAGAGGGCTTAGTTGGTTCTGTAGACACCTCTCTGTTTGTGAACTTCATTGTACCAAAACACAGCAGTCATCAGAGTTTCAGAAATTAGAGAGCAGTGGTGAAAATTTAGAGATTCTCATATGCCAAGAATCCATGCTTTTGTTGGCTTGCTTGTTTTAAGAATCCTTTTTCTTACTCTACTAATTAAAGCTCCTGAACCCCTTGTGTGTCTGTGTGTGTGTGTGTGTGTGTGCCTCTCTGCATCTCTCTGCGTCTCTCTGTCTCTCTCTGTTTCTCTGTTTCTCTCTGTCTCTCTCTCTGTCTCTGTCTCTGTCTCTTTCTCTGTCTCTCTCTCTCTGTCTCTCTCTCTCTGTCTCTCTGTCTCTCTCTCTGTCTCTCTCTCTCTCTCTCACATACACACACACACACACACACACACACACATTTCTGATCTTTTCTTTATAGTAGCAACCCAGGAGATTAATCTTTAAATGTGGTGCTGTATCTCCTTGGAGTTTCCTCACATGAGCTGCTTTTCCGCCCAATGATGACACTACCATGAAGCCTTTATGAGAAAAAATAGCTAGAGTCTAGTACATTTAAAAAGGCCAACTGTTTTTGCCCTGGAGAACCAGCAAATTATGTAGATATTACATATCACATTATTAAACCTCCACCTGGTTTAAGAGTTTAGATGGATGGGTCTTCATTTCCATGCCTAGGACAGTGGTTTAGGTACTATTTGGAAATGTAATTCAAATAATCACCAGAACCGTCCCTCCCAAAAGAAACTTAGGGGTCTTACACCTGTTTGGTTGGCCCAGAAACAGAAGCAAGAGTATTAAACACAAAGTAAAGATTAAATGTTATAAAAAATAAAGTAAGAAGTAAATAAAGAGCATACTAATTAAGTTCATTTTCCTGTTTAAGAAATTGTTAGGCATTTGAAGTTAATACCATAATATGGCCAAGTTTAAGGTCTACTTTCCATGTACAATAGCTCTGTGTGTGTGTGTGTGTGTGCATGCATGCATGTGTGTGAATATGTGTGTGTGTGTCTGTTTGGAGAAGTTACTCATGCTAACTTTGAACTCTATCCATAACTTGCTGTGTCCTATCTCAGCCTTCTGAGTAGTTCTAATTATAGTCTGTGCCAACAGACTCAACCAAATGCCATTTCTGTTTTATGATTTATGTTTGAAATTATGTGTACATGGGTCTGTGTGTGGAATTTGTTCATGTGTGTGGAGCTCTATAAAGGGCATTAGATCCCTTAGAATGGGAGCTGCATTGTCTGTGAACTAACTGGCCTGGGAGCTAGAAACCAAATATGCACACTTAATTGCTGAGTCATCTCTCCAACCCCCACATGCCATTTCACACCATCTTTCTTTTCTAAATATATTTTATTATTTGAAATAACTTTGAATCAAAATATATTTTAATCATATTCTTTCCATACCTTAAGTTTTTTCAGATCCTCTTTGCCTCCCTACCCACCCAATGTTACATTGCTCAAAAGCAAACAAAAACCCAATATAAAAACCCCTCCAACCAAGAAAATACACACAGAGACAGAAATGCTACCCCCCCCACATACACACACTGGTCAACTACTCTTGATATGAGGCCTGTCCTGAAATCGTTGACATACCCACTGTCTTGATGATTCTTATTTGGTTAATTTCAAAAAGGATCAAGACTCTGGCTTGCAAAGGTATGCAACCCTGGAGTGATGATTGTCCCTGAACCACATATATACAAACAACAAAAATGGACTCAGCAGGTTGTCATATATATACATACATATACACATACATATATGCATATATTATGAAAGAAATGAGGCTATCAGGTTTTTTTCGGGTGGGGACTGGGAAGAGTTGGAGGGAAGGGAGTTAGGAAAGCCTAGAGGTAGGAAAAGAAAAGGGAAAGTAATGCAATAATATTTTAATTAAAATGTATAAAAATAAATAAAAGGTTCTTTTCTTCATAAAGCTCAATAAAGAGATTGAAGCACTGAAGAAAAGTCAAGCAGAAATAATGCTGAAAAAGTCAGTAAAAACTCGGTGTAAAGTCTCAGCAATAAAATGGGTCACAATCTTATTATTTCTGTACAGATGTAATAAAGATTAATCATTGATGACATATACTAAATAATTATATATATATATATAAATAAACATATATATATCCAAATTATTGGAAAAATTGTAAGGAAATCAGCAAGACACAATGTTCAAGTTCACAAGTGTTGGCATCACACTGACTAAACTAGAGCTTCATTTTGGCCAATCTTTTGGGAGTGGCTTAATCCTCTTCACTCCTGAAATCATTCTTGGAAAATGCACAATGAAAAAACAATGGACAACTAAACATTTTAACCGAAGTTTACATGATAAATTGGATAGCCCGCCTAGAACTGTTAAGATAGGGAGCTGCGGGCTGAGTCCCCGGCACCCGGCCACCCGCATGGCTAACTTATGCCCCGAAATAATTACATAGAAACTGTATTTTTTTAAACTCTGTGGCCCATTACTTTTTAGCCTCTTATTGGCTAGTTCTTACATATTGATCTAACCCATTTTTAATAATCTGTGTAGCCCACGAACTGGCTTACCAGGAATGATCTTAACCTGTGTCTGTCTGGAGTGGGAGAATCATGGCCACTCACTGACTCAGCTTCTTTCTCCCAGCATTCTGTTCTGTTTACTCCACCCACCTAAGGGTTGGCCTATCAAATGGGCCTAGGCAGTTCCTTTATTAATTAACCAATGAAAGCAACAGATTAGAAAGAAATCACTCCCATATCATAAAACCTCCCTTTTTGTTATATATATTTTTTTAACCAGATGTTTTACCTCACTGTAGAGCAGTGTCCATAATATAAACGGAAGATGACACAGTTTGGGATGTGTGCGTTCCTCAGACTAGCATTGATGCAGATAGAGAGCTTCCAGAATGAAATCTTTCATATTAGATAGTTTCAAGCAGAACACTAACATTTTATTTGCATAATGCATATGCTTATTTTTTACTCCATTTTATTAACATATGAAAATGGACTCTGGAAAGCTTTCCAATGTACATTATTCTCCTAAGAAATCTGAAAGACAAAAGAGCAAAAGCAGCCACTTATCATAGGATAAGTACATATTGTACAATGTTCTGATTATATTTCTAAAATATTGTTCCCAGATTCATGCACACATTTGTGGAAAATGGCCAAATATATTTATTATGTATGTTTTAAGTGGGAGAAATACCATTAAAGTCCATGAAGTAAATATGTAGCTATTTTGTAAATTATTTAACTGGAAGTCTCAGGAGCATGTTGAGCTGTTTCATCTGTCAGTTAAATTTGTGTTAGTAGTATAAGTAATAGTTATCTGATATTATTGTATAAAGTATCCATGAAAGTAGGTGCAATTTGCTTGTATGAGTGATCAAATAAATAAAGATATAAGGCTATATCCTGTCTTGATCAACATCTGTAACTTCATAATAATCAGACTTCTGCTTCTTCCGACAACACAGTATTTATTCATTTTTAAAAAGTGAATTAGTGTCATATTTTAATGATTTAGATATACATAGAGTTGTATTTAAAGGAAACAAAACACTTAAAATGAATTATTATTAATGTACAGTGAAAATATTTAAATAGTCGAAATATAATCTATTGCTTTCTTTTGGCTCACCTAAAAAGACATTTAGAGGTTATATGTAGTACTAATTTGTGAAAATAAAAAAACTTAAATAATCAGCATACATATTTAGTAAAAATATTATTATATGCATATACATTTTTACATTGTACACATAGTATTAAAACTGGTTGTTTTAAACATATTTCCCTTTTAAAGATACAAATTTAGAGAGCATTAAGTAACGCTTCAAAGGTTTTCTTCAGATATCATGCATAAATATGTTATAAAAACAGTGTTAAATTTTCCATAAAAGTTATCGGTCCCTATTATTCTTAGGGTTGGTCTCATGAGCTGGCTTTTTGGAGCCCATCTAGTATGGTGGATGCCTTGCTCAGCCTTGATGCAGGTGGGAGGGGTTTGGTCCTATCTCACCTTAATGTGCCAGGCTTTGTTGACTCTCCATGGGTGACCTTATCTTCTCTGAGGAGTGGATGGAGGGGGTGAATTAGGGGGAAGGTGGGGAAGAGAGCAGGAGAACGGGAAGGATGGAGGACCTGTGTTAGGTTTGTAAAACGAACAAAAATTTAAATAAAAAGTTTTCTGCTATGTAAGTCATAGTGGACGTACTCACAAATATCCCAAGCAAACAGTGCTAATAAGAAAATGATACATTTTTAAAATGTAATGTCTTGAAAACCAAAAGAGCAAGGCTCTTAGCTCACGTAAGTAACTACGTGACATTATGACATTTCATCTTTGAAACTGTTATACTAATTATTAAGGACATATAAACTACCTCTGCAATGCCTAGAAAACATTTTACATACAGAAAAAGCAGCTATCAATCTTGAAAAAGTTGAGAATTTAGATTTGTTTTAATTAGTAAAGAATTTGTGTGCCTCTGTTTGTGTCTCTGAGTCTGTCAGTCTCTGTGTCTGTCTTTCCCTCTTGCTCTCAGGATGTTTGGTTCTCTCTCTCTCTCTCTCTCTCTCTCTCTCTCTCTCTCTCTCTCTCTCTCTCTGTGTGTGTGTGTGTGCTTCTGTTGTTAAGAATATCTGTCAGAAATCTTGCTTTCACTTTTTTTTTTAATTTGGCCTCCATTGCTTAATTTTCCTCATTTGGGTATTTGATGTTACACATATTTTCTGATTTGATTATAATGGAGGATTTTTTTTTAGTCCATATGACACTTATTTCTTTTACTGTTGTTTATGTGTTTGGAAAGAGGGAAGCAAACCAAATATGTTTGGCATTATCTATAGGAGTATGAGGATTTAAACTAAACAAGAAATTATATACTTTCCTCATAAATTCTTTATGAAGATTTTGGACTCATGAAGACTTGAACACAAAAATACAAAACATCCTTGCATGATAAATTCATATATTCTTTTCTCACATCTAAACAACAGATATGTGATAGAAGAGTGTCACTTCACTGAGAACACTGTCATATAAAAATATCAGGACATTATTAAACAGTATGGGAATGGTAGGAGTCTTTACAACAAATAATGTAGCTATTGATAATAGAATTTAACAGTGGCATTTTTAATACCATATTATAGGGAAAAACCATTTTGTTTGAGATACAAATGAACATAACATTTGTCAACAGCTAGTTTTAAGAATATTACTTAAAACTATTACTTAAAGAATAGGAAGGTTAGCATTTTCATGTTAAGCTATAAACTTTTACATATGTATGATAAATAATAGTGTTGAAGATGCCATATACACACTTAAAACTATTGTTATCTGCTTGGGCCATATTAAAGCTTAAGAATTCAAAGAATACACAATACATTATATTAAAAACTTGATAAAAAAAAGCTTGATGGATGAGCTTTTAGTACAAAAATATAACCAGGGTTTTAATTATTTCATAGAATGACATTATTATTTTCCATGAGAACTAGCCTGTTCTACTCTTTCGTTTTGCCTCCATGGTTTCTATTCACATTAAATGGAAGAACACTGGAATTCATGGTTTTTCTTTTGCAAAGACTACTTATTATTTAATAAGGACAGGTAGAAGTTTCTTTCCGGAGTTAATTGACTGTCTTGCTGTGCACAGAGAACTGCGGTGTGGTAATGAGTTTTAGATAAATACTGGAAGCTCCTTAAATTTATCAAAGTATACTTTCACATGATGCTGGTACTTTATAGAGTCTTCATCAATGAAAGAAATCTTTTAAATATTAAAAATCATAGAACAATTTTGTGCTCCTGTTGTTTAAAACGTTAAATGCATACTTTCAAGAAATATTAATATAAACTGTCCCTAAAGTATGTCTAGCATATTATTGTGTACATATATTTAAATATTTGAATGATATTCAATTTATATTTGAATTCAGAAAATAAGATTAATTTTTCAGAAAAATATATAACAATTAGTACAGTAAATCTTAGGATAACCTGGTCAACATAACATATGTATAAAGATGATTTTTATTGTGTGTATGCAGAAGTTTTGTTGTTAGTTTTGCTACAGAACATGAGTTATAGAGGAATATTGATAGTACATAAAGTTAAAGAGTTGTTTAGAAGATACTTCATACAAAAGAAACGTATTAGTACAGCATGTTTAGATGAAAAGTGTGTTTTATTGAAGTAAAGATACATATATAACAGTGGTTATACTTTAATGTGAAAAACTAAGGACATCTGTAGTGGCATTTCAATTGTATTTTAATAAAAGAAGCCTGCCTGAAGATCTGAGACTAAAACAGCCCCATTGGTCAGCATTACAGACCAGGTGATGGTAACACACACCTTTAATCCCAGTAACAACAGGACAGATACTTTTAATCTCAGTAACCACACTAGTTGCCACAGAACCCGGTTGGTACATGCTTTTCATCATGGTGGCGCACACCTTTAATCCCAGCCTTAAACGGAATCACAGAACGGCAGGAGACAGCTCTCAACACAGTCTCATTCTGAAATTCCTGGAGGCAGGAGTGCCATTTTGAACTGAGATCAAGGTAAGAGCCAGTGGCTGGCTGTTTGCTTTTCTGATCTTCAGGTTGAACCCCAGCATCTCTCTCTTTTATTAATTGTGCTTCAGACATCCTCAAAAAAAGTAGCAATTGCTACTACTATTTGAAGACGATACAGATGGATATATAAGTATATGTACCACAAATTCCTTGCTGATATACATGTTCACAAGCCTTTTTAGCGTGCTGTATAATTCCAATGCTAATAAATTCTAAATGGGAAATATAATAGCTTTACAGTTATTGTGCACATTATGGGAACAAACATCTGATGGGCTTGCAATTTTGTGTTTGGGAATGACAATGAAGTTCTCCTTTCGGGACTGTCAGAGGTCCAAAGGTTTGCGTTTTCACTGTTAACTCCCAGCATGTTGAAGATTCTTGAATATATTCAGATTTCCATGTCTGAAATGCAGTATCTATTCTTTATAAATACAATAACTGGTCTTTACTTTTCTATAAATGCAATATCTAGCCTTCACAAAAAGTTATCTACTTCTTGTTCCAAGCAATGATCATACAGGGAGATATGTCCAAGTATAATAATTAACAACTGTAAGAAAATTGTGTATTCCTTTACATGTGATGAAAGCATTTAATCAAGAAATAAAATGTGTTTTATATATAAATTAGATAATAGTACAAGGAGAAGAAGCAAATAAAGATGTTTTGGTGGGTTTTTTATTTTTGAAAATAATTATATTCACATTTACCTTCAGAATATTGTTTCATTGATTTTATTTATTAAAAACTTCTATGGTAGCCCTTTTTTAAAATGCTTTATTTACAACCCAGGAGTCTCTTAACTCCTATATCTCTGAATGTATTCTTTTCATTGGTACTTTATACTGCCTAGTGGTCCAGCAGATAGAGAAAGACTCAGGATCAGGACAAACCTAATTCTTTGGACCTTTGAAAAACTGAAGGAGAAAAGAATGAAAATAAGAACGATATGAAATGGTAAAGGAACTCAACAGATAGAAACTCAACAGAGAGACTGAAAAAGTAGACCATCAACCATATGGCAAGAAATTTCAAGAAGGCAACTTCGGAAGAAGAGCATGAGGAATGGAAAGAGGAAATTGGCAGCAACTAAATAGCAATAATCCTACTCAAAGTGCAAGAAAAAATGATATACAAACTAATAAGGTGCAGGGAAGTTACTAGAAGGTATCTATACTGGGAAGCACTTAGTGTTTAGTATTACTGACTGAATCTAGAATGCTCACCTTGCCAGTCACCAGCACATCATTTCCCACAGCTTTTCATTCATGAAAATATATTCTTTATCTGATGGAGGAAGGTCATTGGTTAAATAAAAAGAAACTGCTTGGCCCTCATTGGTTAGAAGATAGGTAGGAGGAGTAACCAGAACAGAACGCTGGGAGGAAGAGGAAGTGAGCTCAGACTCCACAGCTCTCCTCTCGGGAGCAGATGCCTCAGAGAGACGCCATGCTCCCCTCTCCCGGGAAGGTGCACGCGATGAAGCTCTGACCCAGGATGGACGTAGGCTAGAATCTTCCCAGTAAGCACACCTTGGGGTGCTACACACAGATGATTAGAAATGGGCTAAATTAATATGTGAGAATTAGCCTAGAAGAGGCTAGATAGAAATGGGCCAAGCAGTGTTTAAATGAATACAGTTTGTGTGTTGTTATTTCGGGGCATAAGCTAGCCAAGCAGGTGGCCGGGGTGCTGGGAACGCAGCCCCGCCGCTCTTATTTCAACATTTATCTATTAAAATATAAGTTTCTTCTTATAGAGAAAAACTTAGATATAATCAGAAAACGGTTGGTTATCTCATGTTTGTAGACTCACAACTGCTAGGAAGAAAGGTACAACATCTGTTAAACCTCAAAGCACAAAATTTCAGCAGGGACAGAAGATGTGGGCATGAAGTCCTTCCCTTAGCTGAGAACCCATTGCCAGTTGTAAGCTGCTGAGAAAGAGAATGTATAACTTTTCTAAAAGTGTAGCTCTAGGCAGATCAATGTGTTTCCTCTGGGAAGCCACACATCCATGAATATATGGGCAGCATAGATTGGACTTTATGACTTTACAGAGAGAGAGAGAAAAAACATACAACATAAAACTGGACATGTTGAGAAGGTAAAGAAGACCAGGGAAAAGCATGATAGTAGTGAATATGACCAAATTGCCTTGCACAAAATCCTCAAAGAATGAATAAAAATGAAAGAAAACTACTAACCAGAACATATAAAATAAGCAAAGGTAGAAAGTCTTAGGTTTGACTTTCTGTGAAAATAAAAATAAATGGAAATAGTGAGCTGCTATAGAATGTATCTATTATTTTCATTCTAATTGTCAATGGTAGTGTTTCTCAGAAGCTGGATGACCTAATGAGTCAATATGAAGCCTAACAAAAAACAGTCTTAAGGAGAAAAAGAGCAGCCATGTTCCAATGCACTCAATGGTAATATTATATGACTCAGACCACTGACAGCAAAGATATGGCAGTAGGAAGAGAGACATAATGCAGTGTCAAAGAGGAAAGGAATAAGCTACCATATCCAGTTAACAGTACTCAGAAAATCACTTTGTAAAAGAATTGGCCTCTGTATGGAAGCAGGTCATCTATTAGCGATATGACCTTGGGACAATCATCACACATGAAAATTAGTTCCAGGTATCTAAAAGATCTAAATAGCTAATAAACGTCAAACTCTTAATTGAAATTGTAAAGAATGCTTCACTATGCAAAAGCACAGATTTGTTGAAAAATAAAATAAAAAACTGCAATTAAAAACTAAAATATTTGACTGTTTCAGCAACCCAAAATTGATGTTCTAAGATTTTATAATACATTTTAAAATCAAGAATATCAAAGTGAATACAAATTTTAGTCTCTAGAATTCATACATAACTTCTGCAAATAAGATGGAAAAGATGACAATCTAGAAAATAGCAACAAGGCCAAACTTAAAGAACAAACACAAATAGAAGAAGCTTTAATCTCAAGCCAGGGAAAGATAATCCACTTTTTTAGAAATCAAATAAATTTTACATACTATGTTTCCACCAATATTCTTACAAAAATCTAAATACTAATAGTAAAATTGAATGGCAACAGAGTATTGATAAAGTTGTTCGGAGAACAAGAAGAATCAACATCCGTTAAAGAAGACAGGGACCGATTGTTAACTGCTGCGAGAAGGTTTACAGCTAGTAACTACCCACCTACTTAGGCATGGCCTCATAGACTATTTACCTGGATGCAGAAGCGCGTCCCTCCCTTTCTCTCATCTCCCTGGTTCCCGCTTGGCTAGATCGGATTGTTTGGATTTCATCTCCATCTGCCATTTAAGCAGAGAATCCTGGTTTTGTATGCTTTCCCCCTAAATAATCAACATTCTGTCTCTCAATTCTGAGCCAGTGTGAGGTTTCTTTTAAGTGCCCGATTTCTCCGCCCATCAGTTAAAGACTAACGTCCAATGTTCAGCAATGCTGCAGTAGAGGCCTCAGTTAACAGCTGCATAGGTGCTGCTCATATGAAGTCTGTGGAAAAAAAGAATTAAAAAAAAACCTTTAAACATCCAAAGACTGATCAACCTATTCATGGATAAGTGAGGTATGCATTGCCACATTCAAAAATACAATATTGAAATAACCTAAGTATATTTCTCTATATAAACAGCCAATGATTTTAGAACAGTAACACACAGTATGACATATTTATGTTAGGATAATTGAGCATATAAGATTTTCCCTATGTTTTCAAACTACTGCTTTGCATAACAACAAACCAAATTCAACATCATGCTGACTTTTGAGAGAAAAGAAAAGGAAATACTAAGCCTTGGAAGAATAAAAGTTATTTTGCTGTTTTTCAGTGGCTTGCATTTTACTTCTTACTTACAGAAGTAGAAATGCCTAAAGCAAATCTCGCCAAAAAATATCATGTCTTCTTTGATTATTTTTAGGTGACTTCTTTCATATTAGTATTATACTTGTTCAAGTTAGAAGATTAGCAGTATAGTCATCGGAACCACCATTTTATTCAATAAAATATGCTGTAAGTCAGGTTTGTCACAACTTCCATTGGATCCTTGAAAGATTGCTCTCGGTTTTTACTAATAGTGGTGACCAGATAATGTACAATGGCGGACAAATCGCCTCTGTTTCAACTAGAATATTGAGTGTGAGAAACCTAAATAAGCATGGGACCAACATAGACATTCTGATAAGAGTTCAGCAGGCATATGGTTTCCACTAAAGTTTCAAGACAGGGTTATGAAGACAGATCATGATTTGTGTTACAGAAAGAACCACCACCTTTCTTTAAAGCAGCAAGCACCTCACATCAGCCACCTTTATGTAACTGACAGGAACTCAATAATACCCCCCAATACTCCAGTAATTAGCTCAGGCTGAGAGAGCACAGTATAGAGGAGAAAGGTTTTTACTCCACGCCAATCAGAAAGCAGCCAGGTCCCACAGGGAAAGGGAGAATTGCACTGTCAGATTTGTAGAGCCAAACCACATGTCCTTGGAGAATTCCAAGCCCTTTATCTTACCTTTCCTTTCACTGACATCAGAATGCTCTCTTTGTCCCAATTTCTATCTGAATAATTATGAATGAAATTTGGTACAAAATGGCTGTGGAATTTCTGATTTATTGAATTCTAAAGGAACCCAATACTCTGCCATAGTACTGAATAGGCAAGAAATTAATTCTGTGATGAATAGAATTGCTACTAAGGGCTTTGTTTTTCCTTAAAGTATAACCTAAATTGGCATAATTATCACTGGAAGTCAGGGACCAAAAGTGGCCTGAATTATATTTCTCGTTCAATTCAGCAATTGTACTTGTATTAATAATAGAACTTGCAGAGCTCCAGACATTTCAGTTTGTTAAGGAATTGTTTAAGCCCAATCATATGTCATTAATTCATGCACCAAAACAAAGGCGTGAAGGGGGTTCCAAACAAGAGGATCAGATGGGAGAAATGGAGGAGAAAACAATTCTACAGATTTCCTTGATGAAATGTTAGGAAGGAAAGGAAATATTGCTTTTAAACATCCTCCTCATTTTAGAAAATAACTAGTATGATGTTTTCAATAATACTATTAATATTACAGAAACAAACTGAGCTGGTAAATGTATGACCCACAACACAGTTTGGCAGGTTCTTGGCTGATGTGCAAAATAAAAAAAGTATACTGTGGGTTCTGAACCATGCAGTTCCTCCTGTGCTGAGAAATTCTGTGCTTCCCTCTCATTACTTCACTGAACATACAAATTTCAAGGTGTATGTTTACAAACATTTTGTGTTTCTCATGCTATTAGCATTCTGAAGCCTTCTCCTTCCAGGTTTCTATGGCAACCAGGGTACCACACATTCATTAGAAAGAAGTTCTGTTTAATTGATCTACTAATGTGTTGCTTAATAGTAACTGTTAAGCAGTCTTTTGTTTCCAGGTCATATTTAGGGGTCATGAATTTGCATAAAAACATTTCATTAGCTCAAACCAATTATTAATAGTAATTTTCTTTCTTTAGTTTTAAATAAGTAAATCCTCATTGATGGTTTCAGAATAACAAATATTTGTAGCTTTCAGACTCCACTTGCTATATTGGGCTTGGCTTGCTTTGTTCCTGTGAAAATTATACAGCTTGAAATGTTTGATCTGGGAGAAAAAAAAAAGATGCTAAGAAAGCAACTCTCGGTCATATTGCATATTTTTATAACAACAGTAGTTAGCAGTTGTCTCAATGACAAAGTACATAAGATATGAATATAAAATTCCTACTAGAATATATTTTTAGTTCTCAAGGGACATCCTGATACTGTATATATATTTATATATCTATGGAAACATTTTAGAATATACATATGTATATTTATATAAAAAATATTTTAAGTGAAATAAAAATGTCATTTTATTTAGGTTTGAGTAATAATTTATCTTAAAATGCAAAGTGGACAACATAGAAATGATACTATTTTGCAAATAAAGTAAGCTTATATGTCTTACACATGACTATATATATATATATATATATATATATATATATATATATATATATATATATATGAGAGTGATTACATACATATACAACTTTGAGAAGTATGGACTTGTTTATATATTAAGTTATATAAAATATATATTTTATGTCTTCAGCAAATATTAAGTCTAATAATTTTAATGAACAGATTCATTCTCGATACATTTATTATTGCTATAATAATAAAAACATTGATTCCAAAAATTAAATATAAAAAATAATCCAGGGGCTGGAGAGACGGCTCAGAGGTCAAGAGCACTGACTGCTCTTCCAAATTCCCAGCAACCACATGGGGACTCCAAACCATTTGTAGTGAGATTTGGGGCCCTCTTCTGGTGCTGCAAGCAGAATACTATACACATAATAAATAAATATTCAAAAAATAATCCAAATACCAAATATTCACATTATTGAACAAAACACTTCTTTAATATATGAATTCAGATTAGTTATATTAGCTTCAAAATTCCCAAGCTATAAATTTTAAGTCCTTTAAGTTTACCTTTGGTTGGCTCTCCTCCAGTCTGTCATTTGCATACTCATATGGAAATCATCATTTTAATCAGGTCATCCTCTTATAAACACAGTCTAGGTCGGTTTACAAAAGACAGTCACATCATCTTATCAAACTACCAAGAAATGTAATTAACATTTCCTTTATCTTTCTTTCTCCCCTCATCCTTGACCTCTGTTCATCTTTACAGAAACATTAAAAGCATTAACATTATGCTATGATTAAAAAACTAGGGGGAACAACAATGCCACTTGACAAATATTTTTACAATTCTTTTTGAACCATTCATCTAAGAACTAATATCCTTTGAACTTTTGCAAATTAATGAATGTTCATTGGATACATTTTTCCATCAAAGTTCTCTTAGCTAGCTGATGGATGTTTCTGCTTTACAGGGTGAAGCATTAGTTGAAATTCACACTACCATACCTATAATTTTGTTGAGTAATCATCATGTTCTTATTGCACAGGATTCAAAGTTAATTTAGAAAGTGAAATGAAAATATGTCTAAAATGCGTGAAAGTTACATTCTTGATTTTTGGTTTTCATTTGAGGTCACCAAACTGACCTTTAATCCCCGCATTTGATAGATAGATGCAGATGGAGCTCTGTGAGTTCAAGGCTACCCTGTGCTACACAAGATTGAATCTGGTTAAAAGAGAAATGGAACCAGGTGATAATGGCTCCGATCTTTAATCCCAGTACTTGGGATCACAAGCCTTGAAGCCCAACACTGAGGAGGTAAAGACAGGAGTGGTATGGCTGGGCAGAGAGAGGAAATTAAGGTGGGAGGAGACAGGAGCTCAAGCAGTCTGAAGTTTTGAGTAGACAGCATACAGTCTAAAGATTTGTAGGAACAGGATCACATTGGTAGAGTTAAGAACTCTCTCACGACTGGCTGTTCTGCTTCTCTGATCTTTCAGTATTAACCCTTACATCTGACTCCAGGTTTCTTTTTTTTTAATAAGAACAATTAGAATTTCATGCCACAAAAAAAATAAATAAATAAATAAAAAAAACCAAAAAACAGAGCAGCCATCAAGTAGTTCTTACCTCTACAAAATCCTCAGACCAAATGGGGTATCTTGTCTGTGCAAGTCCTCAGACTGAATGCCCTGAGCTTCTGTCTACTCCTCCTTGTATTCCTATCTCTCACCAGTACTGGGATTAAAGGTGAGTGACTCTCAAGCACTGTGGATTAAAGACATGAGCCACCACCACCTAACTCTGTTTCTCTTTTAGACTGAATCAATCTTGTGTAGCCCAGGTTGGCCTTGAACTCAGAGATTCCTCTGCCTTTGCCTCCCAAGGGCAAAGATTAAAGGTGTGTGCCACCACTGCTAACTACACTAACTGCTAACTGCTAACTAACCACACTGCATACAATTTGATCTATTGACACAAAGAACACCCAGAGAGAGAGAGAGAGAGAGAGAGAGAGAGACCTTGCTCCCACCTGTGGATTTAAACGGTACTGATGTGGGAAGTACTTTTGTATAGGTGTTGATTTTATTGATTAATGAATAAAGAATCTGTTTTGGTCTGCGATAGGGCAGAGTGGAGCTAGGGGGTACAAATAAACTGAATGCTGGAAGAAAGAAGATGGAGTCAGGGAAAAAATCATGCAGCCACCACTAAAGGAGACAGACAGGCAGGAACTTTACCAGTAAACCATAAGCCTCGTGGTAAAATATAAAATAATGGTAATAGGTCAATTTAAGATATAAGAGATAGCTAGCAATACACTTGAGTTTCTGTGTGGTTATTTCAGGTCTGGGCAGTCAGGAATGAACAACAATTCTCCCCCAACACAGTACTTTGCTCATAATAGTATTTATATGCAATCCATATTTTATCCCAGACCATAGAAGATGAAACCTTTATACTTTTTGCATATATGAGTAAAGAAATGGAAAGTTGTTGACCTATGCTTTAAAAGCATGCTGTCAATCATTATGGTAAAGGGGATACCCAATTTAAGGCACTGGTTGTGATTTGCTACTTATAGTCATCTTCTGGGTGACAAGAAGACAGGGAAGTTGAAACAGCGAGATTATCTGGTTCTGAATCAGCACCAAGGATAGAAATCAGAGAGTTACTTAACTGAAAATGTATCCTGGCTTATGCTACCAAATGTGCTTAGACAGCATATGTGTCATTATTGGGAAATTGCTTTAAAGAATTTTTTGATGAATTTCAATGAAAGCAAAACATATAGCCTTACTATATCACCACATGATGCTACCTACTGACTACAGTATGTAGCCCTTCTTCTCTTTCCAAATCTTGCTTTAAAAGGCAGGATAAATTAAAATATTGGAAGAAAACTCTATATATTGGAAAGTCAAAACAGTACCAAAGTATCCTGAACATTTAGGAGTTCCCGAAGACTGTGGGGTACATGCCTAGTAGTGAAACTGAGCAGAGCTCAGAGAGTTACTCCTCTGCCCAGGGAACACACAGAGCCTCCCAGAAAACGAATGTTGACAGCAAAGAGATCACAAAATACTCTAAGCAGTGAAGAACAGGAGGTAGGATGGATCAGCAAGGCAGCTGTCTGCTCAGTGCTCATCTAAAGGCAGAGGAGCAGCTGGAGGAAGATCCATTTTCATGGCAGCTGTTCCAGCATTTTCACCAGGACAAAATGCACTAACAGATTTCCTCAAAAACAGCAGGGCATATGCTGAGGGAGCCTCAAGAGTCATGCCTAGAGGGCAAAGAAGGAAGAATGATCCCCCAATGTCATCTGTTCCACTCCTAAAATCAGGGTTTCTGTGATCAGAACTGGTCTTCCCTAAGTGGTTGTTCTCGCTACAAAAATATTGTTCAGCCACCTGGAAACATTAATCTATTTAGAAAGAGAAATACATCATCAGCAAACAGGACCTTTTTAGTAACAGGTAGTCTGAACAAATCAAGGCTGTCTCATGCTAACAGTTGATAAACCTCAGCAAGGTAATTGCTGAATTTAGAATTATAATAGTTATAGCATAAACTAACCAAACAATAAAAATATCAAAATTTATGAAGTCTCCATGTAAGTTCTAATATCAGAAGATATCAGAGAACTTTATGTTGCTCTGCCATAACACCTGAAGCAAGTAACTAACCAAGAGTAAGGTCCACTCTCAATTTTTTGAAGGTTTCAATCCATGATTGTGTGATATCATCATTTTGGGTCTCTGAAGAGAGCAACATATCATGGTGGGAATGTTTGGTGAAACAAACTGATGTTATCTTTACCCAATAAACAGAGAAACACAGAGAGCCCAGGGCCCCACAATCTTCAAGAGCATGGTTCCAGTAGGCCGAGAACTTCTCACGAGATTTCCCTCCTGAAAGTTCACAGCACCTAGCAGTTCCACCACCCTGAAGACTAATAGAACTTTGGATGCTACACTTCTAATTCACAGTAGCACAAAAAGTGAAAATGATTAAAAAAATAGCCTGCATCATAAAAATTGCTAGCACAAAAGGAATCAAGTTACAATGTAGAGAAATCCATTTTTAAATGAGCTGTAATTAAAATTTCCAAAATGTGATAAATAACAGAAGAAACTGAGAAAGACAGGCCTTAAAAAGTAGTAGAAAATGTGTCTCTTTTCAACTACAAAGTAGTGCAGACTTTTCTAAATCAGATATTTCCTTTTGAGATTTGCCTGGCCATTCTTTTTGCCTAGAGTTTCTGATGTCCTTCTTGGAAGGTCACCTGACATCAGTTACAAGTTGCATTGCATATGAAACTGAAAGAAGCCAGGACTAATGTGATAACTGATCAAATGTCCTCATGATGCTACAAGCTAGGACAACTCTGTTGAACCTGACCTTGTATGGTAACATATTAACTTCCCTACCAGTATTTCCCAATTCTACTGAAGCTTAGGATATCCTATATCCCACATAAAATCCAGACAGGCATCCCTGGCTACAGATTGATCCTAGGAACATATTAATCTTAAGTACGATACCTTCCTGGAGCTATCATTACTTTGGGGATTTCCCATGAGTTTCCAAAAAAGCCAGTTAGTAACCGTTCAGGATGAACTAGGTTTGACATGACTGATGTCTAGGGAACTTTGACCAAGGGAAATAGGACAAAGACCATCTCTCTACTCTTTGGGCATACTATTTGAGATGCCTGTGTGTGTTTGTTGTGATCTTTGCATTCATACCCTCTCTTTTATGTCTTTTCTTCATCCTTTTACTTTCTTAATGGTGAGCTTCCTGCTTTTAAATAAATGGATATCAAATAGGATTTAGCCCTGGACTCTGCATTCTGGGAAAGGTGTGGGCTGAGATACTCTGCGACTTCTGAGATTAAGAAATTTATTAAAGCTGGGCAGTGTGGTAGCCCATGCCTTAAAGTACGGAGGCAGGCAGACCTCCAGGTCTGAGGCCAGTCTGTTCAACGTAGTTAAGTTTCACAGTAGCCAGGGATATGCATAAAAAAGCTCTCTTGAAAAACAAAGAAAAAGGAAAAAATTATATCAAATAATAATAAAAATTGGGTTGAGGCGAGGTCTCATGGGTCATGCCTGCTGTATAAACATGAGCAAATGAGTCCAGATCTCTAGCCACCAAATGAAATATTAATGAAAATAAAAAATAAAATAGCAGTACTAAAGCCAATAGATAATTATAATATGGGGGTTATAAATGAGAAGCTCTCCATGAGTGTGACCGTTTGAATACTTGATTCCCAGTTAGTGGTGGCTTAGAAGGAATTAGGAAGTGTGAGCTTATTGGAGGAACTTGTTACTGTGGATAGATTTTGAGCTTTCAAAGGAACAGCGCCATTCCCCATGTGCTATGCAGCCTCCTACCTCTTGCCTCCTGTTGCTGCTGCTGGATTACCGTGCACTAAACCCTGAAATCATAAGCCCAAAATAAACTTTCTTCTGCGAGTTATCTTGGTTATAGTCTTCATCAAAGCAATAGAAAAGTAACTAAGACAAATAGTAAACAGTAATCATTGAATTCTTTCCACGTGTTAGACACGCATCCAAGTATTTCCTATCTATTAATTCTTAGCCACAGATAGGAGTGATATTTCCAGCTTCACCTGTTGATATGACAGATATAAGAAAGGAAATTGAGGCCCACTGAAGCTACAATGGCAAGCACTATGCAAGAAAATGTTACAAACTATTTGCTAATAAGCATGAAGAAAACTAGTATTTCTCAGTACCCTGACATATGCTACTGCAGATCCCTCGATTCAGTTAGCAGTATGGTTGTGTTCTGGAGACAAGTCAATGTCCTTACAGGGGAGAAAGAGTTATTTTGATGACAAACAAGACCGAGTCAGTGATCTGGTAGCTTTGCAGAGTGATTCATTTCCTCACCTTGACTATGTATAACAATGAACACTGTGGTTTAACATTTTTACAAGGGAAACGAAGTAGCTCAGGGAACCTCAGATAACATGGCAGATTGGGGGAACCTCATCAGCCTGTCACAACCTAAGTACAACTTTATAGTTGTCTTCAAGTAGGGGACAGAGGAGACTCTACCAGTATTGTAGGTTTTTATCCCATCAACCTTTGTAACGTACAGAAGAGCAGTTGTGATCACTGCACTGTGTTAATATATTAGTAAGCACGCCAGAAATTATTGGGGTTTTTTTGGTATATGATGCTGAGGGTTGAGCCCACATTTTGACCCATAATATGCATGATTTATACCACTGATTTACATCTCTGAGTGATTTGAGATGGAATAGTTTTAACCCAGGCTGGCCTCAAATTCATGATCCCCTTCTTTCATCCTTCAGAGTTAGAAATCCTTTTAGACACCCTTTAGCTAAACTAGTGCAAGGTGGAAGAAACAGTGTTTGATGCAATGCCCCACGAATGCCAGCTCTTGGGAGCCTAGGGGCAGTATTCTGTTTTCACCAGCACAGAGGTAGTCCACTAACAGCTTCATAGAGAACCAAAACAAAACTGGTTAAACCACTTGGGTTGCTCCAGTGTGGTGATGGTGAGGATTATGTGAAAGAAGTGGTACTCCAACCAGAGCTTGATGCTTAGAGGAGCATGGGATCACCAGGAATATGCGCTCCAACCAGAGTTTGCATAAAAAAATAACCAGCCCTGATTCAGAGCCACAGATACCCACACCTGCCTTTGGGCTTCCTAAAAGGAATTTTTGAGATTTTTTTTTCAAACAAAAACAAATTAAATTTTGAGGAGAACAAAACTGATATTTCTACACCTCAAAAGGTGGAGATTTAAGTGGTTATATTTGAGTAATATGTGAATATCCAGACTCTATCAGTCTCTCTATGTGTCTCTGTCTGTCTGTCCATTTGTCTCTCTCCCTCATCCCTCCCTCTTCTCTCCCTATCCTTTCTCCCTTCTCATCTCCCCACCACCTATCCCTATCTGTCAGATTATTTATTAGCTGAATTCAGCTTTACCATATTTTATGTTTATTCTCTCAAACTTAAGTTTAAGGTTATATAATAACATAGTTTAATGCACATAATAGAAAAATTATCTTCCTAAATTTTGAGTAAAGAAATGTAGGAACAGATTCACAGAAAACTATCTATTTGTACATTCAACCTATGAACAATTTTTTAAAAAAGGAACTCACTTTAGACTTGTCCTAATTTTAACTTAATTTCATTTTCACACTTGTGTTTGCAAACATTTCTGGGAATCTTTCTGTAACGATTGGTTTCCATCAAATTTACCAGCGAAATTAGTGTGAGACTTTGGAATTACAGGTTCTGATTGAATCTGCATGTAGTTCGCTGCACTAATTGATTTGACTGCAGATTAGAGTCAAGGCATTTCTGGGGATCTGTTGTATTGCACCCGTGGAGACATAGTCTTCGTATCAGCTGACACTTTCTGTCAGGGTCCACCACACTTACAGAATACAGTCTGACTGTGGAAAAGCAAAACATGATTTTGACAGATGAAACACCTAAATATATTCATGCTCTTTAAAATCTAAACCCTCTAGGTGGGTCATTAGAAACAAGACTTCAAAATCGAGACTGACAAGTCAAGGAATAGTAAGTATCGCTCCATTGTTAAAGCTCAATATAGCTTCCATACGATTAAAAATGGGGGCTTTGATCTGCTAACAAAGTGACGTTTTGATTTTACTGCCTCTTCACAAAGCCTCCTCACATTGACAATTTGTAGCAAAGAAAGAACAAATCAAGCAGATAATTTGAATATTGGCTTTTGTCTTCGTTTCTGTCTGCCTTTTCTAAAAAGTAAACTGACAAGGGATGCCTTGTTTTATTCAATCTCAACAATTTCTCTTTCACTTGACATCTTTCATGAGCTCATATGGACTGTTTCTCCCCTTGGATTTTATATGAGATGAAGAAATTGTAATTAAAATGAAGCAAAGTATTAGCAACCCTAAATTATTTATAGTTTCTAAAAACAACTATTATCACTGTTGCAATATCATTTAAATAATAATTTTAAATGGCTATAGGTTTATATTTTTAAATTAAATTATGATATATAAATTTCTTTCTGCAGAAATCTCTTCCCCCAAAAGACAGCAGTTAGTTTTTCTGGATGTTATTTTTTTTATAAAATAGTTTTTTATTAGTATGTATGACCCCTTGATCATCTATGTTTAATATCATTCTGAACTTTGAATTTTATTTATTAACATAAATAAATTTTTATTTATTTATTATATATTAACATTATTTTAATAATATTTATTATTAACATTAACATTTATTTATTAACATATATAGGTATTTATGTCTTCATTTCAGTAAATGAATATTTAAATTAGTGAAACTTATACCTTTACTATTGGAATAGATGTTATTTCTGGTTTCCCTTTTGGATTACAATACTCATAAGAACACATGTATAAGGACTTCCTGAGATACTTAGTAATTAATAAGAACATATCACACTGTTTATTCAGTTTCACCAGTCCAACCTTCAATTACAACACATTAAACAGATGTTACTGACTTTAACTATAGTCAGAAGTTTCTGTACTGCCTGGTCCCGAAGCTATTCATTCCCAAGAAAACACAGCGAGGATTATATTAAATATAAACTCTTTGGTCTATTGTTCAGGCTTATTACTAACTACCTCTTACAACTTAAATGAACCCATAACTCTTATCTATGTTTAGCCGTGTGGCTTTGTTCCTTTCTCAGTAAGGCATTCCCATCTTCTTACTTCCTCTGCATCAGGCTGGTGACTGTGTCTCTGCATTTCTTCTTCCCAGAATTCCCCTAGTCTGGTTTCTCCACCTGTACTTCCTGCCTAATGGACAATCAGCATATTATTAAACCAACACAAGTGATAAAACTTTACAGAACATTATCCCACAGCATTAACAATCAAGAAATACCTAAAGATGTGGTCCTGCAGGAGTGGTTGTTGAAGCCAATGATGGGAAACAGCAGGCCAAAAAGCAGGATCTTATTCTGTTTATGGTGGCAAGCAGGTTGGAAAAGTTCTGAGACATGATTTCTTTGCCTTTTGTTCCCTATGAATATTAATCCCTGTTACTTTATTATATCAAAAGTGAAAAATAACAAAATTCACAGGATAGTGCCTCAAGAGGAAAACAGGCGAGATAAGCTCACCTGTACAGATATTCTTTTCTTCTTTGCTCTTTTATAACACATTAAGGAGATTTTTGTACTGACCCAGTCAGTTTCATGCCAGGTGTTCAACTTGATTCATTCAGTATATACAATTCAATAAGTATAATTTATCACAAATAGATTTAAGGTCACTGATCAAGTAATCATCTTAATTGTTGTGGAAAGTACTTCTCAAAGTACAATACCTGATGAACATTAAGAGTATAAAGAACTTGCTGTCATATAAGAAGGCAGAATTTGACAGACCTGTAGTCAATACTATATTAAAGAAGAGGAAAACAGGGCCATATCCTCCATAATCTGGTATGAGACATGTGCTGTGGAACAATGTTTTTGTATTCTGTAAAGATTTGTCACTTGTATTTTAATAAAATGCTGATTATGATGATTAGCCAGTAGCTAGGCAGGAAGTAGAGGTGGGCAATGAGAATTCTGGGAAGAGGAAAGGTCAGTCTGTGGTCGTAATCCAGACACAGAAAAAGCAAGATGAGACTACCTTGCTTATGTAAGATACCAAGACATGTGGCTAACACAGAAAAGAATTATGGGCTAATATAATTTATAAGAGTTAATAAGAAGCCTGAGCTAATAGACCAAACCAGTTTATAATTAATGTAGATCTCTGTGTATTTCTTTGGGACTGCAGGACCAGGCGGGACAGAAACCACTGTCAACAGACATGGATATGCACTCTCTCGACTTTTGCTCTGTATGTTGACTGGAGCTATTTTAAGACTAATTAGACATGAAAATATAAGGTATGCCAGCAGTATAAGAAGATTTTAAATTATTTCTACTTGCATATGGTATTTTTCTAGAGCAAAAAGATTATACAAAATCTAAAAGAAAACTCACAGATGTAATTAGTTATCACTTTCAGAAAAGTAGAATAGAAAAATGCACAAAACCTGTTAGTTTCTTTTTGTAGCAATAATGAATTATAGAGAAAGCAATAGAGTATGGAACCCAGTCACAATACCTTTTTTTTAAAAATTACAAATAAAAAAATTCATCAATGAAAGACTATGTAATGAAAACCTTAAAACATGGGAAAAGAAATTGAAGAGGAAACTAGAGGATATAAAGACATTCAAAGGACAGGCAGGATTAATAACGTGAAAACAGCTACATTATAAAAGTGATCAACAGATTGAATAGAATCCCCATATGAACCCAAATTCTAGTCTATACTAATTTAGAGAAAAGCAAATCTAAAATTCATGTAGAAGGACAAAATACTTGAGCAGCCTAAACAGTCCTTACCAAAAGAGGAATTATAAAGAGATATTGCAATGTCTAATCTCAAAACACATTATAATACAAAAGTAACAAGACCAGCACAGTTAAATAATGAAACCAATTTAGATATATTAAATATATTGTTATATAAATTAACCAAGTAGACAAAGACAGAGAAAAAACAACGATGCTAGACCCATAACTTTCACCATGACTAAAAATGAACCTAAAGTGAAGCAAAACCTTGAATTGTGAAGACAATAGAGGAAAATGTGGGTATGTGTTCTTGTGTGTGTTTGTGTGTGGCGGGGGGCAGGGGTGAAATGTGTAATGATAAGAAGAGGTCATGAATTTGACAGAAAAAAATGAGAGGTACATGGAGAGTTTAGAGGAAGGAGAGGGAAGGGAAAAATATATAATTATATTATATTCTCAAAAAATAAAAGGAAAATATGGGCAAAACTCTGCAAGATACAGATATAGGCAGGATTTTCATTAAATGACTGTAACAGCATAAGAAAAATTTAAAAGATGAAGAACAGGATTATGTAAAATTATAATGTTTCTGTAGAGGGAAGGAAACAATCACCAGAGGAAAAATGACAAACTAGAGAATGGAAATAATTCTTCAGAGACTACATATTAAACACAGGGTAAAATTTGAAATATTTTAAGCAATGTAAAACTTAAACACCAAAGGAACAAACAATCCAGCCAATACATAAGCTAATGAACTGAACAGCCAGAACTCTAAAGAATAAACAAAAATGCCCATTGCATTACTGAGAAAGCTTTCAGATTTCATTTTATCATAATCAGAATGGCATCATCATGAAAATGTGTGATGAAAATAATGTAGGGGAAATGAAGTTTGCTGATGATAAGAATAGAAATTTGTGCAGCTTCTGTGGAAACCAGTAGAGCAGTGTTTCAGAAAATTAATATTGGAACTACGCTATGACCCAGTTATACCACTCTTGGTTATAAATGTGATGGAACTAAGTCAACATACAACAGCGGTACCCATACATCCATGTTTACTCTTGCACTATTCATAATAGTTACAGTAAAATCCCAGCCTTGAAGCCTATCAAAAGAGGAATAAATGAAAAAAATGTGATACATTGGTGTGTGTGTGTGTGTGTATAGGTGTGAGTATATATACATGCATACATACATACATACATATTTGAGAATTCTATTCTACTGTAAAGGGATATGAGATCATGGCATCTGAAGATAAATGAATGGAGTTGAAAACCATTATGTTAAATGAGATAAGCAATGGACGACAAAATTAAACATGCCATGTTTTCTGTCATATGTCATGCCTCAATTTAAAATGTGTGCATGTACATGTATCTGTGTACATGCACACATACCTGTGTGTATTTCAGTCAAGATACTATAACATGGATCATGAGAAAGTAGGAAAAGATCTTACATTAGAAGGAAAGAGTAAAATACATGTGACAGGGAGACAATGGGAAGGAAGGGAACCAGTCAGAAAAAGGCAAGCTCTACTTGAGAGAAAGGCAAAGGCAACAAAATAAAAAGTATAAAAATAGATACACATGAACATGGTTTAACAAAATCAGTTAGCTTCTGCTAACTTAAATAATGTATTTACCCCAACAGAGTAATTTTAATTATACTTTTTCTAAGAAATGTCCTGTATCACCTCATATTCCTATTTGAAATGGAATTAGACATGCTCAAAATGGCTGCCTTGAAGACCTACCAAAATGTGAGACTGGTCTATAATTAGCATTTTAGTATTTATTTCCAATTAAATACTCAAAGTAGATATAGAGTACAAGTAACTATAGTAGGCAAGTCAATGTAGCCATGTTCTTTCAAGCTAAGTGAATATATATCTTAATCGCAAAAACGAGACAATAAAAACTTATGTGAGGAAGCATGCTAATAACACATATGCAGCTATGGTTACTCCTTTTGACATGAAGAAAAGATTCCTTTGTATATGTATGACCAATTTATTATACAACTAGAAACATTATGCCCATAAGTACAAGTGCTTGAAATGATTCATCATAGACACTATATATACATCTACAAATACATATGTACACACACACATGTACTTATCATCTACAATATTTAATTTTGCTCATATTAAACATAAGAAATTTTTTATGTCATCAGTTTACTGTATACACAAATGACTTTAACGAATTCGTCTTATGCAAAGGAGTTTAGTAAATGTTCAATATAAAAGATTAATTTTGATTTGATTTTTTCCTGTTAAGAATGTCTCAGGAGGAGCTCCTAGATTATTAAAAGCTATAGAGAATAGATGAATAAATATCTCTTAAGCTTGTGATTGGGTGATAAGCCACCACAAGTGCTGCCTATAAAAGGATTCACAATTTGGTCACAATGTGGGCGATTCTATTCTCTGGGGAGTGGGGGGGTGTAAGTTGCATTTTCTATGCGGCGTTCTCAAGAGCATCATGTCTCTGCCATATGGACACCTTATGGAGCTCCACCTGTTGTTATTTCTGGATCAGGAACTTGCCCCCCCACACACTCTGCTTGAAGCCTTGCATTTTTTCACATTCCCCCATTTCTTCTACTAAGATGTCCTCTGTGCTCAGCTGTAGGTCCCTTGTGAAGCTTATTAGTTTTAGGAATGCACGGTAAGTCCTCCATTTCTGTTCACCACATCTACCTCATAACTAATCCATAACAGCACATTTTTAATGTCTAAAATAAAAGAAATAGATCTTATTGGCCCATTATATCTGGTCAATTGATAGTGTACAAAGACAGCACTTGGGGAATACATTCTGCCAAAAGCCAAAAAAGACTTTACAGTAAGAAAACAAACAATTTTATTGTGCTTAAATTCTGCCAAAACATGTTGAACTACGTTTCACTTATTTTAGGATGAGAAAAATCTAAAAGAAAAATATCTAGCTATAAGTCCACGCACATGTTCCCAAGGGACTTCAGAGTACATGACACTAATTTACTTCTCCTTAAATCATGACAGTGTTTCCCCAAGAGTTAGTGATTTCTTAAACTTTCTTTGGTTCTACTTTTTATGAATTAAAAAAAATATGTCTCACTTATGTCTAATGTCTAAGAGAGGTTATAGTTCAGGTCTGAGTTAAGATAGCAGAGAATGTTCTTGGCTTCCAAAGTGCTTTTAATAAATCACATTTAAAATATGGTCATATTAGTGAGTTTTAAAAGTACTATTAGGGTTATCTGTACTATTACTGCTGGGAACTACCATTAGCAGAAGAGACAAGTAAAGGTAGTTACAGTACATAGTTCTCAGTCCCTACTAATGATACTGGTGTGTTTCTTTTGGAAAAAATACAGGTTCCTTGGGATTTAGACTTATTAAGTCTAGATTTTTTACATATACTTATATTTGATTATATGTGTCAGTTGGTGTATTTCACATAATGAATCTAAACATAAGATCAGATAATTAGAAAGAATTTGTAGGTAAGTCAGAACAATGGACACTCCAATGACATTGGTTCTGGGGACACAAGGATGAAGTAAAAAACAATGACAAGAAGTCTACATTGTTTGTTTATCGAAGAATATGATCTCAAGGAGAGTAAAAAGGAAATAGGACCTGCTATAAAGAGAATAATGGTAAAACTCACCTGACTGGTGATACAAAGAATTTATATCAGAAACTCAAAACACAGTACAGACAAGAGATGGATTCTGAAGGGAGGTGTCTTCTGTGGGGTTTCTATTGTGTTTAACACCAGGAGCAACATAACTCAAGGAAGAAAAGGTTTAGCTCATAGTTCACAGTCCATCATGCAGGAAATTCAGGACAGAACTCAAGAAAGAAATCTGGATGCAGGAGCTGGTGAAGAAGCCATGGAGGAATGCTGCTTACTGCCTTGCTCCCCAACCTGGCTCAGCCTGCTTTCTCTTATATTTCCCAAGACAACTTGCCCACATGTGGTATATCATCCACAGTGACTTGGACTCTCCTATATCATTCACCAACCAAGAAAGTGCTCTACAGACTTACCTAGAAGCCGATTCTATAAAAGAATGTTCTAAATTAAAGTTCATCTTTCCAGATGGACCCCGCTTGAGTCAAGCAGATATAAAAGTTTACCAGCACATGGGAGCTGCACCAAGAAGAGGTAGAATATGAACTACAGAAAAAAGCCGTCACAGTACAGATGGTATTTTGAGACTCATCCTCAGAGCTACAAGCAGAGTGGTGGTAGGACATAAATCCCAATGACAGGATTAAAAATAAGGTATTTCGTTAATTTCAGTCATAATAGGCAGCAGTGATCGTCATTTTCAGGATAAAAGGCCAGTGGGACTGCTGCAAAATTCAAGTGTGAGACTGATTGTTTCAATCGTGTATGGAATTTCAAAAGGATGAGAGCAGAATTCTGTCAATGTGTAAAGTGGGCTCTGTGAACAGGGCCTTTGAGTCTCACCCTGAGGACAGGACACAATAGTTTATACCATAATGTGGGAGCTCTGAAAGCTCAAATATATTCCACGTAGATTTCATTTGTAGGAAAAATGATGTCACAATATGAGTACAGTATTAAATTGTAATTTGAATAAAATATTATTGTTTTTCTCATATACTAATTATATTTCTGAACTCTTTCCACTATCTACTTTATCTGTTTCCATTTTGATGTGCAACCTACAGAGGAGGGTTAGTTAATTGGCTCTTATCAAGAAGAGCATAAATCAGGATCTACTTCTTAACATAATAGTAACCTATGGAGTCTAACAAATGGAATTAAGAGAAACAAACATAGAAAGTTTTAATCTGTATATTTAAGCCAAAATAATTTACTTGGGGAGATATACAGTAAAGCAGATTATATTCATTGTGATTTGGATAGAAAGAAATATATCCATTTATTTAACAGTTCCTGCTATTAATTGAAATTAATAGAAACTACCAGTAAGAGATCAAGATAATATATGAAAATGATAAGTAGTTATCCAAGGAAATTTTATAAATGAGAAAGGTATCGTATTTTCATTTCAGAATTTTAAAAAGTAGATGGCTTAAGCTAGCAGGTTGAATCAGACTTAAATCCATGGAGAGGAGGGAATTTAGAAGCACAATCATGGCAAAGTGAATATCATGAAATCCTCCTGAATCCTCAGTGTATATTCTGGGCTGGCACCATGTCCAGATAACATGTAATATGTTCTACCCTCTATAGCTTCTCATATGCAAATGTACACACACACACTATGCACACACACATTAATTGACAAAACTAAAGACTGAAATGTTAGCTGCAGGAATACTGGACTGGTGTTGGAATTGCTTCACTTTGTACTTTTAGAGGTCTCCTACAAATCCTCACTTTGAACCCAGGTGACATTAAAGAAGGTGATTTTATGTTATAGACCCACAGAGGCAGCACGTGTAGGTACTCAAATACTTTCATTGCTGGGCTTGTATTCTTTATAAATGTTTTATTTGTTATTATTGCTTATGTGTATGGATCAAGTATTTGCACAGTATGCAAGCCACAGGGCTCATGCAACATGAGAGGATATCTTTGTGAATTCTGTTCTCTTCAATCACATTTATGTGGGTTAAGGGAGTAGAACTCAGTTCAAAAGACTGTGCAGTGAGCACCTTCACTCACTGAGCCCTATCAGCAGCCGTGGTTTATCTTAAGTTTGTAATCTAATGATGCACATTTGGGGATGAGTGAGGAGAAAAAATTTAAGTTCTCCTTAACAAATGCTTATTATCTGGTATATAATATATAGCATAACTTGGTGTGTGTCTTATATCTCTAATATCAAATAAGAGACATACACATATTCTCAGTTCTCATTGTGTCTTTGTGTGGTTAGGGTATTAGGGTGACTGAAGCCTCATAAAGAGTTCGGCAATATTCCTTCTGTTTTATTGTGGGAAACAATTTGAGAGTATTTGTAGTAGTTCTTTGAAATTATGGTAGAATTCTACACTGATACCATCTGGCTTTTTTTTGAGGGGGGAGACTTAATGCTTGTTTCTATCTTCACAGGTGTTACAGGTTTATTTAAGTTGTTTATTTATTTGGTCTTGATTTAATTTTGGTAATTCATATCTATGCAGAAAAATTATCCATTTCTTTTAGGTTTTTCAATTTTTGGAGTACAGATTTTTGAAGTATGACCTAAGGATTCTCTGATGTTCCTTGGTGTCTGTTGTTAAATCCCCTGTTTCATTTCTGATTTTGTTAATTTGGATAGACACTCTCTGCTTTATGGCTAGGTTGGATAAAAGTTGTTCTCAAAGAACCGTTTGTTTCAATGATTCTTTGTTTCTATTATATTGATTTCAGCCCTCAGTTTGATTATTTCCTGTTATCTAATCCTCCTGGGTGAGTTTGCTTCTTTTTCTTTTAGAGTTTTCAGGTGTGCTGTTAAGTCGCCTGTGTGGGATTTCTCCGATTATTTCTCTGACATAATTCTTTTAGGCCTGCTTTTTAATATTATTTTGCCTTTTTCTTTTGCAGCTCTTAATATTCTTTCTTTACTCAGTATGTTTAGTATTGTGGACACTCTTTTTTGTTCCAGTCTATTTGGAGTTCTGCTGTTCTGTAACCTTCCTAGGCATGTTCTTCTTTAGAAGGGGGAAGTTTTCCTCTATGATTTTGATGAATATATTTTCTGTGCTTTGAACTTTGTTTTCTATACCTATTATTCTCAGGTTTGGTCTTTTCATGGTATCCTAGATTTCCTGAATGTTTTGTGTTAAGAATTTGCTGGATGTGTCATTTTCTTTGATCAATGAATCTTTCCCCTCTATTGTATCGTCAATGCCTTAAATTCTTTCTTCCATTTCTTCTATTCTGTTGATTATACTTGCATCTGTGGTTCCTGTTCATTTATCCAGATTTTTTATTTCTAGAATTCCCAAGTTTGTGTTTTCTTTATTGCCTCTATTTCAATTTTCAGTTCTTGAACTCTTTCCTTTATCTGTTTGATTACGTTTTTCTTGGCTTTCCAGACTTTCTTTAAGGAATTTATTAATTTCTACCAATTTGTTGTCTTTTCCTCCATTTATTTAAGGGAATTTTTCATTTCCTCCTTAAGTGCTTCTATATCATCTTCATCAAGTTATTTTAAGGTCGTTTTTATTCTGCTTCCTCTGTGTTGGAAACCACTGGGTTCTGTTTGTGTCATATTCCTCTTTCTGCTGTTGAATGTGTTCTTACAATGCCTTCTAACCATCTGGGTTTGGGGTAATTATATGAGCACAGGCCTTGATTCTTCCTTCAAATGGTGCAGGCAGTGTCTGTGCCTCAGGGTTCTGATTTCCCTCCAATTGTTTCAGGTGGAGCCTGTGGCTTTGGGTGGCTTCTGATGCTGTGAGGCTGACAGTGGCACGGCCTAGTTGAGGAGTCTTTTCTGTTGACTGGTTGTTGGGGTTCTTCCTCCAGTCTGTACAGGTGGGGGATAGACTGTCTCCAGGAGCCTCTGATGTGGCTGGGGACGGTGGGGGGAGCAGCATCTTTCTCCTATCAGTGCAGGTGTGTGGTGATATCTTGTTTGTACAAATAAAGTTTGCCTGAAGATCAGAGGGTGGGGTTAGATACCAGCTAACAATAGAGGTCTGAGGTCTGTACAGACAGACAGGAAGCAATATTGTTGAGCAGAGAGGAAGTGATAAGGCAGGAGGAGACAGAAACTCGGTCTCTTTTCAGCTGGGAAGTTGAGTAGTTATGGTGGTTTCGGGTTTACTCCTTTGTCCCTCTGATCTCTAACAGTTTCCCCAATATCTGACCCTGAACTTTTGTTAAAGACCCGTTTTATCTAATACCTATTAGAACTCATGCTGCACAGGTGGGGACTCTGTATCTGGGATGCTCTGGTGCATTTCCTCCTCCAGTCAGTGCAGGTGGGGGCTGAAGCGCTTTTCCTTATCAACAGACAAATTATCCTATCAACCATATCCCAGTGTGATAAGAATGTAAAGCTTATCCATACTATTTGGAATTAATACATATTTGATAATTATTAAATGAAATACAGAATAAATTAGCATTTCATAAATGTAAAGGTTACGCTGAAGCATTCAAATGTCATAATTTTACCAGCTTATTAGTGTAACGTTCTTTTACGTGAAATGCAGCTTTTAATGTAAATGAAATTGAGCCTGTATTGATCTTTCATCAAATTTTCACTGCAGTGATGTATTTTATGAGGGTCTCAGTGCACAATTAATTATGTATTGTTGCGTGAGATGACCCTTTCTTTGTGCCAGACCCTACTCACACTCAGTGAGTGTCATCTCACGTGGTCTTGGCAGGGGTCCTCAGGGAGTTATGCATTTGTCTTCAACCTTCCTGTGAAGACAGGAAAGCACAATGAACTCAGGTCACTTACCTGTTGCTAATGTGGCAAGTGAGTGTCCTAGGCTTAGTCTGGAGACAGACACCATTCTCTTACGCAATACCTTCCAGTTTCTGCTCTCACAGAGAACTACATCATCTGCAGCAGGGAACCACACCAGAAGAAAAAAAATAAAGCAGTGAGCCCTAGCTGGGCACCCATTCAAATTGAAGTCTCAATGTAAATATATTGTTCAAATAAAATGTTTCTAATATATTAATAAAAATTTCTAAAATGTAATGATAATGTGAAAATTCTTTAAATCCGTTTAGTGTTATTCTGAGATTTAAAAAAAAAAATTGTATGCGGCTTTCTACAAATTATCTTTTTTTTTCTTTCTTTCTTATTCTCTTCTGTGAGAACAAAGGAAAAATAAAGCTCTAATTCAGAGTCATGTTGTTAGTGGCAATTATCATTTCTCACTGAAAGTTACAGTTTCAAGTAAAAGAAAATAAAGACAATCATATGTCACATGACAATGATTTTTAAATCTCTAAGTGCAGTATACAATGAAAGCAATATTCAGAGAAACTAGAAAGGGCTGTATACTATACAGTTTTAATAGAAATTGATACATGCCCTTGTAAAACTGCCTTAGTGTATTTTCATATTCAGTCAATCGATAAATGTCATTTCTCAAAATTATTTAAGTGATTAAATATTCAATCTGACAAATATGCCATGAGAAATATCTTTGCAAAAGAATAAAGCTGTAAAACCCCAGACCATGGCAGACAGTCAGCTATACAAAACATTAATATTGGTTTTTATACCAGCTTAGCATAAACCTACAATATGATCATACATTTCTAAAACAGTTACTTCGAGAGTAAGCTTTTTGTTTTTCAGAGGTCTACAGTCCCTACAATTATCCAGTGGAGAAATTATACTCCAAAAAATTAATTTTACAAGGCAAAAATGGGCAATATTTTTACAAGAGTGAAAGATAAATGTGAACTTTATCCCACTCAGCCCAGGTCTGACTGGTGCCCTCAGCTACGCATGGATGTGAAAGTGAAAGACTCAATCAAGCATTAGACTTAGGTTTATAGAAGTTATATCAGAAACTCCTGGACTGAACATTTTGAGATTGGAAATCCTCAAGAGTATAACAAATTCATCCTCACATTCTTCCTTTTATGCACAAAAATACAAAGATATGTACGAATTCCCAAAGGAGCCACTCTATGTGATGAATGTTTAATTCTGTTCAAAATTCATATATTGAAGCCCCAAGCCCAACACAACAATTGGGATGGGAACTTTGGGAGGCACAATATTGGAGTGTTTGTGTTCTTCCTGAAACTCATGGAGATGCCCAGCCTCCATGGAGAGATATCACCTTTGGGAAATTGGTTAAGCAATGAATGAGTCAACCTCACAACATGGAGTAATGTTCCTATTAAAAAGCTCTAAATTAGTCTGCCTTTTATCTCTTTCACCAAAAAGGGCCACAGTATTGGGGACATCTGGAAGTTGAAAGTTGGAGCATATGTTATCATCATGACAGAAGAAATCTCACCAACTCACCTATATCTTGGACTTTGCAGTTTCTCATAAAATTAATGTCTAATATTAATGATGACATAGGCCTGAGTATTTTTCTAACTTACCAGAAACAAACTAGCACAAAAGATAATTAGGGTTAGAAGAGGTGACTTGGTCACTGTCCTTTCAGAAAGGAACTGAGAAGACCAGGGATGGCTCGGTCAGTAAAGTGCTGCCATGCAATCAAAGAGAGCTTGAGTACAATCCACAGTGATTCGTCAACAGCCACTCAAGATGTGGAGGCAGGGGGATTGTCATGTTCTCTGGCCCATCAGTCTAACCAAAGTGATGAGTTCAGTTTCAGTGAAAGACTGTCTCAAAACACAAGATGCAAAGAAATTGAGGAAGATGCTGAATATATAGCTTCAGTCTACTACATATGCACATGCATGAACAAACACATATGTAAACCTGTACACATGTAAACACATGCATTTAAACATGTAAGTACACATATGCAGATATACACAGAAACAGAAGTTGATAAGAACAGACCACGCTTTTCAATCCAGGTAAGGACAGAAGAAAGCTATATTTTCAACCAAGTAAAGCTCTGCCACCCATCAATTGCCCTTGATCACAGTCTGATATCCTATTTTTCAGCCTCCAGAACAATGAGAAAGAAATAACTACAGTCAGAGCCATTCAACCTGTGAGCTTTTGTTTGAGAACAAATTTAGTAAGAATTATTTCTTTCAATTAACTCCTTACTTTTGAAATATGGTCTTTCTGTGTAGACAGGCTGGCCTCAAACTTGCATCATTTTAACATTTATCACATTTTTTGAAAAAAAAATGTCTTCAAATAGTGTCTCATTTGGAGGACCTAACAGTTAAGACTTTCCTATGTAAAATTCTGGGTAGACTTGGTTTGACCGTGACCATTGAGGAGAACTGGAGCAGGCAGTGTAGAAAAGGATGGAAAAGCAGGCAGTGAAAAAAATGAGAGTCAGTGTGGCTTTTGTATTATGAATGAGAAATAGTCTAATTTAAATGTGCTTTTCTCCTAACTAAATCTCTGGTGGCAAAAAAAAGAAAGAAAGAAGGGGGGGGTGAGAAAGAGAGAGAGAGAGAGAGAGAGAGAGAGAGAGAGAGAGAGAACAACCGTAACGTGAAAGCAGCAGCCACCATTTTTGCATTCCCAATACTTTATGATGATTCCAAAGCTGACCAAACAGGAAAAATGAAGAATAAATACGAAATTTCATTTCAATGTACCTTCCAATGAAGTATGTTGCATGGATACATTAAAACTCACTTTTGTTAATGAAAGAAAATTCTTAAAATATAACCCCCTAAAAACCATGAATTTAAAAAAATCCATGAAAACCATAGTTCATAAAGAAACTTTTTCCTCTATTACATCTTTGGAAACTGATCCTGGTTCCATGCAAGGTTAGGTATACTGCAGTACACTAGGTATTTGTTGTTGGTCAGTGAGCCTCCACTTGCCCCAAAACATTACAACCTGTTGACAAAGTCTTTGATTACTGACCTGAACTACATCATAAGATGAAAACATCAAACCCTTGGGGGACAGGTCATAGAGCATCGAATCTGGAACTGAGCTGAAAGTTTTCTCCCTGTGGTCTAGTTTCCATGGTGCTATATGAATGCTTTTGCAGGAGAAAAGTCATTACCAACCCTTCCCAGCTATGGACCATAAGGGCTACAAAGGACTGCCTGTTTGGAATGGTATGCCTATTGGTACAATAGTGCATGATTATTGTGAGGTTTACTAATGTATGTTCTGGTTGAATTTGAAGCTTACTCCACCTGAGAGAACTTATAACTGAAATCTTGGTCAAGAATCTGTGACTGTTGAAGTTGTAAATCTACTGCTGTTTTGGTTAGTGAACTCATATCATAGGGCTTTCTAAATACAGATGTTTATGTGCATAGGCTAATGCTGTTCTCAGCCTTTGTCAGAGAAGTTTCTCTTGTAGCAGCAATGGTTAATTTAAAGACTCACAACTTGCCACATTTCAGAGACCAGGTGACAGTTCAATATTCAGCTCCTGCATCATTTCTTCCAAAGCTCAGAGAGCATCACAGAAATGGCATGACTTGGGAAAATGAAATAACCAGAGGTTGTGGAAGAGTGCCATGAAAAGAGTGTCTTTGGAATACTGAATTGTTATGATGTTCATAAACGCACCACATCTGTGTTTACCTGCATGAGCCCTGAGCAAGACTGGGACCATCACCATTCCACCATGCATGCAGGAGGGACTTGCTAAGCCCCAACCCCCTCCCCCCCCACTGAAGAACTATTGGCAGTTAAGGATTTTTCGGGAAATGGTACCATGTCCTTCAGTGATGTAACCACTGATAGCTTTGCCTTGTTTCGGTAAGCAATACTACCTTTGTTCATGCAAGCAATCCTAATTAAACTCAGTGATTCACACATAAAAATGACATCAAAGCAGGAGAAGGCTTGTTGGGAAGGAGGGCTTCAGCAAGAGAGGAGGGGTAGGGGAGTGTAATAAAGGTTGAAAAGTGACAAAAATTCAGTATATATACTTGTGTGTGTATAAAATGATCAAAGAATAATGACAAAGTATAATATGTATTTAGACAATAATAAACTGGATCACTGTTATTCCCCTTATGTTCTGAGAAACAAATATGTTAAAACAGTTTGACAGATATTTAATAATATAGTGTTTCTAATTATTTTAGACACATTTTATGAGGTGGAAAACTTTTCATATTAGAGAGTTTTTTTGACAAAATGACACTATCTCTAATTTTCATTTCATGTATCATTTGCCAATAACAAATGCTTTGCTAAAGATACAAAAATGGTTCTCAAGAACAAATATAATTTACCTAAAAACTGCGAGCATCATTAAGATGGAATAGTTATTGATCTCATATTTCACAGAGTCTCATATTTTAACAGAATGCTATAAATTGATCTCATTAGAATCTCTAATGAAACAAATTTGGTGCCATAATATGTCACAGTTTGAATTTCAATGTTTTCCTCAGTTCCAAGATTTTTGAGGTGGGAAATGAACTAAAGAGATACATAAAGGCTCCAGCTGGCTTATTCACTATGGAGCCTGAGTAAAATCATGGTATGGCAAAACACATACATGTGCCATGTGTCATATCATGGAGGCAGTCTTTATGGCTACTAGAAATGTTACTTTATCTGCTGTGTTACTGTAGTTATTTACCTAGGTTATTAATTGCTTATATATCTTGTGTTACTTTTCAAGGCTGTGTCAAAATATCTAATAAAATTAATTTACCAGAAGACCCCTTTAATTAAGCCCACAGCTTCAGAGACTTTGGTCTACCGCAGGACCGGTGCCAGTGCTCTGGGATTTATGGAAAATAAAATATCACAACAGGAAGGTTCAGATAGAATGAATCTGCTCATTTTATGGTGTCTGAGACACAAAGAAGCAGCAACAAAGGACTGGGCCTTGATATCTCCTCTGTGGACATATCCCTGTTGATGCCACCTCCATCTGGTTGGTATTAACTAAATAGAAAGTCTGTTGAATTAATTTGTGCAGTTAATATATTCACAATGATAGTTCTCATTCATGGGGTGCTTACTATATGACGGGTGGCACACGTGTTTGGTTGCATAGATTACTGGGTTCTTTTCCTCACAGTAACGTAATCTTACAGCATGCATATTGATGTAATATATTCAACAATCTTATGAAGACGATGCAGTTAAGAACTGGGAAGAGGACTTGCTGGACCAGCATGAGGATGTTAGTTCACATCCCCAGCTTCCAAAAAAGGGCCACAAATAAACTGGGTGTCTGAAGCCCCAGAGCTAGAGAGGAAGGAAGAAACAGAGACTGTGGGATCCCTGTAGCTCCTAAGCTGGATATGATGCTGAAAAAGTAGGTTTCATTGAAAACAATTTCTCAAAAAACAAGCTTAAGAAGTGATTGAAAAAACCATACTATCCCCAGCTTCTGACCTCTATATACACAATGCACTGACATACATGTGCATACATGCATATCACTCACCCACGTACAATATTCATTTTCTGAACCTGTAGTACTGGAATCTGAACCAAAGCTTTTGTTTTTAAAACATGGGAATTAATGAATTATGGTGTTCAGAAGGCTGTCATGCATAGCCCCCAACATTCATAGCTGTGCTTCTTCTCAGTCATGGGAATTTTATAAAAATGTTCTAAACCCCAGCATCCTAAGATTCTTGTGCCTTAGTTTTCCATCTGAAAGTTAGGAAGAGTACAAAATACTTATTCATGAGTTGTGCTGAGTTACAATGACTTATTACACTCGAGCACTTAAAATCGTCTCCCACTTGGTAGTAAGTACTGCCGGAGTGTTAGCATTTTTATGATCATAGATCACTTTCATTGGATACTACACATTTAGCATTGTAAATTTTTATTGCCTGATTTGCCACCTTGCTTTCAGTGCCAGAATGCATTGCAAACCTGCTCTATGGTTTTCGCTTTGCAGCTATACTGGCAGTGTTTACAGGAGCCCTAATCATTTTCCCTTGAGATAAAATTCCTTTAATTCAAAGCTAGGGTCAAAACTGAGCAAGACCCTGCAGGTGTAACTTAGTGCTACCTAAATAGAATGGATGAATAGAGGAGGCGCCTGGGTATTTCTCGGCGGAAACAGAATCAAATAAGTGAGGGACCGCAGGCATCGTATGTCGTACTATTACAAGAGCAATTTGTTAGTCTACTAAACATGGTAGAATATTGGGTTTTAAGCAAACAAAGGAAATAATGAACTAACATCAACTAATTCTCTGCAAGCACTGCATGTATTGGGTTTAACACAGATTTAAATAATAGGATGCCAAGGAGGAAGGGGACATAGAGCTACATTTCAATGACACTGAATAGTAGCTCTGTTTAAGGAAGGTTATTTTATCTTTTAATGGTGCCAGGTGTAAGATACAAGGAAAGAATTCCTGAAGGACATCTCAAGAAACAATGGCCAGTCTCAAACCGAGAAATCTCTTGAACACCAGAAATAACCAGAATGATTTGTTGCTTTTAATATATAATATCCATTTGTTAGCTACGAGAAAGAATCAGTCCCTCTCCTAATTAGTGCAATAGCTTCCACTAATCGTGATCTGTCACACCCTACAATTTGCTCTTAATATCAAATAAAATATTAAAATGTGTGACTTTTTATACCATCAGCCTTAAAAAATTCTCAGTAAGTTATTTTAATCAATATACTTATTTTAAGTAAAAGCCATTTACTCTCCTGACTTGTACATTAACCTTCCATTAAGTATTGGTGAAAAAGTTAAATGTACCTTAGTCAATAATGCTAATGCAGGAGCTGTTGTATTACCTATGGAGAAATGCGTATTCATATTATGTTAAAGTGGCTGTTCTTAACGATTAGCCATTATGTGTCAGGAAACTGATAATAAATTTGAAATATTCCACAAGACAATGAATTATAATGTTGAAACTAAGTTCTCTGTACTGTAATAATTTTGAAATGAGGTCATCTGCTTCTTCTGGTCAGTACCTTTTAAGGCAATGATATTGAAGTGATGAAGACACCCTTGGTGACACTTGAACTTCACCTTGCAGTTTCACATCGTGGTGGGTAATAAATGGGTCTGCTAATTGAAACAGAGGCGCGCGCGCCTACCGTGCAGCAGTGGTTTTACCGGCACCCCTTTTAAGTAATGTGCCCAATCTCTAAGCTGCTTATGCTAACGCGGAAATTCTTCTACTTGAAAACCATGATAGGGATTTTTGCTTGTCCGATGATCATGAAATGATACCCATTTTGAATTCCCTATTTCTGAACATCAGCATACGCCCTTAAGACTCTGCAGATAGTCTCCTGATTGGCATCTTACTGCAAAGTAAAATTAGGGAAGTGGATTCTAATGGACTGGTAAAATCTCACATATGTGTTTACTCTTCACTGAAAAAAAACTCAATATGCAAACAAAGAGGTGCTCCCAAGTTAGGCAAGAAAATTAGCTAGTTTCTAAATAACTTTTCCAGGTATCTCCATCCATTGCCGCAAAATGTGGATATTCATTTGTCCTCAGGCCTTAGTACCCACAAATATTCCTTTATGTTTGCCGGACTAACCATAACAAATACAGATGGAGAAATATATTTGAGTGTTAGAAACTTGTTATAAGTCACTTACTGTTTTTGTATTTTCCAAGTGTGTGTACACTTACTCTATTAAAAAAGGAAGCTAAAATTTTACATATACAAATATATACGTGTATGGCACATATATGTATATATTTTCCGCATAGATTTTAGTCTCTAGAGAAAGTCTGCAGATGCTAAATATTCATGAAAATTTAACTTTCTCATGAATCCTTCTTTTTAGCGTAATTAAAAAAACAGAAATGAATGCATAACCTGAAAGTTAATACAATGTCTTACAACCCACGGCATCAATTCCTTCCTAACAATCAGGTTAAAACTGAATTTTCCTGATGGTGATGTTAACAGAATGGTGGTCTGATTCTGCACATCAATTCCCAGGAGTCTCAGTTTGTAAGGAAAAGTAAGATTCCATGAATCTCACATCATCAGTTAAATAAGATACTTATTTGTTGTATGTTATAATAAACTTAATCTCACCATTCACATAAATTATTAACTTTAGACAGAGCAATATATTTTTGTAAGATGAGCACCCAGGAGACTAAAGCAGGAGGATTGCTTCAAGCTTGGGTCTAGATCTGAGTTAAATGCCATGTGCCAGGCTGCACAGAATTATATAAGAATACCTTGTTTCACACACACACACATACACACACACACACACGTTTGTATTACATCATTTTATGAAATATGTATGAATGAACAAAGAAAATGGTCAAGGATATCATAGTTTATAACCATTGCTATGTAAATTTTCTTTAATTTCAAGTAATCATATGTCATTTTCTTTTAATTGTTCTCATCAATGAAACTGCTTTGAGAGATGTAAAGTTTGATACAAGAAATATTGTAAACTTAAAAAATGAAATGAGAGCATGCTGGGAGAAGGAGCAGGGCAGAAATAGCTTAAGAGTCAAAGGTTAGACAAAACTGTTGTAAAACCATGTCTTCTGGACAGAGACTTTACACTCATGAATCCACTGTTGCAGTCACTGCCTGTACAAGATTAACACAAGATCAAACTAGTCAATGGTCCAGCATGGATAAGAAAAGGAACTGTGAGATCCAGCCCCTCATTGAGTGACAGTCAGTTTCAACTTTGTTTTTGTTTTCTGAAATGTAGCCCATGGTAAGATTGTCCATGCTCCACTGACTCTACAACCATGACTACACAGACAGTACTAATTGGATTAATTTGGTTATTAAGAAAGGACAAATATACAAAACTGGAAAGAGGACTGTGGAAGGGCCTAGGCAAAGTGGCAGGGGGAGTAGAAACTGGATACAGAAAATGATATGCATACACATATGAAACTATCAAACAATAATTTTTAAGAAATTGAGAATATTTGCTTAAATAGCCTCAAATATAGAAAATCCCCATGCCAGCATAATTCACCATGTCTATAGCATCATTTTGGTTAGCTTTCTGTAAACTGGTTTTATAACACTGAAAAGCTATAGACTTAGATAAGGACAATTATATACATCTATACTCTTTGCACTATCAATTTTTGAGAATGTACAGAGACTAGACAAAAGCATAACTACAAACTTAAATTTATTTCCTTTGTGAAAATTTACCCTTTTTGAGATTAAAAATCACAGGGAGAACAGGCAGTGCTCAAACTCACAATGTCCCTTAGTCTCCCAAATCCTGATGACAGGCATGCAGCATCACACCCGTATACAATTATTCTGTTATTACCATGGTAACATGTGTCCTCAATAGCTTGTCCTTAAATAACATTTTCAAAATTCTATTGAGGGGAGGGGGGTTTATTTTGTTAGATTGCTTTCCATACTTCAGAGTACAATCCTTTACTGAGTTGTTACCATAAGCAAAACAAAATTCTCCCAACCTTAAATATTTTCGCATTTACCTATTTTGATGGGGAGCTGAGTATGCAAACGTCAGCTCACATGTATGAAGATAAACGGTGAACTTGCAACTTAGGAAAACATAAACTGATTTTCAGCGAAGAACTAAATGGAAATATTTGGTATTCTGGATAATGCTACCCAAAACACACATTCACCAAAAGGTCTTTACAATGGAGTGCCAGAAAATTCCTCTTCCACAATGTCTTCCTTGTCTTCTAATCACTTTGTGGTAGAAACCATGGTTTCAGTCCTGCCAGACACGGGGGGTGATCTGATATATGGGTGTGAGATAGACCAGAGATCTGTGCTTTATTTCTTTCCTATTGAATTTAAAAAGATATAATGGATGTAAATCCTTTAAAACTCTTCTGGCAGAAGCAGCCTTCCATACTGGAAGGAGCTGTATATCATGAAGTTTAACTGCAGAAGCTCTGCTGCCAGGACCGCCTGGGTGTGAATCCCCCCCTTTGCCACATTTCCTCGCTCTGCTCTGAGTAAGTGTGCAACCTCTTTGTGTCTGTGGGGTTTTTCATCTGTGAAGTAACGAGAGTAATCAGGTGACTTCACAGAATAGATGGAAGATGCCAACAAAACAATTCCTGATGATTATTCAGAACAGAGCTGTTAACAAGGTCTTGGTAAACTGTTATTAGTGTGTTGTGATTACCAATACATACAGCACTTAATAAATATTAGCCTCTTTTCTCTCACTTTCCTTTTCTGCTTATTTCAAAGAGGACACATTTTTATTAGATTTTTGTCTTTTTTTCTATTTTGCAATGTACTTGATGTTAATTTTCCCTTCATAGAAGCCACTGGTGTCTTATCATTATTGATAATATATTATTGTTGTGTTTAATATTTGAAAAAATATTCAAACCCTCCTTTTGTTTAAGAGAAACCATTCCTATTCAGGGTCTTAAGAAGTGGATTTGCTTTTGAAATGACATTGCATTTTCAAAGAAGATTACTTCTGCTTAGGGAGGATGATATAGAGAATTCATTCTGACCCTTTAGAGCATAAACAAAGACTCTATTCAAGTTTCATAAATTCTTTCTGCATGCCAGATGTAAAATCAATCGGCTGTAGTAGAAATATAGGCTCATATTTTAAAGGCTGCATGATTCTAATTGCTTGGTCTGCAATTTTTTGAAACAGTAATATGAGGGGTGTTGCTTGAAACACGTTTTTACTTTTAGAATGTTCTGTTTGATTTTGGAAAGTGCCCTTAGATCAATGTATCAGGACCCTCTTTTAGGAACTTAATAAGACAAATACACTTTTTATTTCAAAACGACCTCTCAGAAAGTTTGCTCCCGTGAAAACAGAAAATCGGTGCTCACCATTTACCATGACTATTCAAAAATGAGGGCGTATATCCAATGAGATGTCTTTAAAATTTACGATTTAAAATACTCAAGAGATTGAATATTTTCAATGACATTACATATTAAAAGAAAAAAGAATACATAGCAAACTCAGTTTCAAACTATAATACCAAGAACACAGATAGTAAGAAATTGAGTGGCCAATTAATGACTTTTGAAAGGACAGGTTAGCAGGTATTATAGAACTCAGTTTCATTTGTCTAGTGTCTGTAGATTATGATCATGCTGTAAGAAAATAAAATAAAGGAATTGTCTGATTTGTTTTGGTCATATACAACAAGCTATTAACAAAATAGTTCCAATGGGTAGTACTGTTAGCGCAAGCTTCATATCAAATCCTTTCCAGAACAAGGCCTTGCTGAAAATGCTTCCTACTAAAGACACTTTTATCTATATACGTAATCTAGATCAAAAGCAAGACATTAATTTTCCTTGTTAAATTTAATGAAATTGGCAATCATTTATCTGGAGCCCTTCAGGTCAAATTTATTTTGAAATTTAGCTGTTTCTCTATTTTAGAAATAAAATATGTTCTATATAGAGCATTGATATTGTAATAATAATTAGTATATCATATAAGTAAACACTATATGTAAAGTGTATATATATATATATATATAAATAAATAGCATAAAACCATCAAATTTGCAAACCAAAAGTATTTTATTTGGAAGACATTGAAAATTTATCATTTATAAACAAGTAATTATGGACTTATGATGCAGAAGAAGAAATTAAAATAATTCTTGAAAATAAAGTATAATTACTTAACTCTCATATTTACCAATTTTAGTAAGTGATATGATTGTTGAGCCTGGGAAGATAGCTCAGTCAGCAGTTTTTGCTGTGCCAATATGAAAGCCTGAGTCTGATACCCAGAACCCAGATTGCAAAAGTTCAGAACAACATCAATGCTTATAATCCAAATACTGGTGAGGCTCAGAGATGGAGATATCCCTGGGGTTCACTGACCAAACAGCATCGCCTAATTTGTCACCCAATGATTCAAAAAGTAAGATGGGACAGTTCCTGAGGAATAGAAAATTCAGGGTCTGGTGGTCTGTAGTCCCTAACATATGACAAAGCGTTGCTCTCCCCACCCCTACTCAATAGTGCTTGATGTCCTAGTTAGAGAAAGAAGACAACAAAAGAAAACAAAAGGGACACAGCAGGAAAAGAAGAAAAGTATTCCCATTGCAGATTATCTCAATCCATACATAAGTGACCCTAAAGACACTACCAAATACCTCTTAGAGCTGATAAATGTTTTCAGCGCAGTGGTAGTATATGACATTAATTCACAAAGGTCAGTAGCCTACCTATACATGAATAATAGACATACCGAAAGAGAAGCCATTGCTGCTGTTCTTAACAACAGAATTCACAAGACAGTAGAGTGTATCACGTGACTCTGTGGGAAGATGAGTTAGGAAAGGGAACAGCTGATGTAAAAATTTTGAAATAGGAAGAAGCTTAGCATGCTTGAGGAAGAGAGGAGAGCAAACAAGATTCGAGAGCATGTCACTAGAGAAAAGGTGCTTTGTGAGATCACAGAGCAGCTTTGGGTCAATTCAGGGAGAGGGTGAGGTAGGAATTGTCTTCTGAGTGTAGCAAGAAGAGATTGCAAAGGTTTAAATGAAAGAGGTGGTAATCGTTTATCATGCCACCCCACATCATGATTTCTATCTTTTAAAGATAAATATGCTGGGAGGGCAGATTTATAGGAGAAGAAAATAGAAACGAAAAAGTGTTCGCCAGACAAGACTGATGGGAATAAATTTCTATTGAAAAATAAAGAAGAAGGAGTGTTCAAGGCTATGTTTATGTATACGATTGAGCTCTTATGAGAAGTTTTGAGGCTGTGTTTAGGTACAGGACACAAAGCTATCTGCGGATAGGTAACTGAACATGAAGGAAAGAGATCTGTTTGTGTCGTTGTTTTATTTTTGTTTTTGTTTTTTGAGACAGGATTTTTTTGTGTAACAGCCCTAGCTGTCCTGGAACTAGCTCTTGTAGACCAGCCTGGCCTCAAACTCACAGAGATCCACCTGCCTTTGCCTTCCGAGTGCTGGATTAGAGGCATGCACCACCATCATTCATCCAAGAGATCTGTTTTTAATGTGTTAAAACTAAAGACTTTGTGAGACTTCCAAGAAGAGAGTGTGAAGTAAGCAGTCAGCTGTGTGAAAGTGAAAGTTGGAAACGTTATGGATTGCAGCTATGAGGATCTGTTGCTGTAGATGTGATTGCTTAAAAAGAAACGTGGGCTAAAACACAGAAATGGCTACCCATTTAGTCTTCCTGTACTGTAAGTTTAGATTGGCCTGAGAAAACAGAGAAGCAGAAGCAGAAACAAGAGATTAGAAGAAAGCCAAAGCAAAGTATTTAGAAACCAGTTATTCATTCATTATAATAAGATTCATGTTCACCTAGGACTTATATACCCATGGTGAAAATATAATGAACATGATAAACATAAAATATGAATAGATAATGAAGAACATTTGTTTCTATACAAAAAAAATGATAAAAAAATAACGCTGATGCATATTGTTGCCTTTAGAAAAAAAGACTTACAGTGTAAATATTATGGTGATGATAATAAGAATAAGGAAATTCTTAACCTTGTGAAAAAACAAATTTAAGACAAAGTGATGATAGTGCAAAAACTTCTGTATTTAAAGAGATCCTTGAATATGATAAAGGCAATCTCAGAGCATGAGTCAAATAAAGTCAGTCTAGGAGAAAATTTCTAAATAGGGTGCAGGAAATATCACTGGGGAAAAGTATTTCCAATATTAGCTTTGAAAATGCAAAGCTAAATACATTGTTTAGGAAGCAATACTGTCAAAGGTCATGGTATCTGAGATGATGTGAGTTAGGTTGAGAGAAATGTTCCATTTTGAATCAAATGAAATTGATGAAGTAAAATCCCTGGAGTGTGTGAAGAAGCACAGTCATTGGGAAGATGAGAAGAAAGTGTATCCCAGAGCCTGGTAAAGACGACTGTTTGGAAGGACACTAACAAATCACTCACAGAGCCTCCTTAGCAAGATGATCTAGGATTGGTAGGTGTGGGCGGGGCGGGGGGGGACTGATGACTCCTCCCCGCCCTTGATTTGGGTTTTCTAGTATCCCCCATTACATGTCAGAGATGTTTCTTCCCTGGGTGTAAAAACTCAAGAAAGAGAGGAGCACACAGCGAAGTACAAAGTATATGTGTTATCATTCAGTTAGCAAACATCAGTGAAATTATACATATGTAATAGCAGATATTTGCATCCAGAGATCAAAATGAATTCTTATCCAAAAGATTTTAAAATATTATCGCCTTTTAAACTACATCTATCCTAGTCAGCTACAAAAGGAAATTATCTAAATCTCTGTCCCTTGAAAGAACTCAGGATTCAAATGTTGAGATGCAATTCTGTTCCCCAAAGAGGCTGAATAGCAAGCTGCTGTCTAGCTCACCCCCTCCTGTCTTCCAAGAACTTCCCCTGCTTCTCCTTGCCCCTCCTAGAAACCCCTTCTACCCCAGGCTCCTCCTCCCTATAACTTCTGGTCAGCTAATTGCCTACTCAACTTCCTGACTGCAGGTGAATTTTATTTAATCAAACACATCTTTGCATCATTAAACAAATGTCTCAGAGCATAAACAGATGGAACACACTTTAAAATAATATTCTGCAACATTGTCATAATGTTTTAAAAGCTTGGATTTAAATGAATTTACCTAGGGAGAGAATACGGCAGTTAAGAAGGTAGAAATACATGTTTTAGGAAATCTCAGATCTCAAGGGCAAGGAGAAAACCTTGAACTTGATGGCATATAACTACAATACTAATACTAATGTTTCAGATTCTGACATACATGGCTATGACATCAAATACCAAAGGAAAATCCCCCACGCTATTAAGAAATAAGGACATAGCAATGAGAATCCCATTAATAACTAGTCTAGTCAGCTTTTTGCTGCTGTGACAAATATGAAATTATCAAGTCATGAGAAAAGGTTCATTTTCCTCACAATGCTGAAATTCCCAGTCTGTGACTGTTTGGCACCATTACTTCAGTCTCTCTTTGGTCAGTAAAAGCAGGAAAGCAAGAAACCATGGAAGAAGAAACAATTTTCTCCATGATAAGGGAATAAATAAAAACAGGTAAGAAAACAGGGTCTGACAATCTCCTTTAATATCATTTCTGAATGAGCAAAAACTAGACTCTGTCTGCCAAACATTTCTACCATCTCCCAAAAGTGTCTTGGTGTAAGTACCAAATTTTTGGTAGTCTTCAAGGAACGCTTACAACTCAAATAGCCTTAAAAAGCTTAGCAGAGAAATTCTGGAGGAAAAATTTGACCCTAGAAGCTAAGAGATTGAATGCTGACAGAGAGAGAAAAAACCTAAGGGTACTGAGAAAGCTCTGTTGCAAGAATCTGGACCATCCACATACAAAAGTAGAAAGTAAGATTGACTTTCAGAAGTGGACATTATGTCCTATGACTTTTATATAGTTTAAAGAGAGAAAATTAATCATTTGTATTTGCTAAGAACAAAGTATTAAGTGGGATTTTATAGATATAGAAGAGAAAATAATTAGAGAAAACAGAATCTAAGAATAAGGGGGTATGATGATAATAGAAGTTACCAGAACAAATCCAATGCAAATAAGTACAATAACTTGGAAAATTTTATCTGAAGTTCAGTTTTATTAATAAATTGTGAAACAATAAAAATCAGAATAGGTTTAAGATGAATTGATGAAAAGTTAAAAAAAAAAGACCCTCTTATTCAAGAAGCCTATTTAGTCCTGGGGGAAAAAAGAAAAGAAAAGAAAAAAAAGAACAGCAATATTGACTTAGAAGTCTTTAAGTTGAAATAATAAAGAGATAGTAGCATAAATAAAAGTATTTTTATTAATAGACTTCTTGCTCCATAGGTGGAAATGATTCCTTTGTGTACAATCTCCCTGGTCTCTGGATTGAAATTAGGATCTCTTTTAAAAGACATGTGTGAACAGCGCAAGTCACGTGGTGAACCAAAGATATCAGGAACTAACGGCTAATGTCTATACAAGTTATGTTGTAAAAAAGATAGAACATAAGAAGAGAAATGTGGTCTTGTTTGCTTGATTGGCTTTGTTATGTTAGGGATCAACCAAGGTGTTCTGCTTGCTAGACAAGCCTTGGATCACTCAGCTGCATTTCACCCTCCTTCCCCTTTCCTTTTGAAATCATGAGATCTGGCTTATGGATAGCGAGGTTTCTTTGGGGTTATGATGTGGTGATATAGTCTGGGAATTATTAAGAACATGTTTTTAAGTTGTACAAAAATAGTGATTTTTCTGGTTAAGATCCAAAAGACTTGGATGGAATAATGCCGTAGATAAAGCATAGAAAATAAGGCATTTAATTGGGACTTTTATGATGTTCCTGTTGAACACTGAAATAAAGTTGACTTGATAACTGATCTGTCTAGAAGGATCAGTTGCCAAGTAACTGGCTGATAAGGGGTAGAAGCAAATTTCAAAATGAATTATTGATTGAAGAGTACAATTTTCAAACCTTCTTACTGCAACCATTTTATCAATGAATTACATGCAATAGTATATAGGGTATTTATGAAGAGAAAACAAATTATAAAATGTATTATTGTGAGTATAAAGAGAAATAAAAGAAGGGAGGGAAGGGGGAAAGAAAGAAAAGGGCAGTTAAATGTATTATTCAATAAGGACGTACATAAAATTTGTCTGCATACCATAGACTTAATACTCACGACCACCACAGTTCTTGACAAGGGCGCAACATAACCATTTTATCTATATTCTCCACCACAGTTCTTGACAAGGGCACAGCATAACCATTTTATCTATATTCTTTGTCCAATATTTATGGTTTGACAATTTAGAGATAAAGAAATTTAGAAAGCAAATAGAAACAGAATGGTAGTATACAATGGTCTGCCAACAGTGCTGGTTCATGTACACATGGTAGCCCTTACCAATAACAGGTATAGGCTTAGATTTAGACTGTCCATTTACTACGCATATCACAGGATTTCATTACTATTTCTAGTCCTCATTTTCCTTCTCTGTGTATGGTTTGCATATCACTGAAACATCAAAGAGTAGATATTGTGTAGGTGTGGGTGTTTCTCATATATAGTCAATTTGTTCCTATTAAATTGATATGATAAATGAACACACATGTATTTGGGAGTAGCTTTAAAGAGAGAAGAAATAGATGAGAGAAATGTTTGTAACAATTATTTGAATACTTGAATACTTATTGTTTCAAATCACACCTTTAAAGTTTTGTTTTAGATAAATACATTAGTGTTCAAAATAATGACTGAAAGGTCACAGAATGAAGATTTGGGGTCATCCAAAATATAGCTCCCAGCTAAAATTGTGTGATAGCATGCATGCTGTCTAGGAGCAGGACAAGATTGGTCCCTAGAGAGACTGAATGAAGACAGCAGTATGGCTGTAGATCAGATTCTGATGAGTAAAATGGGACACAGGGTAGGGGTTTTCTAATTATTATCTACAGCTTAGTGCTTCAAAATTATTCTAAGTTTGAATAAATGTTTTTTATTCCTTCGTTTATCACTTGAAATTTAAATTATATTAGATTTAAGACAGTTGTGATATAGCCATGCATCTTAAATAAATTGAATGCAGTTGAGTTCTATTGTTAACTAAAGATGTTATCTAACTTTTTAGCTATTTACTTATGAACACACATTGAAACATATACCTATTAAAGGAGCCAGGGTAGGCTATTTGACACACGTAACTTCAATGATGGAAAGATTATCCATTGTATTAGTAATAAAATAAATTAACAGCCTTGACTGGGTTTTACTTTTAGAAAAACCTTAAAATAGGAATTCATTTATAGTAGCTATGTTCTCAGCATCCAACTTGAACTAAATACATCAATGCAGATTTCTTTTCTTAAATGTTGGTAAGTGGATATATTACTGAGGAATATTCAATTGCTTCTTTTTTACTTTTTCTCTACACCGTTGGTCTAAATTGGGTCAAACACTGTCATGCTGGGTATTTCAATCTGCTGGTCTGTAAAAGGAAAATGTGTTGATTTATTTTCCCTCCATACCTAAGAGAAAAAAATCTATAGGTTTTTTTTTTTTCTTCTGCTCCTCGCCTCTCTTTAAGGATGAGAAATAAAGATAATAACCAAAACACACGCAGTACTTAAATGTTGTCCAATGGTCATCATATTTATATTATTTATGGATGCCACTGTTCGTGGTGATTTAAAACTACATTAAAGTCAAACCTGGGAGGACATCATAAACAGCTCTTGTTTAAAGGGCATTGTGAAGGAGAGCCTTTAATCTGATTGATGAAATAAATTGAAAGTAATCTATCCTCTATTCAACAGCTTGTTGATGATATGAAAGAATTCCTACTCGAGCAAGCAAGGCTTTAAAGAGAAAGGCCCTCTTTCATCCTGTCAGCCTCTCATTTTTAGAAAAAAGTTAAGTTTTTCATCATGGTTCAGGGGAGTCCTTGTAAAACGTTCATTGAAAATTTAAGAGCAATTACAGTGTCAGACAGCGAGAAAAATTGCTTTTACTGAGTGAGAGTTCTCTGACAGATGCATTGTGGGAGAATTGATTCTTTCTAAGGGATAAGTGAATTGTCATTGTTAGGCCCTTCTCATGACATCTAGCTAGATGGCATCTGCTTTGTAACAGAAGATTTGAATCAGACAACTGTACTCAACACTAGACAGTGTCGAGATTATTTCTGCAAAGAAATGAGGCTTTGCTCTGCATGGCATCCACTGAGCTTTTAAAGATTACAGATGAGCAAGGGTTTCAAAAAAAAAAGTTAGAAAAATCAAAAACAAAGCTTTATAGCCACTTCAGAAAGCCTGGATGTTTAACCCATAAGGAAGCCCGTCAAATCCTGTGGAAACCATAGAGAGAAAAGATCAATAGGATACCTACTGGCTCCATTAGCTTGGTGTAAAAGGGGGCGAGGGAAGCTGCTCTTCCGCAAGAGAAACTACATTATTCCAGGGATTATGCGGGATCAGTTCACCTCGCAGAGAAGAAGAGAAAGTGAATGAAGATTCTTGGTGGGCCAAGCCGGGAGAGAAAGGGCTTGCCAGGTAATACAACTGGTGATAAGAAAGTAGCTGAATGACTGGGAGGTGCCTCTAATTAGATGTTCATTTGCATAAGGGAACATGTCAGTATTAATCCGGAGTGAGGCAGGGAGAGAGGAGAGTCAGAGATCCACAGACAGTGCCGTCACTCAAATCTGCTGCACGTTCAGCCAGCAGTTCCAGTGTGCTGTTTGTGCTTTCAGAGAGAACGAAAGTATATAGTTGCTTGAGAAAAACATGTATTTTCATCAAGAAAATAATGCCACATCCTAAATCTTCACAGCTGTATGGGTATTAGCTTTAGAATTTGTGCTAATCATTTTGTACATGGCCATAAAGTAATATTACCTCTTGTTATAATTGGGATAAATGATATGTAATGGGTATTTCAGAAGATTAATTGATAATCTGAATCTGTGCTTCTTTTTTCATATTTGTTGTTTAGCATAAATGTTGTGCTTAAATGATCTGATATAAAAAAAAATTTTGCACAAAATCAGCTTTTAACATTTTCAGTTGGACTTAAATTCAACAATGGGCAAAACTATTACACATGGGGCACCATGAAAACTTCAGTTTAAATAAGGGGTGTTGAATTGTCTCACAGGTATCTGGTGTTGATAGAGCAGTGCAAAAATTCATATTATTGAAAAATAGTGTTTGAAATTTCCAGTAAATGTATATACTTAAAATTCTATAACTTTAATATATTCTTTAAAAAATTATTTTCTGGATTTTATCAAAATAGGCAAAATATTAGCATTCTTTTCTTTTTCCCATTTTATTTATCTTAAATTTATTTTGTACAAATAAATGTCTTAAGAATCTTTAGAAGTACACAATGCCAGTACGGTCTTTGTAGAAAAGTATGTGTTCCCAAAAGAGTGGCATCTGTCCTGATTTCTACTCTGAGCAATCTTGTGTTTAAGTTTTCCCAGAGCCCCTTACCAATGTTTATCTGACTCCTCAAAAAAATTGACAATGACTCAAAAGGTCAAATTTGAACACCACCAGCAGAGTGCAGCTAAAATTAAACAGCATGTGATTTTCACTGCTTTCACTTCCGGTATTTTTCTTTTAACATCCATACACATTTGTTTCTCTCAGGATGGCACAGTGCACTTAAGTACTTCACTAACAACTGAGTTGTTTCATGTGTCTCTACCATAGGAAACAATTCGTTACTTGGAGAATTGCACATGGAAAGAGAATATTACCTACCCAAGAAGTTATGATTTAAAATCTTTGACATAATAAATAACACAATATATAGCAAGTTCAAAAGAAAGTGTTTGCGTGCAGAGAGTTGCATAGCTGTGAATTTAACAGTGACATCAATGCAGCTAAACTGAATGCAACAAGCACAAAATTGCTGCATCTATGCAGTATTTAAAAACTAATAGGCAATGAAAATCATGTCTTTTAGCATCAGGGAGCATACTTTAGAATAGTATTATAGGGTCTTTCACTTAAAGCATGTGGAACAATCTTAAGACAGTGTTTGATAAAGTATTATGAAAACCAAAATTCAAAGGACCTAAATGGACTTCTTATATGTAAATACTTGTTTTTCATTTGGTAAGAAACACTATAGAGTATTTTCAATTCCAAAGTAACAGCATTTTAAAGGGGGTGGGGAAATGTGATGTCATGTGATCTGAGTGCCCCTCAGTAGTGTGAACTCTGAAGCATTCCAGAGACAGGTTTACCCATCAACTCCTGTGACAAGACATGTATGGAATTATAAATTCTATCTGATTAATGACCACCGTGGTGCATATGAAGTAGGCTATGAACTTCTTTGTATTAAATAAAATCCAGATTAGAGTTCTATTTTACCTGAAAGTTCATTTTTCCTAAAATTCGTTATTTATTCCTATATATTTATTATTATTCATATTATTGATATTGACATTAATATATGTTTATCATTTTCCTTTCAAGGTACATGTGAAACATGAATATAAAAAATATGAGATTTTTCAAAGAAAAATGACATAATGTTCTTAATAACCACAGTTAAATGTTCAGGAATATGAGAGTCATAACCCCATACAGAGAAAGCATTGCTGAGGTCTGCAAGATAGAGCCCTTCTTTATGACTGATATCCTCCAAGAACAACCATGGCCAACAAAGCTGCCACACTTTACTCCCTGGCTGTCACTGACAACACACAGTGTTTTGCCATATGAAGGAGTTTCTAAAACACATGGAAGGCAAACTAAGATATCTAAAATTTTGGCCGCTCTATGGTAAATTTGTGCTTATGAAAGACACAAAAAGTAACATGTGTTACTTGCATTCAAAATAAATGGTTTTCTCATCCCTTGAATTCTGTCACTCCAGCTGATCATGTGTTTGTGAAACTTTGCCATCTGTGGCAATGCGTGTTATCCGGTGTCACTATGAAAGCTGCAGTATAGCAGCTTCCTTTCTTCCCAATCTGTGCAGAAGAATTACTTTAATCTTTTCCCTCTATGAGAAAAGATAAATGCTATCTGCTGTATATACCCGATGAAACACTTATCTGTTTTGATAATGAATGAATCCATTTTAAACACATGCTATACTATCCATCTTTTGTGGTTCAAAAATGGATGACAGTGTGATTATGTCTTCATGAGATAAGCAAATGTGTGTATTCTTAGATCCTCTGGCTTTTAAAATACCAGCAAAGCACAACTGTGCAAATTAGTCATTTTTCTTAATGCGGACTTCAAATTTGGTAGCCTTTTATTTCTTATTGAATGTTATGTCACAGTTCATTTTAAAGAGATTAACTTACACTTGAGTGGAATGTACTAATAATTTATCACACTTTTATGTAATTATTTTGTAAAGTATATATCATAAAACATCATCTCCATGACCAGGGATACTATAGCTATGAAAAAAGATATTATCAGTCCTATTTATTTGTCTGAGAAGAATGTGTTAAATTAAATGTAAAACACACAGCTTCCTGATATGCCACACAGGCTAAAGCTTTTAAAAGAAAGTTATCACCATTCATGTATATAGAACACAGTCATTCAAGCTATAGAAATACAATTTTGAATGTAAAAGGGGAAATACAAATGTGTAAGAGTTGAAGACATTTTTAATGTTTAAACTTAGAAAATTAAAAAAAAATTCTATGATCATATGCATATTTGAAAATATCCAAAAACAGGCATGCTTAAGGTACTAAAGACATGAAAAGTATTTTCCTCAATACTAGCTCGTCGTCTCATCTTCAACACTGTTCTTTCTGAAAGTCCCTTCCTGTGTCCGCGCAAACATGTCACTCTCCTCATGCCTTGCCCCATACATGAATATGTGGAGCTGTCAATCAGCTACCAGCCATGAGAAATATGCTTGAAGATGGCAAATGTACAAGATGGAAGAAGTAAACCTATGTCAAACTCAAAAAAAAAAAAAAAACGGCAAGGTTTAGAAGGCTTTTAATTAAATATACTTTTCCTCATCTCCTGTTTCTTACTGTGTACTCAAGATATTTCAAATTAAATGGTCCCCCACCCCCTACACTGAGATACTTGCTAGCCCCAGTGCATCATACATCTGAACTAGTTGAAGGAGGAGACAAAAGGCAAAATTTCACCCAGGCTGCTAATCTGCTTATAAAAATAAACAAACAAACAAATAAATAAATAAATAAAAAGGAAGCTACAAAACCCTCTCATCAAAATATATATTCTATGAGGGGAGAGAAGAAATTGCTTAAAATGCTCAGAGATTAAGTAAATACCTTTTTCTAACTTTTAATGTGAAACATGGAAGCTCTGGTTTAATTTGACTAAAAGGATGCTTTTCTTCTCCTTGAAACAATCAGTTATTTTAGCTACTATTTGACAATGGAGTGGGCAATAATTGGACCGAAAATAGTTTAAACTTTGAGCTTTTTCTACTGGAGCAGCTTCGTTATCACCCTGTGTTGTAATGGCATGCCACCACGGGGATTTGCTTTCCCAAAGTGATTAAAGAAATGGGAAGATAGACGAGGGCAACTGGTAACACTGGTGATAGCGGGGTGTCTCTGTGAGTTATATTTAAAGCCGCGATGACACTAAATTGCTCCCTCGAAAATACATTGTTCTGTGTGACATGTCTCGTAGAGTGTAAGATTGACAAATTATGTGTAATATTGAGAATTTTGAAATAATCGTTTCTCGATGAAGAGGTGTTTAATTAATGACAGTCTCAATACACTTAAACTAATATATGTTCTCACATCAGAGAATGTCAATTATGTTTACGTGCTGATTCATAAAACTTGAGGTTATGAAGAATTCTTGGAGGTGTTACACTCCTTATTCAAAGAATCTTTGATTTCATAGTTCAATTAAATTACTTTGGGAAATTCTGTTATATTTTTATTAGTTCATGAAAAAAATCTATATCCTAAAAGAAACAAGTTATACCCATACAGAGTGTATTAGGAAAAAAATCCCCCAAAGCGTTAGATCATCATGCATGGCTCTCAACTTCTTAAAAAATCAAAACAAATGTGTTTGCAAGTTCTACAACTCGCCAAAGGAACGCTCTTGACGTTAGTTTTGAACAAGCTGTGAGGCAGAGCTTAATTTGAGTATCAGGAACTTTGGTTGTAAGCCTAGCCTTTAACAGCTGAGTCATCTCTCCAGCCCAACTATCAGGAGTTTCATTAACATTTTTCCTCTGTCTCTCTTTCCCTTCTCTTCATTGCAAATTTAGCCCAATTTTTAAAAGTACTGCATTTGTTCCCTCATCAAGAGCCATTTGCCTTATATAACATTTTCTGAGAACATTAACTAATTTAGTAAATATGGAGTTAAGGAATCAAAATATTAGTGGAGATCGTGCATCTATTTTGAAAATAACAATTTGTGCCACCTGGAAATCTCACGTGATGAAAAGAGAGCTTAAAGGAAGCAATCACATGAGTGGTTTTTTTTTGTTTTTTGGTTTTTGGTTTTTCGAGACAGGGTTTCTCTGTGGCTTTGGAGCCTGCCCTGGAACTAGCTCTGTAGACCAGGCTGGTCTCGAACTCACAGAGATCCGCCTGCCTCTGCCTCCCGAGTGCTGGGATTAAAGGCATGCGCCACTACCGCCCGGCTTCACATGAGTTTTGAATTAAAGGGATGCCAAGGTAAGCAACAGGTGGGAGGACGTTTGCCAAGAGGAGTAAGTAACTGTGCTAAAGCAACATGACAGTATAACTACAGTATAGTTTTTTAGTTATGTTTCTGGTTTTGTTCACCAAAATGCTGACTGATGGAAACTGAGGTTCAAAACGAATAACATATCTCGACTCAATCTATTTCTATGTCCCATTTTGAATCCAATAGATTTAATGTTCTACATTAAAGCAACACATGAACACATGTCTGTTACTCATCTTTCTGCATTGTCAAGGACAGCATAAACAATAGAAGGAATTCCTGATTCATTAATCTACCTTGTCTGTTTGTCAACTGTTTTTCAATTTTGTAAGGGGAGCACAAAATATTTATATTTAGTCTTATTTAATAGGAGCGACGTACCCAATGTTTTGTCTCTGAAATTAACCTAAAAAAAGATATGCCATCATTTGTCTGCAATTTCAAATGCCCCTCCTGTTCCTCTCCTTGCCTGAGAGTTCATTGATGAATTGTTTCAGACTTAGCTGTGCATCATTTTAGAATCACAGGAATACATTTATAAACTATTGGCAAATGCATTTGTGATAAATGAGGCATATAAATTAAGGTGGGTGGTGTTTGCTTGTATTTAATCAATGTAATAAATTTAAACCTGAATATTCACCCAGTGCAGAGTGGCCTGAAATTATAAACACACAAACAACAAAACTGGACTTAGTGAGTTTTATTTAAATGACATATATACATACATAACAGTAATAATCAAAGAATAAGAGACTATAAGTTGAGAATGAGGTCATGCAAGGGAAGCAAAGGAGTGTATCTGGCAGAGACTGGATGGAGGGAAAGGTGAAGGGGAAGTGATGTAATCTATTTAAATAAAACACATTTTTAAGAAATAAAAAGATCTCTGATTTTCCTCATTCCTGGATTATCATGCTAATCATTTACTATACAAACGTGTACCTGTGCACAAGCATACATACATAAACACACAAACATAATTCCTGCTGTCTAACATAGAAATTCTGTCAGGTTTCAAAAACTAGTCTTCCATAATAACCTGAATAGCAAGTTGTACTAGTATCCCCAATAATTACAAATAAAATTCAGAGACGATGAGAACACAAAGTTGGATTCCATAAGTTGTGTTGTTATTTGTGTGAAATGGCCTGGGACCTTGCATTAGGGAGTGTAGAATTTAAACAGACAGAAGCTTCAACAATCAGGAAACTAATCAATTTGTGGGGTGAATGACCACCATAACACTTATTTACTCTAATAATGGTGGCAACATTGTTTTTTTTTTTAATTTAAACCAGTGCCAACAGCAAATTACAAGCTGACCATAAAAAGTGTTGAGATGACAAAGACAGCAGCTTGGCGCTTGACTGGATAACCAGATGCTGTAGAGGAAGCAACATCCCCATACAAAGACCTCAGAGGCTTCAATGTGTCACCTATAAGCCTGCCAATCACTGTAGCCCAGGAGCCTTGAGACACCTGATTCTGTAGTCAAAGAAACATAGTGTTTATAACACAGACCTGAGTTTGGCTTAGATACCATGCATGGTTCATTTTCTGCAGCTGTGGATGCTGGATAATAATGCTGATGAGAAAAATAGATTACACCTTGAAGATATGGATCAGAAGCTTCAATTTGTATTTAGACCATTGACAAAGTGTGAGTTCCTAAGATTTAATTAACATCAGTGAAGATGTCTTTTAGGAAGACACACAAATTCTGGTTTGATGATTAAGAAGATTTATTTGACTTCTTCAGAGGCATTTCTTTAGTCGAGTGTACTAGAAGAATGACTGTTTGGTTTAACTATAAAACAAATTGACCACCTGAAAAAAAGTAATTATTTTTTTCCTATTAAAAAACATTTTTATTACAGTATTTTTTAATTGATTTTACTGAGCTATACATTTTCCTCTGCTCCCCTCCCTTTCTCTCCCCTCCCCTTCAACCCTCTCCCATGGTCCCCATGCTCCCAATTTACTCAGGAGATCTTGTCTTTTTCTACTTTTAAAATCACTAAGCACATCTGTATTCTGATTTTAGATGTGGTTCTCTATCTTTGGGGAAGAAAAAGAAACTGATAAAAATTCCCGGCATGTGGTGATCACCCAAACAGTTGGAGGAGTTACGTGATTTTTACAATATATCAGTTGATGGTGTCACCCCATAATAAAGCAAGATGTGAATCTTTAAAACTCTGTCTCATTGTATACAGAGATGATATAATATTCTGCTGAGATCCTAGACTTTACATCTGCTGCTCAGAAAACGCCTTGACCTTGCAGTTTGTCAGTCACTATTGAATAAGTTTGTATAATATTTATACAAAGCCATAAAGACTGAGCCTACGTAGATGAACCATTATAGAGTTTTCTTTCTCAAATACATCCCAAATATTCTTAATATTAGCATACAAATCAATTGTTGACCAATTTTCCAGCTTCTCAAGTCCTTCTTTCAAATCTTACAGAGGTGAAATAGCACCAGGCAGGAAAGAATCTAGGTGCATTTCTCACACTGCTCCTAGTACGTCTCTGTGCATCATACAAATACATTACACCTCTGCAATCAGGCAAGATCTCAGTGGCTGGGCTTCCCTAGAACAGTGGAGGGTGTGTGCATCAGCGTCTTTCCATGTGCCGTTTTGTTTCCCGAGAATTCCCTTTTGCAACTTTCTCCTTTCTCGTCCTGTTACCCTCAGGTGCTATGTTCCCTTCATCTGCAGTGCATACTATCTGGGTTTTTTTTTTTTAACTGAAGTATCTACACTGTATATAATATTTGGTGTGAGTAATCAATGTCTGTTGATAAAGTAAATCAGCAATATCTCCATGTAAATGTAGTAAGGTGTCTTTCATTTCTTATAATTTTAACACAATTTCTAAAGCAAATTCATATGGAAATTGCTGTCTAGATTTTGTATTTTATTCAAAAGTCTAACAGGCTTTGTCTGCGGTTTTGCACACGCTCTCCTATTTAACATATTCTCATTTTAATAACTGTAAATGAGGCTCAGAGAGAATATTTCTTGACTTTTCAGTGAGATCGGTGCTCATAATTCTGGAGAAACATAAATTATATACACAGAAACTGTCATCGCTAAAGTGATATGAAAATGTTTATTAATTATCTTAACCTTGGAGCTAGGTCCAAATAAAGTAGCTGATTTAAATAGTTGCATGTACCATATTTCATTTTCCATTAAAGAACAACATGACCTCTTAATGTGAAACATAAAATTATCTGTTGTTTTAAGCAGTAAAACAAATATCGTTTACATCATTCTGTATACTAATGGTACCAATAGGTTTGGTGCGTGTCAAAAGATTATGGCTTACTTTTGCTGAGACTAAAAAATAATGTAGCTTTCTTAAAATATCTCTTGAACTACAGATACATTGTTTTACAATCAACACTAAAAGAACTTGTGTATTAGGTTTTGAAATAATCTTTGTTCATCAGTGAGTGGAAACAAGACAACCAGATTTAGTGGAGGGTAGGGAAGAGAAGGGAAACATATGCTATTTGTATAGCTATTATCTGTGTATATCAGGAGATTTCTGCAGACTAACTGTATCAGAATTCACACAATATATTTTACAATATCTCTGAAGCTCTCTCCTTGGTTGCAGGCTATTTTGTGGTCTTGATGGTGGAACACTTAATAGAACCATACTGCAATAGGGCTCTTTGCAGTCATTCTCAGTATTGAGGATGTTTTCTAAGACTCTATCCTCAATCACATCTAGTCATACTTTGGAAATTGGGTTGGATGAATAGGTCCATTAACTTTGGTTTTTGATCCAACCTTTAGCATTAAATTGGATTGGCAAACAAAATAAATATAACTCTGCAGATACAAAGTGGACAAATGGAGATTTTAGTGTACTTGATTCCAGCAGAAATCAGCAACAGAAGTGGACTCCAAACTAGCAAATAAACTCTTATATTTAGTGATCACTCAGGGATACTTAATAAGTCCTAGTACACATACTTTGAAAAAATATACTTGCATCTTGAGTCATATCTAAGAATAGCGACCAAATAAGACAAAATAATCTTTGAGTTAGAAGCAGAATAATTGACATCTTTCCCTAAGTTGAGGATGGTTATGAGAACAAAAGATAATCACTGTAATGTGATAACCTCATGTGGCTGGACTAAAAACAAACAATAAGGGGCACAAAAATCAAGACACAGAATACAGTAGTATATATGTTTGCATATGTACACTACCACCTCCACGCGCAATCAATCAAACTTCCTTCCGTTTTAGCCATCCCAGCACTCCAAAGGTAAAACATGCTTTCTCGAGAATTAGAGAATCTCTAGTGCTGGTGTAACTTGACAAGTGACAGAAACTACATTGTATCATTATCTCAGGAATATTGGAGACAAAATTTAAATATTTCATATAGAAAATATGACAGTTGGATTAAATGACCCACGAGGATTCTTCAAGCGGAGAGGATCATATTTGTGTGTAAGTCCCAGGTATAAAAAAAATAAGAATAATACTAATCATAGTAGCAACCATGGAAGCATTGCTCATAACTGTGACACACCGCATACTTGTCATTTACAGTCTCCATAAGCAGTGCAAAGTCAGAGTCACTGTTAAGTTTAACTCATAGATATAAGAAGAAGGTTTTGGAAGCTATCTGACTTTCCCGGGAGCACAGTGAAACAGTGAGTGAGGCTTTAAACACAGGAAGCCATGACTCAGTCAGAACAATCAAGCTGAATTGGTGAACCCAAGATGCGCAGGGCAATTACAGAAAATCAAAGCCTGTTCAAGAAGTTGCCACTGGCTCCAACTAGGAAGAAATTCTTGCCAGTAATCAGTTTTATACACTGGTCTTGTCTCTGCTGTCTATGCTTTGACAAAGGCAAAAACAAAAAAATAAAAATTCTTAACAAGTGAAAATGAGGCCAAGAAAATTAAACAAGCCGATTTCTAAAAAATTCAGAACTTATAAATAATTTTTAAAGATAAGAAAAAAAAGAAACAAAGATATTGCTGTAGAATTAAACAGGGAAATTCCCAGGTTTTATGCTCTCAACTCACCCTGGTCAAACTTTGCTGCTATTTCATGTGAATTTATCGCACACCCCAGTGGAGTGTGCACTCTTAATCTGCATCACTCATGGTCCCCAAAAGACTTTTGCCAATCCTCATTTGTGGCTCAGTGATGACTATTATGACTCACAATTAAATCAAACAAAAGGGGAAGATATACACTGAATTTACGTCATTGTAGAGACTTAAGTAGTAAAGAAAGTTGAACATTATACTGAAGATACTTGATTCAAAAATGTAAAACTGTCTAAAGACTTATAGCATACACATATCTCCTATATAGCAAATGGCAAGCTTGCTCAAAATCATACACTTCCTCTGCTATGAAACGTATCCATTCCATACACTTTTGAAAGAGTGGAAAATCCCACTAGGTCATAAATTTTGGTAGTTCATGCTACCATGACAACTCGCTGCTATGAGATGTTCCTCCCTGCTTCTGACCAAACAGGTTTGAATTGGCCATCTTCCAGACACTCCCTGCCAAGACAGGACTGATCACACTCAAGTCAGAACTTGGAAGCGTCAGACCCATGAGAAGTTGCAAACGAGAAACCATTATTCGATATTGGCCACTGGTAGGTGAGAATGGCTGGTGATGATCTACTGGAAAGGCTGTCAGGGACTGGTACACATAGATGAAGTCAAGACTGTCCCATGGATTAGTTAGGAAGAAGTCTTATCTGGTGGGCACTAGAAAACCCTGAAAAATACAGAACAGGAAATCAAATGAGTGTTCATAGTAATCCCAAAGAGAAAAGGAAACTCAATAGCAGAGCCCCTGGAAGCAGAGAGAAAGGGAAGTCAATTCAAAGACAAGAATTTAAGATTTGCTTTCTAAAATACAGATAAACTGCTTATTTTTATAAACAGTGTTCATCTAGCTCTGAGCTTTTTCCTTCAGGTCGTTGGGTTCTGTTCATCAAATCTCTGGGACACGTACCATCTTTTCTGGAACACAGACCAGTCTTCTCTGTGTTGTGATTGTTCTGTCTGTTCACATGCTTTGGCTTCGTATCGCTTTCACCAGAGAGTATTTTTGAGCTTTCTCCCATCTTTAGAATCTAAGTTGATAATCTTCCACAGTCCCGGGACAGCCTCAATCAAAGTACCCTAACCATGCTTATTTAGGGAGTTTTCTATAACCCCGGTTGCACTGTGACTCAGAGTAGCAGGGACCAGGAAGAAGAGTGAATGGAAGGGGGCAGGGGAGAGGTGGAGGACGGTATTTGAATAGAAGAGGAAAGGGAAACTGCAGTAGGTATGTAAAAATAAATAAAACAATATTAACAGAAAATTGTTAAGGGTTTTCAGTTTTTTTTTCCATATAAGCTTTAGGATTGCCTTTCCAATTCTACAAAGAATGCCATTTGAATTCTAAGGAGGATTGTATTTAATCTGTAGATTGCTTTGGGTACACTAGTCATTTTCTCAATATCACTTCTGCTTATTCATGAGCTGAAGAGATCTCTATATTTCTGTGTCGTCTTTCAATTTTTTTTCTTAGTATTTTAAATATTAGAAATGGTTTTCATAACACATAATAATTATTTCCAATAGTGATTGGTTCTTTAAAATCTTATGTATGTTGAGTTAAGAATTTTTGTCTAGCTGTAACTACATACATGCAATGTAATTTTGAAAGTACATGCCAGTCCCTTACTGATGTAAAAAATTTACAAAAGAAGGTACAATTTTACTCTATTCCTAATAAAATTAACCCACATTAAACAAAAATTTCTAGAGAAAAAAAATACTGTAACAAACTAATAAACCCAAATCAATAAAAAAGTTTGCAATGTTTTCTCTAGGCCTTTTGTTTTCATTATCATCATTTTGAACTAGCGACTTGAGTTACTTTTACAGACATATAGTCCATCTCTAGAAATTTGACAGCTTGTATATCTTTTATTTTAAATTCAGCTGTCAGTGCAAAGCTGGTGATATCACTGATTTTGAGTGGCTGTTCGAAGGTAACACTGTGGAGAAAAATGCATACTTCAATTGGTTCTTAAGAAAAGCCATACAATGCATTTCTAGATAAAAATAAGAAAACCCCAGGGTTGATAACCAAATCAATGAATTTACAATCACCTATCAAGGATGTTTAGAAATAGAAGGAAGGAACCACACTGCTTAAATATAGTTTCTGTCGATTGTTAAAAATGCTGTGATTTTCAAAATTTGTCATTGCTGGCTATACAACCCCTTGATCCTCAACAAATAAACAGGGAAAATAATCTTGATAAAGACTTAACTTGTAAACAAAACTATTACTGACATATTCTTAATATTCTCTCTCTGGATGTGTAAGTGTGCATGTGTATATGTGTACATGTGTATGTGTGTGTACAAGCATGTTATATGTCGAAAACCTCAGAATTTTTTAAAACACACACATAGACACACACAGACACACACACACACACACACACATTGGGAGCAAAGAATAACTTATTTTTGGTGACTAAGTCTCAAACAATTCTACTTCAAAAGAAAATTTTCCCCAATAATGGACTTTGAGTTCAATCCTCAATATTCTCTCAACACTAAAACATATACACAGTCAGATAAATAGGCATTAGAATAAATCAAACCATGTATGAGGAGGAAGGAAAATGTGCAGAGCAAGTTTGTGAAAAGTGTGTGTGTGTGAGTGTGACTAAAAATCCAGTCTCCATAAATTTACTTAGAAAATTGAACAAATAAAGAAAATTTCATTTGATTTTTTTAACACTTGTTACATATGTTACCTAAGAGAATGCAATATCTTTATAAGTGATATTAAGACTAGACCACAAGATTCAAAGTTTCTGGTGTCATTTTTCTCTAAAAATATCCAACTCTTATATATATATATATATCATAGAATGAAAACAAGTTTTGTTTGTTATTAACAAGTTTAAATCCTCTCTCTGTCTCTGTCTCTGTCTCTGTCTCTGTCTCTCTCTCTCTCTCTCTCTCTCTCTCTCTCTCTCTCTCTCTCTCTCGTGTGTGTGTGTTGCTTAATATTGAGTCCATGTCATCACATATCCTAGGGAAGAAGTTACAATTGAGTTAAATCCTATTTAGGTCATTGACTGCTTTAAATAGGAATACAGAGATATAAATAAAAGTGAATATTGCATTCAAAATTGAGTGAAAAAAATCCATGAACAACACTGTCCATACCCACTTTTGTTGTAATGCCAGTTTCTTAGAAGAGTTTTTCTACTCCTGTAATATTTACATATAATATTTACATATAATATTCACAGTATTATTACTTTATGTTGTCTCATGTTGGATTAAAAACAACTGCTATACATGAACAGTTCTATATAATTTGTCTAATTATAAAATATTGTCACATAAGACATAGGGGTAACAACAGTAACTTTATGAATTATATTTATAGTACGGAATAATGGATTACATTATGCATTTATTTAGATACATGTATCATTTTACTTTTTCATATTCACACTGACACATTTCACTTTTTTCACATACTGTCCCCCACTTACTTTCCCCAAACATTCCCTTCGAGTCTAATATCTATCTGGTTTTTACAGTATTGAGAATTGAACTCAAATCCCACATATATCAGATAAGTTCTCTGTCACTAAGACACATCCTCAAACCTAGTTTTTTTTTCTGTATAATTGTTTTAGCTTATTGCATAGAGTGTCTTTGTGTTGCCTGGTCTGAACTGGAACTCACTCTGTAGCCCAGGTGGGTCTGAAACTTGCAATTTCCCTGTCTCAGACTCTCAAGCAGATGAGATAGCAGGCACTGTCACCTCATGCTGCTTCAGACCTTGTTGAAATAAATCTGGTTACACAATTTGGTGGTTATGAATGTGGTTGTACAGAATCTCTGTGGTATACTTATTTAGTTTACTTTAGGGATATGCCCAGGAGTTGTGCAGCTGGGTCATATGTTTGTTCAATTCTTTTTGTTAATGTATAACCAGCATCTTCTTTCCTATATATGTGGGTGCTAATTTTTATTAATTGCCTTTGAGACTATGAAGCACACAAATCATGGACATCTGCAGGAATAGCCTTAAGCAATAGAAACATATTAACAATGTGATTTTGTTTTATATATAAAACATTGAAGCTCATAATTTTGTTTAATGACCTTACTTGTAAAAATTTGACATTTAAGCACTCCAAGGAGATATACACAAATAAATTTTGTTACTAGAAGTGCTATATAATGTCAAAGCAAAAAATTAACAAATGCAGTGTTTAAAACAGTTATAACATACATTCCATGACACATTTTTAAACATGCTATTTTCAACCACCATGATACATGAAGTGAACTCACTATAAGACATAGGACAAGAAACAGAAGTAGCATCAATACCATTTACTTTCTTTTATGTGTTTAAAAACATGCATTTGTATATTCATTATTAAAAACGAGGGACTAATGACAATGGCACAGGGATTTGTCTTTACTGCATGTACTGGCTTTTTGGGATCCTATTCTCTTTGGATATATACCTTGCTCAAGCTAGATGTACTGGGGAGGGCCTTGGACTTTACACAGGGCAGGGTACCTTGCCCTCTCTAAAGACTGGAAGAACTTAAGTGGGAAGGTGTGTGGAGGGAGTGGGAGGGGAATGGGAGGAAGAGAGGAAGTGGAAATTTGGATTGTTTTTTTTTAAGTAATAAAATAAAATAATAAAAAATGGATTTCAACCATGCTTGCACATCACATTTTCCGGTTGAACAAACACCAAAGTTTAACATTTTTAAGACTTCGCAATTTCTACACCCTTGCTTTTTCATGTACCTCTCCTATATATCACAAGCTTCTCATTTTAATATCCTTGAAAGACAAGGAAAGTGATTCCTAAAAACTAGTAACTCTACATCATGCTAGATTTAAGTTTTGGAAATGTTAGCATCACTAATCTTTAATTCACATTTTTATCTATGAAAATGCAGAAAAGCTCTTTCTAAGAGCACCTTAGAAAATGATGAAATAATGAGTGTTAATAATATATCAGTTGATACCAGATATTCATTGTTACCTATAAGTCATCATTGTGAATTACAAGATTGTTACTCATATTTTTAATTCACATTATCCTTGCAGAAACTAAATTCTGGACTTTATCCTCTTATTACTTCAGAATATTATATTAAACCATCTTTCCAGCTAATATTCTCTTCAGTAAACCTTATTTTCCAGTAACCCACATACCATTTTGCCTCCAAAGTAAAGAATACAAATAGCCTTAAGTAATTCAAAAATGTTTGGAAGGGAAAAGCAATGAAGCAAAATGTTCAAAACTGTCAAAAACTTATTACAAACATAAAAGCATCTCCAGAGATTGATGCTACTTCCCATGACTTAGTCCAAATTTTGAAGGCAAAGATAAGGCCTCTTCTATAGAAAATTCCTGAAAAACATTGATGGTGTAAAAGAAAATTGCAAAAATTATTCTGTAACATAATAACAATTCTGAAAATAAAAACTGACAAAGGATATAGAAATGAAGCCTGGGTATCCAATTCTTTATGACCACAGAGAGCCTAAACCCTAAACAGACTGCATCAAAATGGTCTTTCTTCCCAGAATCGAACTATTAATCAAGATGAGATCCAGTAATAAAATGTGTCACATGATAAAGTTAAAGAAAAATACTATATAATCTTTTCCATTAGATCCCCCAAAAGACTCCAACAAAACCCATGAATCATTAGGTAGCCTAAGTTTTTAATGCACTGAAATGAAGGCACTTCCTCAACACAATGGAGAGCATCCATTCTGGCCCAGAAGACAATGTGGGCCCTTGACCTCCAGCCACAGAAAGACACCATTACCATCAAACACTGTCCTAAGCTTAGCTTAGTAAAACTTGGAGAGGAAAAGGCAAAATAATTATTTGCAGATGACATGAGGTTAGCTCTTCAAAACCTAAATGTCTACATGGTGGAAAGAGTACAACATTTAAACTTTGTAAAAACAAAACATTCACATGGCAGACCCAAGATACAGAAGGTACCTTTTGACAGTTAAATTATTAGCATTTGTTTTTTTGTACTTTTGTTCAGCAATTTTTGATGCATACTTACTACCTTAATAATGTATACAAATATATGAAGAATTATCTGGAAATGTGGGAACTATACTATACAAAGAAAAAACTCACTCTGTTTGCATGTGGACTCACATGTGTATGTTTAACACTCATATATAAACACGATCACATTGAACACATCTTTATGTGTGAATTTATATTATAAACATTTTCCAACCTGAATTTTTTTACTTTATGCATTTTTAATATAATAGATAATTTTGTCCCAATCTGTCAACAGTAAGATACAAGGTGTCTTATACAATTTCCATAAATTTGCTAACTAACTGCTTCCTAATGAAATTTTAATTGCTCAGGATTTGATTCTTACAGATAATGCTTCAGTGAACATTGTTACATATGCAACACTTTGCTTGAACATGAACTTCATACTGCTCAAAAACAGAGTATCAAGAAAGTACAGGCTTAACTTGCAAATAGGCTGAAAGGCTATATCTGTACACTGATCCTTCTTTGTGTAGGCATATTAAAGATAGAGGATCCTGGGACACAGCTGGCCAGTATGTTTTCCTTGCCTGTCTCCCCACAAACAAACCCCATGCTAACACAACACACACATGCATGCACATATACACAAATACACACAAGCCAACACCAACCACATCACAAATGCATACACAGACACACACAGAGAAACAAAGAACACACACACACACCACCACCACCACCACTACCACCACTGCCACATCACAAATACACTGACAGAGACTTATATGTTTTGTTAGGAAGAAAGGACACTGTTTGAGGTCTCAGTCTTCCCTGTAGACTGTTATTCTTGTTTTGCTGTTTCTAGAACAAACATTTATTGTGTATTCTTTTGCATGTTTTCTTGTGATATTTTTTCTAGTGAGATAAAGGCTTCATTTCCTTACCCCTTTTTCTTTCTTTTTTTTTTTTGTGGTTTTTCGAGACAGAGTTTCTCTGTGGTTTTGGAGCCTGTCGTGGAACTAGCTCTTGTAGACCAGGCTGGTCTCGAACTCACAGAGATCCGCCTGCCTCTGCCTCCCGAGTGCTGGGATTAAAGGCGTGCGCCACCACCGCCTGGCTCCTTACCCCTTTTTCTACTCTCACAACACAGCCAAATCCCTTCCTGTTCTGTTTCTCGAAGGTTTCCTGCAAGTCCAATTTTCTATTTGTGACCTTTCATTCATTTGACTTTCCACTTTGGTTTAAGTCAAAAGTAGTTGCTATATAAAATGAACACAAAATTTAAAATAAAAAAATTCCTGAAAAACTGATGAGGCACATATGCATATAATTGATCATATTTTGTTATAAATATATCGCATCTGAATATGTACCTCCTGTTTGAAATTATTTGAAAAAATGATTATATTCAAAACTAAAAAAAAATGTATATTGAAAATATCTCTTTTCAGAAAGTTGGTATAAATAAGTTTAAGGGTAAATTGAGAGAAACTATTCCTTAGGAATGGTTTCTTGGTTTATGGCTAGAGTCCACTAATGAGTGAGTACATACCATATTCATCTTTTGGGGTCTGGGTTATCTCACTCAGGATAATGTTTTCTATTTCCATCCATTCACAAGCAAAATTCAAGATGTCATTGTTTTTTACCGCTGAGTAGTACTCTAATGTGTATATATTTCACACTTTCTTTATACATTCTTCTATTGAGGGGGATCTAGGTTGAAACGAAGGACATTGAGCCTATAGTTCACAAGCCTAGAGAAGTCAAATAGCAACGTAAACCCAAAGAAAAACATATATTGATCCTCCTGGAAATTGGAAGCAAACAAGATCACAGGGCAAAAGTTGGAAGCATGGGGGTGGGGGTAAGGGTGCGGGTGGGGATGGAGGAAGGGGAGAGGGGGATCAAGAAGGGAGAAGAGAAAGACTGGCAAGAGCTTGGGGGAGTGGGAGGGTGGAGATGGAGGAAGCGCAGATTTAGGAGCAGGGAAGAAGATATCTACATTAAGGGAGCTATTTTAGATTTGGCAAGAGACTTAGCTCTAGAGGGAATCCCAGGTACCCATTGGGATGTCCCCAGCTATGTCCTTGGGCAGCAGAGCCGAGGGTGTCTGAACTGGCCTTGCACCACTATTAGACTGATGATTATCTCGAATATTACCATAGAATCTTCATGCGGCAACAGATGGAGTTAGAGACAGAGACCCTCATCTGAGGAACGTACTGAGCTCCCAAGGTCCAGTTGAAGAGCAGAAAAAGAGAGAAGATGACCAAGGAAGTCAGGACCATAAGGGGTTGGTTCACCCACTGAAACAGTGTGCCTGATCTAATGGGAGCTCACCAAATCCAGCTAGACCAGGACTGAACGAGCATGTGATCAAACTGGACTCTCTGAATGTGGCTGACAATGGGGGCTGACTGAGAAGCCATCTATAATGGCACTGGGACCTGTTTCTACTGCATGTACTGGCTTTTTGGGACCCTAGTCTATTTGGATGCACACCTTCCTAGGCCTGCGGGGGGGGGGGGGGGCTTGGACTTCCCATAGGGCAGGGTACCCTGCCCTCTCTTAAGGAGGGAGGAGGAGGGAGGAAAGGAAGGGAGGAGGGAGAGTGCGGGTGCAGGAGGGAAATGGGAGAAGGGGAGGAAGTGTAAATTTTTGAATGGAAAAATAAAAATAAATAAATAAATAAATAAATAAAAATGAAAGAAAAAAAAAGAGAATAGTTTCTCAGGCTAGCCGGAAGGCTCGGTTGGTAAAGGCATGTGCCACCAAGATTGATGACCTGTTTTAATCCCAGTAACTCAAATGTTGGAAAGACAGGGTATGGACTCCTGCAGGTTTTCCTGATAGTGCCATACGCATGCTTACACACACACACACACACACAGAATGAAAAATCTCATAATTTCTTAAATGTTAGAGGAACTTTATCGGCATCTCTCCCATGGCCCATGAGGGTGCAATGTGGTCTCCTTTCCTCTTTGTGAAGGACCAAGAGGCAATACTAAAATTCAGGAGAGTGCTGTGAACTTCAAAAAGGGCAAAGGTCCTCAGGATCAAAAAGCAGGAATTCTCCTTCATTTGTACAACTCACAGAATTCTAGCACACATGTTTTAATGTAGTTCACAGTAAACCCAAGGTTACCTTTCCAAGGGCAATCATTGAGGTATTGTATCATAAGATAAAATGTAACATTAGTTGTGTTAAATAATGATTAGAACTATACTGAGACAAGGTTTCTACTTTTACAATCAGTTTAGGTCATATGAAATAAATATGTATTTTCATGTTTTCTTTGTTTTCACAAAGCAGGTGGGATAAAGATAATTTTTCCTTAGATAAAAATGCTATCCATTTGTCTAACATAAATAATATAAAAGTTTAACTGAGCCCTCCCCCCCTCCCTTCCTTGGTGGCAGAGCACCTCCCTGCTCTGCCTGCTTGGGCTCTGGGTCCTAACCCAAAGCGGAGGGTAAAGGGGAGCTCGGTAGCTCCTTTGTCCCCATAGCCTGCCTGCAGCAAGCAGGGTGGGCCCTTTGTTTGCAAGCAAACCAAGCAGCACGAAGTTTCGATCTGGGCACCTAGTGAAACATCATTGTGGTGAGTGAGTGCTGCGGCTCCTGGGAACAGCCCGCCTACACTTCCTGATCAACCTACGGGACTATACTGCCCGGTACCTCCTCTCTCTTCCTATCTCATCCAGCTTACATCCAGATCCCCCCACCCCCTGTCTCCCTCCATCCCTTCCTTCTTGGGTGTCAGAGCGCCTCCCTGCTCAGCCTGCTTGGACACTGGGACTGAACCCGAAGGTGAGTGCAAAGGGGAAGGCGGTAGCTCCTTTGTCTCCATAGCCTGCCTGCAGCAAGCAGGGTGGGCCCTTTGTTTGCTAGCTAACCAAGCAGCAAGGAGATCCGAACTGGACTCCAGGAGAAACATCACTGGGGAGGGACATCACTGGGAAGGTACATCAGTCGGCAAGAATACCTGATCCTGTAAAAGAAGATCCATAGGAGAATATTGGGAGGAAGACATGGGGAGACACCAATGCAGGAATTCACCCAACAATCTGAAAAACAACACGAAACCACCAGAAGCCAGCAACCTCACAACAGGAGGACATGAACACCTTAATCAAGAAGAAGTAGAAAAAACTGACTTCATGACAGCGATTGACACCCTTAAACAGCATATAAAAAACTCCCTTATAGAAATGGATGAGAAGTATAACAGAAAGTTCGAGGAATTGAGTAAATCAGTGAATGATACCCTAGGAAAGCAAGGAAAAACAATCAAGCAGATAATGGAAACAGTTCAAGACTTGAAAACTGAAATGGAGGCAAAGAAGAAAACACAAACAGAGGGCTGGCTGGACATGGAAAATCTAGGTAAACAAACAGAGTCTACAGAAACAAGCATAACCAGCAGAATACAAGAGATAGAAGAAAGAAACTCAGATTCTGAGGATAACATAGAGAAAATAAACGCACTGATCAAAGAAAACAGCAAGTCCAACAAACTCTCATCACAAAACATTCAGGAAATATGGGACACAATAAAAAGACCAAACCTAAGAATAATTGGAGTAGAAGAAGGAGAAGTGCAGCTCAACGGTCCAGAAAATATACTTAATAAAATTATAGAAGAAAATTTATTACAGAATAAAGAAAGAATATTAAGAGCCACAAAGGAAAAAGGCCAACATACTTATAAAGGTAAACCTATCAGACTTACACCTGACTTCTCTATGGAAACCATGAAAGCCAGAAGGTCCTGGATAGATGAACTGCAAAAACTAAGAGACCATGGAGGCAAGCCCAGACTACTATATCCAGCCAAGCTTTCGTTCACTGTAACTGGAGAAAACAAAATTTTCCAGGATAAAAACAAATTTAAGCAATACGTAGACACAAATCCAGCCTTACAGAAAATAATAGAAGGAAAATCACTAACCAAGGAGTCCAACAAAGACCTCAATAACTCAGACATCTAGAGACCCTTCACCAGCGCAACTCAAAGAAGGGAAACACACAAACCCTACTACTAAAAAAGTTACCGGAGTTAACAACCACTGGTCATGAATATCACTTAATGTCAATGGGCTCAACTCACCTATAAAAAGGCACAGGCTAAGAGATTGGATACGAAAACAGGATCCAACATTCTGCTGTCTACAAGAAACACACCTCTACCACAAAGACAGGCACCTACTCAGAGTAAAGGGCTGGGAAAAGGCTTATCAAGCAAATGGACCTAAGAAACAAGCAGGAGTGGTCATACTAATTTCTAACAAAGTTGACTTCAAACTTAAATCAATCAGAAGAGATGGAGAGGGACATTTTATACTCATAACAGGAACAATTCATCAGGAAGAAGTCTCAATCCTGAATATCTATGCCCCTAATATAAAAGCACCCACGTACGTAAAAGAAACATTGCTAAAATTCAAGGCAGCCATCAAACCGCACACACTAATAGTAGGAGACTTCAACACTCCTCTCTCACCAATGGACAGGTCAATCAGACAGAAACCTAACAGAGAAATTAGAGAATTAATGGAGGTAATGAAGCAAATGGACTTAACAGACATCTATAGATTATTCCACCCAAAGAGGAAAGAATGTACCTTTTTCTCTGCAGCTCATGGAACCTTCTCGAAAATTGACCACATACTCGGTAACAAAGCTAACTTACACAGCTACAAAAAAAATATTACTAACCACCTGTGTCTTATCAGACCACCATGGATTAAAGTTAGAATTCAACAACAATGCTACCCCCAGAAAGCCTACAAACTCATGGAAACTGAACAGTCAACTACTGAACCATACCTGGATTAAGGAAGAAATAAAGAAAGAAATTAAAGTCTTCCTTGAATTCAATGAAAATAAAGAAACAACATACTCGAACTTATGGGACACTATGAAAGCAGTCTTAAGAGGAAAGTTCATAGCACTAAGTGCCCACTTAAAGAAAACAGAGAAAGCTCACATTGGAGACTTAACAGCCCACCTGAAAGCTCTAGAAAAAAAGAAGGAGACTCACCTAGGAGGAGTAGAAGACTGGAAATAATCAAACTGAGGGCTGAAATCAACAAAATAGAAACAAAGAAAACAATCCAAAGAATCAATGAATCAAGAAGCTGGTTCCTGGAGAAAATCAACAAGATTGACAAACCCCTATCCAAACTAGTCAAACGGCAGAGAGAGAATTTGCAAATTAATAAGATCAGAAATGTAAAGGGGGACATAACCACAAACACAGAGGAAATTCAGAGAGTCATTAGATCTTACTACAAAAGCCTGTATGCCACTAAACTGGAAAATGTAAAAGAAATGGACACTTTTTTAGATAAATACCATTTACCAAAATTAAACCAGGACCAGGTGAACAATCTAAACAGACCTGTCAGTCGCGAAGAATTAGAAGCTGTTATCAAAAACCTCCCTACCAAAAAAAGCCCAGGGCCAGATGGTTTCAATGAGGAATTCTACCAGAACTTCCAAGAAGACCTAATACCTATACTCCTCAATGTATTCCACAATATAGAAACAGAAGGGTCATTACCAAATTCCTTTTATGAAGCTACAGTTACTCTGATACCAAAACCACACAAAGACTCAACCAGGAAAGAGAATTACAGGCCGATCTCACTCATGAATATCGACGCAAAAATCCTCAACAAAATACTGGCAAACCGAATCCAAGAACACATCCGAAAAATTATCCATTATGATCAAGTAGGCTTCATTCCTGAGATGCAGGGTTGGTTCAACATATGAAAATCTATCAATGTAATCCAGCATATAAATAAACTGAAAGAAAAAAACCATATGATCATTTCATTAGATGCTGAAAAAGCATTTGACTAAATTCAACATCCATTTATGTTAAAAGTCTTGGAGAGATTAGGGATACAAGGATCATACCTAAATATAATAAAAGCTATATACAGCAAGCCGACAGCTAACATCAAATTAAACAGAGAGAAACTCAAAGCCATCCCGCTTAACTCAGGAACACGACAAGGCTGTCCACTTTTGCCATACCTCTTCAATATAGTGCTGGAAGTTCTAGCAATAGCAATAAGATAACATAGTGGGATCAAGGGGATTCGAATTCGAAAGGAAGAAGTTAAACTTTCGTTATTCGCAGATGATATGATAGTGTACATAAGCCACCCCCAAAACTCCACCAAAGAACTTTTACAGCTGATAAACACCTTTAGTAATGTGGCAGGATACAAGATCAACTCCAAAAAATCAGTCGCCCTCTTATACACAAAGGATATGGAAGCAGAGAGGGAAATCAGAGAAGCTTCTCCATTTACGATAGCCACAAACAGCATAAAATATCTTGGGGTAAATCTAACCAAGGAAGTGAAAGATCAATTTGACAAGAACTTTGAGGCATTGAAGAAAGAAATTGAAGAGGATACCAAAAAATGGATGGACATCACTTGCTCTTGGATTGGGAGGATCAACATAGTAAAAATGGCAATTCTACCAAAGGCAATTTATAGATTCAATGCAATCCCCATCAAGATCCCATCAAAATTCTTCACAGATCTTGAGAGGACAATAATAAAATTTATATGGAAAAACAAAAAACCCAGGATAGCCAAAACAATCCTATACAATAAAGGATCTTCTGGAGGCATTACCATCCCTGACTTCAAACTCTATTACAGAGCTACAGTAATGAAAACAGGGTGGTACTGGCATAAAAACAGAGAAGTCGACCAATGGAATCGTGTAGAAGACCCGGATTTTATCCCACAAACCTATGAACACCTCATTTTCGATAAAGGAGCTAAAAGTATACAATGGAAGAAAGAAAGCATCTTCAACAAATGGTGCTGGCACAACTGGATGTCAACCTGTAGAAGAATGAAAATAGACCCATATCTATCACCGTGCACAAAACTCAAGTCCAAATGGATTAAAGACCTCAATATCAGCCCGAAAACACTGAACCTGATAGAAGAGAAAGTGGGAAATACCCTACAACAGATGGGCACAGGTGATCGCTTCTTAGGTATAACCCCAGAAGCACAGACATTAAGGGCAACATTGAATAAATGGGACCTACTAAAACTGAGAAGCTTCTGTAAAGCAAAGGACACTGTCACTAAGACACAAAGGCAACCTACTGACTGGGAGAAGATCTTCACCAACCCCGCAACAGACAAAGGTCTGATCTCCAAAATATATAGAGAACTCAAGAAACTAGACTTTAAAATGCTAATTAACCCAATTAAAAAATGGGGCACTGAACTGAACAGAGAATTCTCAACAGAAGAAGTTCAAATGGCCAAAAGACACTTAAGGTCATGCTCAATTTCCTTAGCAATCAGGGAAATGCAAATCAAAACAACTTTGAGATACCATCTTACACCTGTAAGATTGGCTAAAGTCAAAAACTCCAATGATAGCCTTTGCTGGAGAGGCTGTGGAGGAAGGGGTACCCTCATCCATTGCTGGTGGGAATGCAATCTTGTGCAACCACTGTGGAAGTCAGTGTTTCGGTTTCTCAGGAAATTTCGGATCAACCTACCCCTGGACCCAGCAATACCACTCTTGGGAATTTACCCAAGAGATGCTCTATCACATGTCAAAAGCATTTGTTCAGCTATGTTCATAGCAGTATTATTTGTAATAGCCAGAACCTGGAAACAACCTAGATGTCCTTCAATGGAAGAATGGATGAAGAAAGTATGGAATATATACACACTAGAGTACTACGCTGAGGTAAAAAAAAAACAATGACTTCTCGAATTTTGCATGCAAATGGTTGGAAATAGAAAACACTATCCTGAGTGAGGTATCCCAGACCCAAAAAGATGAACATGGATGTACTCACTCATAATTGGTTTCTAGCCATAAATAGGGGTCACGGAGTCTACAATAGGCGAATCTAAAGAAGCTAAGTAAGAAGGTGAACACAAGGAAAAACATATAGTTATCCTCTTGGATAAGGGAAGTAGACAAAATTGCCGGGGAGAAAAGTGGGATCTTGGGGGTGGGTTGGGATGGGGGTAAGGGGAGATGGGGAGAGAAAAGGTAGAAGGGAAGGAGGGGGACTTGGGGAAACAGGAGGATCAGGATAAAGGAAGGTTGGATAGGGGAGCACGGAACCTCAATTCTTAGTTAAGGGACCCACTTTAGGGTGGGCAGGAGACTTGACCCTAGAGGGGCTCCCAGGTGCCCAAGCTGAGGTCCCCAGTTAGTTCCTTGGGCAACTGATGATAGGGAACCTGAAATGACCCTATCCTAGAGCAATACTGACGAATATCTTGCATATCATCCTAGAACTTTCATCTGGCGATGGATGGAGATAGAGACAGAGACCCACACTGGAGCACTGGACTGAGCTCCCAAGGTCCCAATGAGGAGCAGAAGGAGGGAGAACATGAGCAAAGAAGTCGGGACCACGAGGGGTGCACCCACCCACTGAGACAGTGGAGCTGATCTACTGGGAGCTCAACCAGGCCAGCTGGACTGTTACCAAAAAAGCATGGGATAAAACTGGACTCTCTGAACATGGCGAACAATAAGGGCTGATGAGAGGCCAAGGACAATGGCACGTGGTTTTGATCCTACGCAATGTGCTGGCTTGTTGGGAGCCTAGCCAGTTTGGATGTTCACCTTCCTATTAATGGACGGCTGGGGGAGGACCTAGGACTTACCACAGGGCAGGGAACCCTGACTGCTCTTTGGACTGGAGAGGGAGGGGGAGAGGAGTGGGGGGATGAGGAGAGGGGTGGGAGGAGGGGGAGAAGAGGGGGAGGAGGGGGAGAGGAGTGGGAGGAGGGGGAGGAAAATGGGAGGCTGGGAGGAGGTGGAAATCTGTTTTTTTTTCTTTTCTTTATTCTCCTTTTATCAATAAAAAAAGGAAAAAAAAGTTTAACTGAGAAATATGCCTTCTTCAAGAAATAGAATCCACTTAAAAATGACTTAATACAAAGTAGTGATAGCTGCCTTAACAAGTTAGGGTCAAGTGGCTTCAAGCAAGGTTAGGGATCATATGACTTGTCAAGGAATCTGTGTCTTTATGTCTTCCCACCTCATCACTCTTATCTGTTGGGCAATTGTCTTCGTGGATATTGTTTCATGGGAAAAGGCAGTTTCTTTGGCTCCAAATCCTGAATTAATGTTCAAAGCTTTTAAAAGTTGAGAATGAATTCTTGGCTGGAGATATGGCTTGCATAAGACAGGGGAAGCCTTAGATTCAATTCCCCGTAGCATCAAAAAAGAACAAAAAAGGAAATGACTAGAGAACTCATATCTCATGTTATTCTTTTTCATACATCAGCTCTGTGTCAGGTCCACCATCCCTCATGCGTGATCACCTTTGCTCGTGAAGAGGCTTTAAAACATATGACCTGGGGCTGATAGTAGCTGCCCCTTGTGAATTGGACAAAGATGACAAAATCAGATATGATTTTCTGGTTACAAAACAGTTCTTCTATAAACAACAAAGCAAAACGTGGGTTGGAATTAAGGGTCAAGATAGATGAAGCACACTTAACATCCCACCGTCTGCGTCTTGAGGTTTGATGGATGGATAGATAGATGATAGATAGATAGATAGATAGATAGATAGATAGATAGATAGATAGATAGATACACATATATAGATACACAGATAAATGATAGGTAGATTTATTGATGGATAGGTTGATAGATAGACAATGCTCTCTGTGTTAATATTTCTGTTTCTTCTTCCCTCTACATCTTCATTTAATGCATTGCAAGTATTTTCCCTTGCAGTGTGTTTACTTTTTATTTGGAGTAAAGGACAAGAAATTTCTCAGGCAGTGAAATGACAAGGGAGAGGTAGAGAGATATAACAAAGGAAAGAGTAGGAGAGGGGGATGGGAGAAGAGGAGGGGGGAATCCTTTGTATACCTCGGTATAGAAACAAAGTTTGATTTTTGGCACATATACTAATTATGAATTTGAAGTTCTCAGTTAAATTGAAATCTTATTTTTCATTTGTTAATGAATCCGTGGCAAATCAATTTATTTGGTGTTATATTTTATTAATTGATTATGATTCTATTACCAAGTAACTAAGATCATATTTAGACTTAATTAAATTGTCATATTCCTAACCAGGACTTCCTTACAGCCTTCCTCACCACAGCACAGAGTGCCAGGCAAGGTGCTATATTGTCTGTAAAGCTAGTCCATCAAATTTCCTTTTTATTTTCATAATCAGGTGTGTCAATGTTGAGAGTAGAAATAGTTTGTCAAAAAATTATTTAAAAACTCCAGGGCCACAAATCAGACACAGTTATACTCAATTCAGTTTCTAGATGCTAAACCACTGTATCATTAATTAAATGAGGAATATCTCAAGTAGCTCTGAGAACTGCTTTGCATAAAGAGTATTTAATACCTCTTTTGTTGTTGGATATTCCTGTCTTCCCTGCTTGGTTCAGCCTTGTTACTGGTGAAGGAGCTTGTTCTTACCTCATTTTGGTATATCAGACTTTGTTGGCTCATCCTTACCCCCTCTCTGAGGAATGGTGGGGTGTAGAGAGATAGATGAAGGTGGGAGATGGGAACGGAGAAGGAACTGGGGATAGTATGTAAAATGAAAAAAAAATAAAGACCGTTTAATTCAAATCTTACTGGAACAAGAAGATAAAAGCAAATACAGAAAGGGGAGGGGAGAGCAGAGAAAAATGTAGAGCTCAATAAAAATCAATAACAAAAAACCTAAAAAAATAAAAGCAAATACAGACTGAACAGGATTATGCTAGAGCAATATCTGTGTTTACTTTTAAAAAATACATAAGTATTCTGAGTGGATCCTGCAAAGAACAACAGCTTAGTTCTAGGGGAGCTAATTTCTGAGGAACATAAGTCATACTGGTGTTCTGATCTTTTCTGACTCCAATATCAGAGCAATAGCCTTTAAAGCGGAAGAAGAGCACAGGACAACTTGTGATAAGATAAAATAATGGGAGGATTTGTTATATTTCTTTCAAGCACTAAGTAGATTAAAAGGTGGCTCTGGTCAGGGCAGAATGATATGCAGGGAATCAGATGAAGTCGATATGACAGGAAGCTTGTAACAGCCCGAGGTTGAGAAAGAAATGGGGCCTTTGCCAACACAGACTCTTGCCAATGAAACTTCTACACCAAATGGGTTGGCAGGCAGCCCATGGTGTTCTGTTGAGGGCCAGACCCCACGAGGGATGGTGTCCAACTGCTAGTAGCATGCTTGGAAAGGAAAAGGTAAGCTTTTATTTATCCATTTTTTTCTTTCGTTGCCACAACTGAACCAGAAAATATTTTCTTTTTCATTAGGCATGACTCTTGGAAAGGTGTTCCACCCAGCTGTGCAAGGATGCTTCCCTCTGCACAAAATGAAACCAATCTCAGAGTGGGGATGAGTGTTGAGGCAGACAAACTCTTAGCCCCTGTTTAGTGGCGCTTTGAGGAACATGCATGGATGCTGAGACAGAGCTGTGTGCAAAGCTTCAAATAGCTCTGTCTAAATGAAATAAGGCCTGCATCTTACCAAACAAAATCAGAATTGGAACAATTTGTGAATAAAGTCTTTTCCTTTCCTATCTGAAGCTAAAGCTAGGGTGGCAAACTTTGGTATATTCCATTTTAAAAGATCAATGTTTTAATGATATTATAAAGTGAAGCACGTAGAACCAGAAGAGCAAAAGTCATTTATACTCCAATACATGAATAAAATTGTTCTTTAAAGGACAACAGCCAAGTCTTAATGAAGGTGAACGTGAAGATGGGAAGCAGAGACTACAAACAAGACATCAAGACAATGGAGAATCTACCCATGCTACTGCTCAGAGATGTGTCTGATTTCAGTGTTTACTTTCTGGAATTAAGTGTTAACTGCATACCTGAAACATTACAACATCTCTAAGCCGTGAGACTAGAAGATGGAAAGAAAAGTATGCAAACTGGATGAGACAAAACACGTTCTCTCTCTTGCTTCTTGGTAGCAGTGCTCTTTGCTTGCTTACGTGCCATTTCCCAGTTTGATAGAGATCTATAAAGTGCATCACTGTTAATTTACTTTATTTAAACATCTGCCATGTACACATACATCAATATATCACATTGTTTGCATGAATATACAGTGTTTGTCAATTAAAAATAAATAATCAAATGTCAAGATTAAAGAAGAGCTGAACCTAATGAGCCTGCATTCTGCTAATAGGATAGTCACAGTCATTATCATATAGACATAGATATTGTCAGGCTCAGTCCCACTGCTGGTTCAAGAGATATAGAGAAGAGTGAGGCAGGTGCACTATGGGGTCAGACTATGGCAAAGCTGATAAAAAGCTGGTGACATCATGGGAGTGGCCTGGAAAAGTATTTTCCTCACATGGAAATCTTATAAGCCAGGATTACACAGAAAATTTCCATTGCCCCTGAAGTTTTTACTATGTGCATTGACATGTTCACATAGTTTTGTTTTACAATCCTACTGTGAAATTGAGGTCATTTCTTTTTCAAATAGTAAACCAATAAATTAAAAAAAAAAAAACTCTGAGATCTTGAGCTTGGTTCCACTATTAGGAACTCTTTTGGCACAGTGAAAATGAACTCATGTCTTCTGTCTATTGGAATGTTCTCACTGGAGATCAAAACCCTTGAGCAGACTTTCCTATAAAAAGTAAGCACCTAAGTGATTGAAAGAATGACCATGAGATTCTTCTCAAATACACATGTGACTTTTTGCATCACATGACTCATCACTGCCAGACGATCCTGTGGCTTAGGAAACCCTGCCTCCAAATGACCTCATGCAAGGCAAATGCCACTCCTTACATCAGTAGTCTTAGCATGAAAGACGTTAGCTACTCTGTTATTCTGTCCCTAAGAGGCCAGCACACAATCATTAGAAGAGCAGGCAAGCCCCCATTAGTCTTTAAAAATCTAGTTCAATTATCATTTCACTATGTTTATCTCAAAGGGCCTCCACTGGCCATTTGGGTTCCACATAATAACCCAATTTAATTCATTATCAGTTGGAAATTTCATGGTGTATACTGTATTTGCTGCATTTAATCTAGCAAACATCACTGGGTAGGCACCATAATAAAGCTGTGTATTAGCTGTCTACTCTTCCTGTTTATTGCTCAAGACTATGATAAAGTACCTTACCACATGTAGTTAACTCAAGAGAGAAAAATCTGTACATTCACTTTTGAAGCTTTGTAAAATAAAATTAAAAAAATCATACCTGACTATAAATCAGCAACTAATTCATAACCAAGATATGAAACCAAGCAGAGTAAGTATAGAAAGATAAATACAGAGAGTCAACGGGATGCTGGCTCAATCAGGGAACTAACTATGGCCAGGCAGTGCATAAAAGAAAGAGAACATGTCCTGTATATGGGATGATCAAGATGCAGTTGCATGCCAAATGAAAGAAGTAGAAATAATCTATTTGAGATCTGTTATAAAGAAGTAGACTTATACAGAGAAATTTTGAAAATAGTAGCAAGCCATCAATACAAAATTCTATTTTGTTCTGTTTTGTTTTTAATTATACCACAAGCTGGCAAAACCAATCTTGGTGATCACATATTCCTGCCTTCAGACACCTTTTCCTTCAGAGTATATTTTTTATCTCTTGTACTTGTCTTCATTCTGAGAACTACTCTTGCTTCTCACTTTATCAACAGGATCATCATCATAAACAATAATCAAAGTGTTTAATTTCTAAACCTGCCTTTATCTCTACTAGACATACAATTTATGCATGGTACATGTTGAATCTCTATAACACTACTGTCATATGGCTAGCCTCTATTTTCTTATAACAATGCTGTAAATGAAACAAGTCAAAAATACAAGTTGAAGTAGTTCTCATTCATCCACTAAGTTCATTTTCCATAAGTCTAAAGTTGGGAACCTAGTGTTTAGTCAATGATTTTTTTAAGGTAATAATCTACGTAAGTATTTTAATATGTCAACAAGTGACATTCTTTAGATGACAACCAAACACTGAATGATTTCAATGTAGCAATTGGGAGTGATACAATCTTGAAAATATTAGGCAGTAGATGCTGTGTATAGAATCCTTCAAATAGGTAAATCATACATCTTTTGTTTGTCTCCATTAAGTTTGTAGTTGGAGAAAACATAGCTGGGTCCTTGTATATAGTTTGTACTTTTTATGCTAGCTTTCACTCCTTAGTACAATGACTGTGAAAGTGTTTGTTGAGGATGAACATTTAATTTATTTATTGGCCTTTCTCAATCAATAATCTAGTCCTGTCAACATTCACCTTATACATTTTGACATATTAAAATGCTAGATGAAATAATCTTGATATTATTAGAACAATCTTGGACATATAATATGCACTTGATAAAGAGAAACTGAAAACATATCATTTAATTTTTTGTTATGTTAAATTCTTTGCCAGTGTACTGGTGGCAAGCTGTTTACCTTGTGTGAAGAGACCCTAGTTCACAGGCTGAAACAAGGAGGCATAACTCTTTATTATGATAATTTCATCTGATAATTTAGCTTGAATTATTATTGTATAATATTTATTCTGACTTAATTTCAAAACTTTTTTCAGTTATAAACCAAAGAAATCAACTAGTGTGATTCTCTCACTGTCCCTGTTTTGATTATAGTTATTTTTGTGGTTGAACAGTTATTCTGTGGTAGAACAGTTATTCTGTGGTAGAACAATACCAAAAGATTATGGAAAGGGAGGATTAGCTACAGAGAGAAAAGTACAACACTCATGGGAATGCTGGATAACTTGTAGAAATACATCTACTTATATTTGCTTGTCAATTCTTTCCCATTCCCGACGAGATACAAATGTCTGTTAGTCTTCAAACACAGCTATGTTGTTCATTCAATTCAGTCTTTTGGTTATTCAAGAAAGTAGTTCTCTCTTTTTTAACTAGATTAAGGTCCTTGTTACCTTGTACTTCTTATAGAATAGCCTTATGAGTCTAATTACACTGAGTAAGTAGACTTTCCCTAAGAGACAGTAACCAGACTCTACTGTGGAACTTTTTTCACTCATGATTTACCTTCCCAGAAAAATGAAGTTGGAAGACTCTAGCCGTGTGAGCCATGTGGACCTGTTTTCTAACATAACAACATTTATCTACCACAAGGATTGGTTTACTCCTTGAGAATTTGCAAAAGGAAGAAGAACTTTTTAACAACAAAGTTAATAGTGAAGATGATAAATCTCCAAATGACATTCTTTTTTTTAATTAATTGTCTTGAGCTATACATTTTTCCCTGTTTCCCTCCCTTCTCCCCTCCCCTGTACCATCTCCCATGATCCCCATGCTCCCTATTTGCTCAAGAGATCTTGTATTTTTCTGTATCCCATGTAGATTAGATCCAAGTATGTGTCTCTTAGGTTCCTCACTGTTGTCTAGGCTCTCTGAGATTGTGAATTGTAGACTGGTTTTCTTTATTTATATTATATTTTCTGGATCCATCCATTTGCTTGCAAATTTCAAGATGTCATTATTTTTTTCTGCTATGTAGTACTCCATTGTGTAAATATACCACTTTTTCCTTATCCATTCTTTAGTTGAGGGGCATTTCAGTTGCTTCCAGGTTCTGGCTATGACAAACAATGCTTCTATGAACGTAGTTGAGCACATGTCGTTGTGGTATGATTGAGCATCCTTTGGATATATACCCAAAAGTGGTATTGTTGTGTCTTGAGGAAGGTTGTTTTCTAATTTTCTGAGAACTCACCATATTGATATCCACAGGGGCTGTACCAGTTTGCACTCCCAACAGCAATAGAGAAGTGTTCTCTTTACCCCACATTCTCTCCAGCATAAGTTGTCATCATTGTTTTTGATCTTGGCCATTCTTACAGGTGCAAGAAGAAATCTCAGAGTTGTTTTGATTTGCATTTCTCTGATGGTTAAGGATGCTGAACCTTTCCTGAAGTGCCTTTCAGCAATTTTAGATTCCTCTGTTGAGAGTTCTCTGTTTAGGTCTGTACCCATTTTTATTAGTTTATTTGTTCTTTTGATGACGAATTTCTTGAGTTCTTTGTATATTTTGGAGAACAGACCTCTGTCTGGTGTGGGGTTGGTGAAAATCTTTTCTCATTCTGTAGACTGCCATTTTGTCTTGTTGACTATTTTCTTTGCTTTACATAGCTTCTTAGTTTCTGAAGGTCCCATTTATTAATTTTTCTCTCAAAGTGTCTATGCTACTGGGGTTATATTTAGTAAGTGGTCCCTTGTGCCAATGTGTTCAAGTATACTTCCCCCTTTCTCTTCTGTGAGGTTCAGTGTGGTTGGCTTTATGATGAGGTCTTTGGTTTGTTTGGACTTGAGTTTTGTGCATGATGATAGATATGGATCTATTTTCATTCTTCCACATGTTGATATCCATATCTATTTAATATAGTTCTTAAGGTTTTATTTAAAGCAGTAAGACAACAAAAGGAGATCAAGGGAATACAAATCAGAAAAGAATAAGTCAAACTCTCACTCTTTGTTGATGAAATGATAGTTTACATAAACAACACAAAAAATTCTACTAAGGAACTTCTATAACTCTTAAACACTTTCAGTAATGTATATTACACAAGATTAACTCAAAAAATCAATAGCCCCCCTTTACACAGATGATAAATGGGCTGAGAAAGAAATCAGAGAAACTTTCCTCTTCACAATAGCCACAAATAGCATAAAATATCTCAGAGTAATTCTTTTTTTATTTTATTTTATTTTATTGAGAAAAGGGAAAAAAAGTTTCAGCCTCCTCCCAGCCTCTCATTTCCCTCCCCCTCCTTTCACCCTTCTACCCCTCCCCCACTCCTCTCCCCCTCCCTCTCCAGTCCAAAGAGCAGTCAGGGTTACCTGCCCTGTGGAAATTCCAAGGTCGTCTGCACTCTGTCCACATCTAGGAAGGTGAACATCCAAACTGGCTAGGCTCCCACATGGCCAGAACATGAAGTAGGATCAAAACCCCGTGCCATTGTCCTTGGCTTCTCATCAGCCCTCATTGCTCGCCATGTTCAGAGAGTCCAATTTTATCCCATGCTTTTTCAGTCATAGTCCAGCTGGCCTTGGTGAGCTCCCAATAGATCAGCCCCACTGTCTCAGTGGGTGGGTGCACCCTTCGTGGTCCTGACTTTCTTGCTCATCTTCTCCCTCCTTCTGCTCCTCATTGGGACCTTGTGATCTCAGTCCTGTGCTCCAGTGTGGGCCTCTGTCTCTATCTCCATCCATCACCAGATGAAGGTTCTATGGTGATATAGTTATCCTCTTGGATATGGTAAGTAGACAAAATTGCCGGGGAGAAAATTGGGATCTTGGGGATGGGGTGCGATGGGGGTAAGGGGAGATGGGGAGAGAAAAGGGAGAAGGGGAGGATGGGGGGAACTTGGGGAAACAGGATGATTGGGATAAAGGAAGGTTGGAAAGGGGAGCATGGAAGCACAATTCTTAGTTAAGGGAGCCACCTTAGGGTTGGCAAGAGACTTGAACCTAGAGTGGCTCCCAGGAGCCCAAGGCGATGTCCCCAGTTAGTTCCTTGGGCAGCTGAGGATAGGGAACTTGAAATGACCCTATCCTATAGCAATACTAACGAATATCTTGCATATCTCAGAGTAATTCTATGGGGGTTTTGGAGCAACCTACCTGCAGGAAACTCACCTGCTGTTGGTTAGAGTATTGCATTTTTAAGGTTATATTGCCAGGGTGGTCATTGTAGCACAGACACTGCATCTAGGTAAGACTATTATCTGCTTCTCTCATTTGGAAGCTTGCATGGTTTCTTCCTAGTCCTCTGAGAAGTCCCTGCAAGGTGTAAGTCCCTGCAAGCTACAAGTCAAACTTTACCTTCAAACACTCCTATCCCCCACCTACCCACAACCTCAGTGGAACACTGAAACACAGCCTGCTACTACACAGAGAGGACCAAGTGGTGAGCAACCACACACCCAGTAGGACACCCCAGTCTCTAGATCCTTCATAATGGGGCAAAAACCCAGCTCCCCTACCTGCCTCGGCTTCTCTAGCCAGCCAGCAGACAAGTTCTCTGCAGATAGGCTGTTCCAACACCTACATCCCAACCATCAGGCTCTGCAAGCTACATGCCCCACTCTGACTCCAAACCCTCCTATCCCTGCCTCCCTACAACCTCAGAGGAATGCTTAAACACAAGGTACAACTACATAGAGAGGGCCAAGAGAAAGGATAAAGGGAGGAACTCTGATGCACAAGCTGTTACTTCACAGAGTGGACCAACAGAAAGAACCAGGAGAGCAGACCAAGAGAGTAAGCCAAGAGAGCCACCTCAGTGGCTCCTTGAGACACAGACAGTGACAGTACAGAGCAGATCAAGAACAGTTCCCAAAGAAACCAACAGTCACTCACTGCAAGGTTTGGACCAAGAGGACCAAACTTGTATAACCACTCTGAAAATCAGTATGATAGTTTCTCAGAAAATTGGGAATCAATCTATCTCATGACCCAGCAATACTACTCTTAGGCGTATACCCAAAGGATTCTCAATCATACTACCAGAACATGTTCAAGTATGTTTATATGAGCATTATTGTAATAGCCAGAACCTGGAAACAACCTAGATGCCCCTCAACCAAAAAATGGATAATGATAATATGGTGTATTTACACTTTGGAGTACTACTCAGCAATAAAAAACAATGACATCTTGAAATTTGCATGTACATAAATGGAACGAGGAAAACCAGCCTGAGTGTGCTAATCCAGACCCGGAAATATGAACATGGATTGTACTTACTCACAAGTGGATATTAGCTGTAAAGCAAAGCATAATAAGCCTATAGTTCATAGAGAAGCTAAGTAACAAGGTGAACCCTAAGAAAAACCATTCATAGATCCACCTGGAAAGGGGAAATAGATAAGATCATCTGACAAATTGGAAGCATAGGTGTGGGGGAAGAAGGAAGAACAGAAGAGTAAAAGAGGGGAGAAGGAGATGGGGGAGGAGAACTTGAGGGAATGTGTTAGATGAGATGGAAGAAGGACAGAGATGAGAGCAAGGAAAGAGATATTTTGATTGAGGGAAACTTTATGGAAAGAGCAAGAAACCTGGCACTAGAGAAATTCCCAGAAATCCACAGGGATGACCCCAACTAAGACCCTAAGCAATAAAGGAGAAGGTTACTGAACTGGCCTTGCCCTGTAGTCAGACTGATGAGTATCTTAAATGTCACCTTAGACCTTTATCCAGCAGCTGATGGAAACAGAGGCAAAGACCTGCATTGGAGAACTGTATTGAGTTCCCAAAGTGCAGTTAAAGAGTGGGAGGAGTGAGAATAGGAGCAATGAAATGAAGTCCGTGATGGTGAAACCCACTGAAACAGTTTACCTGAGCAAATGGGAGCTCGCCAACTACAGCCAGATAGGGAAGGAACCAATTAGATCAAATTAGACCCTCTGAATGTGAGTGACAGTTGTATGATTAGGGCAGACGGTGGGGCCACAGACAGTGGCACGAGGATTTATCCCTACTGCTTGTACTGGCTTTGGGGGAACCTATTATCTTTGGATGGATACCTTGCTCAGCCTACATATAGTAGGGAGGGCCTTGGACCTTCCCCAAAGCAATGTACCTTACCCTTTCTGAAGAGTGGATGGGGGATAAGGTAGGGAGATATGTGGAGGGAAAGGGAAGAGGGGAGGGAGTAGGAACCGAGATTGGTATGTAAAATGAAAAAAGATAGTTTGGTTTTTTTTGAAAAAATTAAAATATAATAAATTATATAAAAATATATAAGATAGTATTCATGTGAGGATGGTGATAAACAGCTCTCTGACTAGACTTATGCTTGCTTGCTCAACAACAGGGAAATAATTTCTTTTACCAGAAACCTAGCCAGCTATCCAGGTTTACTGACATCATGGATTTCCTACAACCACCAGTTTACTAAACCAGCATCAATTCCTAACTGCAGTGTAAACACGAATTCTTGTACCCACAGGTAAGTACAGTTCTCACTAAAAAGAAAGCTTATCATTGAAATAGAGAAACTATTACAGAGAAAAAAACAACAAACAATCAAAAAGAAGAGTTATAATCTTCCACTGTAAACTTTTATGTTCTAATATTAGGAATACAGTGTCTTTGGACATTTTCTTTACAGAGATGTCTTCCATCTTTCCTGTCTTCATCTCAGAGTGCTGTCAAATCTCTCCTTCTTTATTCTGTTAATAGGTGTTAGGCTTCCACATTATGGCAGCAATGGCAAGAGTTACTGAGAAACCTAGTCAGTTTTCCTCTAACTTTATCATCCTGTTCATATGTTTTCTGCTTGTCCTCAGTTCCCAAAATACTGGTAGGAAAAGGGTCAAGGGACACTGTGCATTTTTATTTTTGTTGTTGTTGTTTTTGGTGGGGTTTTTTTTTTTTTTGCTTTTTTTTATTTGTTTGTTTACTTTCTTTTGGCTTGGGGGTTTTCTTTGGTTGAGTTTTGATGGGAATTGGCTGCTTTCTTTTGTCCTGACATCCATGATTATTTTGTCCTTTCTCTTTCTGTCACTTTATGACTCACTTGCATCTGTCTTTTTTCCCTATACTCCCTGCTTTCCTGCCCATTCTTCAAGAATGTCTAAGTGTTAGAATCACAGAATCAAACAGAATTTTAAGCAGCAAATACAATAACAGCAATGGGAATGTTTCTGGAGATGAAGATCCTGAGGAAACATTGTATGTCTATGTAGTGGTGTATGTGTGAACTTGTGTATCACCTGAACGCCCACTAATATTTCACAACACCAGAGTTGTATGTAACTCCAATGATCCAGTGGAGAACTACCAATGCTTGAATTGTGTCATTTCTTTAGATGTTTTTCTGAATTCAGTTGTGTAAGTGGAAAGAAAAGATAAAAAGTATGAATTTGTTTGAGACTATGAAGAAAAGAATTACGTTTTATTATGGAACCAACCAAGAAAATGAAATCATCTAATAATCAGATTTGGTCATTTGGACCTGTAATGTCAGCTTTCCTCAAATCATCTGGAGGCTTAAAAAAGACACAATTGGGGATAATATGATATTTTAGCAGGTACCAAATTTCATTTATCAAAAAGTGATAGGTTATTATCATTTTGACTCACCCAGGACTACATTTCCTGTTTATGCAATCAGCAATAGGTTGATGAGAATAAGATGTTTAGTTTGGCCAATCCAGCTATAGTTAATTGTGTATCAGTTTGACTAGCATTATTAACCTGGAGTCTTTATTATAAATGAAAATCAGGTGTTTCATTCCTAATGTTATTTAATTCCCAAGACCATTCAATGCATTTTGTTTGGTTATTTTGTAGGCTGAAAAGTAGCAAACATTGAGGAAGAAAATCCATCAAGAAGAAGGATAGCAAGAAAGTTAACAATTAAACACACACTGTTAACCCAAAACATGCATCTCTTTTGACAAAAGCAATAGTCCACAAAATGTGTGATAATTAACTAGTTGTTAATTTGATTACTACAAGAAATTAAAAAGAAATCAAATGATCAAATAATTACCCCATAACCAAACAATAAAAATTAAAATGGAAACTAATCAGAAATTATGAGAAAATTTCTCATATATGGTAATATCTAAACAAACATTAAATTCATGACAGAGACATTCTTAAACAGGTATGTGTGAATATGTGTTTTATATATATATATATAAACACATACATATATTTTATATAGTAATATATGTTTTATATATATATATTAAGAGAGGAATTAGTGAATATAATAGCTTTTTATAGTATTAATATTCTTCTACGTAATAGTATGAAAAGAAGGTATATTTTAATTGGAAGTTATTTACCAAAATCTGCACATTTTGGTCTTTGTGATCAGATTTAAAGAGGTAAATAAATAGTTGATTCAATGATCTAGTTCATCTACATTAGACTATAACCTTTTAAAAACTGTGAAAAGCAGGATTGGAAAGACTGTAAACGTGTTTTCACTTTTCAAAAGATACAAACGCCTGCAAAATATAAATGTAGACTTCCTTTAGACTGCAAAAGGCTGAGATTTTTTAAAAAGCATTGAAGTAAGTTTACACTGTTTTTCTTTTCTTCCTAAAGCAGATTAACTACTTTTCTTTCTTTCCTTCTTTGTTTCTTTTCTTCTTTTTTCTTAACTAGTTTAGAAGGTTCAAGTTATATCTGGCAAAGTGAATAGGTAATGATATATGCCTCATTCACCAAAGAAACAAATGTTTTGTTTCCCAACTCTAATTCTGTATTTAGTAGTAAGCTGGGGTGGTATAATACACACTAGTATTATTGTAAAACAAGAGTTTATTACTTGGCCCAGTAAGCTGATCTTTGGAAAAGTGTACAAGTGCTTTGAAATAAAATAAAAACTACTTAATCCAATCTTCTCTCATACAATTTCTCTCAAGGAGAACAGACACAGCCTGTTAAAATAACAAAGGATGCAGAGTTTCCATTCCTGGACAAAGTGTCCTCATTCAAACTTGTTCTCCAGTGAGGCTATGCAACGCTTCTCAACTTTCTCTGCTGCAGGGAAACGTGATGCCCCGAACCCCCCTGGATTTTGTGTTATGCTAACTGGCAGAGCTTTTTCACGTCTCACAGACCTGGTGACACCTAAATGACATGCGCTCTGGATTGTCTTGTTGTGTGGAAAAGGGAGATAATTGGAGGAGGAGAAACCTAACCCAGGCGGGCAAGGGCAAGGGCATTCCAAAGCATTCTGAAGATCTGGGACAAACTTAGGATGGAGAGAGAGAGAGAGAGAGAGAGAGAGAGAGAGAGAGAGAGAGAGAGAGAGAGAGAGAGAGAGGAGGGAAGGGAAGGAGGGAGGGAGGGAGGGAGGGAGGGAGGGAGGGAGGGAGGGAGGGAGGGAGGGAGGGAGGGAGGGAGCCATTGCTGCACTGAAATGATTTCACAAGGAGTGTCCAGTTACAAACTCAATCCTCAGACATCTTCAACCTGGCAGCTGTAGAATGGGACTTTCTTAAAGAAGAGATAAAATCTTTGCTCTTTAAGCAAGATCTGAGCAGAGACGAACATAATTTAAATGCGTTAGTGCCGGCTTTGGAATAATTGCAGACACAGAAGGACGGGTGTGAGATGCCATTTCCAGCTGTGCTAGAAAAGAAGAGGTAATTTGAAAATAAAATTCTACTTAGTCCCATATCTACATCATGGCTAGATTTTATCTATGGTTATATACCAACTATTTGTATTATTTGGAAGAAATTATAAACAACGCCTGTTTCTAAGTTCAGAGTAATTTTGAACAATAAATTTTCCTACCTGCTTTCCCTGTGACTTTGTAACTTTATTGCAATGTCTTTAATGCATTCCTTTCCCAAAGACTTTTGCAAAGAATATTCAAATAGAAAAATCATGAAGGTTGAGAAGTGATTTCCTCAAGATTACAAAAACGTAAAACAAATGTCAAAGGAAATTTTTGCAATTGCTTTTGATTACAGCGTTTTGTATCTCAACAGCATTTTAGGAAATTCTTAAACCAGTATTTTTTTTTATAACTGAACATAACCTTCTGTGAACCTAACCACATTTCTTTTCTCTTTCTGACAGTCAGTTCCTTGTACTTCTTTTGAAATACTGTTTGTAAGACCAGACCCTGGGCAGAAGGCATTTGTTGGGCAAGCTGGCATTATAAGAGGATGGACCCTTCTGTAAACTAAGAAAGTCTTCAGTAGTAACAAGGAAAGGGCTCTGTATGTGTTTTAGGAGACCCTGTGTTCCCACCTTCAATGCAAGCATCTCACAACTCCTCCAAAGGAGAATGGAATGAAGTGTGAATACAGGGTACAGCCTGGAGAGCTTTCATAGTCAATGAGGGTATTTGTTTTTCTCTCTCTGGAAGTTCAGTGGTGGCTAGAATTACTAATGGGGCTGATCATTACCAAAGCATATCTGTATCATTGGCTCTCTATTTTTGCCCAGTTCTGAACACAATTCTATTGTAGCACCACAATAAAGTGCTTCCTTTCGGCTAATGAGTTCAAAATTGAATCTAATCTTTGTCGTTATATGAGTAAGCAAGGCTGCTCATTCCCACTGGGGAGAGCAGTTCTCTGTGTCACAAAAGGAGGCCAGGTGGAAGGAAAACACACATCTCCTCCATCTCTTCTTCAGGAAAGCCTGTGTTCCACCAAGGTTCACTCCTTCCACTGCTGACTTCACATTGTGCTTACTAACATAAAGTTATAATGTTCTGTTTATCAGACACCAGCGATCGTATGAGGATTGCAATTTTGAACTTGTCTATTTATACCAAATTGCCTGAAAATAATAATTAGAGAAAATTTAACATAATGAGTACAGTGGTTCCAGACAAATTACTCCTACAGAACATTAATTGTGTTCATTAAACAAAAAGGAATAAAATTCTAAGGTCACACCTCTTATAGTGCTGTTTTTAGACATCATCTTTAACTTTTCTCCTAAAGATGTAAAAAAAAATAATGTTATTTAATCAGTAAAATTGTGGCATTTGAATGCTTGTTTTAATTTAAGATTCTGTTTAAATTCATTAAAAACACATTCAAGTTTTGTTTTGGATAATGTTTTAAGGTTTCATGTTTGTGATTTTTCTTTTATCATTACTATGGGTTTTCAATCTCTTTAGCATCACAATAATATAAGATTTTGCTAGCCAAGTTTTCTTTTCAGTTGTACCATTTTTCACTGTCTGGAATAGCACATGGCTATTAATTTACTGGAGTGTGGGTGCATATGCAGGTGTGTGTAAGGCACCCACACTTGTGTGTGTGCCTGCCTTCCTTCACACGTCTTCCTCGATCACTCTCCACCTTAGTTGCTGAGCGTGGTCTCTCACTGAACCTGAAGACACAATAGCCAACCAACAAGTCACAATGCTCCTCTCGTCTCGGCCTCCAGTGCAATGGGTTTAGAGGTGTGGGTCATAGCACTGGGATTGTCTGTGGATGGTGGAGAGCAAACAAACACAGGTCCCTCATACTCACGCTGCAGGCATCTTACTAACTGGGATATCTTCCCATCTTTTCGCTTATTTTTGGCTGACACATTACTGCACTGTCAGGTGTATGAGAGCAGGGACTTAGTCTACCTCTTTCTCCAACAGAGCCAGGTACACAGCACAGATGCTGAATAAATATAACTTAATGAACATAAGAACGCTACACTGGTTCTTAAGCAACAGGTTTACAAACTGTTGGCATTACATAACATTCAGGGTGTTTCTTTTTACCTCCAGTTCTGTATTGCTCACAATAAACTAGACTGAAAGACTTAATTTATATGTGATGTGTTGATCAAACCTGGCTAAGTGACTTCTGTGTCACTTTACTCAGGGTGTGATTTAAATCCTAGGTGAACCTCAGGAACAATGACACCTGCCTCCATGGCATTTGCTAATCTGAATCGTCGAAAACACCTACTAAGCTGTCTTTCAAAATCTACTTCAATTACCTCTCTAAAGTAAAAAAATGATCACTTCTCTTTAGCTTAACTGTACATTAATACGGTTATCTCATTATAAACAGAATATTTATTATTTTGATCTATCTATTGGTTGGTATATCTCCTACTAAACAGTAAATGTCTGGAGCCTATAACGTGATAATTTCTGGATCAAAATAAGCTTAATTTTACAAGCAATTATAAAATATATTTAAGTTTCCTAAGTATGTTGAAGTAATACAGAGAAGACCAATATAGTCTAAGACAGAACAAAGCAGAGTTGTTAAATCAAATGGACTAGGATTCAAGCATGTTGGATGTTGTAGTAAATGATAAGCAATTAAACATCTTTTCATAACTTTTAGTGAATTAAATGACATTGGAGGTTTTTAAAAGGGTCATTTGAAGAACATTCTGACTACTGTGTGAAAAGGTAGTTGTAAAAGACTATAAGACTATGTAGGCTGTTTGATGCCTGCTGAAGAGGTCAAGGCGAGAGATTCCATTCATTCACACACTAAAGTGTCATTGAAAACGAGGGAGAGAAGATCGCTGAGCTATTTTAGAAATGTCCTACACATATTAGATAAGAAGAAGAGAGAATTTGGGGTAACTGAGAGGATTTGACTGAAGCAATTTGAATGCTTTACATTATCATTTGCTGATTGGGATGGGTTGGAATTATATTTGAAATCAATAGGCATTTTTGGTTTGATCTGCCTTTTCTGCCTTTATTTTTATGTTTTATTTTTAAAAACTTCTGATATACAGGAGAGTAATATACAATAACTTTCCTTTCTTTTTTTCTTGTTTTCTTCTTTTTTTTTTTTCAGAAAAATCCCAGGTTTGATGGATAAAACATTTCTGGATGATTTTAGCCTCCCAGAGAGGGGACAGGAAAAGAAAACTGGAAAAAATATGTGTCTGTTTTCAGCGGGGGCAGTTTAAATTCCCTGTGGGAGTGATCTTGAGCATCTCTGGGGGAAAGGTCATCATTTGATGAGCTTTCTGAGATGCAGCAAGACTTGGAGAAAGATGGGGGAAGGGGTTGGAATGGAGCATCCTCCTGAACATTCCAGACTTTTTGGATTATATGTATGCCGGGGCCTGGGATGAAGCTTCCATCCAAACATTCCAGACTCTTTGGATATATTGATGACAGGGACTGGTGTGAAACTTCCACCAGAACATTCCTTACTCTGAGTATATGGACCCCATTTTATGTCTGGCTGCTTCCTACGGCTATGGGGTGACGTGGAGGAGGGTGATGATGGTGGGTTCAGGCTTAGTGAGAGGTGTGAATGGAGAGGCATTAGGTTAATTGCCACCCTGGAGACCTCAGGCATCCATTTCTTGAGAGAGCTGAGAAGACAGGTTGCTAAGAGAAAGAATAGATCATTATTATTGGTCCTATGAATGGGTCTAGCCATGGGAAGAGTGATCAACTACGAGAAAGAATGGATGGAGTACTGTCCTGGTTGTGCAGAAGAGGCAAGGGTGAATGAGCAAGACATGAGAGCAGATATGCCCTTTAAATCCAGATTTCAGTTGCTGGATAGGTGCGTGTTTGAGCCTAGAAAAGTGGTACCAATGGTGAAGTCTCAGGAGCTGGCACAGGTGCTGGTGCTATCTGGAGAACCCTATGTAACAATAATTTTTCCAAACATATTTTATTATACTAAATTTAACTTATATCTCAACTTATCTACATTAGAGTTTAGTAATAAATACAGATTAGATATTGGTAACAAGTTATACTTGAATAATTTTATACACACTAATTTACATCATTTAATTATTGTATTATGAACTTACCACTTAGCTGTTTTACAATTTAATGCCAAGATAGGATAGTATTCAAGGAGATTGTTCACTTGTAAACAAGTGAGACCTGTTTTCCTTGGGATTCTATATGATGTTGCAAGCATCAAGATAATTTTGACTTTTTCCTTTGTATTTTTTTCTTTAAAGAGTTGGAAGTCAGTTAGCAGTAAAAATGTTTCTGTAGAAGATCAACAGACTAAAAATACACAATAAAGATAACAACCTTAAAAACAACTGTGTCATTCTTAATAATCTAAAAAAGAAATCATGAGTTTTTGGTTTAAAATCCACCAAATCTTTAAACTGACCATTAAAAGGCCATTGGTCAAGTTACTGGGATGGTATCAACCTTGTGATAAAGGTAAAAATAAAAATTCTATACATTGTTAGATGTGATGTAGGAAAACGTTTCATGATTTACAAACAAATCATAAAAAGTTGAGGTTACAAAAAGGAGACAGTAGATTGATTTTTATGGCTTATAATAGCACATTGTGAATTCAATACGAAGCTGTTCTCCACCTCATAATGTTCACACCTGGTGCTGTAATAAATTCATAGCATTTCCTGGGCTGTAACTATAAATACTTTTCTAATTTTCACTCATGCATTGTTAATATTGTTTTAATATAATTTACAGGTAATTTGCATATCATTGAATCAAGTTTTACTTTACTGAGCATTTTCTTTTGCTCGTGTCATTTTTAGTTACCTTGTTGGAATTTTTCTAAAATATCTTCACCTAAAAAAAAAAAAGAAAAGAAAAAGAAGAAGATGGGGAGGAATTCCAGAATCCCTAGCGCTCTAAGACTCCAACAATAGTCTTCTGGATGTGATTAAATAATGATTGTGTCTGTGTGATTTAAGTTTTTAGAAGTTTGATAACATATAATAGGATAATGGGATATATAGGAAGATAAAAACTGACTTCTAGTTCACATTTCCACATTAAAGAAAAAACATGATAGAGTATAAAGAAACTAAAACTTTCTTGTCTTCTGAACATCAAAGTGATGTATCACATACATAGACTTGTTTTAAGTTAGAAAAATAACATATACTCAAACAAACAATTTTGAAAATTCAAACACTGTAAATTAGACAGATGTGAGAATTCTGACATTTTATTTTCAGCTGTTTGAATATTTCATGCATAGTTCAATGACATGTAAAAAGAGTTTGCATACTATTTATTATTAGGGAGTCACATCACATAGACAAGCATCTCTGCTCGGTGTTACCACTTAACAATATGCTCTACAATCTTTGCATACATAACTCACACCTTCTGTTTATGGCATTGTTTAAGCAAATAACTTTAAAAGAATCAACAGGTTTTACAAGCACTTTTATTTCCAAATTTTAATGATATATAGTAACAATTCTATAACCATCCAAATCACAGCATTTGTTGAGTTGTATCAAAGGTATCAATGTGATTCCACATATTTCAATAAAAAGTTATTTTATACAAAGATCTGCAAATGGAACTGGATGAATCTCTTTTTGGATACCTCATAAGATGCTTGCTAGGCTATTCATATTGTCTTCTAGATGCATATGATAAAATTTACCAATTAATACTTGCGCTAAACATTGGCCCTTGTCCAGATAAGCCTGCTTTTTTTTCTGCCTTTGCATTGATGTCATGTTCAACAAATATCTACCAAGAAGAAATGAATTTTGATCACTCTTCAGTGACAGAAACAAACACATAGTATGTGCTGATTAAGTAATGTGTTAACTGGCAAGCAAAACATAAGCAAGGTAAGACAAGCAAGCTTATTCACCAAGGAAACTTCCAGATTAAATCTCACTTCCTGTGCAACACTCTTCACAAGTAAAAATTTAATACTCAAATTATTAACATAATGCTCCATAAAAATTGTGTCTGCATTAGCAATATGAGATGACCAACCAAGCACAAAATGTGATAAATATTCCATCCCTTGATAGTGAATAATAAATATTAAAATAAACTATGATATCCAGTTTACTATTCTTGATTTTACTGAATCTATTTCACATTTTTTATTTCTTGTTTAAAAGTTTATAGGGAGATGGTAGAGAATACATTGAAATGATACAACATCATTGTAAGAATTGGTGTTCTCAACTTGAAAATAATTCCTGTTATTATATCCATGATTGTCCAGCTGTCTTCATCATGGTAGCAGCACTCTTAAATGACATTTTCAGGACAAGAATCATAAAAACAATGCCGATAAGAATGGTTTATACATGCTTGGGGTGGTAAAATGGAATCAGATCATTCACATTGAATATGTGATGATTTGAGAAGGAGACAGGAGCCGCAGATCCAATGATTACTCTGCGAGGGTGATGACAATTTATTATAGGCTGCTTTATGGATCACTGGGAACTTTAGATATAAAAAGAAGAAATGGAACTCAGTTGTCGTAGAAGGATATACTTAAGACGGATGGCAGAGACTATTAAAGTCTGAGTTTCCTCCCTGGGAGGTGCATAAGAACAGAGTGAACAGTTACTTGTGGTAGTATTTTTATAACATCTTTGCTGGCTAATACCACTTCCTGCTTTCGCAATATATAATGCCATAATTTCTCTCCTTGCTATAGTTTTTCACAACCTAGCTAGTAATTCTTACATCTGAATTCTGCAGGTTCCTTAACTACCCAAGTGGCAATGGCTGATAATAAAGCCCTCACACCCTCACCACTAAGTATAAGGTCAGCAGACCAGATTCTTTCTGGATCAAAGTGTTGGAAGGGGAGAAATTGAATGGGTATTTTTAGATTATTTTAAGGTTTAAAATGTTCCAATATCATCATTTAATTTAAAATGTGTTTCAATTGAATTAGAATTATATCATTCCCCTATCTCCCTTTCCTCCCTCCATTCCTTTCCAGCGACCTTCACTCAAACCCCTCCTATGCTCCCAACCTCAAATTAATAGCCTTTTTCAGGTTGGGGTGATATTTTCATGTCTGCCTCTCTTCTCTGTGATGGCTTGCTGTCTGGCTTGAGTTTGGACAAGTATTATGCATGATATTGCACCTACTGTGACTTCATAGATACAACTGCCCTATTGTGTCTGGAAAATACTTTTTCCTGGTAATCGCCTTGTGCCCCTGGCCCTGACATTCTTCTTTCTGTATTCTTAGAACCACACATACATGCTTGTACGTAAGGAACTAAGGAAGCAGTTAAAAGTACTAAATAGTCTACAGATGCGGAGGGAATCTTGAGAAGACTGTCTTGTAAACACAGGCCAGATTCCTCTTACACATACTTCAGAGTCCAATGACTGCTCACATGTTAATGCACATCTGAAGACAGTTAATCATGAGGATAGTTGGAGTGTGGGATGATTTTAGCTTCAGTCTGCATCAATGCACCTTTGCGAAGTTAATGTATTTGCAGTGTATTTAAGAAAAAGGTTCTTCTTGGTATTTTATTTAAATTAGATTAGTGTTTTCCTTTTTATTGATTTTATTGAGATACACATTTTTCTCTGTTCCCCTCCATTCTTTCCTCCTCCCTTCCAACCATCTTCCATGGTCCCCATGGTCCCAATTAACTTCTATATGTTGAGGAATATTTCCTAATGCCTGCTCTCTGCTGACATTAAATCCCAGTCAAGCCAAATCAAAACAAGGCAATTTTCTGATAGGAAGTCTGTGAAACTGTGACTGATACTTTCAACTAATCACTCACTCATTGTTCCTTAAATTGGGATTGCAAGCACTACATTTTGTGGAACTTTCCCAATATCCAGAAGGATCAATTGTGTCTCTCAAAAACAGTCACGTGCATCTTATATCATCATTGTTGCTTTTTAAAACTATTCATCTGCCCTAACTTTATGACTGAGTAACTAGATCATGGAAAAGGTTCTTCACTTTTGATTATGTCCATAATTGATTATCCTTGAACTCTGCACTTATTCTGTCAAATTCACATTGTTCTTCACAGACTTCTTATCAGAAAATTGACCCTCTCACATTTTAAATTCTGAGTACATGAAATATAACCCAAAATAACATGTTTTATTTATTCACTTTTCTAGATGGTTCTTTAATCTCCAAATGCATACTAGACATTTTTGCCAAGATGTTTGCCTCCATTATCCTGAAGGAAACGTGAGAATGCCGCACACCGCGCCCCCGTGTCTGCGCTCTGTGCCCTGGCACCCAATTACTGAGCTTTGGGCAAGGGGCTGGAGGTTGAGAACCCAGACGCAGAGATAGACTGACACACGCAGCTCCCAACGCTGGTTTAGATAGCCCATCTTTATTAACACCATGTAGACTTAAATACACTGCAGTTAATGGTCAACAGGTGATCTCTGATCCTCTAACTAGGCACAGCTTCTAGTAACTTACATTCAAAGGTTCTAAGAGGGAAAAGCAACTGAAAGCCAGGACTCATTAATCCCAACATGAGAATGTGGCAATGTTAAAAAAAAAAGTCTATAATATCTTATTTGTAGTTTTAAAGAGCATCTTTTAAAACTACTAGTAGGATTGTTTTTTTAATTTATTTATTTTTATTGAGAAAAGGAGAAAAAAAAACAAGTTTCCACCTCCTCCCAGCCTCCCATTTCCCTCCCCCTCCTCCCACCTTTCTCCCCCTCTTCCCACCCTTCTCCCCTCCCCCCACTCCTTTCCCCCTCCCTCTCCAGTCCAAAGAGCAGTCAGGGTTCCCTGCCCTGTGATAAGTCCTAGGTCCTCCTCCCTCCGTGCATATCTAGGAAGGTGAACATCCAAACTGGCTAGGCTCCCACAAAGCCAGCACATTACGTAGGATCAAAACCCCGTGCCATTGTCATTGGCGTCTCATCAGCCCTCATGGTTTGCCATGTTCAGAGAGTCCAGTTTTATCCCATGCTTTTTCAGTCACAGTCCAGCTGGCCTTGGTGAGCTCCCAATAGATCAGCTCCACTGTCTCTGTGGGTGGGTGCACCCCTAGTGGTCCCGACTTCTTTGCTCATGTTCTTCCTCCTTCTGCTCCTCATTGGGACCTTGGGAGCTCAGTCCAGTGCTCCAGTGTGGGTCTCTGTCTCTATCTCCATCCATCACCAGATGAAGGAACTATGATGATATGCAAGATATTCGTCAGTATTGCTATAGGACAGGGTCATTTCAGGTTCCCTATCCTCAGCTGCCCAAGGAACTAACTGGGGACCTCGGCTTGGGCACTTGGGAGCCACTCTAGGTTCAAGTCTCTTGCCAACCCTAAGGTGGCTCCCTTAACTAAGAATTGTGCTTCCGTGCTCCCCTATCCAACTTTCCTTTATCCCAATCCTCCTTTTTCCCCAAGTTCCCCCATCCTCCCCTTCTCCCTTTTCTCTCCCCATTTCCCCTTACCCCCAATGCACCCCACCCCCAAGATCTCAATTTTCTCCCCGGCAACTTTGTCTACTTCCCATAGCCAAGAGGATAACTATATGTTTTTCCTTTGGTTCACCTTCTTACTTAGCTTCTTTAGGATCACCAATTGTAGACTCCGTGTCCCTTATTTATGGCTAGAAACCAATTATGAGTGAGTACATCCCATATTCATCTTTTTGGGTCTGGGTTACCTCACTCAGGATAGTGTTTTCTATTTCCATCCATTTGCATGAAATGCAAATCAAAACAACTTTGAGATATCATCTTACACCTGTCAGAATGGCTAAAATCAAAAACTCCAATGATAGCCTTTGCTTGAGAGGCTGTGGAGGAAGGGGTACCCTCATCCATTGCTGGTGGGAATGCAATCTTGTGCAACCACTTTGGAAATCAGTGTTTCGGTTTCTCAGGAAATTTGGGATCAACCTACCCCTGGACCCAGCAATACCACTCCTGGGAATATACCCAAGAGATGCCCTATCATATGACAAGAGCATTTGTTCAACTATGTTTATAGCAGTATTTTTTGTAATAGCCAGAACCTGGAAACACCCTAGATGCCCTACAATATGAAGAATGAATGAAGAAAGTGTGGAATATCTACACATTAGAGTACTATGCTGCGGTAAAAAACAATGACTTCTCGAATTTTGCAAGGAAATGGATGGAAATAAAACTACTAGTAAGATTATTACGTAATATGGACAATATCACAACATTATTTCTTCTCCAAATATGTTATCGCTAGAATTATCTTGACACCAGGATCACTTGAACCCTGAGCCTCTAATGTCATAACTGAATTTCTATTCTGATAGTCTCTATTTAATAGGTAGTCCTTGAATATTCATTGTTTCCAACTGTTTTCCTTTATTATGATTTATATTTTATTCATTACAAGATACTTTAAGTGTTTTTAAGTTTTTAAATTCTCTTCTAATTTAAATATTTTCAGCTTTTGAACACCCTAAAATATGATTTTGGAAATCAATTTTCTTACAATGTATCTTTAACATATTACTTTGCTTTTTAATGCCAAGGAAGGGAGCAAAACACAATTCTAAATATTTGCTCTGAAGTTGAGGACTTTCAAAGTACATTTACAATGTTATTGATGGTCATCCATCACTCATCTTCTAGACACTGATGCAACCATGAGAGCAGTATGCATAAGATCCCCAAGTCATGTGAGTTAAAATAATATGGAAGATGTAAACTGGATAGTTGTAGGTGCTAAGAGGTAAAATTAACTGGAAGATGGTACTGAGTTAAGTGATGTGATTTTATACAGGCTAAGTGCCTCATTCCATGTTACAGCTACAAATTCCATGGAGAGTGATGAAGAAAGATTTTTTTCTTCACAGTACCGGACCATGAAAAGTGCAAGACTTAGATATCAATAGAGTTTCTGTTTGTTGAAGATATGCTACCCGGTACGCAAGTGGTGCCTTCTCAATGGATTCTTGCAGAGTGGAGACAGACATTAACTCTACTGTGTCCCTTGTTAAGAAATACAATCCAATTACTTAGTTCTTCACTCTTAGGACATATTATACTTCAAAGATCTCACCTTGACACACATTCAGATTGGAGTTATTTCAGCTTATGAAGGAGAAGCAAAGAGACACAAAAAATTCTATCCATAGATGTTGAATTTATCAAAATGGTGACTAATGAGTGAATGAAGAAATGGGAGAAGAGTACTAGAGACAGAGAGGATAATTCCAAAGATTCCAGTTATGTACCTTATTAAGCAGGTATATTTCTGATAGAACAAACTTGGATAGGGAGAGAACTCCTATATACAATGTTACATGAGTGGAATTCATTTTTGACATGGTCTTACAGGAGTCACGGAAGCTCGCTGGGTTATGTCATATTATCTATATGTGTCCCACTTTTACCATTATGGAGGAACAAAGAAATCAGCTCAATCTGAGACTTACACCCAGGAGTTTTAGAGCTTACCAGGCTGAAGCAATGAAGGTTTTCTGTTCTGAAGAGAGCTTAGAGTCATTCAGAAAATAGACAAAGGTAACTGTGGTACAGATGAGCAG